>NC_090448.1:1057213865-1057838865 GCF_031143425.1 Pleurodeles waltl
AAGGGCCTCGCTCTAGTTTTTCACATGCTAGTACATATGTTGAATTGGATGGGATGTTCAGGCCATGTAGTGCAACTGTGTTACCACCACAGTGGAATCGATTGTGTGTGTGGAAGTATCATGTCACCTCCAGTGAAGGCACATGGACACTTCTTTCACATGACATGATGCATGGGAGATACACAATGAACTGCAAGTTTACAAATATACCGCTGATATCCGGTCAATCAGCCAAACACCAGTTTAGATAATTAAACAATCCAATGCTGAATGAACATCCTAAAGCTTAGAATCACACAGATGAGTCACAGACGACACAAGATAACAACTGCCATGCAAAGTGATAATCAAGGTGCAACCAACATCTAAATATTTACACTCATTTTCTCTTTCAGCTGATCAGGATTATGGAATCATGCCATGGATCATGACCCAATTTGCCAACCCAAGCACAGCATCAGAGCGTGCCTATAATGAGGCACATCGGAGAACAAGCACCATAGTAGAGAGGACTTTTGGCATCCTGAATTCAAGATTCAGGTGCCTCGACATCACCGGAAGGAAGCCTCTTATATATACCTGAAATGGTCTGCAAGATCATTTTGACCTGTGCCATCCTGCACAACATTTGTGTAAGGAGGAACGTTCCCCTCTATGAACCAGACCCACAAATGCCTGAAGAGGAGGGAGGGAGAGGAGGATGCTGTTCATGAACATGAGGGGACCATCCAAACACTGCAGCAGGATTGCGTTGGAGACAACACGTTGTACAAAACGTCCTTTAACTCTAGTCACCATCACCACTTTCTTACCATATGTCATTAAACACCTCACTTCTTCACTCAATCATACTCTGGGTAATTATTTATGCATCTCATGATCCCTAGGAATCATAATCAGAGTTTAGCCTCATGGAGCATTGCAGAAATACAGATTAGGATACTGAAAAAGCCCCATCACATTTGATGGGTAGGAATGTACACCCAACATCACACACAGTGGAAATTACATATGTCCTGTCTATTTCACATGTTAAGGCCAATATCAGAGGACCACAGCTATGACACACATCCATGTTGCCAACATGGTTCATTGCAGCACATGACACACAACTAAGACATCATCAATCATAAGTTAATCAAGTGTTTCATACATGAGGCAGCGGATGTGCTATTGCATTGGTAACAGGAATGTCTGACCAGACCCTTGAGAGCAGTAAGTGTGACATCAGCTATCTTTGCAAGGAGCATGTGTGACAAGGAGTCCAACTACGCTGAAAATAGATAGCACGAGTGCCCCAGGTATGACAAGCATTGCTCACAAGATATGCCCTGCGCAGTCCATCCCAGGTAATAAGTCCTGCCACTGCCATGTTTTCAGTCTCTGCCCACCCTTCTCTAGGGGGCCCTGTAAATGGACTATCTGTACCCTGATAACCTTCATCGACACACACCCAGACTCCCATTCACACACCTGTGTGCTTCCCTCTTCAGTATGGCATGCCATAGTCATAGTTCATCAAGCTACATGGACTTCAGGTCCGATAATGCACTGCCTGGTAGTCGGTAGGACCTGTAATCAGCTTTCCATTGCTTCCCATGTGAAAGGTACTGTTGGCCCTTTGAACTTGATTCTCAACTCCAGGACTTGTGAGAGACTGAAGCTGCACACACCTATGAACACTTCCATGCAGACCAGCCATTTGAACCTGCACTGCCATTGCTGCTGCCTGGAACTGCTTAGAAGCTGCCATTTTCTGAATATCCTTGTTGTGCATTGTCGTATAAATCACTTGTGTAACAGAGCCCTTGGGGGACTGTGTAATGTTGCAGCCCACAGCACAAATACAGTTTTGAGTTCCCAGTGTTGTTCCATCTTTTCCCAGTCAGAGTCTGCTCACTGTGTATTTGCCTTGTTCATGTTTGTTCCTGACAGAGCCTGCATCCTGTCAGCCTGACTGGTTCCTGTCTTTGCATTAACCATAGAGGTTCTCTGTGGCTACATTTGTCTCATAGTTGCTTTCCATGCCCTCTCTTTCCTCCTGGGGTATTGTATCTGGTAGGTCTACAATGAATCCTCAAATGTATAATATAGTTTAATCAGTATACTTATTGAATTATGGTCTGGGACATGTATTCAACTTGCCTAATCCAGCCCCCATCCCTTGTCTGGGTTTCATGTATTGATGAGGGCCAAACAGTAACAGTGTACTATGGCTGTATGCATGGATTTGGTACGGTGCCTCCAGCACAACAAGCATGGTTTGCTAATGTGTATGAAAGGATAAAACATGTTTGTGCCCTGACGGTCCACACACAGATTCACATTGGCCTCAACCTATTGATGGGGCTTGTGTGGTGACTAGCTGTGAGATTAATCAGCACAGAGGCACTGATGTTCCCTGTTGCAGTGGGAATTTGGCAGAGGCCACCCTGTGTACAAATGTTGTGATGAAACCTGCCTGTTTCCCTTTACTGGGCCATAAAGTTTTGGAGCACACCAAGGTTGCCCTGTTGTCAGCCTTATAGAAGTTCTGCAGTGCCATAGCTAGACCATCCCCATGTGTGTTGTCAATTTATCTTTGGCTTTAGGTCAATTCTGCTTTGAAGGATACTCTGTTAATGCATGGAATGGCTCCACAGACTCATGACTAGACCTGCACATAACTGTGACAACATGGATGCCAATACTGACACAGGGTACACATGTCCAAACACTTGAACTGGACACCTTTGGAACCACAGGAAATATGTGAACACATGCAGCATGGTCTGCTGGTCCTCCACTGCCACAGGGGAAACATAGGTCATTTATATGACTCAAACTGTGGTGTACCATAAATTTTTTGGATTGGTGTTGGGACTCTGTGTCACAAACACTGTACCTACTAGCATGTTCAAATGCCTGACTCATGGCTAGTATACAAAAAAGTGACCAGGAAGTGGTATCCAACATTCCAGTACATGTGATGGCTTAACCTTGTAACATTGCCATTATCAACCGTCCTCTATCCTGTGCATAGTTTGTCATGGGAGATGTTTTGTCCCCAAAGTCAGGGAACTTCACACAGCATAAGACGCTACAGGTATGACAAACACATATCCTGACTGATGTACCTCAATGAATGGCATCTGATAGTTATTCACATTGACAACACATGTATACAAGCACATTAGGCAAAACATGTCTTGTGATGTTCACACAGAGGCACAACAACAATTGAAATAGCCAATTCACAGACATAAACACACTGGCAATGAGTGAATGTATTAAGTTGTGTAGTCTTGCTATCCTCTATTGACGCACCACCTGCTCAAACTAGCGAATACCAATTTTTATTCCAAATGTTTGGGTTGCTGTTGCGTCAGTTAAGAGTGCTAATCCGGCACAACAACATGAGTATTATGGTCCGCAGTAGTGTGGTCTGTCACATGTGCCCAAACACTGGAACACACACAGCAGGCCTTAACAGCTTATGTCTGTATAGTTACAGCTTTCATGTACGTTAAAAATGAGAAAAATGACACAAACACAGTTAAAGACAGATATTTTGACGTCAAAATATGCTGCATAGGCGTTGAAAAATGAAGCCCACAGCCATTATACATCCATTGGTCCCTAGCGGTAATTCCAACACTGCCCCCCATGAAATTGGTTATCCAAGAAAAATATATTGATCTTTGAATGAGGGGTAATTCTTAAGCATATGCGTCAAAAAATATTGACGCAAAGCCTGTAAGCGTCATAAACTTTTCACGCATCACAATATAAACGCACCGCATTTAAGACAGAAAGCGATGTAATAGGATATCCTGTTTACAGAAATGGTACAATGGGTGTACTTTCACTTTCACTTTGCAGTTTGTGATTTTTCTAGACTGTGTGGCTGTTTTGAGAGTTGTGTCTGTCCAAATTGTGCTTTTGTCTCCTGTGTGCCATTCTAATTGTCATCTGTTGTTTTTGCAATTGTCTCAGTAAATCATTGTAAGTGTGTTTTTGTCATTTTTTGTGTCTAATTTTGTCTTTGTACTGTTGGGAGTGTGTAGTGGGTATTGTTAGTTGGGGTATTCATGGGCTGTTTGTGGGTTCTTTAAGTTTCATTTTCCTACCTTCTTTTCCTGTATTTTCCTATTTACCCTTCCCTATCCCTATTATTTGTGTCATGTTGGGAAGGCCATGTCTGGGGAGAATGAGTGAGGAGGAGCTGGGGCTTTCATTTGACTGGTGTGCCACTTCCTCCCCCTGATGTTAGAGGCTGGTGGCAGGGTGATACAGGGGGTATCACACCGAGGCGAGGAGGCTCAGGTGGTCCAAGGTGCTGCTCCATCTGAAGAGAATATTCAACACCCAGCGCAACGACCACCAACTAAAACATCGCTTGGCTGACCTTGTAGCCAGAGAGCAAGACCTGCTGGACCACCTAGGTGTGGTGATTGGTGGCCCTGTTGGTGAGTACAAATCAGACTAATGTGCACATTTAAATGCTCTGTAGTGACAGTAGCAGATTTGTTGACATGCAGCATGAAATGTTTGTGGACATGTGGAATACAAGTTAAATATACAGTGGCCCTGATTTGAATATTTGCTACACATTGCCATCATTTGTTGATGCAAAAGCTGCACATACTTACAAAACATAACTTGATCTTGTAAATTAGTGCTGCTTTGATGTCAATAGATGATGGTAATGCGGTTCAAACATATGTTTTATTCATGGCTTGTGAGAGTACCAGGAATGAGATGTATTTCACACGCTAAAGCAAGGAATTAATGTAGTCCCCAATTATTTGGAATACATGTCTGAACTGTATTCATGGCCATACGTACAAAGTTCTTCTTAACCTTTGATAATATCTTAGGCCAGGGTTCTGCAAAGTCAGCCCTGGAGAGCTGGGTCCATGCCAGGTTTTGAGCCTATCCACATTTAGAAAAATGTAGATTTCTGAAACATCTTTTTTTAAAATGTGGATATGCTAAAAACCTGGAATGGGCCCGGCTCTCCAGGACCGACTTTGCAGAACCCTGTCTTAGGCTGATACTTTGACTTGTTTTGTGCAGCATTTCAATTAATTATGGATGGCAAAGTAATGCACACTGGATAATATCTAAATGTTTGGTGCTACTTTCCATAGCTGTAGTGTAAAAACATAAAGCAAATGCTACACAATTAAAAAAAATAGATTATCTGGTTCTATGTTCATTGTTCCTGTGTGTTTTAAGTTGTCTTGGGCACAATTGCTGGTACAGAGCTGATGCATTTGCCATCTGTGTCACTTTATAGCAAAGCAATTTTCATAAGTTAATGGGTCATCATGGGATCCCTGAACCTTTTGAATGTATGGTCACAAATCATTTATTTGCATGAGGTTGTGCAAGGGAGCCCTGACTGCTTCCATCATAAATTTAAAGTGACAAAATAGTTTGCTAGTTTACGTTTGGTACACCTCTGCTGATCTAGTGCAGCATATGTACAATAGTTAACCTCTCAGTATGAAGGCTATCACAGACATTGGTGTATGCTAAGATCAGCAGACCAGCATTCCTGTGACTGCTGCCATTCCCAAGGTGATTACAAATTGAGAACTACCTCATCAAGATTGCCACAGTAGGACATTTGCTAAACCATGTTTTAATTAGGGGACAGTGTCAGTTTGTTGTATAACCACAGATCACCCAACTTGGCAAATGTAAGATGATGAATGTGGCTAACTGTGATTTACAATACCTGATATAGGCACACAGGGACCTGAGTAACACATTTCAGGTGCAATGACTAAACCTGTGCCCATGCATTCTGTCACGGATTAGCAAATTAGACACTGTCAGCATATATTTGTTTGTTGTTTTGATTTAGATAAATGGCAATCCATGTTTAGCGTAACATTGTCATCAAGTAACACACAAGATCCCTGCCATCATGGTGTCATGGGGGCATATACGGCTCTGGGAACACTGGCAATGTGGTATATGTAACCTACAGACAACACACACCCACATATAATGGACAATAGAAAGCACAATAATTCATGAGCTAAACTCAAACCACATGAGCATCACACAGTAACTGATTGTCCCTTGATGCACAAGCTACAACTCCTGCGTGATTGGTATTGCACTGCACCAGGAATGTGGTTTTGCATGTCTCTCATAACAACAAATGAAGAAATGGGGTACCCTCTAGAAAGAATTCTGCACAAATTTGAGAAATCATGTTTGTCACTACATGATTGTTAGGGCCAGTGCATGTGTGCATATGTGTGTCAATCACTCACTGGAGTGACAGGGGCAATACATGTTTACAGTGGTATATCTGCTGGGGTGTCTACATGCCTGAGGTACTGCTCTATCACATAAAATGTCACACACAGTGAGTTTTTGTTCCAAGTTTTGTACAGTGAGCAGACACTGAGCACATTTCACCCTTCCATGTTTTACAGGTGGACCAGCCCCCTACACAATTGGAGAAGTGGCTCGATTTGCGGACCCAGACATATCCAGTAAGTGTTGATATGTTAGTTCTGTGTTGTGTTTGCAGCTGTTGTGTGATTGACTCCTCCTGTGTTGGACACATTGCAAGGTATGATGTGCTAGCACATAATCTGATATGTGACTTGACTGGAGTTTGACATTTTGTTCCATTTTCGAGTTGGGCAATCAGTGGCAGAGAGTCATATTTTGGGAATCTAGTGCTGCACTGTAGGCATGGGCAGGTGAACAGGGTGAGATTTCTTGCTACATTTATGCCAATGAAAAATTTTGAGGTAGCCATGTTCATGATTTAGTCAGCAAGTTATACCCTGATTCACACATACCAGTGGTGCCAAAGTATTACCCACATACTTGAGCCTCCCTGTTAACTAATGAACATGTAGGACTGTATGTTTGACTTCCTAGCAGCATCTAGCTCCACATGTTGTGCTACATTTATGTGGCACTTGAGCAGAATGTCATAGGTGTGTTTGCAGCTCAAGGCCAGATGACTGCTCGCATCTATGTGCTTGTTTTTGGAAAGGTATTAGTGAGATCAAATGATGTTAATAATTGTCCGCAATTAGGAACATAAATGTGGATGTGATTGTCAAGTGTTCCTGGCTGTCCTTGATGTTTGGAAGTATGAGTTGCATGTCCATCACCCCCTGAGGCACAGGGTTAGGATTATGAAATATGTGTACCTAGGTGTGAGGATCCCAGTGTAGAAGACACACATGGAATTCCAACATTCCTTTGTTCCAGCCTAGGATACCCCCTCATGATTAGCAACTGCATACTGTCCAGGCAATACCATTTTCAAATCACAGATCTTGTGGGCCTTGACTGTCATCCAGAAGATAGTCATTAGTAGGCCTGTCACATGTGGAGTACTTGCAGCATTTGTTATGTGAGTAATGGCAGAACAATGATGCACAGATCATTTAAGTAGGTACACACCTTTCTGAGCATTGCTGTGCTGTTAGATAGGAGATGTGTAGGTTGCGTTGGCATGTAATTCCGCAGGAGCAATCTATGATCTGTACTGTGATTTGGACTGTTTAAGCTAATTTTGAGGAAGTGTTTGAATATCATCACTCAATGATGTAACTAACGTTTGGCTTTCTCTATTTTGACAGCTGCCAACATGGATGCCAAGCAGATCCGAGAATTCCAGAGGTGGTGGATGCGTTACTGCCACATTCTAGATGTGGAGTCTGGGTTCCGCAACATGGCACTGCGTTATCGCCATGAGAGAGCCACAGGGGTCTGGAGGGCATTTGCCCAAGGGGGGTTATCCTTGCCCACAACAGCCACCACAACCAGCACAACTGCTCCAACGACAGTCACACAAAGGAGGACAGCCGCTGTTGCAGGTCCTTCTACTTCCTCAGCCCCATGCCCACAGACAGCAGCTCCTAGACCTCCCCCTCCAAGCACGGCACCAGCACAACCATCCACTAGAGGCACACAAACAACCCCTGCTGCAGTCATAGACAATGCCGAATTTATGAACATGAGACGTGACATGCAACGGATGTTGCGCAGGATGGACATGCTGCCGCAGAAGGTGTCCTGCAATTGCAGGAGACTGCGTGGGATAAAGAAGATCCTGCGGAGGGCAAACTTGTGACTTTGTGACCCTCAGCCATGATTCCCTCCCCTCCCTCCTCTTTCCTGGTTCTTATATTTAGTGGGTTTAGGGGGCTTAGTGTTAGGTTAGAATAGGATGTTAGTTTAGTTAGTATAAGTTGGTTTGGGGGTGGAGGGTATTATATTTTAACATGTTTTTTTGTGGGTGGGTGGGTGGTTGGGGGATGATGTTGGTGTTTATGTGTATAAAAATAAAACCAATTAAAAAAATTATATAAAACAAAACAACAACCAAAAAAAAAATATATATATATATATATATATATATATATATATATATGTTTGTTTAGGATAATACAGTATGTGTTTAGGTTAGTATATGTTGTCCTACATGTGTCCCGTCATATAAGGGGGGTGAGGGGTTGATGTTTAGAGTGTTTAGTTAAATGCAATAAGTAAGTTTAGATTAGGGTAGTTAGGGCCAGTTGTGGGTAATGTGTAGTTAGGATAGGTTAGGTTAGTTAAGGTGTTTCCCCTAGTTGTAGTATCATTTTTTACTGTTAAATAAATATTTAGGTACTCCTTTACAGTATGTGTCATATGCTTGGGGATCAGGGCCTTGGCATGGGTGAACAGTGTCAGTTTAGTATTTGCATTTGTGTTCCATCCTGCATCAGAATCCCATTATTGACATGGTTATTCCCAATTCCAATTGAGCTGTCACATTGGCAGCTACACCAAAGCTACTTCTCTATGCATCTGCCATCCATTGCACCCACCACTCAAGGTTATGGTTCCCAATGTGTTGTTAAGTTTGGATGTGTGTTTTCAATCTGTCATCGTTTGAGACCAGATTTGGAATCTTGGGCACTGTGGTACGTCTGCCTGCAGCCTGATGTTCATGTGAACCCAGATAAGGTGAGTGATGGTATAATCTTGTGTAGTATAGTATACATAACTCACACCGATCATTTCTTACATTGTACTTCCCGGTTACATAATTGTCCATACACTCGTACACATCCATTCCTGCTGTATGGTGTGTGTGATGAAAGTTTATAGTCAGATGTCACATACATAAAGATTGTCTTGAAGGGAATTTTGAACACATTGATTTTCTGCATAAACTTACCTTGAAGCGGACTTTTTCAGTCCAACACAGCATTATACTGTTACTTTTCTATTTACTTCAGAAATATGCCTGAGGAAGTGCAGATGAAGAAACAATCCAGACCCAGGTGCATAGTTATCAGCCCACAATCTTTAAAAGGCAGTTGTATTGACATTCTATGGCCATTGACATGTGACATAAATCACTAATCTCCTACACGGTTGATGTGTCACATTACACTGAGACAAAGTGGTTATGTAAGTGCTATTTATTGTAAAGTGCTGTAGTGCAATATTTACATAGTCCAGGATTTTGAGTTCATTAGTGTGACGCCTTCTATTGTGATAATACACAGGTGCAATGGGACATGTCATTGGACATGCTGGGGTGAAGTGTCGTGCAGAGTAACGTGAATTCCCAATGAGGTAGTGAGAGACACTCACAGAGCATAGTGTCAAGGTAAACAGTGGGCTGGAGAACAGTGCATGTGAGCAGCTGTTGCAAGACTGGCATGTTAACAAGCACAGGACCTAGGATATAAGTGCCTATTTGGCATGGACTTGTGCTACTGGGTGTTCTTACGGGTGAAGGTGATCTGTTTCACGTCCTCATCTTCTGATGTGTGTGTCGTCTCCTCTGCCCTTGGTGGTGGTGGGTTTGAAGGGGCAACACACATTTCAGTGTTTGAAGACTTGGAGTCAGAAATCCCATTAGCTGCCAACTGTGGGGCTATTAAGAGCAGTACTGAAGCAAGGAGGAGCTACTGGTTCTTAAGTATAGCAGCTACGTCACTGTGGTAGGCAGCCAGATTGGCCCTGAGGGGGTCGTGATTGCATTTGTGCACGCAATGAAAGGTTTGGTGTGCAAGATGTTGTGGCAACTCCCATACTGCAGTGCTGATTTCCTTTACACTTTGTTGAAGTCCTTGCAGGATAGATGTTTGCGATTGCATGGCTGCTGCCTGTTCTGCAGATTACATCATGCACGAACGCATCCCCACAAGGCTGGCTGCCATATTTTGCATCCCCACCCACACCTCCTTGGCCAGCTCCCGCTGTACTCCAACTACAGTCCTCTGAAAGCTGGTGCCAGTGTCCTCAGAGTCCTCAGCTGGGTTGGAGCTGGCAGGTCGTACAATTGGGATGGTGGCTGGGTCCTCTGTGATGGCTGCTACTTCCGTGCTCCTCCTTGTGATTGAAGGTAGGGTCTGGAGGGTTCCAAGAACATCTTGGAGGGTCTCCTGGCTAATGTTTGTCAGCTCGTCATCCATGTCATCAGGGAAGTTCAGGACAGGCATATCCCCAGGAGAGCCATTGCCCTCTGCAATGAGATAGTTGTGTCTGTGTTGTGGCATTTGTAATGTGACATGCCTGACTTCCTATTAGTTGCACATTGTGATCTTGGTTCCTGTTCATTGTTCCTGTCATTAAGATTAGCAGTCTCACAGGCCTATGCCCCACCTGCATGTCACATGTAGTGTAGGCAGTTTGGGGAAATGTCTGCGTCACTTCCTCTAGGTGTAGGTTCTGCCCAAATTGTATTTTGCCACCTTCTTGTCCTACTCAACCCTCCGTCTACTTCCATTATCAAGGTGTGGCCTTTCACTGGCTGTGGGTGTTCTGATGGCACTTGCACCACACTTAACAATCTAGAACTGACCCAGTCCCTGATATTTCACATCCACCTATATGTTGCTGAGACCTAGCATATACTATGTATAGCACTGGCATGGCACGATACAGGTGTCAGCATTGGTAGTGTGTACTGCTGATATTTGCCAAAGTGTGCTACATTGGATTGCACTGATCGTCCTAGTAGTGTTCCATTTCCTCTTATGACGGTGCGGGTGTGTTTCACTAGCTGGAAACACATGTCCTCCCCCTCAATGCTGACACTTGAGATGTTGCATAATGTTACATACAATACCTGATGTTTGTAGCGCCTATAGACATGAGCATTTGACAGGATTTACACTTTGTTAGAAATTACAGGGGATTGATAATGTTGTCATCCTGAAGCCTCAACTTTGGGTGTGTTTGATCCATGGGCACATAACTGCCATTGGCCTGCACACACAGCAGAGGTGGCAGTGGCAACTGTTGTCAGTGGTAAATACCACTTGTGGATATGGCCTGAGACTGGAAATTGAGCCCTAGTTCATGTAGCGACAATACCAGCTGTTATGTGACAGCAGGCCTGTTTTACGTTGTACCCTACCCGCCTGGCCTGGCGTTGCTTTTCCAACATCCTTGGCATGGCAGAGTACCCCCATGCAAAGGTTGTTGGTGTAGTGTTGTGCTGTGCCCCAGATTTGCCTTGCACAGCCCATGCCCTTGTGCTGTGCCCCTTTGCCCTTTCCACTACCTGATTATCGTGACTGATATGCATTGTGTAGTAGGTATGTCCCTTCCCGCTTGCAGTTAACAATTAGGCATTTTTGTTCCCCATGCCACTTACCCTGCATCTGTGTTGTATCCTGGTAGTTTGTGCTGTCCTGTCCTTGAAACCCTGTGACGATCTCCTCAGGGATGACGGCTGCCACCATCTCCTCCATGTGGTCCAGGGCCTCCTGCGGTGCTGGACTCCCACCTCCAGTCTGCAGTGCTGCCTTCCTGTTCCTTGCCATTTTTTCCTTGGTCCTGCGCTTGCAGTCATGCCAACATTTCTTGCACTCGGTGACTGTTCTCCACACTTCTGCCACACTGTTGATCTTATCGACAGTTTGTTGCCAAATTGCCTCTCTCCTACCAATTGGCAATTTAGAGGTGACAAAAAGTTGATGCTGGTGTTCCATCACATCTTTCACCAGTATTTCATGCTCCTCTGCACTGAACCGACACTTCCTTTTCTTCTTCTCTCTCTCCTGGGTCTTGTGTGGGTCCTCCTAGCTGGTTCCTGGTCGGCTGTCATCTTCCTGGGGTCTCTCATGGCTTCTGGGATCCAATTTGGGGCTCCTTTGCACATTTTGCTGTGTTTGCGCCACTTTTTGACACTATTGCGGCAAACAATGTTGCATATCCAGTTTGTGATGTAATAAACCGGATTAAAGTCATTTTCGATGTGTTAACGTTGTTTTTCTTTACGACGTGGTGCATTGGTTTGAGTAAAAAAAAAAAAGACTCTAACCAGTGGTTTCCGCCGCCGAGCGTTTTGTGTCAAAAAGTATAAATGTGGCCCTTTATATCACTTTTATAGTGATATCTCATCATCTACTTATTGCAAATCATTTTGACCTGCATCTTATCAGATAAATATTATATATTTTTCTAAACTCTGTGTGGTGTATTTTTGTGGTGCTATATGGTGTTATTGTATAATTTATTGCACAAATACTTTACTCATTGCCTTCTACGTTAAGCCTAACTGCTTAGTGCCAAGCTACCAGAGGGTGGGCACAGGATAATTTGGATTGTGTGTGACTTACCCTGACTAGAGTGAAGGTCCTTATTTGGACAGGGGGTAACCTGACTGCCAACCAAAGACCCCATTTCTAACAGGGGGTTTGGCCACTACTCAGGAAGATCACCCCAAGAATGCAGAGCAGAAGCGGCAGAGCAATAGTTTATTCAACCCAAGGATTCCTTAATGTGCTTTCCGGCACCAGCCCAGTTATGCGAAGCACAGGAGGAGGAGGTTCTGCAGTCTCTTGACCCTCTTCCTTGGCTATTGGGAGCGTTCATTCAGCCCAGTCAATTACTCTCACCACTCAGGCCCAGTCAGGGCAATGCTACCTGGCAATATGATGTAATTGGGGGCTGAGTGAGGCGATCACAAGCAGTTCACAGCAAGGAGGGCCAAAAAGGGACTAACAATGAAGGGCAATGTAGCAGGATAGCCTTTTGGAAGAGAGAGGCACCCTGTCGGGTATACAATGATCAGAGTCGCACCCAGGCAATCCGGGCACAACGCCTGCTGCGTGTTGATCCAGGTCACAACAGAAAATTCCGGTCACACACAATGATGAGTTATAAATTCCGTGCCTCCCTAGAAATGAGGCACAACACCTGGTGCGTATTGACACAGGTCACACCAGACAGATCCGATCACACACAATGATGAGTTATAAATTCCTTGTCCCCCACGAAATGAGACACAACGTCTGGTGCATGTTGATACGAGTCACACCAGACAGTTCTGACAACACACAAAAAAGAAATACAAATTACGTGCCTCCCTGGAAAGGAGCAAACAAACACAAATGATGGACGGAATATGGAACAAATCAAACATCCACCTCCAGTCACAGATCTGGAATTATTCCATCAATTTGTTTGCTCACCACACCACCCCAGTTTGGACCCTGCCATATGCCAATCAGTCTTGACCCTGTTTTCCCTGGGAACAGTCCAGCCCAAACTGCTGGGCCAGGTCAATTCTCTGACCAGAAACAAGCATCCTGGGACTGGTTTCAGGGTGTCACCCTTCATCAGCCAAGCCAGCTTGAATACAGTGGTATAGTGAGTCTGGGACCCACATCTGGGCATACTCCGTGCGCTTAGGGCAACAAAAGCAAACAAACACAAATGGAGGACTGAATGTGGAACAAATCAAACATTCACCCCAGTCACAGATCAGGGTTTAATCGATCAAATATTTTGCTCACCACCACCCTAGTTTCAATAAAGAGTTATACATTTCTTGTCTCCTGGGAAATGAGGCACAACGCCTGGAGCGCGTTGATATGGGTCGCACCAGAGAATTCTGGTCACATACACAGGTGCAAATTCAGCAGTGCCACATGAGTTAGAATGAGGCACTACTACGGGTGCGAGGGTCGCCCCCTGTGAATCAGACACTGCAACAATGAGCGTGAAGTCGGCATGTCGCTCAAGAAAGATGCAGCACATTAGATGAAGTGGACCATTCAAGGTCCCACAACCGGTGAATCAGCTCACCTCTATCAAGATGCTTATGAGTGTTGAGGCCTCACAGTGCGGAGGCCACACTCCTTAGATGTGGGCAATGCTTTTAAAGCTCTCAACCAGGCAATCCAGTCTCCAGGCAAAGTTCTAGGTTCTACACTCATACTGCACTACCAGTTGGGATATAGCAAACGATGTTGGCACTTATAAGGGCACTGTTCTCTATGTGTCACAAGTGGGAGGTCTTTGATGTCCCTGAGACCTCCAAAAGAGAACAGGGGGCAAGCCAACATGCCTTTAGAGAGCACACTTCAAGGTGCCACACAGCAGCTGGTAGTCAGCCCAGTCTAGCCACTATTCAGGAAGGGTGCGCAAGCCCATCCAATGGTAGTAATCATCCTTGGGCACAACAGATTCCTCTGGCACTGTGCACTATGCGGACCAGGTTCACCGGTCCCACGTCCCCAAAAGTGTATCTCTGTCCTGCTGAAGTATGGCACCAGTAGTTATAATCTAGTGTGCCTTTGAAGTTGGGGTGATTCAGAGGTTCTCCCTTTGAATCACAGATGTCTCCCCTAAATTTCAGTCCTGTGTGCTATGGGGCCGTGGAATGCAGATCTTAGGCCCTCATTTTAACCTCGGCGGTCTTTCTTCAAGACCGCTGAGGTACCGCTGTGCTGAAGACCACCAGTGCAGGCGGTTTTACGCACAGCGTATTATAACTGCTGGAAGCCCTCTGCCCTTATTCGGATGGAGAGCCGCCAGCAGCCATACAGGCAGTCGGCGGGGAAGTGGAGGCTGCTCCACCTCCACCGCCACGTCATCAGAACACCTCCCACCGAATCACCTTCCATGATTCGGTGTGGCGGTGTTCTGGTGATGGGGAGCTGGCGGCAGAGCAGCCCCCATGTATCCCGTTCCCTCCCGGAGGATCACCGGAACAGGTAAGGTGATCGTCCGTTAGGGGGTGGGGGTGTTGTGTGCGTGCATAGAGGTGTGCGTGTGAGTGTGTAGAGGGGGTGTGTGAGTGCGTGTATGCATGCAGGGGTGTGGTGTGTTTGGAAAATGTGTGCCTGTCTGTCTGTTTGAATGTCCGTGTGTATGTGTGCGTGTATGTCTGTGTGTATGTCTGTTGGAATGTCTATTTGTATGTGTGCGGGTATGTGTAGTTGTAGTGTATGTGTGCATGTAGGGGGGTGTGTGTCAATGTTGTGGGGGTGGGGAGGGGGGTCCTGCCACCTTTGGTGGGTTGTAGGGGGTCAGGGGTTTGGGGGTAGGACTCAGGAGTGGGGGAGGTGGGTGGGGAAGACCCCTATCAGTGCCAGGGAAGGAATTCCCTGGCACTGATAGTGCCTACCGCCATGGATTTTGTGGTGGTACAGAACCCCACGAAATCCATGGTGGTATGCTGGGTCGTGATACCGCCGGCGGTGTAGTGGCTGGTCTGGAGACCGAAGTCTCCAGCCCAGCAGTCGTTATCACCCTGGTGGTCAGAGTGGAGAAGTGACGGTTTAGCACCGCCATGCTTGTAATGCCATTTTTTTTCCACTAGCCTGTTGGCGGTATTAACGCCATTTCTCCACCTACCGCCAGGGTTGTAATGAGGGCCTTAATCTTTAGTGGGGACATAATCTAGCTCCCAAATACAAAGTGTCAAAACCTCTCCCTCCAATTTATCCAGCCAGACCCTCAAATGGCAGAGGTCGTCGTTCCAGTTGCATGAATAATGTTTAAATGTTTATAGCTGTCACTGGGGAATGCACAAATGTGCTACCCCAGCCTCTAGTGTGGATTTGTGCCAACTAGAAAGCACACAACAAATTTTAGAGCAGAGAAATGCCCACTTTCCAGAAGTGGCCTCTCTAATTTAGTAATGGCAAAACCCCCTTTACCATAGGAAGGACTTTGTCATTGTGAATCCAATGACAAGAAACACTATGAGGCTGCTCCACTGCAATTCACTTTTGTAGTTTGGAGTGATGTCAGTCGGTCACCATGTTAGTCTTATTGGAAGAGTAATCTTCAGAGGTAGGGAAAACGCACATGGGTATTCTTCACTACCTGGGCAGAGAACACCTCTGTGTCCCTGCCCTGCCTTTCACTTAACACTCATTTCACCCCTTCAGAACTTATCCAAGAGGTGCCCTATTGGTAGTGGTAGTGGAAGGTCTCCTCCGGGTTGGCTGGGGATTTAGAAAGACCAACCTGAGCATATGTGAAATGGCGCTCACACAGGCCTGCAATGGCAGGCTAGACACATGTTTAAAACACCATGGTGGAGGCGCGCATACTCAGGCCTGCAATGGCAGGCTTAGCACATGTTTAAAAACACTCTTGGTGCAAGTGCGCACACAATGGCTGCAGTGACAGGCGGGACATATGTTTACAACACCACAGTGCAAGTGCACACACAATGGAATGCAATGGCAGGCGGGACATATGTTTACAACACCACGGTGCAAGCGTGCACACTCAGGCCTACAATGACAGGCTTAGCATATGTTTGAAAACACCCTTGGTGCAAGTGCACAAAACACTGGTAAGTGCCACTTCCTAACATGTATAGGAAGGGCGGATGCACTTTCACAATGTACTTACAGTGGGAAACTGCCCAGAGCCCTAAGGCCACTAAAATAGAATCAGCCAAACCTATGAGAAGAGCTGATCTCCTAGGTAGGGAAAACCCATGTGGGGGTTCTTCACTACTGGGGCATGGAACACCCATGTGTACCTGCCCAGCCTTTCATCTACCACCTGTTCTACCCTCCAGTGGGTGCTCTAGGGGTAGTGGAAGACCCACTCAGGGTTGGCTAAGAAGTGAGTCATGCCAACCTAAGTAAAAGCGCAACTGCCCCTCCATAGGCCTGCAAAGGTGGACCTAATAACAAGTTTGACAGGCCATGTCCCACCACTAACCTGGGCCATACACTCCCTCGGTAGGTGGTGTACCTTTTTACAGTGCACTTCTGAGTACAGCACCTAAACCAATCATGTAAACGCCCCTTCCTGGCATGTGTTGAAAGAGCGTGCCCACTTTCCCACTGCAGTAAAGGGGGAAAGTGCCCTGAGTCCTAAGGCTCCACAAAGAGAGTCAGCAGATAAATCGGAGGAAAAAGCAAAACGTTTTAGGAATGTCCCCTAAGAAGGGCCATGTCCAACATTGGTGAGAAAGGTGTTGAGGACAGAGCAGATGCTACCCTGCCTGGATGATTTTCAGTTCATACCAAGGCCGGCGAGGGAGAGCAAATGATCCCGATTTATGAGGAGGATGGAGAAGGTGATGCAGGACATGGGAGTATTACTACCCGTGGAGAAGACTAAGGGTCTGGTAACAACACTTCCTAGGCATGAAGCTAGAATCTGTAGCAATGGTGTCCTGATTACAGAAAACCTTCAGAATTCCGCTGCACGAGGCAGTTAGCAGGAAAAAATGCAAACAGCGGATTTTGCAACAAACACTGGGGCACTTGAACTTTGCTGGCAAAGTAGTGGCACTGGGAAGAGCATTTTGCAGACCATGAGAACAGTAGCAAGGCCGTACACACAATTAATGAATAATGAGAACATAAGGCAGATCACATTGACCTTACTGACAATCTGGATGGACATGGACCCATATCCTTCCACCACTGAATTTTTTTTTAACATGCTAGGAGCCGAGGGCTTGAGCCTCTACTGGAAGGGACCATGTATGCCAAAAATTGGCCAGAGGATGGGAAGAGACAGAACCATAACATTACCAGTATGTCTTTTTTTTTTTGTGATATTGGCAACAGAATTATGTAGTAGGGAATTGACCAATAAGAAAGTGACTTTCATAATTGACAATGGTGTGATGGTTAGAGTAATAAACAAAGTATTAGCAAGTGGCAATTTGTGGGTGAAACTGTTAAGGGTGGTTTGTGGTGAGATGCCTGTGTATTGTTCAGACTTAGACACATACCAGGCCTCGACAACAAGCTGGTGGGTGCTTTCTCTTGTTTTCAGTGCAAGAGGTTCTGTTGATAGGCATCAGTGTGGAGTGAAACGGAGCAAGACTATTGGAAGAAATGTGGGAGATAGGAAGATGAGAGTAATGACTTAATTGAATTCACTTGTTCATGCAACAGAACATCATATTGAAAAGCATGACAGGAGTTTATTATGAACGCAGCAAAATAGAGAGGAACACATTGGAAAGGAATGATTGAAGGGAGAAAAGATGTATTAAGCTTTTTAATGTTGTTAATGGAGAAGGGATTGTCACCTGTGATGATTGAGGGGATTTGCCAACATCAGGGCAGTGCGCGCTCTACGGGCAACCAGAATGCAAAAACCTAATGATTTCCAGCTAACATAATTTATGCATTGTGCTGCTATAATGTCGTTTAACCTTTTGCATTGCAGAGTTTCATCCTGAAGACTTATGTTCAGCATGCATTTAAATATTGTCCACATGTAATGTACTGCTGCAGGCTTTCAGACTGTGTCAGGGTGTGGTCCCTTTCCAGAGCCTTCCAGAAGCTTCCCTGCAGCATGCCTAGGTGTGGTTGGTGGGCTGGGCTAAAACTCTATAAAAGGGAGCCAGCCCAGCTCCACGTGCTCACTATTCAGAGGTCCCGGTGCAGAGCAGCAGCAACTTCCTGAGCTCCTGTTCCGGAGGCCTACTTGGATCTTCCAGACCTCGCCCTTTCACTGCTCTTGGTGATTCCTGATCAGGGCGGTAAGACGGAGGTTGGGCTGGGCCCCCAATCCCGTTCTCGAAGGAGTTCGAGTTCTTGGGCCTAATTATCATGATAAGATCTTTTGACTCTCGTGCGTGTGAAAGAGTGCTTGATGTTTATTGGGCATTTACATGCTGACATTCGAATCGGCAAGACGCGCGATTCTTCCCTCGTGCTTTAACCCTTGATATTCATTGTGCGTTACCATTTCCAGGCATCCATATGGTGACATTCGAATCGGCAAGACGCGCAATTCGTTCCTCGTGTTTTAAAACCTTGATATTCATGGTGCGCTACCATTTCCTGACATTTACATGGTGGCATTCGAATCGGCTAAACGTGCGATTCGTTTCTCGTGTGTAACTCATGCAGTTCATTGTGCGCTACCATTTCCTGGCATTTACATGGTGGCATTTAAATCGGCGAGACGCGCAATTTCATTCTTGTGTGTAATTCATGTTATTCATTGTGCGCTAACTTTTTCTGGCATTTTCATGGTGACATCGGAATCGGCAGGAAGCGCAATTCTTTTCTTGTGTTTAATATCATGGTGTTCATAATGTGCTACCTCTGCATGGCATTTACGAGGTGGTTTTCTAGTCAGCAAGACGCATGATTTATTTCTCAAGCCTAGCTTATGTTATTCATGGTGCACAATCATTCTATGGTATTGACAACCTTTGTGAAAGTATACAATGTGCACAATTCATGTTTCCTACAGTTTTTGAGAGAACAAAATGCTAGAGTTCTAAATGGGATGTAGTGCGTATATAATAATGCTTTTCTTTCCTTGATCCTCATGCAAAAGATAATGTTTGAATCTGAACATTGCATTTAACCATTTCTTGATTTCTTCCCAGGTTTCCAGTAATCTTGAAGCCTAGTTGTTTAAGTCCATTCATAGGTTATCTATGATTTCAGAACAACAATGCTTAGAGTTATAATCTAGTACTGATTCATATGATATAATCTTGATATTGTGTGTTTTAACCTTTTGCTTCCTACAGGTCTCCTTCCCAGCTGTTCCCTTCCCAATCCCCTTTTCCCCACTTGGACTCTCTTAGACTCTGTGATAATTGTAATCAGAGTATTGGAGCTGTCTTGTGGTGGAAGTGCTGGGAACGTGCACAGACCCCGAGGATCTGGTGACTCTGACAGGATTGACTTTTATGAAAAATGCTTCTGTGGATATGAGCCAGTGAAGGAGGGATTTTTCTAAATGGTAAAGAAAGCATGGGCTGGAGTAAAGGTTAGTATGGAGGACAGTAGGAGGGCTGTTCCACTGACAATGTTTGAAGTTAAATACTTGTCCGCCTGGAAGACTGGATTGTTTACAGTTATACTTTCCAACATGTGTTTGAAACTTCAAAGTGTAATAAATAAGGGGGGGGGCAAAGATTAATGTGGGGGAATATGCAGAAGATATTAGGTGGGAGAAACACAGAATCATGGTGAAGGTGCATAGAAAAAAGATGGATCAATAATGGAGAGGATGCTGGGTGACATTGAGTAAGTAAGGCAAATACCAAGATGTTCCTGGTAAAGGCTTACAAAACATACTAGGATCTGAGGGATGGAAAGCTCGGTAGGTAGTTAGTACATAAGGTGGGAGAGAGGGTGACAGGTAAGCAGGTATTAGCAGTGTTGCTGAAGTGTTTACCGAAAGTAGGATGACAGAGGAGCAGTATGGGATACATTTGTTCATTATGAAAGTAGTGAAGGAAGTACATATATTACAGTGGGGTGCTAACAAGCTGAAGTGATTGAGGCATTGGAAATCTTGAAGGTGTGGGGTATGCGTATGAAAGGTGTAGAGAAGTGAATGATGAGTAACATCCCACCTCCAGTGGAAGATAGCACAAGGAAGAAAGAAGGAAGCCTGATCGTTCTATTGTAAAATAGGCCAGGGAGCATGCAAAAATACAAGATTATGGGCAGCATCTAGGACTGGACAATGGTAAGGTGGCAGTGAGATGGCACTGACTGGGAGTGTTGAGAATGAGTCAATTGCTACCCATGTTTTTGGAACTGAGTCAGAGCAGACCATGACCTGAAATGATTTTAACTCACATAGGGGAGAACAGTTTCGAATTGTTCAAGATGATGGAAAATTATGATCAGGAAAAATTATAGCAGAGCTGGGATACAACAGAGTTCATATGGACACAATTACTGCCCAGAAGGGTATGGAGGGGATCCAGAAAGCCTAGCACTGTCCAACAACTACTGCCCAGAAGGGTATGGGGGGGGCAGAATGTCAACTGCCATGAACAAGGCATGGAAAGAAGTAAGCACAGAGGTAGCAGATTTTTGTAAGACGCACAACATTGTGTTGTGAGCCATATCGCCATTGAGTATAAGTGCCAATGTTTGTTTTGAGAGGATGGAGTACACTGTCCCAGATGGGGAACAGAATTTACCTGGTGAAGGTGATGGAAGTTCTGGAGGAATGGTGGGGTAAGAAAATACACCTGGGGATGTTTTTTCTGGTGCTGGAAAGAGAGATAAGGCAGGGGGAACCAATGTGAAAGACAGGGAAAGATGAGGAGATGGAGAATGGCTCAATGGAAAGACATGAATTAAGATGGGGGGAGGAAGCACCCTGGGCATGGTGCCTGCAGGCAAAAAATGAAGGTGGGCAGAGTCAATGTCAAACACTAGGAAGATGATAAAAACATGGCACATTAATGCGAGGAGTAGGACTGTAGAAAGCGTTGGGGTAGGAAATGTTTAGAGGTGGGTAGATGGGTTTAAAGATTTATGTTGGAAATTTTGTAGGTTATTTGAGTGTGCAGCTAAACCAAATGTTGTAGAAATTGAGAGCTCTGCTTGCTTTCAATAAAGAGGCAATTTCCACATACACCTGAATCAGGAGTGGTTCTTCTTCCAGTGTAACCTCTTCCTCTCTTTCCCCATCTTCCTGTTCTCCCTCTTCCTCTTCCATCTTAGTTAATTTCTGAACATTGTCTTTGCAATTCCTAGCCATCGTCCCATTACCCAAACCTACACAGGGCCAGTCTATCTATACAAAAATACAAATGTTTCATATTTACATAGTTCTGTGCTTATACTAACATGGAGTGTATTTAAAGAAAGCTGAAAGGTTTCTGTAACTTTGTGAATTACAAAAGCCCTGGTGCCAACCTTGGTGCAAGTAGTGTTACTGCTACTTCTCCACCTAGCAATTCTGGTTGTGGCTCATGCATTCACAACCCTCGCTTTAGGATCCCAGAGAGTTAGAGGGTGGATGGGATGCTTTCTCAATGACTACTTCTCCCTGAAATGCCAGGCTGGTGCACACTGTTGAGTTCAAAAACGTGATATAAAGGACTGCAGTACATAGATTGCCACCAAAGAAGATCCAGACATCCAGAAAGGTGCACAAGGAGGCTCAGACAAGAGGCATAAATTGCTCCACCCCGTCCACCACAGAGAGTGCATGCATTCATGACGTACATACTGCAGACACACCTTCTCTACAGAGCAACTATGACCAGCATGTCCCTTCACATACTCAATGTTGCTACAAACACAAGGTACTCTTACCTTAATCGTGCAACTGGATGTATAACACATGACAAAACCACACTTGTCCTTGGCATTGTAGCTGTAAACAGCACTCAGTTGTATCAACCATTGTTCTATTTTCTATGAGTATTACTTTGAGACTGATTAAGAGGCTCGAATCAATGCCCAGGAAGGAGGTTTACATGGAAAACATAATAATACATTATCTGCTAACTGGAGTCACACTGTGCCTGACAGAAACAAACAGTGGGATCTTTTTATGAGAATGTGACGCAGTGCAGTGCAGCAAGTCACCTTGCTGCACTACATTGCCCAGGGAAAGTGCAAGAATGCACTTCATGTAAGTCAATGCAGCACATTCCTGTACTTTCCCTGTGCTGGCACACAATGAGTTGCCTATAACCAATGTAGGCACCCTTAGACCGCTGTGCAAGGGTGCCTGAGTTGCACGCAGGATTATTTTTGTGCCGGAAGGGGGATTTTCCGTCATGAAAACAATTCTGTGAGGCATATTCCTCTTTCTATGTGTGCTGCAGAATACAACACAGGTAAAAAAAGGAACTAACGAAGGAGAAATAGACATATTTATTCTTGGTCCACCTTCCCTTAAAAGGCATAACTTTTTGGTGCATTCCCAGGTCTACCACTTGGTAAATCTGGGAATGTGTCAAAAACCATGGGAGTTGCGTGGACACACCCATGCAACGCCTATGCAATGCCTTCTCAGGGCAGAGTAAGACAATGCAGCGATTTGTGCTGCATAGCCTTACTCCAGATTTATGGAGGCGGTAAAAATCATGCAAAGTGGCCTTGATTGGCTTCACAAATCTCTATTTTAAGTTGTGGCACACTTCTACCATGTTGTGTGGTGCAAGTGTGGCGCAACGGGGCTCATAAATGTGCCTCTATGTTTGTAGAGAGAATACAATGAGCAAGTATTCCTCGCACTAGCTGTATGTCAGTGCCAGTGGCTGCCATGGTAGCACAGCTTCATTTTCAGAGCAGGGCTCTCGTCCTGATGTTAAAGTGTATAACTGCTTGGAAGCAATTGTCAGCAAGTAAAATAAAAAAAAACAGGTGTAACCATTGCAAATGGCAAAACCACTTCACCTGTGTAAAAGCAGGAGCAAACAAATAAGACATTATATACACCAAATCTATGTTTAGCACAGTAAAATAACTGGGATGTGTACTGCGTTCTTCTGTTTCTATTGTGTTGTTGTGACGTCCATTTAATTTGAAGCAAGGAATAGAAAAGAAGTTGATGTTTTGTACTGTTCATCATGTTCATGCCCCAGGACTTTCATCTAATGATCAAGGTCTAACCTTCATTGGATTTCAATAACCGATGCATAAATACTCATGGTAGATGGAGTTAACTAGCAAACGTATCTTTGTCATATATTTATTTAAAAATAAATGAACAGGTTAATTGCAGAGCAACGTATTGTTGGGAATAGTTCTATAAAATTATCACCATTTGTGACCTGTGATCCTTGCTCCCTGGTGGGGTATTTTGAAATGGTCATGCATGAATGCACTAACAATATATGAAAGTTAATGTTTTTAGTGCTTTAGCATAATGAAATATGTGACCCATAACTTCATTTTGATTCTGAGATTGGCAAAAGTCTCAATAGTGCTGTATCTTCTGTATGTGTAAAATATTAAACAGAACCTTTACAAAAAATATTGTATTTCCCATTGAGAAATTTATCACTGCATATAAATAAAACATAATAGCATAAGGGTACTAAGATCTAAACATAAATCATGACATACAGGTCTATGGTAGACATAGGCTACGTATATTGCCTCCTAGGTCCACTGCTAAATAATAATACGTCCTCCTCCAAAAGGAGCTTCTTTTCTTACTAGAGGTGTTGGTAGGAAGACGCCCCATAATATTACTCGGGGTCACTTCTTAAGGGGTTTGGGAGTAGTATTTGGAGTTGGAATAGAGTAGTAAGTGTAGATGTGGTGAGTGTAGGTGGTGTTTGGGAGGTAGAAGGTAGTGGGATGTGTCTAGTGGGAGTATAAGTGATTCTGTCTTGTAGTAAGTGTGTGGCTGAAGTGTGGTGTCAGTTTTTGATGAGTGCTTGGATGTGTATTATACTGTTATTTTTGTTTTAGTTTTGGGAGGAGGTATTGTCTGTCAATGTAGTGGTTTTTGCTGTGTGTTTCTGTGCAGTTGGTGTTTTGGGTGATGGATATGTCAGGTTGAAGGTGTGTGTTTATGTGGAGTTTATGGTTTTGAGTTATCTCTATATAACAGTTAGTACCAGTTGTTGTACAGCACCATATCTGTGAACCCCATCTATACCTATATTGATCAAATGTTGTCTTGTACAAATCATGTGGTGTACCCCAATCTAATACTTATCCTACAGACATGGTAGACCTCACTTGAGTGACAATGTGTTTTGGTTTGCCCTCTCTGCTTGGGTTTATGCAAAATATCTTTACTCGTTTTAACGATATTGCATTTTTCCAGGATGATATGTTGGGAATGGGCAAGACAAGGGAAGAACATGATTCCAGGTTGCACAATGTACTGCAGTCACTTGAAAAAATTGATTTGACCACTTGAATTTTCAAAGTAGAAGCTTGCCCAGGAATCTGTAACTTACCAATTCACAATCCCCCAAAAGTAAGGAGGACATGAGATCCTTTAAGGGTTTAGTAGAGTTTTACATGATTTTTATACTCAAGTTTTTCAGGCAACTGTTGAAGGAGGACACGAGCTTTGAATGGAATGACAGGTTACAATAGGATGTCGACACTATATAAACTGGCATTTGTCATGCTTTACCCTTAAAAGGCTTTGACTCAAATTTTAGAGTGGTAACTACTACTGATGCTAGCAATAAGGGGTTGGGAGCAGTACTTTCACAACTTGAAAACAATGGGAAAGAATTAACAAGTGCTTTAAGATCGCTTACTAATTCCAAAGAGTGCTTCTCTGAGATTGAGAAGGAAGATTTAGCTTGTGTGTGGGATGTGAATCATTTACGACAGTGTGTATGGGAAACAGAATTCACTTTAAGAATTAACCATAAACCCCTGGTAAAACATCTCACCACCACATGAATTTGCAAAGCTACGCCACCCATTACCAGAAAGTCATTCCGATTACTGGATTATGCCTATACAGTGGATTACTTGACTGATGTAAGAAATCCTGTTGCTAATTTTTTGAGCAAAGCACCTCTAGCCTTGACTGAGGATAAGGATGTGGAATGGAGTGACTGTTCTGTGGCTGATGGTTGTATGTGAATTCATAGAACAACAATTTCAAGAAATACCATTACTGAGAAACCATTGCATCTAAACTGTTCAACTGAAGTTTTCAGAATGAATGGCATGTACCATTTAATAGAAACCAATCCACAGAATGTCTTTTTGGTCGAAATAAGCTTTTAAATATTTATATTTTGAGGTGTAAAAGAAACGGCTGCAGGTCTTACTTTCAAAAACAGTTTTGTTGGCAATAGTTACGTCAGTGCCTTACTTCAGGGGATATTATTTCATATTTATATATTTTACATTGTGAAACCATTACTTTGGAAGCTTTTCAGTCACTGAGCCTTTACCACCCATAAGCAACATCCATCTCTGAGCACTTACAAGCCCTAAACACTGTCAGTCACAGTCCCCTAAAAACCCTCATTACACCCAAACCACACTCATCCTTGAACCCTAAAAGCCCTTTCTACCCCTAAACTTCACACATCCTAGAAACCTGAAAAACTCTCAGTAGACCTAAACTACACCCAGCCATGACCCTTAAACTACATGCATTCCTGTACACTAAAAACCCTTTCTACTCCAAAACTCCACCTCACTAACCTTACTCCACCCATTTGCGAAACTCTAAAACCCTCTTTTTACATTAGAACCCCACCCATCCCTTACCTCTTAAAACACCTCACCACCCAAAAACCCCACCCACCCTGAACCCTACCAAAAAACTCTGCCCACCCTTCCATAATCCTTAAGAACCCCTCATTACTCTCAACTCTACCATCCGTAAACCCTAAAAAACCCTTTTTACATTTAAAATGTACCCATCCCTAGAATCCTCAAAGCCTCTTACCAGCCTAAACTCCACCCCATCCTGAACTCTAAAAACTCTTCACCACCCTTAACCTCTACCAATAACTGAACCTTAAAAACCCTCACAAGCCCTAAATTCTGCTCATTCATACACCCTAAAACTTCTCAACACCATTGCACTTCACCCATACCGGTACCTTAACAACACCTCATACATCTAAACTCCACTCTTCTTTGAACCCCAAAAGCCCATCACCACCCCTACACTCCACCCATTCCTGAGCCTCACTACCCATACACTCTACTCACCCCTGAACCCGAAAACCTCTTTTGATACCTAGGCCCATATTTATACTTTTTGACGCTAAACTGCGCTAACGCAGTTTAGCGTCAAAAATTTTTGCGCCGTCTAACGCCATTCTGAAGCGCCATGCGGGCGCCGTATTTATGGAATGGCGTTAGCCGGCGCAAGCAGACCGGCGCTGCCTGGTGTGCGTGGAAAAAAACCACGTAGACCAGGCAGCGCCGGCGTTGGGCAAAAATGACGTTAGGGCGTCTTAAAATGGGGCAAGTCAGGTTGAGGCAAAAAAATCGTCTTAACCCGACTTGCGCCATTTTTTAACGACGCCCATCCCCCATCAACATGACTCCTATCATTGTAAAGATAGGAGTCATGCCCCCTTGCCCAATGGCCATGCCCAGGGGACTTCTGTCCCCTGGGCATGGTCATTGGGCATAGTGGCATGTAGGGGGGCACAAATCAGGCCCCCCTATGCCAAAAAAAATTATTAAAAAAAAATAAAAAAATACTTACCTGAACTTACCTGAATGTCCCTGGGGTGGGTCCCTCCAGCCTTGGGTGTCCTCCTGGGGTGGGCAAGGGTGGCAGGGGGGGTCCCTGGGGGCAGGGGAGGGCACTCTGGGCTCATTTTGAGCCCACTTGTCCCTTAACGCCATGCCTGACCCAGGCGTTAAAAAGCGGCGCAAATGCGCCGTTTTTAGCCACGCCCACTCCCGGGCGTCTCTTTTGCCCGGGAGTATAAATACCACGTAAAGGCCTGGGAGTCATTTTTTAGACGGGAACGCCTCCCTTGCATATCATTAACGCAAGGAAGGGGTTCACGCAAAAAAATTACGCACATTCCGGGAACTTTGGCGCTATACGCCTCTAACGCCATAGTATAAATATGGCGTTAGTTGGCGTTAGTTTAGCGTCGAATTTGCGTCGAAAAAAACGACGCAAATTCGGCGCAAACGGAGTATAAATACGGCCCCTAACCTCCAATTATTACTGATTCCTAAAAAACCCTTATCACCCTATAGATTACCCTGCCCTGAAACCAAACACCCTACGTTAGTTCTAACCTCCACCCAAGTTTAATGTAATTTGCATTTTTCAATAAAAATTATATTGTGAACGCTGAATTTTTACTAATGCATATTCATGTATTCTGAATTCTGAATCGGCATAGAATTTTGACTTAATATAGTAAATGATGCACAACTTGGAAAATGTGCCTACTTGACTGTCCGCTAGTAATCATGAAGTGTCCTTATTAAAATGAATTGATGAGCTCATGTTTAGATTAATGTAGTAGAATGTTACTTTGATGATTTTGCATTATGTATTTCCTTTATTAATTGCAGGCCTTAAGTTAGTGAGGTCTTTGGCCTAGTTGCACATCCTCATGTTAAAATGTGATGTTAAGATAAAGCTGTGAGAAAATGTTTGCTTGAATAAATTAATGCTGAACTGTTCTTTTTCACCTAGTTGACCAAATGCTAACAAATGTTTTTCTTTACCCATGAGAACCGCTTGTTAGAAAATCGTGTAATAGTTACTGATACAATGTAAAATTTAGTGTGCGAGAAAGCAATGTTCCCATGAGCTAACAATGGATGAACTGACTGAATGACAGAGAGATACAAAATTGTTACCTGGCAAGTCCGACGATGGGAACAGGAGAAGAGGAGCCAATCATCGACATGTGAAAGACAGTTTAGTTATATCTTAGATTTGAAGTTCTGCTTTCCTTGGACTAAATGTAAACATACGATTCTTTGACCAATGGCAACGTGAGAAGTATTTTAGATGATTTTAACTTAGCCTGACTGCACAGAGAGAAACACGCCATTCCGATTATTCTTATCTTTCATGCTTGTTCCATTTTTCAGTTTCTGCTGAAGAGGATTGCTCATTCTTATTTGATTCTTTTACTTAAAGAATTCTAACTTTAAAGTTATTGCTTAAACTTCTGATGCTCAATGCTGATACTTAAGACTCTGTTAACAAATGGTTCAGATAGCTTAGAGTTCCCTGATTCTGAACCATTCCATTTCATGGTCCGATGATGATGCTGAACGAACAGATGTCCAATTGACGGAGACAGTCGTAGCTTGCTGATCCATACCAAGGTATACTAAATGTTATTGTTTTAAAGTAATTTGCCTTTGTTTCTAGGTAACACAAAAGGAGGATGGACGGAGTGCTGAACAATGCAAACACTCACCCCCAGTCACAGATCTGGGTTTAATACATTGTTCTTTTGCTCACCATGCCACCCCAGTTTGGACCCAGCCATATACAAATCAGTCTTGACCCTGTTCTTCATGGGAACAGTCCAGCCCGAACTGCCAGACCAGGTCCTCCCGGGACCAGAAACAAGCATTGTAGGACTGGTTTTAGGGTTTCACCTTTCATTAGCCAGGCTAGCTTGAATCCAGTGGCACAGTGAGCACGGCACCCATGTCTGGGCATACCCTTCCCACTTTGGGCAACTTTAGCATCACAAAAGGATGATGGACGGAGTGCTGAACAATACAAACACTCCCCCCCAGTCTCAGATCTGGGTTTAATCAATTGTTCATTTGCTCACTATGCTATAACAGTTTGGACCCAGCCATATGCAAATCAGTCTTGACCCTGTTCTGCATGGGAACAGCCCGGCCCGAATCGCCAGACCAGGTCCTCCCTGGACCGGAAACAAGCATCCAGGGACCAGTTTCAGGGTATCACCCTTCATCAGCCAGGCTAGCTTGAATCCAGTGGCACAGTGAGCACGGGACCCATGTCTGGGCATACCCTTCCCACTTGAGGCAACTTTAGCAACACAAAAGAATGATGGACGTAGTGTTGAACAATGCAAACACTCACCCCCAGTCATAGATCTGGGTTTAATCCATTGTTTTTATACTCCCCAGGCTACTCCAGTTTGGAACAGGGTAAAGACTGATCTGTATACGGCTGGGTCCAAATTGGGGTTCAGCACGTTCACTTAGCAAAATAAACCAGACTGTTGATAACCCATACATCATGGGTCCTGGGCAGGGAGAAACCAAATTCTAGAACCATCATTGGGTGTAGAACTCTGAAAATATTTTCCAGTTTAATGCTGGTACCAGGTATAGAGAGTCAACCATCAGACAACCTAATCAGTACACTCCTGGACCTGTGGGAAGGTACAGAAGAATTGCCTTTTACCACATAGGTCCACCCTGCTGCCTGGCAGAGAAAGAACCATTTCATTGAACCAAGTAATACCAGAGTGACTCCAAAGGTCATTTGGCAGGCCTCCTCTCGTGAGCTTCAGGGACGCAATATGTTAAAAAGGCCTTCCCGCAACTGACCAGCTGACCTGCTGCAACTAGGCCTACCTGGACCTCCAGCTGGCTATGCATGGATCTGCAACTGGACCTTACTGAGCCTTGCTGACCTCTGCTGGAGCGAACTCCTGATCCCCAAAAGGTCACTCCCAGGTCTTGTTCCCTTACCTGATATTGGCTGAGCTCCTGCTGTGAAATCCTAAAGTTGTTGTTCTCTGGCCATTGGACTTTGTGAAGGTACATTTTTCTGTGGGACTAACCTGATCCACATATCTGGGCCACAATACATCATACATCACAATTGGCTGGTATTTTACACTTTTCCCTTTTCTAGCACAACCAGAAACCCACAATTAATGCATTGTGCTTATAGGTGGTAAGAAAACCTAAATAACTGCAATTGCATATCTCAAAATCTACTCCTAGTACTTCTAACATTGTGGGCTCATTTTATTTAATACATGTTTCTCTATTTGTCTAAATTGACGTATGACTTTACTTGTGTTTAACTGCATTTGTGTTTGTGTGCTGCATAAATACTTAACACAGTGCCTCTAAGTTTGTCGCATACTACCCAAGGGTGATGCACAGGTTAACTAGGTGACTTTTGTGGTTCACCAATGTTGCTTGAGAAGGATGTCACCACCTCACACAGTAACACCATTCCCAAGCAATGTATTTCTACAGGCCTTTCCTCATACCCAATCGGAAGGCATTTTAAAAACATATCACCTTAACTCCTTACTCTTTGTAAACCAGATTTAAATGCAGTCACATGGGTCTGTTAAAATTTGGTCCTAAATACAATTATTATATGTCAGGCATTGTGTTTAAAAAATGCATTTACCCGCATCTACAATATGCTGCAGTGATACTTTCTACAGTATACACTTATTGGATAGCTTCATCACTTATAAAGAAATACACTTGAATTCTTTGATATATTTATGAATGAATAGTGCTTTCTGAGTGGCTTTTTTATTCTAAATCAAAATGTAACTTTTCCATATTCTCCATACTCACTCCTTTATCAGATATATGTCACCCATTATGCAGGATCTACATAGCACTGTTTGCAATGTGATGACAAGTTACCAGATATATGTTGAATAACAAAAGAATCTCCTATGATAAATACACAAACTACTTTTCCACAGAATATCTTTTTTTGGCCTTAGGAGTTTATCTCTGTTAACCAGTGATACATTGCTTGTTCTCTCACCCTAAACTTGGCATAAGCGGCTAACCAACATTTTATGAAAAATAAATAACTAGAAGTGTACGTTAGAGTGCTACAACATGTACCCATGGCCTGCAGGTTATATACAACTACTATAGCAGCAGCGCCTGTTGTGACCCAAACTTAAGTTTCCCTTTAAAATTGCAGCCTTGGGCATTTTAGAACTGCCATTTTATTTGCCTAAACAATACGTTAACTCAAGCTAAAACTTCCTTTATTACACATCACATTCTCCCCTAAAGTATTAGATAAACAGCGTGTAAGGCAGGGTGCTGTGTATTTAGTAATTTTAATATACATTGTTAAGCATAACATGTTATGTTGTCGAAGAAGTATAAAAAGTTGCTGGATGTAGCTCATGTACATTGTCACATGAACAGGTGTAGTTCACAGCTGGCTTTTGTGTATTGCTCCCAGACAGTCACACTAAGGGAAATGTGTGTATGCAGGATGGGCCATCTTGGGTGGATGGAAGGACGGAATGGTTTCCAGACCCACGTACATTTCAACATAGATGCCTCTGCACACAAATACAAATAATAAGATACTACTCTTTTGTGACCACACACTTTGTCATGCTCTGCACATTTCAATATGGCTCAGTACATTGTTAGGGCACTATGATATAGCACCTAACATGCCTATACAGTCAGAATTGACCTCAATGTATCTTACTAGATTAGAATGTTTACATTATTAAAACTCATACTTTCGAAAACATCATTGTGACATGTTGTGAGGACGCAAAAATGAACACAGTGTACGTGTTTGTCTGAAAAATAAAATGAAATGTTATTGAAAAATAATTTCACACAAAAATTTCCATTTACCCTCTTGTTGCTGCTCTCTGACCTCCTGTTAGCACCTGTTGTTGAATACAGCATTCCCTATTGTTACAATTCTCTCCTACACTTGCCTTACCTGCAAATTGGTGGTACTTTGTACGAGTGCTCCAAACAAGTGTGGCTCTACCCTAATTATTTTATCCACCATGATTGTTAATTCTGTATCTGAAAATCTGGGATACCATCTTCCAGCCATGGTGCAGAAAAAAAGTTTAAAGTAACAACTCCTGACAAATTTTCTTCTATAATTGTAAAAAAAAAGAAGTATAGCTAACTACACTTGAATACTATCCACCAACCATAAAAAAAACCTTTGTCTTGCGGCTTCTCAACAGGAAAGCAAAGGATCATGGTATTGCGTGATGTGTGTTTAATAGTGTGGTGTTCAGGTGTGGAGAGTTTGTGCATTCATATCAGCTGTGTGAGCTACTCATCCGTGTTCACCATGAATGTTTACAGTACAGAAAAACATGTCCACAATGTATTTCCTCCATCAGTACCCTGGTACAAAGCAACCTCCAGGATTTAAATGGCGAGTGGTATACCGCTGCTACAACAATGATGGAATGATGTCCAATGATTGGGGATTATATGTCGTCAACAGAGGGAAACTGGTTGGCTGGTAATACCTCCGGTAAGGCTGAGAATGGTTCTCTTGTCCTATATATAAATCAGGTGAGAGATGCTTCCCAGGCTCAATGGAAGGATTGAAACCTCCATTACAGAGGACGGATGGCCCAACAGACAATATATCAATTGGGGCCTTAGTTGAGTAGGGTTATCCCTTTATGAGAATGGAGTCTGCTTTAATAGTTCGTCTTTGTATGTATGACCTTGAATTGCTATGAAATATATTGACTAATGCATTCATGTATTGACTATTGAATTGCAACTAATTGTGTGCTATGGGTAAAGTACTTTTTCTTTCTCAAGAAAAAGCACTCAGTAAATAATGCTTTATTAATTGTTAGTGTATGCTTGATTGAGTTCTGAGCCTCTACCCTATTCTACCTCTCTGAGCAGTAACTAAGGGTCAAGATTAGTCATAAGTAGTGTATGGGTTCGACTTTCAAAAAGGAATAATCTGAGCACATAGAGTACAAAGTAGATTAATGAATCACTTACATTATAATGGTTTATTGTTTTTGTAAATGTTGGTTTTCGTTCAGCATTCTAGCATGTATAATTCAATACGAGTTGTCTCCGAAATTCAGGGAGTAATCCATGTGGTCTTGTAGGGGTATACAAAAGGTGCACAGGCCTTTGAATTTTGGGGACAATCAACTGCTAATAAATTACGCATGCCGATTAACTGGAATATCCTTATTGCGTAAGATCAGATTTTGCAAAATTCTCAAAATCTTGTATCAAATTATTAATGCTTAATGATAACCAAGAATTACAAAATCAATAAACCATTATAATATAAAACGATTAACTAAACTACCTTGTACTCTATGTGCTCAGATGAATCCATTTTAGAAGTTCAACTCATAGACTATGCATGATTAACCTATACCCTGGGTTACTTTTTTGTTGAAGTGTGGGTCTTCAGAGGTACATCCCACTTATGTCCCAGTCAATCGGGACTCCATACTCAGCCCTGTCTAGGTGACATAGACCCTTTAGATCAATAACGCTATCCTATCTGAACACACCTTTGGTTGTTCTACTTCAGCACCCTTAGGGTCAAGTGATATGGATGTATGTCAAGCCAGTTTTGGGCCAATAGTTAGGCAAAGCCCCAGGATACACAGTGGTAAAAGGCTTGTGCTGGTTACATTTTCACAGCTGCAACCCCTTATGAATGTCCATGGTCTCGCAAAAAAAGTCCCCACATATTCAACAATATTATGTCAAAGTTGGTTATTGTGTCTGTTTACATCCTGTGTTTGTGCATTGAGGTTCTCATTAACTCAAGCAAAAATGACTTTGACCTGGTGTCTCAAAGAGAGGTAAAAAAGATACAACATATCTAATGTTACACTGGTTTGCCTGCAGTAAGCACAATCTCTGTCAGTTTTCCCTACTTTGAGGATACACGGGCTAAGTAAGTGCCTCTGACAGCTAAATGATATGCAATTTGGTTAACAAAATATTTGGTTTATGTCAGTATGTATGGTTATAGAAAAGAAGCAAAAGATGGAATGGAGTTAAACATAGAACTCTACCATTATCCCCCATCTCACCCTCTCTATCTACCATTCCTAACTTATGTCAGGCGCTGATGCCTCACATTGTTTGTGTGCCCTCGTTTTTTTCCTTCCTCATTCCTACTCCTGCAGCCTATTTCATTTCCTCCTCTCTGGAAAACTAACGTGAGCTGCTACTTGATTTTGGGAGAGATGATTCCATCCACAAGGCTCTTTTCTCATGTCTACCTCTTGCTTTCCCTCCTTATCATTCTCCTGTCACATCTAGTTCTTTGAAAGGGCCAGTGCACAGCATAACGTACTGTACAAACAACCAATATGACATATATTTCTTTGTTGTTCTATGTGAGTGACTTCATGTCGTATGGTCTATGTTTCATGGTGCCAGTTGGTCTGTGTGTTTGGGTGCATGCCTATTTACCTGTCTATATATGTCAATGTAAGGGTAATGGCCTGTGTGTGCATGGATGTCTGCAGGTATGTTGCTCTGTCCACTTGTTAATGTATATGTGTCATCTATGTAACCACATGTATGACTGTTACCTGCCTATCTCTGCATATGCCCTTCATAAAAGGCAAATCTATTGGATGCGTAAATGTCTGTTTAGTTAACCCCTTAGCTGCTGTCAACCACCCCCCCCAGGTGCTGCAACCTTTTTTTTTTAGCTATTTGTGATAGTTCATGCTTAGGCCCTCATAACTTTTTGTCCACATAAGCTATCCATGCCAAATTTGCGTCCTTTTTTCCCAACATCCAAGGGATTCCGCAGGTACCCAGAGTTTGTGGGTTCCCCTGGAGGAGACTAAGGAATAAGCAAAAAATACAGCTAAACTTTTGTTTTTTTCAGATGGGGAAAAAAGGACTGCAGAAGAACGTATGTGTATTTTCCACTGAAAATGTTATTAACAAAGGGCTTGCGGTGCTAAAATTACCATCTTCCCAGTTTTCAGGAACAGGCAGACTTGAATCAGAAAAACCCAATTTTTCAACACAATTTTGGCATTTTACTGGGGCATACCCCATTTGTGCAATTTTTTGTGCTTTCAGCCTCCTTTCAGTCAGTGACAGGAATGGTCATGAAACCAATGCTGGATCCCAGAAACCTAAACATTTCTGAAAAGTAGACAAAATTCTGAATTCAGCAAGGGGTCATTTGTGTAGATCCTACAAGGGTTTCCTACAGAAAATAACAGCTGAAAAAGAAAAATATTGAAATTGAGGTGAAAAAACCATCAATTTTTCTCTACGTTTTACTCTGTAACTTTTCCCTGCAATGTCAGATTATCGAAAGCAATATACCGTTACGTCTGCTGGACTCCTCTGGTTGCGGGGATATATAGGGTTTGTAGGTTCATCAAGAACCCGAGGAACCCAGAGCCAATAAATGAGCTGCACCCTGCAGTGCGTTTTCATTCTATACCGGGTATACAGCAATTCATTTGCTGAAATATAAGGAGTAAAAAATTGCTATCAAGAAAACCTTTGCATTTCCAAAAAGGGCACAAGATAAGGTGTTGAGGAGCAGTGGTTATTTGCACATCTCTGAATTCCGGGGTGACCATAGTAGCACGTGATTTACAGGGAATTTCTCAAATAGATGTCTTTTTTACACACACTCCTATATTTGGAAAGAAAAAATTTAGAGAAAGACAAGGGGCAATAGTACTTGTTTTGCTAATCTATGTTCCCCCAAGTCTCCCGATAAAAATGGTACCTCACTTGTGTGGGTAGGCCTAGCACCCGCGACAGGATATGCCCCAAAACACAACGTGGACACATCACAGAAAACAGAGCTGTTTTTAGCAAAGTGACTACCTGTAGATTTTGGCCTCTAGCTCAGCCGCCACCTAGGGAAACCTACCAAACCTGTGCATTTCTGAAAACTAGAGACCTAGGGGAATCCAAGGAGGGGTGACTTGTGTGGCTCGGACCAGGTTCTGTTACCCAGAATCCTTTGCAAACCTCAAAATTTGGCTAAAAAAACACATGTTCCTCACATTTCTGTGGCAGAAAGTTCTGGAATCTGAGAGGAGCCACAAATTTCCTTCCACCCAGCGTTCCCCCACGTCTCCCGATAAAAATGATACCTCACTTGTGTGGGTAGGCCTAGCACCCGCGACAGGATATGCCCCAAAACACAACGTGGACACATCACAGAAAACAGAGCTGTTTTTAGCAAAGTGACTACCTGTAGATTTTGGCCTCTAGCTCAGCCGCCACCTAGGGAAACCTACCAAACCTGTGCATTTCTGAAAACTAGAGACCTAGGGGAATCCAAGGAGGGGTGACTTGTGTGGCTCGGACCAGGTTCTGTTACCCAGAATCCTTTGCAAACCTCAAAATTTGGCTAAAAAAACACATGTTCCTCACATTTCTGTGGCAGAAAGTTCTGGAATCTGAGAGGAGCCACAAATTTCCTTCCACCCAGCGTTCCCCCACGTCTCCCGATAAAAATGATACCTCACTTGTGTGGGTAGGCCTAGCGCCCGCGACAGGATATGCCCCAAAACACAACGTGGACATATCACAGAAAACAGAGCTGTTTTTAGCAAAGTGACTACCTGTAGATTTTGGCCTCTAGCTCAGCCGCCACCTAGGGAAACCTACCAAACCTGTGCATTTCTGAAAACTAGAGACCTAGGGGAATCCAAGGAGGGGTGACTTGCGGGGCTCGGACCAGGTTCTGTTACCCAGAATCCTTTGCAAACCTCAAAATTTGGCTAAAAAAACACATGTTCCTCACATTTCTGTGGCAGAAAGTTCTGGAATCTGAGAGGAGCCACAAATTTCCTTCCACCCAGCGTTCCCCCACGTCTCCCGATAAAAATGATACCTCACTTGTGTGTGTAGGCCTAGCGCCCGCGACAGGATATGCCCCAAAACACAACGTGGACATATCACAGAAAACAGAGCTGTTTTTAGCAAAGTGACTACCTGTAGATTTTGGCCTCTAGCTCAGCCGCCACCTAGGGAAACCTACCAAACCTGTGCATTTCTGAAAACTAGAGACCTAGGGGAATCCAAGGAGGGGTGACTTGCGGGGCTCGGACCAGGTTCTGTTACCCAGAATCCTTTGCAAATCTCAAAATTTGGCTAAAAAAACACATGTTCCTCACATTTCTGTGGCAGAAAGTTCTGGAATCTGAGAGGAGCCACAAATTTCCTTCCACCCAGCGTTCCCCCACGTCTCCCGATAAAAATGATACCTCACTTGTGTGGGTAGGCCTAGCGCCCGCGACAGGATATGCCCCAAAACACAACGTGGACATATCACAGAAAACAGAGCTGTTTTTAGCAAAGTGACTACCTGTAGATTTTGGCCTCTAGCTCAGCCGGCACCTAGGGAAACCTACCAAACCTGTTCATTTCTGAAAACTAGAGACCTAGGGGAATCCAAGGAGGGGTGACTTGTGTGGCTCGGACCAGGTTCTGTTACCCAGAATCCTTTGCAAACCTCAAAATTTGGCTAAAAAAACACATGTTCCTCACATTTCTGTGGCAGAAAGTTCTGGAATCTGAGAGGAGCCACAAATTTCCTTCCACCCAGCGTTCCCCCACGTCTCCCGATAAAAATGATACCTCACTTGTGTGAGTAGGCCTAGCGCCCGCGACAGGATATGCCACAAAACACAACGTGGACACATCACAGAAAACAGAGCTGTTTTTAGCAAAGTGACTACCTGGAGATTTTGGCCTCTAGCTCAGCCGCCACCTAGGGAAACCTACCAAACCATTACATTTCTGAAAACTAGAGACCTAGGGGAATCCAAGGAGGGGTGACTTGTGTGGCTCGGACCAGGTTCTGTTACCCAGAATCCTTTGCAAACCTCAAAATTTGGCTAAAAAAACACATGTCCCTCACATTTCTGTGGCAGAAAGTTCTGGAATCTGAGAGGAGCTACAAATTTCCTTCCACCCAGCGTTCCCCCAAGTCTCCCGATAAAAATGATACCTCACTTGCGTGGGTAGGCCTAGCGCCGGCGACAGGAAACACCCCAAAGCGCAACGTGGACACATCCTAAATTTTGGAAAAAAACAGAGGTGTTTTTTGCGAAGTGCCTACCTGTAGATTTTGGCCTCTAGCTCAGCCAGCACCTAGAGAAACCTACCAAACCTGTGCATTTCTGAAAACTAGAGACCTAGGGGAATCCAAGGAGGGGTGAATTGCGGGGCTCGGACCAGGTTCTGTTACCCAGAATCCTTTGCAAACCTCAAAATTTGGCTAAAAATACACATGTTACTCACATTTCTGTGGCAGAAAGTTCTGGAATCTGAGAGGAGCCACAAATTTCCTTCTACCCAGCGTTCCCCCAAGTCTCCCGATAAAAATGATACCTCACTTGTGTGGGTAGGACTAGCGCCCACGAAAGGAAAGGGCCCAAAACACAACGTGGACACATCAATTTTTTTTATAAAAAGCAGTGCCTACCTGTGGATTGTGGCCTGTAGCTCAGCCGACACCTGAGGAAACCTAGCAAACCAGTGCATTTTTGAAAACTAGAAACCCAGGGGAATCCAAGATGGGGTGACTTGCGGGGCTCTGACCAGGTTATGTTACCTAGAATCCTTTGCAAACATCAAAATTTGGCCCAAAAAACACTTTTTCCTCTCATTTCGGTGACAGAAAGTTCTGGAATCTGAGAGGAGCCACAAATTTCCTTCCACCCAGAGTTCCCCTAAGTCTCTCGATAAAAATGGTACATCACTTCTGTGGGTAGGCCTAGCGCCCACAAAAGGAAATGGCCCAAAACACAACGTGGACACAACATATTTTTTCACAGAAAACAGAGGTGTTTTTTGCAAGGTGCCTACCTGTGGTGTTTGGCCTGTAGCTCAGCCGGCCCCAGGGGGGGGGGGCAGAAATGCCCTAAAATAAATTTGACCCCCCAACCCCCACCCTCCCCCGCCGGGAGCGACCCTTGCCTACGGGGTCGCTCCCCCTGCGTGACATTGGCACCAAAAAACAAATCCCCGGTGCCTAGTGGTTTCTGCCCCCTTGGGGGCAGGTTGACCTAAACTCAGCCAATCTGCCCCCAAGGGGGGCAGAAATGGCCTAAATACAATTTGTCCCCCAGGGGAGCGACTTTTGCCTGATGGGTCGCTCCCCATCTCTAAAAAAAAAAAAAAAAAAAAAAAAAAATTCCCCTGGCGCTTGGAGGTTTCTGCCCCCCCCCCCCCGGGGGCAGAAATGGCCTAAAATAAATTTCCCCCCCCAACACCCACCCCCCCCGGGAGCGACCCTTGCCTACGGGGTCGCTCCCCCTGCGTGACATTGGCGCCAAAAAACAAATCCCCGGTGCCTAGTGGTTTCTGCCCCCTTGGGGGCAGATTGACCTAAAATTGGCCAATCTGCCCCCAGGGGGGCAGAAATGGTCTAAATACAATTTGCCCCCCCCCAGGGGAGCGACCCTTGCCTGATGGGTCGCTCCCCATCTCTAAAAAAAGAAACAACAAAAAAAAAAAACACAAAAAAAAAATTGCCCTGGTGCCTAGAGTGTTCTGCCCCCCCCCCCCCCCGGGGGCAGTTCGGCCTAATAATAGGCCGATCTGTCCCCCGGGGGGGCAGAAATGGCCTAAAATAAATTTGCCCCCCCAACCCCCACCCCCCTCCGGGAGCGACCCTTGCCTACGGGGTCGCTCCCCCTGCGTGACATTGGCGCCAAAAAACAAATCCCCGGTGCCTAGTGGTTTCTGCCCCCTTGGGGGCAGATTGACCTAAAATTGGCCAATCTGCCCCCAGGGGGGCAGAAATGGTCTAAATACAATTTGCCCCCCCAGGGGAGCGACCCTTGCCTGATGGGTCGCTCCCCATCTCTAAAAAACAGAAACAACAAAAAAAAAACACACAAAAAAAAAATTGCCCTGGCGCCTAGAGTGTTCTGCCCTCCCCCCCCGGGGGGCAGTTCGGCCTAATAATAGGCCGATCTGTCCCCCGGGGGGGCAGAAATGGCCTAAAATAAATTTGCCCCCCCCAACCCCCACCCCCTCACCCCGGAGCGACCCTTGCCTACGGGGTCGCTCCCCCTGCGTGACATTGGTGCCAAAAAACAAATCCCCGGTGCCTAGTGGTTTCTGCCCCCTTGGGGGCAGATTGACCTAAAATTGGCCAATCTGTCCCCAGGGGGGCAGAAATGGTCTAAATACAATTTGCCCCCCCAGGGGAGCGACCCTTGCCTGATGGGTCGCTCCCCATCTCTAAAAAAAGAAACAACCCAAAAAAAAAACACAAAAAAAAAATTGCCCTGGCGCCTAGAGTGTTCTGCCCCCCTCCGGGGGCAGTTCGGCCTAATAATAGGCCGATCTGTCCCCCGGGGGGGCAGAAATGGCCTAAAATAAATTTGCCCCCCCAACCCAACCCCCCCCCCCCCCCGGAGCGACCCTTGCCTACGGGGTCGCTCCCCCTGCGTGACATTGGCGCCAAAAAACAAATCCCCGGTGCCTAGTGATTTAGATTGACCTAAAATTGGCCAATCTGCCCCCAGGGGGGCAGAAATGGTCTAAATACAATTTGCCCCCCCAGGGGAGCGACCCTTGCCTGATGGGTCGCTCCCCATCTCTAAAAAAAGAAACAACCAAAAAAAAAAACACAAAAAAAAAATTGCCCTGGCGCCTAGAGTGTTCTGCCCCCCCCCCCGTGGGCAGTTCGGCCTAATAATAGGCCGATCTGTCCCCCGGGGGGGGCAGAAATGGCCTAAAATAAATTTGCCCCCCCAACCCCCACCCCCCCCCGGGAGCGACCCTTGCCTACGGGGTCGCTCCCCCTGCGTGACATTGGCGCCAAAAAACAAATCCCCGGTGCCTAGTGGTTTCTGCCCCCTTGGGGGCAGATTGACCTAAAATTGGCCAATCTGCCCCCAGGGGGGCAGAAATGGTCTAAATACAATTTGCCCCCCAGGGGAGCGACCCTTGCCTGATGGGTCGCTCCCCATCTCTAAAAAAAAAAAAAGAACAAAAAAAAAAAACACACAAAAAAAAATTGCCCTGGCGCCTAGAGTGTTCTGCCCCCCTCCGGGGGCAGTTCGGCCTAATAATAGGCCGATCTGTCCCCAGGGGGGGCAGAAATGGCCTAAAATAAATTCCCCTCCCCCCCAGGGAGCGACCCTTGCCTAAGTGGTCGCTCCCTTTGCGTGAAATTCACGCAAAGAAAAAACTCCCTGGTGTCTAGTGGTTTCTACCCCCCTTGGGGGCAGATTGGCCTCATCAAAATAGGCCAATCTGCCCCCAAGGGGGGCAGAAATGGGCAAAATATAATTTTCCCCCATTGGGAGCGACCCTTGCCTAAGGGGTCGCTCCCCACCCACAAAAAAAAAAATGAAACAAAAAAACAAAAAAATGGTCCCTGGTGCCTAGAGGTTTCTGCCCCCCCTGGGGGCAGATCGGCCTAATAGTAGGCCGATCTGCCCCCAGGGGGGGGCAGAAAATGCCTTCCCGAAAATATGCCCCCCTGGGAGCGACCCTTGCCCAAGGGGTCGCTCCCTTTTGTCAATAACAATAAAAATAAAAAAAAATCCCTGGTGTCTAGTGGTTTCTACCCCCCTTGGGGGCAGATTGGCCTCATCAAAATAGGCCAATCTGCCCCCAAGGGGGGCAGAAATGGCCAAAATATAATTTTCCCCCAAGGGGAACGACCCTTGCCTAAGGGGTCGCTCCCCACCTCAATAAAAAAAAAAGAAAAAAAAAAAAAAAATGGTCCCTGGTGCCTAGAGGTTTCTGCCCCCCCTGGGGGCAGAAAAGGCCTTTTCAAAAAAATGCCTCCCCTGGGAGCGACCCTTGCCCAAGGGGTCGCTCCCTTTTGTCAATTTCTAAGAAAAAAAAAAAAATCCCTGGTGTCTAGTGGGGTTTCAAAAGCCGGATTGCAAGCAATCCGGCTTTTGAAACCCTCGGAGGGACTTCAAAGGGAAGGAAATACTTTTCCTTCCCTTTGAAGCCCCTCCGGGCCTCCCAAGTGATTGAAAAAGAAATGCTTTTGCATTTCTTTTTCAATCGCGCTGGAAGCAGAGCTTCCAGCGCGACGAGGGAGGCCCCTGTGACACATCAGCGCGCGCGCTGACGTCACAGGGGGGGTGGGGGGGGTCGGGGGTGGAAGGGGAAGGTCTTCCCCTTCCATCCCCGACTTGGGGGGGGAAGGGGGGTGCACGGGGGCGCGCTAGCGCGCCCCCAAGTTCCCCTGTGCCATGGACGAGATGATCTCGTCCAAGGCACAGGGGAACTGTAGCCTTGGACGAGATCATCTCGTCCAAGGCACAGAAGAGGTTAAACATGATAACATGGGATCATCCCCCCAATTGGCCTATTTAATTTATGTATATGTCCCTAGTAAAGTGTACTATGTGTGCCCAGGGCCTGTAGAATAAATGCTACTAGTGGGCCTGCAGCACTGATTGTACCACCAACTTAAGTAGTTCCTTAACCTTGTCTTAGGCCTGTCATTGCAAGGCCTGTGTGTGCAGTTTCACTGCCAATTCGACTTGGCATTTAAAAGTACTTGCCAAGCCTAAAACTCCACATTTTCTACATATAAGACACCCCTAAAGTATTCCCTAGGTAACCCATAGGGCAGGGTGAAGTGTAGACAAAAGGCATTACATGTACCTGTGTGGTTTACATATCCTGGTAGTGTAAAACTCCTAAATTACTTTTTACACTGCTGTGAGGCCTGCTCCCTTCATAGGCTAACATGGGGCTACCCTCACATACTGTCTGAGTGCTAACCGCTGATCTGAAAGGAGTAGGAAGGTCATATTTAGTATGGCCAAAATGGTGATACAAATCCTGCTGACTGGTGAAGTTGGATTAAATATAACTATTTTAGAAATACCAATTTTAGAAAGTGAGCATTTCTCTGCACTTAAATCCTTCTGTGCCTTACAATCCATGTCTGGCTGGGTTTAGTTGACAGCTCCCTTGTGCATTCACTCAAACACACCCCAAGCACAGGATACTCAGCCTCACTTGCATACATCTGCATTTTGAATAGGTCTTCCTGGGCTGGGGGGTGGAGGGCCTGACAATTACATGTCAAAGGACAGTAGCCTGCCCTTACACAAGGACTGCCACACCCCCTTCTGTGACCCTGGAAGACAGGATTGAAATTAAAGGGGACCTTGTGCACTTCTAAGCCACTCTTTGGAGTTCCCAACTTCAAAGGCACATTTGGGCATTTAAACAGGGCCTCTGCCCCTACCAACTCAGACACTTCCTGCAGAAGAGAACCTGAACCTGAACTTGCATCCGGCCTAGAATAACTGCCTGGCTGCCCAAAGGACTTACCTGACTGCTTTCTATGAAGGACTGCTGCCTTGCTGTTGCCCTGCTGCCTTGCTGCTCTCTGGCTGTGGTGAGAAGTGCTCTCCAAGGGCTTGGATAGAGCTTGCTCCTGTTCCCTGAAGTCTCAGGACCACAAAGACTTAATCTCTACAAGATGGACTCCTTGTGCAGCAAACATCGACGCACAGCCAGCCAGAAACGACGCACAGCCTGCATCGCAGTGAAAAATTCACTGCATGCTGAACCGGAACGACGCAGCCTGACTTCGTAACGAGAAGATCGATGCAGCGCCAGCATAGCGACTGGAAATTCGATGCACGGCCCACTGGATCGACGCACAGCTGAGCCCGACTTCCAGAGAGGAATCAACGCAGTGCCTGCTGTGCGGTGGAAATTTCCACACAACGCCACCCTGTGACTTTGTCCTGTCAGTGCAGGAAATCCACCCATCGTACCCGGGGCGTCCAAAAAACCCCCAATCCGAAGAGGATCCATGACCGAGCACAGAAAATTGACGCACAGCCATCCCTGTGTGAAAACTAAACAACGCATCGCTGTGTGCGGCCCGAGAAATCACAGCACACCCCCTTGTTTTCCACGCATCCCCTCCTCTGCTGTTCTTTGCGGAGATTTTGAACACAAACCAGGTACTTTGTGCTTGAAAGAGACATTTATTGCTTTTAAAAGACAAAAAGACACTTTATATCACTTTTACAGTGATATCTCAACATTTACTTATTGCATTTTAATCGTTTTGATCTGCATCTTGTCAGATACATATTATATATTTTTTCAAACACTATGTGGTGTATTTTTGTGGTGCTATACTCTGTTATTGCATGATTTATTGCACAAATACTTTACACATTGCATTGCTGTGATTCCAAAAGGTGCATCACATGTGAATACCTTTTACAAACATCACCAGTAACTAGCTCTGTTACAAAAAGGCCCTATGGAATAAGACAGCATCTTACATGTCGCTCAACATGCATTATTTATGTGATTCAGTGCCAATGTCAGAGCTGTAAAAAACAATATGTAGATCAAACTGTGAATGAGCTCCGTACACGATTCAGGAACCACAAATCAGTAATAATTAACAAGAAACTTGACCAGCCTGTAGCCAACCATTTAAACCTTGTGGACCATTTACTATCAGATTTGAAGATTTTCCCTGTGGGACATGTTTTAAAGGAAGAACTACTGGACATCAGAGAAAATTTCTGGATGTACCGTTTAAAATCACTGCATCCAGATGGACTGAACATCACTGACAATACTACTTGATTTCTGAATATCTGAAGAGTTCTCAGGACTGCATTGACTCCACATTCCAATTGGAATCTTCACTAATGATGCTTTTTGAAAATCTAGCAGTGTCAGCTGTGCAGCCACTGAGCAAACCATCTTGTACTACCTGAGTAAGGCGGAAGCTGAAACGTTGTAGTAGAAATATATTTTTGTTCTTTGGTGAGATCATCTGTTTGAGTCACTTCTTTCTTGGATATTACATTTTCTTGTGACTCATTGTATCCTTTGGGATCCAGATTTGTGCCCTGGCTGGCTGTTGTTTTCTTGTGATCCTGCATCTTCCAGTGTACATATCTATATATAGATATACATATCTATAGAGAGATATATCTATCTATATCTGCATATACAGTAGATCTTACATATATATATATATATATATATATATATATATATATATTTTTTTTTAATAGCTGTATGGTTTCCCTGGGATCCATAGTGGCCCCCAGGGAAACCATACTACTATAAAAACAATTGCCCCCACAGGGGGTCGCCCTGCTCACGGGCGACCCCCTGTCAATTCATTTAAATATATATATATATATATATATATATATATATATATATATATATATATATATATATATGTGTGTATTTTTTTAACTCCTGGGCGGTGCAATTGCGCCCCCCCGGTGTAAATTTACTTTAAAATATATATATATATGCCCAGTGGGGGAGGAGGGCCGTCCCATTTTCAGAGGGGGCCAACCCACAAGTGAAATCCCTGGGCTCTAGTGGGGTTTCCTGGTCCAGGATCGCAGACGCCGAGACCACAGAGGACATTGAGGGAGCTGTTGGTATCAAGGCAGGCTGAGTCTTCAGAGACTGGTTTGGTGCCGAAGGTGAAGCTAAAGTCCACTCCCAAGCCTTAGGGCGGTGCTGACCATAGCTCAGATGCAGTGGCTGCCCGGAAGGCTGCATCCCCAAAGTGGGCCTGATGTGTGACCCATGGAGGGGCACCTGCTGTGATCCATGGCCAGGAAACCGTTTAAGGAAGGCCTTGTTTGAAAGGGGAGAATCTCCCCTTTCAAACCAGGCATTCTCGAACGGTGGGGATGCCCCGTTTGGGCCCGTTTTCCACACCGGAGCAGGAAGTGGCCTTACCTCCGCTTCCTGCTATGGTGGGGAAAACAGATTGTGACATCAGCGCACTGTCGCAAAGGGGCAGGTAGAGACATGGAAGTACTTCCTTGTCTCCTGTTGGGCGATTCAATAAAAAAGAATCCTCCGGTGTGACGCACCAGAGGATTTTTCAACTCCTCCATGGTGTCGGCCACTGGTTATGACCCGCACTTGGGAGGTATATCTGCATTGCCCAGTGGCTGACGCCCACACTCCTGGGGTTAATAGTAAAATTCTGGCTGTGTTGACATGGCATAACAGTAGTTAAGACATGTTTTTCTGTACGCTAATTTCTCTAGTTTAATATGTTGCATCACCTCTAGCTAAAGGAAGAATGCTTGCTGGTGTGGTTTTGCGCCATTCTAAAAGGTCTACTTCAAAAAATGAGGGGATGGAGTCCTGACAACCACTGAAACTCCCAGGATAACATAACTCAGAGAGAAATGTCAGCCTCAGTTAAAGTCGCCACTTCACTATTTTCTGTTCATTGAAGGCAACACAGATATGCAGACATTAACCTGAAGATCGGTCCATTGCCCTGCTTGCTTTGATGTTTTTATATTGTACTTAGTCACCAGCTCTGTATTTGTTCCTGCACATTTCTTATATAGGCTGTCTTGAATATTTCTTACTTTTTCCGCCATCACCTTTGCTGAAAGGTGGCTCCAGGCACTCTCCCACCTTATGTTAATACTCACTTTTCCATGATTCCCACCTCCCCATGAACACAAACATTAACTGAGCAGTGAGTTATCAAATCAGGAACTAAAAGATGATTTCCACCACAGATCAGTGATATACATGTTTCTAAAAACTCTCAAGTGTGTCTCAACAGCTTATTTTTCAATCACTGAAACGTGTGTGATATTAGGATTCCAGATCTATTTCTGTCCGAAATAAAAGTTCATAGGGAGTTGGGTTTGTGGGTGGAGAATCGATCATTTTGCAATGAAAACTGCCAAGATGTTTGACTTTTGTAAAATCAATACTTGCAAGTTTGCGACAATCATACAATGAACAACTGTAGCACGTTTCTTCGCCTCATAGTGCTTGTGGTAGAGCGCATACCTCCTTTGGAGATAAGCCACTCATTAGCTACCATTTTGTTCAGCATCACCATTGTAGTAACATAATGTTGCCCAGCCCATGGGGATCGGGGGAAATCAAGATAGCTGGCAGCACACCTCAGCACCTCCTGGGCTAGTTAACCTATCATGGTTTTGCAAGTGCTGACATTTTCAGAGCTGTCAAGATTTCTTGGTCCTGGTTTTCTTTTTGCATCCTAGTTCTTGCTGATCTTGTTTTACATTGTGATACACAGAAATAGAATCCTGAGTATCCACACACCTGACTACATACTGCTCACCCACATTTACCTCTCTGATCAATCGCAACTCTTTGTTGCCAGCCCCACATGCTGATTTCTGTGTCTCTCATTGCCACTCATTGCCACTTTCAACAGATGCATTAAATGGCACTGAGCTCCTCTATTTAAGTTCCCTAGGGTCTCCAGCATTTCCCAATTATATGTCCCTTGATTACCTTATGTAACTGACTTCAGACATCTACTACTTATGTGATCCCAATGGCCCCATCAATTCTTCCTTTCACCAGTTACTCTTGGTGGGCTCTCATATCTCATTTACCCTCTGCAGCCAGGTCTACCATCTCACCTAACACAAGGAGTTGCCCTGTTCACACCCATCATTATTTACCATTTACTCTCTCTTCAGTGACCCAAGTAACATCTTGGTACATACCTACTCCCTGCTACAGAGTCTACCTCTCTTTGTGCTCCCCAAAACCAGATGTGCCCTCTGAAACATCCTCCTTTTATACCCTTGTGCAAATCACACTACAGGTCTCCCTATATGTGTCCAATTTATTATTGTCCTCTTGTGTTTTCTATTAATGGCCCTTTCCCAAATTGCCTTACTACTCCAAGGTGTCCCTTCATTTGACTTGGACGTCCCCTCTAATTTATGCAGTCAAGCAACCTTGACCTCTGCCACCTACAGACGTGAACTCTCGGCAATTACCAAACAAGAAAGGTGACACACTGTACAATTTACACTCCAAAACGACCCAACAAACATGTTCTTTTCAAGACATCCACATGCTCAAACCATCACCCTCACCATAGACCCTCAACCAGAAACGATGAATTTCTAGGTGGGAATTCCAAACAAAAAGCATGGACACACTTCTGCTTGAATCAGTACTTCTCATGATGCACCCTGAGAATCTAGAAATCCATACCTCCAAATATCAAAATGATCAGTTCACACAAATGTTTAAAAAAGGAACATATCTTCTCTGTACATTTCAACCTGCAAATGAATAAAATAAATACATGAAGGCATAAAGAAGGTGAAAACAGAAAGTGCTGTGCTTCAAAGTTGATGGGAAAAATCAAATAATCCGCCAAGCAAACCTAATTTCTAGCAATTGAACAGTATCTACAAATCCCCCATAAAGAATGTAAAATGACTACTTTTTTCCAAACAGATTAAAAGTACCAATAGGTATACAAACAATCTCCATGGGATCCTCACTAAATTGTGCAACTCAGAGTGCATGACCAAAAAGACTCCTTAGTTTAAAGCTTTAGTAGCTCCATATATACCTTGTGAAGAAGACTTTCACCACTCAGCACATATAGGCAAATATTTAGTGGAGTAGATTGTCCAAAGAAATCATGCTTCAAGCTATGCACAGCCTCTGCATTCTATGAGAAGGTCAAGGCTAGTGAACCACATCTGAATAATGAAGAGAAGTAATCTGTATCCAGCTAGATGTTGACTAATCTCAAATAGCCAGATTTGCCATAAATGTACCTAATCTAAAATATAGATTCTGACAAGTGAAGACTGGAAAACATTTACTATAGCCCTCATTATGACATTGGCGGTAAGTGCTGCTTACCGCCATGCTGACTGCCGCCAACATACTGCGACCACGGCGGTATACCGTTACCCATATTATGACCAACACATAGCAATCTGTCACTATACAGACACACACACAAGTCCGCCAACCCAAAGGTCAGTGATAAACTGGCGGTACCTGTCAATACCAGGGCAGTGCACGCTCTATTGGCGACTAGAATGCAAAAACCCAGCACTCTCAAAACAATGTCATTTATGCATTGTGCTGATATGTTGTTGTTTAACCTTCTGCATTGCAGAGTTCAATCCTGAAGACTTATTTTTAATGTGCTTACAAATGCTGTTCATTTGAAATGTATTACTGCAGGCTTTCAGAGTGTGTTAGGGTGTGGTCCCTTTCCAGGGCCTTCTAGAGACTTTCCCTGCAACATGCCTGGGTGTGGTTGTGGGCTGGGCCAAGACTCTATAAAAAGGAGCCAGCCCAGCTCCAAGTGCTCACTATTCAGAGGTCCCGGTGCAGAGCAGCAGCTATTTCCTGAGCTCCTGTCCCGGTGGTAATTTGATCTTCCAGACATCTGACTTTCATTCTTCATTTGGAGATCCTTCTTCTGGGCGGTAAGACGGTGGTTGGGCTGGCCTCCCGACGCCATTATCGAGAACTCTCATGTTCTTGGGCCTAATTCTTTATGATTTGACAGAGTACTTTGCGCGTGTGAAATATGCGCTTGAGTGTTTGTGACATTTGCAGGGTGACTTGCGAATCGGCAAGACGCGTGATTCGTTTCATGATAATGTAATCTTGTTATTCAGTGCATGCTACCATTTCTTGACATTTGCCTGGTGGCTTAAGAATCGTCAAGACGCGCGATTCATTTTATGGTGTTTTAATTTTGTTGTTCATTGCGCGCTACCATTTCTTGACATTTACATGGTGGCTTAAGAATCGGCAAAAGACGCGCGATTCGTTTCATTGTACTTTGATCTTGTTATTCATTGTGAGCTGTTATTTCTTGGCATTTACATTGTGGTTTACGAATCGGCAAGACGCACAATTCGTTTAATGATGATTTGACTTTAATATTTATTGCATACTAACATTTCTTGGCATTTTACATGGTGACACTCGAATCGGCAAGACGCACAATTCTCTCCTCGAGTTTAATTCATGTTGTTTATTGTATGCCACTATCCTAAGATATTTATCATGTAATTTTCGAGTTGACAAGTTATGTGATTTGCTTTCCTGAATCCATATTGTGTTATTCATGGTGCACAATCCTTTTATGGTGTTTACTATATATATATATATATATATATATATATATATATATATATATATATATATTTATAAATCTACAATATGCGCAATTTGTGTTGAAACATTTTAAGAGTACACAGAAGATCAGAATTTCTAGATGTAATATTGTATGGTCCTAGTATGCATTCTCAAAAAAGGATTTATATGACTGGTTTAAAATTTTGTCAGGATGTTTTTTTCTGATTCTCATGTAAAGGAAAGTACTTGAATAAGAAAGTTTTCATTTAATCCATCTTGATTCCCTTACAGGTATCCGGACATCTTGAAACTTAGTCATTTTAAACTTAATTCTTAGATTGTTCATGTTTTCAGAATGACTATGCTTAGAATCATAGTCTAGTATTGATTTCAGGAGATATAATTTTCATATTGTGTGTTCTAAGCTGTTTCCCTTCCTAATCCCCTCTTCCCCTCTTGAACTCTCCTAGCCTCTGTGATTTATCTATCAGAGTCTTGGAGCTGTTCAGTGGTTGACGTGTTGGGAACGTGCGCAGACCCTGAGGATCTGGTGACTCTGACAGTACCAAAACCCACACCAATATGCCAACAGAACTATGCCCACAACATTAAGACCCACGAATCACCACGGCGGACATTCAACCACAGTAAATCATTGGCGGTATATACAACACCACATTGGACATTTCAAACTACACACACACACACCACACCCACAACACTATAAAACACACACCCACATTACCCACAACCCTTTACGACTACAAAAAAATTGACAACTGAGAGAGACACCAAGAGCACCCACAGAACCAGAGCCACAGAACACCATCACCCATACACCATCCACGCACATCACAGTACACACCCCAAAACATCACCCCACACACCCTCACACATACCACACACATTACACCCATGGCACCACAAAGACACTCCAGGTTCTCAGAGGAGGAGCTTGTCTTGACCTACTCGCAGTCTGTGTCTGTGGCCCAATGGAAGTGTGGCGAGGTTCTTGTTCTTGTAGGTTCTGCCTTGGCCCAAATAGGGGCAACCCTTTCTGGTAGCCATGGTGCTGCTGATGGAGGGAATGCCAAGGCAGTCCGTGCTTTCCAGAAGGAGTCCCTGAGGGAAAAAACCTCAAAAGGGGAAAAGCCTCAAAAGGAACTCCTAAAACAAAAAAAAGGCAAAAATAAATTAAAACAAAAGGCACAAATGACCAGGAAAAAGCTGGAACAGGTTCAGAAAATCTGTATCTGACGCAGAAGAACAGGAGCGAAGATCACCACCCAAAGAAAGTGTTGCAGCGCAAACAGAAGAGGAACCACACAACTTATATACCCAAAGAACAGGAAGTGACCGACAGGAAGTAAACGTCGCTATATTGGATCAGGATCATATCATAGAATTCTATAGAAAAAGCACCATATTAAATAAGGTTCCAAGGCATGCAGGGAAAAGGAAGGCATGCTGGGAAGGAGAAGTGAATCAGGGGAAGGAAAGAAAGGTATAAGTTAGAAAGAAAATGAGGATGACAGAAAAGAAGGAAAAACAACAGAAGGTAAGTGGGGAAGAAAAGGGAGAGTGAGGAGAGGCAGGAACTAACGGGGGCGCACCGTGCCAATGCAGAAGCAAGGCCCCATGCCCAATTTGGGGCCTCAACAAAGATAGGAAAGGGTAGGGGGCGCAGTGCGTCTTACTACTGCGTGCCGCGGCCCAAGCGGAACATTCGGCTTGCGCTGCATGCCGCTGCGCAACAGAGCTACGGGTCATGGTGGAGGAAATCATCCGGGTAGAGCCACAGCTATTCGGATCACAGATGCAGCAGACATCCATCGCTAGGAAGATGGAGCTATTGCGGAGAATCGTGGACAGGGTGAACGCAGTGGGACAGCACCCCAGAACAAGGGACGACATCAGAAAGAGGTGGAACGACCTACGGGGGAAGGTGTGTTCCGTGGTTGCAAGACTCAAGATAGCAATACAGAGGACTGGCGGTGGACCCCCCCACATCCTCCCCCATAACTAACAACATGGGAGGAGCAAGTATTGGCAATACTGCATCCTGAGGGCCTGGCAGGAGTAACAGGAGGACTGGACTCTGGTAAGTCAACTCTTTACAACTATCACCCCCCCTACTTGCATGCCATCCCTTACCCTCACTCCCATCACTTCACCACCTCATACACATCCCACCATCACAACCCACTCATCCCAATACCAAGACCTGCATGCCATACCATTGCATGGACATCCATCACAGACCTGCATGGACAACTATCACCACTGCATGCACACTAGAGACAATCACCTAGCCCAACAAATCACTACTCACACAAAGGCTAATCTGCCATGGCAATATCAACCATAGAGGGCAAAACACCCATGCACAAGATGTCACATGCAGAAACGGGCCCCTGACACTAGCCATACCGATGAACAGCCCTCCACCTCCACCAACGCTAGTGGACAGGAGGCCCCGCCACAGGAACAACAAGACCACCAGCACCCCACCCCCTGCAGAAGAAGAACCACCAGGCAAATGGGCCCTGCTATCCAGGCAGAAGCCAGAGAACATTGTCAAGACTGCTGCCAGGAAATAAGACTCTCATGATTGTCACCCTTGTGTCCCACTCTGTTACCCTGTCCACCCTGAACTGCCATTGCTCCCCTTCCTATGCCCCATTGGACAATGCACCTGTGATACAAATAGACTGGTCTCTATCCTGGACTTTCCCCCACCATCGCCCAGGCCTATTGCATATCCCCATTTACTTCTCAGCACCTAAATAAACACCCTTTGAAAAAATACAAGTATGGAGTATGTCAAATGATTTAAGAATGTATTTGTTTACCAATCTGTAGACATTGCAATTAGACTGTACAGTTATGTATACATAGGTATGACCTATAATGTGCTACAGTCAAAACACCAGGAGCCAGAGTAGGGCACAAATATATGTGAATAGACATGTCAAAGGGGACAGTAAGTGGCCATTGTAGTGGGAACAGCAGCCTACCAGAGAAAATTCACTAAACAAAACTGCAATGGAAGGTGAAGTTACAGTGTCTTATCTGTGTGTCACTGGAAGAACTGTCAAATGATAGTTGTTCTGTTGTCCACATCCTCTGCCTCCTCTTCGTCACTGTCCACAGGCTCCAACGCTGCCACACGCCCATCTCCAGCCCTATCCTCCTTTAGAAAAGGCTCCAGGCGTCTCAAGGCAAGGTTGTGCAACATGCCACAATGATCTGGCACACCTTCTTTGGTGAGTAGCACAGGGATCCACCTGTCAGATGTAGGCACGTGCACCTGCCCTTCAGGAGGCCAAAGGTGCACTCAATAACTCTTCTTGTTCACCCATGTGCCTCAATGTAACGCTCCTCTGCCCTTCTCCTGGCATTCATCACTGTGGTCAGTAGCCATGAGAGGTTGGGGTAAACCCAAGTCACCTGCAAATATCGAAGGATACCTTTTAGCCAGACACTCACCCTTTGGGCCAACCCATAAACCAAAATACATTGGGTGGGGATCATGGGCTCACCTATTAGCCACACCCTGTGCCTCTGGAGTTGAGCCATCACATATGGGATGCAGCTATACCTCAAGATATAGGCATCATGCAAAGACCCAGGATACTTTGCACTGACATGGGAGATGTACTGGTCCACAGGCACACTATCTGCACATTAATAGAGTGAAAGCTCTTTCGATTTCTGAATACCTGTTCATTTCTCTGGGGGGGGTGGGGGGAACAAAGGCAATATGTGTACGATCAATAGCACCAATGATTTGGGCATATGTCCCAGTGCATAGAAGTCAGCCTTCACTGTGGCCAAATACTTCACCTGGGGGAAAACGATGTAGCTGCACATGTGTTTCATCAGGGCAGACAACACACTGGTCAGCACTATTGAGAACATTGCCTGGGACATCCCTGCTGCCATGGCCACTGTCACTTGTAAGGAGCCAGTTTCCAAGAAATGGAGCACAGATAGGACTTGCACAAGAGGGGGATCCCAGTGGGCTGACAGATAGCTGAGATCAGGTCTGGCTCCATTTGTGCACACAGCTCTTGGATTTGGCCCTAATAAGTCTGTAGGTGAGGATAATGTGCCTGTCCTCCATCGTTGCCAAGTCCATCAGGGGCCTGTACACAGGGAAATGTCTCCATCTTCTAATCATCCTCAGCGGTTGTGATCTGGGGTGCAAAACGGTGAGCAGCTGGTCATTTTGAAACATATCCTCAGAGCAAAATGCATTGCATGTTGTGACAGAAAGAGTATGTTGACATGTAGTCCCTAAATGTGCTTATTTCTGCTGTGATGAAGTTAGGTGCCATGGCCTGCCCCTCCCTGAAATTGCGCATGGCTGTCCTGTGTGGAGGGACAAGTAGAAATGAAGTAATTCTGCTGACGCTGTGCGCCGCTGCAGGAGGCGGTCGAGGACTGCTGTGCAACTCCTCATTTGTTATCATTGGGCCCGATGGGGTACAGTAGACAATGGTGATGTACGCCGATGGTGAAGGTACGCACCGCCACGGACGTGACCGCCATTTTCTATCTGTTCACTCACTTGCTACCTGACTTTCAACAGGAGAGGACCTATACTGCAAGTGCTGCTGTGACCTGTGGCTGGAAGCGACCATTTCTCGAGTCACTGGGAAAGGGCCCCTGCCTTCACCGCTGCAGAGTTGTAGAGACTTGTGGATGGGGTCCTACCCCAGTACTGATTGCTTTATGGGCCTCCAGACCAACAGGTGAGTACACTGTGAGCACGATGCATGGGGCATGAATGCATGGAGTACTGTGTGTGAAGGCCTCATGTAAGGGGGGGGTTTGAGGAGTCCTAGGCAGAGTGCTGCATGTACGATGGGCAATGTATGTGCGTAAGGGGATGGGAGGGATATGCTGGGCCATGGGTGTAACAGGCCGGACAGTATGACTGATCCCTTTTTCTATATTCATTTATCTGCAGGTCAACGCCCATCAGAAAAAGGATATATGTCGTGCCATCGCCAAGGATCTGCGGATCCTGAGGGTCTACGGCAGGCAGAGCACTCACTGTCACAAACGGTGGGAGGACCTGAGACACTGGACAAGGAAGACGGCGGAGTCCCAGCTGGGAATGGCCTCCCAATGAGGAAGGGGTGGCCGTCAAACCCTGATGCCCCTGATGTTGCGCATACTGGCCTATTCAGAGCTGGATGGGCATTTGAGGGCATCACAGCAGCCACAAGGGGGTGAGTACAGTTTCCAATTCTGCAAATTGCACGTGGTGGGGTGTTCTCTGGGTGGGGGATGTGCACCTGTGGGTGCCCTTAGGCCAGACCAGACATTGCAGGGTATGTTCCATGTTGGGCAGGGTCTGATGCACTCCACCCCAAACATGCTAGTGGGCATCTACTACTGGGCAGGGATCTGTGGGTCTCAGGTATGCAGCTATTGGCTTTAGGCATTATTGTCTATGGCCTGGTGACTAGCATTGTGATTGGTAGTGCATCGCCTAGTGCATAGGGCTGTTCCCTGTGTGTTGTGTATGCCAACAGTGGTGTTGTTGCTTGCACTGACCAAGGGTATCCTCTGTCTCCCCCCCTCTTTGTTTTGTCACCCTGTCCTTATGTGCATAAGCATCATCTGGCGGAGGAGCAGAGGCACCGGTGACGGAGGGAGCTGCATCCCACATGGCCCAGGAGGCCGAATCGACCGACGGTGAGGGCACTAGTGGGATGGAGGGCGAGGGGAGCACCATGGCGGAGTCTGGAGGGGACAGCTCTGACAGTGAGACCTCCTCCTATGGAAGCTCCCTGGTGGTGGTGGACACCTCTGTGGCCACCCCAACAACAGGTACAGCCGCCACCCCGTACCATCACCACCCTCTCAGCAGCCCCTCAGCGTGTTTCCCGTGCCTGCTCACCCAGGAGGGTGGGCATCTCCTTCGCCCCAGGCACCTCAGGTCCTGCCCCAGTCAGCTCTGCTGCCTAGAGTGAGGAGGTTATTGACCTCCTGTGATCAATCTCTGTTGGGTGTTGGGCAGTCAACCATAGTGAATGCCATCTAGGGGCTGGCAGGGCATTTGCAGCAAACAAATGCATTCCTGGAGGGCATTCACTCTGGCCCAACAGAGATAATTCCAGGCTCTGGCCTCCTCCCTGATGGCAGCCATTGTCCCTGTCTCTAGCCTCCCCCCTCCAACTTCCTCTACCCAGTCCCATTCCCCTCAACCCCAACCTATCCCAAGAACACCACCAGATCAGCATGCACCCAAGACAACACACATGGGTGTCTCAGGCAAACACAAGCACCACACATCATCACACAGGCACTCACACAGACACCATCCAAAATCAGACATGCCAACATCCACTACCTCCAATGTGTCCCCCTCCTCCTCCTCGTCCACCTCCCTCCCAGTAGGGTCTCCACTCACACCTGCATGCACTACATCCATCACCAGCACACCTATCACTACACTCCCCTCATTGCAGTCACCACCCCCACATCCATGCACACGTCCCCTGTGTCCTCTCCCACTGTGTACTGCAGGTGTGAGAGGCTCCAAGGAGACACCCATCAGCACTGCAAGTGTGCCTGCACCAGCTGCCAAGGGCAAGAAGGGACCACCAGCTACCAAGGACAAGGAGGCACCACCAGCTGCCAAGGGCAAGAAGGGACCACCAGCTGCCATGGGCAAGAAGGGACCACCAGCTGCCAAGGGCAAGGAGGCACCACCAGCTGCCAAGGGCAAGGAGGCGCCACCAGCTGCCATGATGGGACATGATGCAGTCGGCAGCGTTCTACTGGCATGGCACTGCTGCTGGCAGCAGCGCCACCTTAATACCGTTTGCCGCCATGACCATAGCCAGAATTCCGCCAGCCTTCTGTCGGAATTCCAGCTATGATCATATTTTGGTGGACGGTTGGAAGCCATGGCAACGGAATGTTGTCGGCATCGCCATGATGGTAGGCGGCATTTGCCACCAATTTTATAATGAGGGCCTATATCCCTTATCTGATTCCATGAGAAACTCTCTGTAACAGGAGCATCTATGCCTATAGCACCTTAGAGATAGTCTCGATTTTATGCACACCTTCCTGAGACCTAACTACTGATGAGTTAAAAAATTATTTAAAAAATTCTATCCAAGGCTGTTCTGGTATATTGGAATTAACTACCGGGCTTCCAGGGAGGTTTATTCCATTTACAACTTTCCAGAACTGCCTTGCATTCTTTTGTTTTGAGAAATATAGCATTTTGATCCAAAAGTTCTCATTTACCTCCCTTTTTTCTTCCCAGATCTGTTTGTGCAGGGTCCTATTTAATTTGGCAAGGGTATAGCTTAGGTGTATATTTTGTGGATCTTTCCTAATATCCTTGAACATATGTTTTCACTTTTTCTGTAACTTATGAGTAGAAATAGAGAGTTTTATCTTACCCCAAATTTCCTGCATCCACCTTTTCTGAGGACATTTATGGGCTCTCTGAGCTACTCCTACCCCTATTATTTTATTAAGGAAATCTTCCCATTGTTTTACTTTATTACCTTGTCCTCCAGCTATACTTTCCTTTACTAATCTTTCAGCTAGCTCCTTTCTTGGAGCATCCAATTTAGTGGACCATATTAGCTTACAATAGTTAATTGTAGTGTCTTCCCCAAACAGCGAATAGGCCTGTGTATACTGTTGAGCTTGCACTGAAAGCACTAAACTTTGCTTCCCATGGTCGCTACTCTGGGTTTTATTTATAGTAAAAGATTTTACTCTATCACAGCAAGTTTGAGTTACCATTGTATAGTCAATTACGGAGCATGCAGGGTGTGAGTCATAAGTCCAACCCGGTGGACTGTCTGATTGAAACCTCCCATTTAGTACTCTCAATCCTAAGGCCTCCATGTCCTTTACTAATATAACTGCCTTTTTGTCATATAGGAGGTCATTCTTACTTTGGCGGGCGGCGGAGGCCGCCCGCCAAAGTAACCCCGTCAGAACACCGCACCGCAGTCAAAAGACCGCTGCGGTGATTCTGAGATTTGCCCTGGGCTGGCGGGCGGCCGCCAAAAGGCCGCCCGCCAGCCCAGGGCAAATCAACCTTCCCACGAGGACGCCGGCTCAGAATTGAGCCGGCGTAGTGGGAAGGTGCGACAGGTGCAGTGGCACCCGTCGCGTATTTCAGTGTCTGCATAGCAGACACTGAAATACTTTGCGGGGCCCTCTTACGGGGGCCCCTGCAGTGCCCATGCCATTGGCATGGGCACTGCAGGGGCCCCCAGGGGCCCCGCGGCACCCCCTACCGCCATCCTGTTCATGGAGGGTTTCCCGCCATGAACAGGATGGCGGTAGGGGGTGTCTGAATCCCCATGGCGGCGGAGCGCGCTCCGCCGCCATGGAGGATTCAGAAGGGCAGCGGTAAACCGGCGGGTGACCGCCGGTTTACCCTTTCTGACCGCAGCTGAACCGCTGCGGTCAGAATGCCCTTCGGAGCACCGCCGGTCTGTCGGCGGTGCTCCCATGGCCGGTGACCCTGGCGGTCACCGGCCGCCAGGGTCAGAATCAGGCCCATAATCTTCTCTTGGGGTCCCTGTTTGATTGGGGAGGATTGACCAAAGAAGGTCTTGCTGGATTGCCTGTTCTTCCCACTCATAATGGCACATCAAGTCCATATTAAAATCTCCAGTTACTATATCTGGTGCGTTTGCTTCCTTCTGTAATGGTGAAAGGAAAGAGAAACCTGGGCGTAATCACAGCCTCCTGCTTATTCCTCTCCAAGAGAGTCAAATCACAAAATATGCCTTCTACATCATGCATGCTTTAGGGAACGTGTTCCTCTATCTTACGGTGTGCATAAGGTTCTGGCTAACATCTTCTCATCCACTGTATCTTGACAATCAAAACAGTCTGTACATGGGAGGTCCACTCTTTCTACTCCAAAGACCACAAATCCAGAATGTTACAGTAAGGGGGCATAGCCTGCATTGGGGCAGCAGGTACAGTGATATCAGGGCCAGAAGCCTGAGGGGCACTTTCAATCCTGCTTATTCCTGTGTTTAAAAGTTCAGGTAGCAGCTAGAGGGAACACTTCCTTCCTTGTACTAGGGCATCTAACTCATTGGCTAAGCTACTCACAGCAAGATGGGTCTTGTTTCTATCTACATGATCACATCTTACTAGCCCTCCAAATGTTCCTCTGGATCTCCATTGCCAGACACTCAGAATTATCCACAGCACCATCCATGACAAAGGCCCGTACTTTACCTTATTTGTTTAAAGGCACGGCTTGCATAGTTCCTTGTGTGTCCAGAATTTTCAGGCAACTACAAAGATGTCAAAATAACTCTGTTGGTTAATGTACCTGCTAGAGAGAGATGGAGTTCTGGTTTTAGCAGTTTAACTAAAAATAATCAGTGCAGAGGTTTACATGCCTTGTTTTAAAGAATGTGTTCATTGCAGATCACAGAGCTTAAGTAGATAGATCAGTGAAGTAATGCCTGCTTTTGTCACTGAGACTCTTTTGTTACTTGCAGTTCATAAGTCACCATCCTAAAATATCACAGTGAGCTATGAACTGGCATCAAAGAATGGCATGCAAACTACAGCGTACAGGTTAGAACCTTATGATTTATCCCCAGTCTTTAATTATTCTAATGTTTGTTAAAAGGGTTTGTTTGGGTAGAAATGCATTTGTATTAGTAAAACCAACCCCACCTACTGTTACATTTTAAATCCTGAGTTTGTGCTCCTCCAGACAAAGCATTCTAATATTATACAGCCTACCAGCATAGATGACATGTCTCCTACACCTTGTAATACTCTTTGTCTTATGTTACATTTCCTATACACTGATTTACACATGATTCATTGTCTCTGCATACTGTGTATGATGTGAAGTGCTATGACATCCTACACTGATATGAGTAGCATTATAAAAAAAAAAAAATACATGTAAGAGAGGTGCTATGGAGAGATGAGGGGCACAGTTGAAGGGTGGTAGTAAGAGTATCTGTGAAGAAGCAACTCACTGAGGGTGTTGCGCACAGGGCACCACCAATGCAAAAGCTGTCCCTGGCTACAAAGATATTCCTAGATCATAAATCTCACTTCTGGACTAAATATAGCTCATTATTCTTCTTCTTTTGAAGAAGAAATGCATGCAAGAAAAAACACTCTTAGAGATTCTCCCAGCTTGGTAAACATTTTTCAGCACACTGAAGCCACAAGTGTCATTTTTAGATCCACCTGCCTCAGTTATTTCTTATTACTGTGGATGTCATAAAAGAAGGACTGCTGTCCCGCCACTCTGCTTCCCTGCTACTCGGTTGCTCTGTGGCCTGCTGCGCTGCATACTGATAAGGAAGTTTGGACCTGCACTCTTCATCCCATGTTGAAGTGACTCAAAGGGTCAGCAGATTGATCTGTTTTGAGCTACAGGGATGTAACAAGCTCCAGAGGTTCCCTTCAACTGCCCAGCTGACCTGATACCCGGACCTGCAATTAGATCTGCAACTGGACCTATATGAGACCTGCTAACCTCTGCTGGAGGGAGTTCCTTACCCCCACTTGGCACTCTTCAGGTCCTAGACCCTTAGTGTAGCCTGAGTTCAGCTCCTCTTTAAAGAAAAGGAGAAATGCTGAAGTTTTGGGCTCTTCGAAAATGTGAACAGCCCTGTTCATGTCAAGATCTTGCTGCCTGCCAACATGATGTTCCAGCAAACTCGACTGTTTGTGCCACAGAGACCAGCAATGAAACCCAGCAGTGCAGGATCTGCACCTCGAGCTATAGCATCGGCAGATTGTGGTGACTGCCAATGCAAAGCTCCAGCAATGAGTGTCCTCAATGCCCAGAAGGATGTTTACGCTACAGCAACATATGTCCACTATGCCTGGCCTGGTCTTCGTGCTATGTTGACAACCACCCACAACGCTCTCCCTCATCCCTGTGGCCCCTTCTGTGAATGGAATGTTTTGTGCTGGACTTTGAAGGTAACTCTTTCAGCTGGACTAACCTAGTCCTTGTATCTGAACCGCACTTCATCACAGGTGCTTCACCTACCTGAAATCTTTACAATTGCATATCTCCAGAAATGTACTCTACTTTTTCTAAATTGGTGTGGGGTCTTTCCTGTGCTGTATTTCCACTTTATTAGTGTTTGTGTGGTGCATGCATTAACCTGACTGCTTTTGTGCTAAGCTACCAGATGGATAAGCACAGGGTAATTTGGTGACTTGTGGTTCATTCTGACAGGGACTGCAGCTATTGCTTGACCAGAGGTAGCACCCTAGTCAAGCAAAACCCCAATTTCTCATTACTATGGAAAAACCCCTTTCCTTAATGTACAACACATTGTGGGTATGTTCCTTCTGCATACAATTCTTAAAAGAGATTCACTCCTATCATTGTCATGAGTAACACTCCAAACTTTTCCAGAGTGGAAATGGTTTGGACAGTAATACCTACAAATCATTGCTATGCAAACATGTATGTACCTACAGACATGTACAACTCTGTCAGCATCACCAGTTCCTAAATGCTTCTTACTGTCCATTAGCTGTCATTTGGCTCTCCAGCTCAAGAAGAGAGTACCATCTTGCCCATATTTACTAGGAAGGTCTATCCATACTCAGGAGTGAAGGATTTGTGTAAAAAAAGAGCCTATGTGTTATCAGTGGCAAATAGTTTACAACCACCAACAACTCACAAGTCAAAGGAAGTTCTGTGCTGTTCCACACAAAGGTCATAGCTAAGGATAGACAACAAATGGACATATTCACAAAGGTAAATATGCATGTGTATATTTATTTGTGTGTGTGTGTGTGTGTATATATATATATACATATATATATATACATATATATACTACTAAATCTAAGAGTAATATGTCTTGCTATTCACCATTTCCTAGTGTGGAGTTACACCTAAGTGTAGACTTACATGGCTGCAACCCCTCAATCCGGATTTACAAGCGTGGGGCAGCATAGTTTAGTGTCAATCACTTCCATATGGAACATATATACTCAACGTGTGTTAAATTGTTTTAATATGTGTGCGTTTTATTAATCATTTGTAATAAGTGGGTGTATAAACCTTTTAATGAGAGCCACTCACATAGTTGTAGTTGGAATACAATAAATGTAAATGTATCTACAATGAAAGGAATGTCTGCTTTTTTAAATTGCACATGACATAGTCACTTATGCTAATTGTATTCATTTATTCCTTTTAAATGTTTAAATCCTATTTAAATCTAACGCTGGCTTAATCTGTAACCAGGCCTCAGGACATATCTTAAAATGCATAAAATGTTTTGCAAGTGTCTTGTTTTTTTCTTCTTTGCAGGTGCCTCATCTGTGCTCTCGTTAGTTTAAAATCATTGTTATGTCATTGTTCATTGTATTAGACTAGCAAACTAATGATCCCTTAATTACCTTTTGGACTCATAAATGAAGACTGAGAAAGTGGGAGATACCATCCTGTACCAGGTGGACCGGACTAATGTCACTTTGTTGATCGCTTATTTGATGGAAGCTGGGAAACTAGGGAGTCTACCTGGTCCCCAAGAACACTTCTGATTGGTTTGTTTGATGGGAAGATGATAAGGTTAAGCCTCCTGTATAAATATTTCATGCTTTAATTATGTGCTCTTTAGAATAGTAGGTCAGATCCTGTCCTGACTTTCCTGGAAGAAGATCCCTTCTGAACTCTGCTTATTTCCCTTTCCCCAGTGTGTTAAGCTTTATGCTTGAATACTCTTTCCACTGAACCTTAAGTCTGGTTCATCTGATGCCGATACCTCCCCTCTTAAAATTCCCCTTGACACTTTCAATACTTTATGTAAATAACGAAGGTCCTTTATGGAAACTGTTTAGGTCGTATTTTGGTTGCTGTATATTATTCTGTTTTGCATATTCATTTTGAATATGTATAAATTTAGACTTCCTGAACATTTAAATATGTATATTGTTACAATTTTGATTTTATATGTAACCTGAACTAAAATTTTCAATAAACTCCTTTCTGTTTGGACACCATCCTCTCTGTGGAGCCCTATTGTTTTCACTGCAATTGCAATGTATTTCTAATGTTAAATCCTTTCTTGCACTTCAAATTGGCAATCAAAGGTCCATCTGACCAGTGGGTATTTTGTTTGATGACTTGACAAAGAGATTGAGATACAAGAAACGCTGTTCTATCAAGTGTAAAGTTACTACAAATAACTTTGCACATGTAGGTGAGATCTTTGTCACTGCGGCACAAATCTCCCCTGAAGAATCTATACAGACAACTATTAAAGGTTACTTTTCTAAGAAATAAATATTAAAAATAGTTTAATGTAAAATATAAATGTACATTAATTTTAAGCATTTTATGTATTTACTTTGAACTCACACTATGACATTTTCCAGCACCTGAACTAATTGAATTAAATGTTTCCTCAAAACTCTGCGAACTTAAATATAATGTGCCGTTTGTAAATAACAATAATTTCAAAATGAACTTCCACCCTCATTAACATTTTTATTTTAATTTAATTTAAAATGTACACAATTTTGTAAAACAAAAAATACGTTTAAATAATTGCACGTATTTTATCTATTAAAAAATACATGTTTAAAACTGTAATTTATTTTTTATTTAATATCATCCACATTATTGCCTTTTTAAATAAAAAATGGAGGACATTTAAACTTGTTTTCACTCGTTTAGGACTTCAACAACTTCAGAAGGGGTACTTTTGAATAGCAATGGTCTTACTTATTTGTGGTGTTTATTCTGTATTCGCACGTCCCTCTCTAATCCTTACTTAATTTTCCCTCAGCCATTCCCAGTTAGAGGTATGTTTTCCCCATTTTCCACCTACTCCTTATCTCTCTTCCACATTAGCAATAAAACATACACCTACATGTGGGGAGCTCACTGCCATCATTGTTGAGATCTCCACCCACAAATGACGTATGTAGCCATAGGTTTGTGAACAGCATTTTTTAGTGTGTGTATAGTACTACTGTAGTATTACTTTACAAACTGCAATTCATGCTCCAAACTGTGAAATATGCAGTTTTCCAGTATTTAAATGATTAACCTAAAGGAATGCTGACACAACATTTCCTCATTCGTAAAAATAATGCAAAAGTGCATTGCCTCCTAGTACATTTTGGCCCTGATTATGACCCTGGCGGGCCATGGACAGCCAGAGCTGTGGTGGCAGCCACACCGCCATGGGACCAGTGGTTCAGACCACCATATTATGACTGCGGCGGTTTGGCCAATGCCAAACCACCTGCTTCCCCGCCCGGCCCGCCGCTTTACTGTGGCCCGCCGGGCTAGAGGTTTCCACCTGCAGCCCGGCGGGAGTCAGGTAACCACTGAAGTTATTCCGACTAGGGACACTGCCACAAAATGCTGGCAGAAAGGTATTCTGAAGACAGGAACTTGGGTTACCCCCAAACACCTTTGCACACAAGCACCCACACACACACAATCACACACAGACACCACCCCACTCATACACGCAGTCACAACATTCACCCCATATACACGCATACATACACATACACATCACACACAAACACACACACTCTCCATCCCCCACCACCTCTCTTCAACTATATACATACATACACAACCCCCACCTCCCACTCGTCTTCACACAACCACACCCCCACTAGTACTTCACTGCAAGCACACACACCATATACACATACAAACATTCACGCATCTCCACGCAAGCACTCACACCCCCTTACCCCTTACACATTCACCCATGCAAAACACATCCACCGTCTGTCCACATGCATACACAAGCATCACCACATTTACACACAGACACACATGCACAGGCGCACAATCACTCCCCCTCCCTCCCTTCCTCCCACATTCATGACATGCATACACACACTCACACACACCCATCCCCTCCACCCCCCACACCCTTCCCCTTGCCGAAGACACTTACCTCGTCAGATGAGGTGCTACTCCGTGAGGTGACGGCATCCGGCACTCCCACCACCGGCACCACCATGCCAGAAAAAAAGACCGCCACACAGAATTACTGTTGTTGGCTTTTTCTGGTGTGGTGGTGTCGGCAGTGGAACCGTCTAAGCGCTGCCGACCACCTTAGTGAATGCCGCCGAATATCGGACCTCCGGTGGTGTGGATATCGGGTGGCAGTCATAATACGGTGGTAGGAAGACCGCCAGCACTGGCTGTCTTCCAGCGGCTGTGGCTGCGGCGGTCTTGGGAAAAGACCGCCACAGTCATAATGAGGGCCTATGTTTCCTCACAAAAAAGAAATACCTATCCAAGTGTAGACACCATTTCCTTCATAGGCACATTGAATAAAGTTGTTTACTTCCTTGAAAGAAGTAAAGTTGAGTGTGTTTCCAGAGTTAAAAAAATTACCTGAAAATGTTGAGGACTACCCACAAATAAACAAGTTTGTTCACCAACTTTTATAGGCTGACCCAAGTAATTCTGACACTACAAAGATGGGGAATTTCAAGTGCAAATGCAGTATCATGATAGGGAATTTTCATTTGCACATGTAACGGTGTGTGTGTGTGTGTGTGGGTGGGTGTACGGGTGTGTATGTGTTTCAGTCCACTGTTAAAAAAATCCTCATTATAGTAGTTTCAACCCCCAATATGAAGGCCCACACACTCTGCAGCCTGTACACTGGATGTGGTGTTAATATTCAACATTAAAATCAGACGCTCTTTAGAACTACTGCAGATATCAGATCACTTGCAAATTATGGTAAGCATCATGTTCATGCTGTGACATGCTTTACCAATTGGAAGGTCACTTGAAATTAATGTGGTAACAAAAGCTGTGAATAAGATTTTAGAACTTTGAACACTAGTAATCACTCAACTCAGGTCTCCCTGATCATGTGACAAATTGTGCACAAAAAACACAAAGGACCTCATTTTGATGTTGATGGGTGTAGGACATCTCATGGCAGATGCACTGCCCACTAACCTGGTTTCTTTTCTACAGGGGAGGGAACTGGAGAGTTTCTAATGACCAGTCCACTACTGGGATGCCATGTCATAGTGACAGTCTCCCTCTCCTACTTAAGGAGGGACAATCAGGAATGGATTCCCCTGTCAAAACTACCATGCAAGGCATGGTGGTCCTTGGCAAAGAACTCAATGAATGGATGTGATGTTTGTAGAGAAAATTCGTTAGTTCGTTAGCTTTATTTCGGTAAAAATAAATACCATAAAAGCACACCACAATTCACAGTTTTACAAAGCAGCAGGTTATATACAGAAAATTTAGAACATAAGAGGTTGGACTACATAAGAAGATGTTAAACATGAAGATTTTCCTTCTGGGAGTTCGAACCATATTATAAAATCATATGATGGTGCAACATTTTGTATGTTAGGCATCAAGATTCAAATACAAGCCTAACCGAACATGTCACAAAAAGGAACATTTCTATTAAAAAATATAAGAATATCTATGCATAAAAAATGTTTTTAAACAATAAAAGTGTATATATCAGACAAAAAATGTTCCTTTAAAAATTTCAAACCATATTAAAAGATCATATAAGAATGCAAAATTTTGCGTGATAAATATCGAAAATCAGATACAGGCTTGGCCAGTCATATTATATATAATACAACATTTCTATTTTTAAAAAAAGTATATAAAGAATGTCTAGACATAAAAAATACTTTGAGCGATAAAAGGTAATAGGTGCCTGCATTAAAATTCGCAGGTGAGTTCATCAACAACCGCTCCCCACGTCTATGGTCGAGTTTACCTCTATTTTTTTAAGCATGTTCAATCTACAGTGCCAGATGCAATCTAAGTATTTTGCCAGACAGCAAACCACTAGAACGGATGGGTCAGATTTAAAAATTCTCAAGGCCAGTGGACAGTTCTTAAAACCCATTTTCCTACACAAGGGGATAATCCAACGAACTCTCTGGTTTTGATATGCAGGACATTGAAAAAGAACACGGGTTATAGATTCTTCCCTGGCACAACCCATTGGGCACATCTTCGAAGTGCAGCTAGTATTGGCCCATTTATGTGTTAGAATGCGCAGAGGGAGAGAGCCTATCCTAAATCTAATATACAATGCACGTGCACGCGGAGAGAGAACTATGTCCATATATTGCGTGGATTCATAATGGCATTTTATTTGTAAAAAACTGCCCGTCATGGATGATGGTGAGACAACAGACAATTGTGAAGGATGCACATGGAGCCAAAACGCATCCTTCAGTGTCTGTGTTGCATTTTTTGGAATGAATAGCGGATCCTTCCAGTAAGACCCCAAGCCAAGTAGTGTGAAAATCCCTTCTACATACACACACACTTGATTTTTGGACTGGTATTATTAGCCATCAGGTTAGCTAGCCCACATCTATAGGGAGTAAAAGAGTCTAATGACCATAGACGGATCTAAAACAACAAGGGCCTGAGAGCAGCAATCTGGCAAATGGGAGGCAAATTTAGGTCCATTCGAATGGGGAGCATTGGGGTACTGGAAGGAACTCTTAGCAGGGACCTTAAAAAAGAGTTTTCCACCTTTGTCAAATCATCTAGATTACAGTGGCCCCACAGCTCGGCTCCATAAAGGGCTCCCCCCCTTGCTTGTAATTTGTAGATTTCAATTGCGGGTGTCACAGCAAAGCTGGGAGATCTAGCTACAAATCTTACGATACCGCTCGTCCGTTGTTTCAAACGGAAATTTGCTTTCTGAAGATGAGAATGCCATTTGTGCGAATCTTCTAGTTTCAGGCCTAGATATTCAAAATCGCCAACTCTTTCCAATGCGGCGCCCTCTAAATAAATGGGGCGCCGCATCCGACCTTTTTTATCCCCAAACACCATACACTTAGTTTTTGATCGATTGATTTCCAGGCCGTGATCATTACAAAAGGTCATGAATCTCGTTGTGAGACCTGTGGCAGTTTGGGATATCAACAAGGTATCATCAGCAAATAGAAGGCAGGGGATCTTCTGCCCTCCTATTTTGGGGGCGTCATTGGAGCACTCCATAAGATACGGAATGCATGCGTTTATGAAAAGGAGGAATAAGGTAGGGGCGAGTACACAGCCTTGCCTCACACCACGAGCAGTGGGAAATTTTTCAGTTAGTTCACCTTGCTGACCCCATCTGATTCTACCATAATTTCCAGTATAGAGATCTCTAATGATATTTAAAATAGGGCAAGGGACTCCCATTTTAGACAAGACCTCCCACAGTTTATTTCGGGGTATCAAATCGAAAGCTGATTTTAGGTCAACAAATGCTACAAATAGGTGGCCTGAATTCACATCAACAACTTTCCATTTAATAGAAATAAAGCGAAATATCTGGTCTATTGTGCTGATTTTTTCTCTGAAGCCCGCTTGGAGGTGGTTTAAAATTTGGTTTTCCACTATCCATTTACTCAGTCTACTCAACAATTGATGGCAAAATATTTTTGGGAGATTGTCAAGGAGGCTGATGGGTCTGTAGTTTCCCGGGGAATTCCTCTCTCCTTTCTTATAGATAGGCACAATAATTGCCTCGTTCCATGAGTCAGGGTAGGATCTGGTAGTCAAAATGGCATTAGAGAGCCTATTGATATACGGGCTCCAGGTGTTCAGGTCCGCTTTAAACATATAGGAAGGGATCCCATCCGACCCAGGGGCCTTCGCTGCTTTTTGGGCTGTGATGGGCTGCACAGTTTCGTTCAGTGTAAAGAAAGGCAAAGAGGATGCGGGCGAATGAGATGTTGTCAGCTGTCCCAAATTTGGGGCATTAAGGGCCAATGGAGAGCCATACAGTTCTTTAAAATGGGAAAGCCAGGCATCAGGAGTAATGTGAGACTCCAAATAAGGGGCTCGGTTCTGATCACTGCGAGATACCAAAATCCAAAATCGTTTGGAGTCGTGAGCCCTAGCTGCCTCGAATAGGTCACTCCAGAGCTCCTCTTCATGCTCATGTTTGCTCTTATTACATATAAAAGCATAATTACGTCTAGCATTAATGATACCTAGTCTGTCCTTTGTCCTTAAAACACTAACCAGGGTATTTTTTGCCTCTCTACACCTCTTGTTGAACCATTTGGAGCAGGGTTGGGGGCAAGAGTTAGTCAACGGCCTTGGGCGTTTAGAAAACAGCTCTTTCAGGGTAGTAAAGAGGTCCAAATGGAGGGACGTAACTTCAATTGGAGAAAAAGTAAGACTATGGTCAAATAACTGGTGAGAAGAAATTAAAACACACAGTTTTTCTCGGAGCTTGTTCGATTTCTCAAAAGAGTCCCATCTTACCGTGCGCCTATTGCTAGACAACTCCATAACAGCAGGTAAAGCAGAAGGAAATACGGCTCCTGCTAGAAGAGGTCTCTTGTACGTAATCTGTAGAGGGGCATAATAGCTAGTGTGTGGATTGCCCACTTCCACATCTAGTATGTAGTGCCAGACTCTTAAATAAAAAAAAACGTAATCTAGTTTACTACTATAAGAACCCCTAAAAAAGGTTGGTCTTGGGGGGGTGTCAGCTGGGAAACGGCCATTGCCAAGACGGAGACCATGTGATATCATAAGATCTATTACCTGCGTTGCCCTAGCGCAAGGTTTGTATGAGTTTTGCTGGGTGGAATAGGGAGGAATGTTCCATACACTATCTTCAGGTTGCATGACCTCTATAAGATCTAAATTGAATTCAAGTTGGACATTAAAATCCCCTGCTATTATAATATGATATTTAAGACGAAAGTCTGAGATTAGAGTATTTAATAGCTCAATAATAGTAGAGCAATTGTTAGAGGGTCCCGGCCTGCTATAAATGTTTATACAGAGAACGGGGGAGCCTGAGATTGGTTGGATAGCAATAGCCAGAATGTCATGGGAGTCCACATATATCTCCTTTATTCCTCCCACCTCTGTCGATTTTACCCAAGTACATAAGCCCCCTGCTGCCCTACCTGCTAAAGACGGCATAGCCGGTTTAAAAAAAGAACTAAACCCCTGTCTATATGTGCAATTTTTGGCCCATGTTTCCTGGAACATACATACATTAAAATTTTCAACAAATGCCCCCCACTCAATGTCTGCAAGTTTGCCATTGATGCCAGCCACATTCCAGGACAAAAGTTTTGCTGGTGTCTGGGCAATAGAGCAGCTTGGTTTCATGAGAGTGTCGTCTGGAAGGTTGCTGTCAATAAGCTTCTCCATATGCGGATTTGTAAATTGGTTAATATTAACAAGTTGTGAACCCAAAGGGGAAGCAACACCTGGACTAAGTGGATAGAGTGGAGAACCTATAGCCCGTCGGTCTGAGCTAGGAATGGAGACGCAGGGATTAGAAGAGTATAGTCAATCGATGTCGGAGGTGGCCCCCTGGAGATCGAAATCAGGTGCTAATTGGCCACTAAAAGTAGGGCCGGAGCTGGTCATTGGGGCAGGGTCAGATGGTACACCTTTTGAGGCCTGATGGCCCAATGGCCTGAAATAGAGAAAATTCAATTCCCTGTTTATCAGGGTCTGTAAGCTGAAGTGGCTGAAAAAATCCGGCAGCCCACTCAACAACAGCTTCACCTGGGAGCCGAAGGCCTAAATTATCGTAAGCACCAGGATCTCAATACATGGTGAACTGTCCTGTGCCACAGGAGCTGCAGCTAAGTGCTCCGTTGTCTGGGAAGACCAGCAGATTTCTTGCCAAGGGCTAAAGAACATTAAAACCCTGTCCTGCTTTCCACTTGAAGTTATTTTTTCACTTCTTGTTGACATATATCTGATTATTGCTACCCTTTATGGTGAATCTGTTCCAGAACATAGTAAGAATGTAATGCAGTGGTGGCTGGTAAACTTTGAAAGTGGAGGAATGTAAACAACTATCCTAACTATCCTCCCCACTAGTTGTTTATGTACAAAATAAATGGTGTGAAAATGAGTTATATGTATTACAGTCTGCTTAGATGCCGTGTTTATGCAAGGTAAAATCGCCTATCAAAGGATATACAAATCACAAGCCATACATACCAGAGACAAACAAAAATGTATAGGCTCAGGGAGCAATGCTGTTACTCAAATGATTACAGACCCAGAGAGATTACATCTGGTCGGAGATCAGACAGTGTTTATGGTAGTATCATGAAACCTTTATAAATATATATGATAATTTGTCTCCACGGATATTATGGAATAGCCATGGCAGTGCCCTCTGATACAAATGATTAAACTCAGATACCCTGATACGCAAAGGAATCCAATTTTTTGTTTAGGAATATGCTGTGATAATATCCTATTTAACCAGGTTCTACAGTGAACAGGTAAGCCACCTCTGATGACTCAGATGTTGCTTAGAGGAGTCTGCGCAAAAGCTTAGCGGATCAATGTACATGCTGCAGAGACTGGAGTGGATCCTACAATTCACATGTTTGAGTTCCAGCTGGATGTCTCACATTTTCAACTCCTAGGAAGATAACATGAGCCCTGAGCCTATGGAATTTCATCGAGGCCAACAACTCCCTGGAGAGCTCCCAGTCTGGCTTCTGCAGCAACCACAGCATGGAAAGAGCTCTCATGGCAGACACCAACGACATCTGATTACTCCTAGACTGCGGCCACACCGCAGCACACATACTCCTAGATCTCTCAGCAGTATTCAACATGGTCTCCCCCAGCACTCTGTGCACTAGACTCCATGACATAGGAAACCGCAGAAGAGCCCTGGAATGGATCCACTACTTCCTCTCCGGGAGGACGCAGACCATCAGACTCCCTCCCTGCACTTCCAGACCAACAGGAGTCAACTGAAGAGTCCTCCAAAGATCCTCACTGAGTCCTACACTGTTCAACGCATGCATGGCCCCTCTTGCTGCCATTGTCAGAAGCCACAGTATGAACATCATGTCATATGCCGATGACCCGCAACTCATCATTTCCCTCACCAAAGACCCAGACACGTTCAAAAGGAACTTCCACTTAGGAAAGGAACCTGTCACCACTCGGATGGGAGAAAGCTGCTTCAAGCTCAACTCCGACAAGACTGAGTTCATCATCTTCGGGAACACCACCTCAGCTTGGGACGACTCCTGGAGGCCCACATCCCTCAGCGCCCCCGCACGGATTGAGCACTTCTGGAATTTAGGAATCATCCTCGACTCCTCCCTAACCATGACCCGCCTAGTAAACTCTGTCACCTCCTCCTGCCTCACACACACTAAGCAAACTTTGAAAGATCTTCTGATGGATCCCAGCAGACTGTCGCAGGACAGTCACCCATACCTTAGTCACTAGCAACGCCCTCTATGCCGGCACCTCAACTAGGAACATCAAAAAACTTCAACTCATTCAGAACTCCGCCGCCAGACTCATACTGGACCTCCCTCGACGAGAACACATCTCCCAACACCTGAGGACCCTCCGCTGGCTACCGGTCGAGAAGCGAATCACCTTCAAGCTTCTCACCCACACGTACAAGGCCATACCCAATGCAGGACCAGCCTACCTGAACCACCACATCTCCTTCAACTCCCCCACCAGATCCTTCTGCTCCACCCAGATGGCCCTGGCCACTGTCCCTCGCATCCTCAAAACCACCGCAGGAGGACGATCATTCACCTACGCTGCAGACAAATCAGCCAGCCAACTGCTTACTGAGGAGACCAAGGATGGGCAATGCCAACACATCTGGTGCCAACCAAAACTTACTCCACAGCAACACATTTACAAAGAAAATATTTTCTTGCTTTGACTGACTGAAATGTCCAACCACAGCTATAAATAATAAAAGCATATCGGTCACTTCATTGGCGAGCAGGAAACAGGTCTGTCAATAACTCTTCACCATAACGCTACGCACAGGAAACTTCATCATTAGTAAAAAAGTAAATAATGTTTTCCTTTAACATACATTATTGAAAATGCTGAAAGAAAAACATTTTGTGCTGTTCTCTTCCAACAAGTTTCCATCACCTAACAGTTCAAAAGGCCTGGTCAGGACTGCTGTTATTCACATCGCATGTTTGCTTCTCGCTGTGACATACACATTTTTAAACAAACATTCACTCAACCCATTGCCTTCCCTGACCACTTACCTCTTCCAATGTGCAGGCAGTGATATTTAACTTGCAGCTTATGGCTCAAGGCTGCCCGAATAGCTTCCAGCTGCAGCCTAGTGCTGACTAAGATTGCCAAGAACTATGCGGTGCTAGGCCTCACCTACCTTGCAGTGCCAGTTAGAATAGCCCTGACAAGGAGTGGGGAGGGGGTTCGGAGATGGGATAGCGGGATGACTAAACGGGCCTGACAGGAACTGATACAGTTTCCGAGGAGAAATATTAGGGACCAGAGGGGAGATTACAGGGGAATAAGGATGAAGACAAAACCCAGTGGCAGAGGACGCCAGGCAGAACCTCAGACCTCTAAGGCAGGTTGACAGGCGAGGCAAGGTGCACTTGTAGTCACCACTATTAGCTCACAGCTCTAATGGTGTTTCTTTCAGAGGATTCCCTCGACCACAGCAGGCGAAGCAAGGAGGGAAATAGGATCCCAGTGCAGACCGAAAGAAGCAGTTCTTGACCTCATCAAATGCTCCGAGCTCTGGTAGCAGGTGAGTATGAACCTGAAGGGCTGCTCTGAGAGATGTCTGAGGGCCGGTTGCAGAGGACAGAGATCCAAAGGAAGAACAGGAGGTAAAAGCCTCAAGCAATGGTTAGGACGGGGCATGTGAAAATCCTGCCTACTATTATCATAGACTATCAGTATCAATGATCAGCCAGTCAGTGGAGGAGGCGGGATCCTAGAAGGATGTTCTGAACTACCTAACAGATCTGGGTGAGCTGAGTACTCGACCAAAGCCCTAGAAAACTGCTCCTTTAGGCAGCGCCTGATTGCCCTTACAGATGCACATGTGGTATTTGGGTAATATTGAAGTTGTCCACTTCACATGCGCAGCATGTGTTTTTACATGGCTGTGCTGCACTGCTACTTTCAAACTGGACAGTAGTGCCTCTTTAATCTCCTTCTCTTTCCTCAAAAACTGGTGGGGCTCCGCCCCCTACGCCTTCATGCAGCAGCCTCCCCTGATGCAATGGTTACACATCTCCTGAAAAAAATGATAGAAAATCCAGAAAACCTAAAATATTATTGAAGTTTTCAATCTGCCTCACATCAGAAAAATCCTGGTCAAAGGGATCATTAAATTGAATCAAGTCATATCACACACTTGTGAGGAATGGAAACCAGGGGTGTACAAAATGTATGTAATTCATGATTATGCATTTCACACTAATAATAGAACAACAAACACAATTGCTGCAAACAATGATGGTTGTTTGTCCTGTTTTAGGACTCTCACATTCTAAGTTTGCCATAAACTGCAGTGTAACAACCGCCATGTTCATGCTGGTGGTCAAAACAGTGACCGCCAGCGACCCCGGAACCCCGCCGGCCAAATTATTAATATTTCTGTGGGCCGGCGGGTGGAAGCATTGTTTCCGCCCGCCAGCTCACAGAAGGGCCTGGCCGGAACATTGACGGGTTGGCCCGCCACGCTGGCTGAAGGTTTCAGCCGCCAATGCCGGCATGGCGGGCCAACCCGCTATGTTCGTAATGAGGGCCATAGTGTGGGACACAAGAACATTGGTAAAGCTAGAATGGATGTCTGTTCTCCCCTGCATGCCCTAACTATTTTTTCCACAGTGAATCAAAATTCGGGATTATTTTTACAATTAATCGTGATCAGAAGGTGGTCCCTTTGCACCTTTTTGCACTGAAAAGACTTTGAGCATTCTTGCACCGCAAAGGTAAATGATGGTTTCAGTACAATACAAAAATTGTGCACAACCTGCCTCTTTTGTGGCAGGGACACTCAGACATAAAACAATGTAATCAATTTGTTTTCATCTCTGTAACAATTTTACAGAAGACACAAGAGGCCACATACCAGTTCTACGATAATTATGCATACACTTGTTATGCTTTCCTTCACACAACATTTCTGATCTAGAGTGCCTCAAAGGGCTTTCAAAATATTGTAAGCAGCTGAATTCCAATTTCTTAAAGTGTTTAGTGAGTAATGTTTAATGATAAGTCCCACGAACAATGTTAGTTATCCTTCATTCAGAATGAGTTCTTTTAATATCAGTGATGAATTAATTTAGAAAAGCACATGTTTCACGTTGTTGGGGCTAACACATTGTTACATTTAATTAAGAGATATGCATAAATACGCATGTAGGTGCACGCAAGTCGCAAAAACAAAGGGTATTTTACAGCAAGCCGTGCTATACATTCTAAATGAAGACATTGCATTGCCACAATCAAACTAATGTGTAATATTTGTCAGTTTCCCCTAGTTATTTAGAGGTGGGTAGTAATGAGACATTTGCCAAATATTGGCAATTATTCCATCAACCCAACTCTTGGCTGTCATGTCTCATTTAGAAGCCAGAAAAAATAGTTTGTCTGTATTGAAAAGTCATCTCTGGCTCCCTTGCTGTCTGAATCCAATGCCAGTGAAAACAGCATCAGAGGAGCAGCCAGACAATGCCATTCCAGCCTGCCTTTTTCGTCTCACTGCCCACCGTCAGCTACGGAAGTCCCAGGCAGAAACACTCCATAAATGTCCCCTTGCACTGAGCAAACATTTACAGACCGAGAGATATTAGTTTTTAATTTTTCAAAGAAAGCCCCATGCGCTGTCTGTCTTCTTATAAAGCAAAAGTGCTGACAGGTTTGCTATACCAAAATGACGGTGCAGACATACTGTCACTGTTTTTAAGTATGGCGTTAGCCAGGACCTTTTGTTTTTACTAAACATACACGTATAACACATTTTTAAATGAGCTTTCAGCCAGCCCTGTTTATCCATTAGTCTGTTATTCTGTAATTCACATTTTTAGGTCGAGTAATCAAGCGCTTTGGCCTGTTGTAATCTATCTGTGGACTTTTATCCACCTTCACATCACGCCCATCACTATCACTGGTTCATGGGCTTGCCTTTCAAAGATCCTATGTTATCTTTGGTAAATGCTTTATGTTTATCCATGCTTGGGGCAGTTTTGTTACTGCTCTGGCCATCGACCCTGTTACATGGGTAATTGCACGTTTGCTGATAGGTTTGACTGCAAGCAAACTTCTTTTTCCTTCTGTGTCTCCCCCTTGCGCTCACGCTGATGGCGCCAATGGCGCTTTGAATTGACTTGCTTATGTCAACTGTTTCAATTTTAATTTTCAATTTATGTATCAAGAAAAGTGCAGTTCGAAATTTACACCACGAATAGCTCTACCTCGAGCAAACGCGAGACCCATTGCATTGCAAATGTTTTCTCTTCCTCCCACTACAGCATACAGCATGTGGAAATCTGTCAGCTCACATGGGCTAGTCATTGGCTAACTTCACTGTGAGTGACAGCGTTTCTCCCTTTCACAAGGGGTAAATCCGCACAGAAAGTATTTCCCTTAAGTGCCAGGGAGTTCTATGGCAATGTTTACTTTTTCAGAGTAAAAGTTGTTTTCCATATATCTGCTCCTGCTATGGACCATATGGGAGTACCAGGCTAGCAAATCAGTGGGGAACTCTGGAAGTGGAGAGCCAGCTAGTAAAACGTGGTGAAGTAGGAAAGTCAGTCACTGCAGCTATCAGCAGCCAGCTAACTGCATTCTTAATTGGTCCTTTAAACTTCCCTTTTAAAAAAAGTCAGCTTCTGTAAATGCAGTTAAAAATACTGTCATATTTGGCCGAGTGAAGAGTAAAAAATGAATAAATAAGTGAATAGACTTTAGTCTCCTCACATTTGCCGGTTACAAAACATTGTCCAATTCTGAATTTCACCATTAGACAAACTTTTTTGCATAACAAATGGGTAATTTACTCAAATGCATTACACCTGCCTTCCAAGGATGAACGTAAATGTACTCATATGCATTACACATGCCTCACACGGATGCAATAAACTGCTCCTAAATTGCACTTCCATTTACTTTTATTAATAAGGGCCATTTTGCTAGTGTTTTTATAAATTATTTATAGTGAGTGTTAAAGTTTCTGGAAGCAAGTGCTCTTTTTGGTGACTCGACCTCAGAAAGTTGGCAATTAGGATCCAATACCCTGCGCCACATCCAATGGCACAAATGACTGTTTCATGCATTTTACAACTGAAATAATGAAAGGTAGTTAGTTATCTGTACACAATTCCTTTACCTTGCAAGACTGTCCAGATTGAAATGAAAAATTACTAAAGATTTGCTCCTGCATTGCCCATATTTTGTCATTTCTCCAGTGTTGCACACAATGTAAGGTTTACTTTTAGATTTGAAGTGTGGAATAAAGAGGAAAGTAATAGCAGGCGCCAACTAGTGTAACTCAATATCAAAGCTATAAAAGGTAAATAGACTGGTATGATGTTACTTAATTATAGATGCACACTAGTTGAAACGTGTAACTGCATTTAACCTTGTTTGCAATAATCACTCATCCAGGATCAGATACTACTTGTACCTCTTCGCTTCTTATACAAAATTAGCACGTGAAACAAAGTTTAAACACTAACCTTTCAACACACATCAAGACTGCAAACTGGACCCAAACTTACAAGCGTTAATATAATGCTGATGATAATTTGATGTTGCTATCTGCCTAGTGAAGGGATATTAACACTTTTGTAACTGAAGGCAGTGGATTTATAATTAGCTGATCAATCAAGGTGATGGAGGAGGAGGATGGTGCTGATGATGGCCGACGATATGAATAAGAGAGAACAATGGATCCACAGGACCTCTGATTGGCAGTATTTCTCTGCTAATCTATCCACTACTGTGGCACCAGTCAGAGTAGTAGCCATAGGATTTGTTTGGGGAGCATGGCGCAGAGTAATGACAGCATTAACTGAATAATTGAATCACTCGGAAATGGCTCTCCTCATGAGTGTGGTGACCTATTCCCCAATATTCAATCCTACTTTAGCATCACCTATTCAGTATTACGCCTGCTTGCATTACTACATTGATGTCTCTATGCCTACCAGATAAAAAATACTAAGAACTTGGCAAGGCTTTCACAGCCTTTAAGAGCCTTAGGTTCCAACCTGCAGGGCCATTGTCTGCTGCACAACTGAATAAAGCTTTGATTTTACATATAACCCCTTTTTGAGACATCAGGATATGCAGTCACCCATAAATAGGAGACATCTCTAGGAGGCAGGTTCACAATGGTTTATGACACTGAAGTAATCCCAGGCAAAGTTATTATAATTGACTTGTCATAACAATGACGACGATGGCTGTTGATGTGAATGAGCGAAATCAATGAACCAGCAGGATGTCTGAATGAAAGTATTATTTTACTGCTGAGCCATTCACCAGAGTGGCAACTATTAGAGTTATAGCAGCCTAGTGCATTGTTTCGGGGGCCAGCAATGACAGCAAGATCCGAAGGATTCAATCATTAGAGGTTAGCTCTCCATCTAGGTGAGGGAATCCATAATTTAATATTCAATCCTACTTTTGTACCACACTCTTACATCTGCACTCATTACTACACCAATGCCTCTCCGCCTTCAGGACTAAGAATATTAATAACTTGGCAAAGCTTAAGAGCCTCACGTTGCAACCTATACGGTCACTGGTTGCTATAGCACCCTCCATCTTACATGACCCCTTTTGGAGATGGCAGGATATGCCGTCATTCACAAGTAGGTGACATGTTTAGGGGATAGATTCAAAAAAGTTTATGGCATTGCTTCTTTTTCTATCCTATTTTGTACCTACAGCTGCGCTATAATTCAGCTTTTCTGACGATTTGCAGAGAATGCTAAGTACTTCATTAATCATAGGCTTTTTAAGATAGATGAACACAGATGCCACATACTGTTTGTACATCCCGAGGAACCAGATCAAACTCTTCTACCAACACAGACCCAAGTTGTCTAACAATATGACTGTATCACTGTGTTTGTGGGCATCACAAAACCAGTTACTCTCACCACCTGCAAGTTGAGTATAGCATGCTATTTTCAATCCACATCGTGAGGTAATGTAAATGTCTGACACAATGGTTACATTGAGAGCTGAATATTCCTACAACAATTTTCTTAGTTTGTGATCAGTGGTACCACAAGAAAATAATTCTCTGTTGAGTACATGGGCCTTCTGTATTTGGAACAAATCCAAGTGCTCCATATAATAGGCATGACATCGGACCAGAAAGCATATTTTCTTATGTATGCCCAGACTGCAGGATCTTTTTATGGTGCATTAGTCTGTCATGTCTTTATTACAACCTGTCATATTTTGTATGTGTGATTCAATTGGAGACCAAGGCTGCACCGTTGTCATAAGATTAAGGGGCCGATTTAAGAGCCCCTACCACCTCCTCGTGTCACATTAGCGTAATGTTTATTACGCTAATGTGGCCCAACGAGGATGAAGTCGCTGTGCCATATTTACAAAGTGACACAATGCATACATTGCTCCACCTTGTAACCCTTTGTGCTACATTATGCCTGTGCAGTCATAATGTATGCAAAGAGGCCATTCCCCCATTTTTTGGGCACTTTTAATGCCTCCTCAGAGTAGGTGTTAAAAGGAGGCTCCCATTGTTTCCAATGGGCCTCTGCATGCTTTGCAGGATTAGCGTCAGAATTTTTTACGCTAATCCTGCAAAGCGCCGAACTAGCATAAAAGCTTCTGACATTAGTTCCGCAATTACCACCATAGTGCGCCGTATATTAAGTACAGTGCACACATGGTGGTGTTAGGGGCGCACTAAAAGGCACAAGAAAATTGGTGCTGGACTTTTCATAAATCTGCCCCTAAGTTCTTTCTCAAAGTCAGGAAATTAAAATTTTTAGAGAAACTAGTGGGACAAGGCAAATCATTCTGTTTATTTTAAGCACTTCATATATTATCAAATCTTTGCAGCACTCAGGTCATTCTGATTCGGCGGGCTTTTCCCTAGACCGCTGAAGCCGTGGGCTCCAGAAGACCACCAGAGCTGCTGGTCTTCTGACTGCCATATTATGAGTAGGTTTTATGCCACAGTTTGGCCAGAAATCCTCCAGTAGTCGTGCTGGCGGTTGGAGGCACAGGGGCGGTTCCACCACCAGCCCCACCCTGCCAAAAGGACTCCATCAGTGGTAGTACGACCTGTAATGCGGCCTGACGGTGTCCTGATGGCGGGGCGCTGCTGGCGGTGGGAGCGCCGGATCCCGTCCCCTCAGGGAAGAGCACCTCGTTGGATGAGGTAAGTGTCCTCTGCAAGGGGAGGGGTGTGGGGTGTGTGAATGGATGTGTGTGGGTGTGAGTATGTGTGTCATGCATGGGGAGAGGGAGGGAGGGCGAGTGTTTTTGCGTGCGTGACCGTGTGTAAATGTGGTGATGTTGATGCGTGTGTGGGTGAATGTGAATGCTGAGTCAGGGTGTGTGTGTGCAGACATGTAGGCAGGGGTGGGGCTGAGGGGATGGGGATGGAGTGTGTATGCGTGTCAATGGGAGTGAATGTAGTGAGTGCGTGTGTGAGTGGGGGTGGCGTGTGTGTGTATATGGAATTGGAGGGTGTTGCGTGTGTGTGCGTGAGGGTGTTGTGAGTGTGGGTGCGTGCACGTATGCAGGGGGTTACTAGGGGGGTCAGGGGTGGGGGTAAGTACGTGTATGCTGGGAGTCACTACTGGGAGCAGGGTTGGAAGGATTACTGGAGGGTTCGGGGAGGTGGAGGGTAGTAATGTTGTAAGGTGGGGTGGGGGGACTCTTGGGTGGGGTAGCCTTTCCACCAGGGATTTCATGGTGGTGCTACCACCACGAAATTCCTGGTTGAAAGGGGACTTGTGATACCGCTGGTGGTATTGGGTGGACTGCTGGGTCAGAGGTGCTTATATCTGGGCCGCTGGTCCGACCGGCCTAGCAGTATGTACGGGAAAGTGACGGTTTGGCACAAGCCAAACCTCCACACTTGTAATGTGGCGGTCTTCAGCGACGGCCTGTCAGCAGTGAGACCACCACCGCAGCCCTGGCAGTCTTCAGGCCACTAGGGTCGGAATGACCACCTCAATGTTTTGGAGAAGGGGGTGCCCAGTTGTCATCACTACACCACCTTACCAGCTCAGATCAGCGCTCTCTCATTATCAGCAAGCTTGCTTGCCTGTTCCCTGAATAAACAGAGACAAGCTACCCAGAGAAGAAGCAGCAGTGTCAGGCAGAGAGGGCCACTGCAACTTCTGCTCAGTAGACAGGTCCAGATTTATGCAGTAGTGTGCATGCTTCTGGGAGCTTTGTATTTCTTGCATGCGTACATTGCTGGGGATGTGTGAGTCTGTAATACCACAGTCTTGGGCAGCAAGTGGCAGGCATTGCAGGTGTCTAACGAAGCAGCTGATAGTCTAGTCAGCACAGGATAAATAGGGATAGTCACGAAACAGAAGTTGATGTGGAAAGCATCTATTGCTAATCGCATTCCACTCTTTTTTTAACTCTAACAAAACAGTTCTTATACTTTTTCTTTTGGTTAATGCTGACCTCGAGCTGCCTCGGACTGAAAGAGAAGGAATGGGTCACTGTATTATGAAGCAAGAAAAAGGACAGACAGCTAAAGAAGAAACAAACCTTCTCTCTAGGGTGCTCTGCTCCATGAAAAAACACATTAAATGAAGTTCAATATAATATAAATCATAACTGATATACATGTTACTTACAAGTCAACTTAAAACTTAAGTTCCACAAAATACCCAACATGGAACTAGAATGTACATCAAAAATAGATTCCATACATACAGTTCCAAATATATCACACATGAGAACATATATAACTGAATACCACTAACTGTAATTAAGAATATGGTCATGAAATTTGTTTGATATATTTCTCAAACTTACAGACTGTTTGTGTTCCGTATCATTTATTCTTATTTTCTGGTTCTCTTCATAAAACATCGGAATGTGTCCCTTATCATCCTTACCATCATACTCCACATGCTCCTCTTCATTATTTGTTTCATGAAGGGTGAATCCTTAATAACCTGCATACAGTCAATTGCAATGTTGTCCTTATTCCACCATCTTCCGTCTTCTAATGTGACTACACATTCACTCACATTTACCACTTTTTTAAAATGGTAAAATTAAAATTTGGCTTCTCTCTGACACTTATACTTTTGTCTACATATTTGTTTTGTGCCTGCAAACTCTTCCCTTCACCTTGTTTGTGGATACAGGAAATTCTTCCACCCATTATCTTAACATCTTAGATGCAGGCACTCTCCCTCTTAGTAACACAAATGGAAACACCTTAATATATGCAATGGGAGTAGTGCATACTGGGCACAATAATTTATTTAATTCCATTTTACAATTCAATCCATTGATCTTAGCTAGCTGTACATTTTCTTGTATAACTCCATTATATCTCTCTATGACAGCATTACACCTGGGATTATATAATAAGCTGTTAGAACTGGGGTCTCTAGTTGGCAGAGGTATGCACCCAGTCCAAGTAGGGTCCACCACTCTAGTCAGGGTAAGTCAGTTACACATTAAGATAACCTGTGCTCACCCCCTGGTAGCTTGGCACAGAGCAGTCAGTCTTATCTAAAGAGGCAATTTGTAAAGTAGTTATGCAACACACAGACAGTAACACAATGAAAACACCACGAAAATAATCCACATAGGGGAATAGAAATAGACAATAATTTTATAAATAAATCAAGACCAAAATGACAACAATCCAACATGTTGAAGTCAAGTTATGAATTTTTAAAGAATAAAAGAGTTCTAACACTTGTTAATGGCGCTTTAGGGGTTACTTAAGGTCTCGCTGGACCATGGCAAAGTCAACAGTTCAAGCCAACTGCAATTGAGCACAGGTTGGGTACCGGAGCCATGCAAGCCAGTGGAACCTTGATCCCTGTTGCAAACACAAGATGTGTCGATTTTCCTCACGTGGTGTGGTTGATGGATCGGTTCCAAACTCGAAGTGCTGGTGCTGCGCTGCATCAATTCCCAAGCCACATAGTGAAGGGATACGTTGATCCTTCTTCAGGAGTGGCAGCGAGGTGGTGGCTCTGATGGGGGTATTGATGCATTGCTTCCAAAGCTGATGCACAAGGTTTCTCCCTGAAGTGAAGGCATGCGTTGCTCTTCCTTCAGTAGTCGCGGTAATTCAGAGGGTCCAGTGTGGGGACGATGCAATGGGAAAGTGCTGGTTCTGAGTGTGATGCGCCGGTCCTGCTCCTGCAATAGGGTCAATGCATCCGTTGCCGCTTACAGCAGGCAGGAGATGCATCGATTTCACTGGCACAAGTATCTGGGTATACGTTCAGTGAACCAGGTAGAGGAGCAGGGGTAAAGACTTTGATATTCCTGAGTCTCTGGCAACAGGCGGCAAACCAACAAGGCCATGGAGATCATTTCAGGTGCAAGGCAGAGTCCAGAGTCAGAGAGCAGCAGGCAGCAGAGCAGCAGAGCAGAAAAGCAGTCCTTCCAAGTCAGTTGTCCAGCAGAGTGGCAGTCCTTGAAGCAGCACATCAGTTCTTCTGAAAGAGTCTATTAATGGGTCCAGACGTGTCTGATTTGGTAGGGTCAGAAGTCCAGTACCTATACCCAGTTGTGCTTTTGAGGTGGGGGTGACTTCAAAGAAGAGGCTATGAGGTGCACAGAGGGTCTTTCATCCTAGCCCTGGCTCCAGACTATCAGTAGGGGGTAATCAGCCCTTTGTGTGGGGACAGGGACTTTCTATTCAGTTGGAAGTGTCAGTGCCCCCTCCCTTTTCCTACCCAGAAACAGCTAGAATGCAGATGATCAATCTGTCACGCCCACCCTTCCTAGAGGGAATGCACTAAGTGTAGCTATCACCCACGGCAGACAGCCATTGGAGACAGGCTGAAAGGCACATAGAGCAGTATGAGCAGAGAAATGCCCACTTTCTGAAAATGGCATTTCTAAAATAGTAATGTTAAATCCAACTTTACCATTAAGGAGAGTTTATCATTACCATTCCAAAGATAGGAAATTACTTCTTTCTAATCAGGAATTACAGCTTAAAAGTGTATCAAGGGATTCCCAATGCTAGCCTATGAGAGGAGTAGGCCTCACAGTACTGAAAAAACACATTTGTCTGTTTTTCACTACTATGACATGTACAACTTAAAAGTATATGATCTACCTTTTCCTTACACAGCACCCTGCCCTTAGGGCTGCTGAGGGCCTTCTTTAAGGGTGGTGTATGTGTAATAAAAGGGGAGTTTAATGCTTGGCAAATTATTTTAATTGGCAAGTCGAATTGGTAGTAAAGCTGCACACACAGGCTCTGCAGTGGCAGGCCTAAGAAACGTTTAAAGGGCTACTTCAGTGGTTGGCACAATCAGTGCTACAGGCCTACTAGTAGCATTTAATTTACAGACCCTGGGCATGAGGTAGACTACTTCACAAGGGACTTACAAGAAAATGCGAATTGTGTATACACCAATGTCACAGTGTTTAGGGGAAAGCAGATGCACTTTAGCACTGGTCAGCAGTCATAAAGTGCTCAGAGTCCTTAGGCCGACAAAAAGATACAGCAAAAAGAGGAGGAGGAAGGCAAAATGTTTGGGGTGACCCTTCAGAGAGGGGCATTTTCCAACAGAATGTTTTAGTGTGCTTCACTCCTAAGAACTTTAAAAACTCTGTAAATTGGGCAGAGGTAAATTGACACCCATTATCTGTTAATTTTTTATCCGGAATCCCAGCCTTTGCAAAAGTTGATTCTAAAAATTCTACACTTTGGTCATTGGGTACCTTCACGAATTTAATTCTGGCCAACAACTATATTAATCCATGATTATTATTCCATACTTTGGAATGCTTCCAGAAAATATAATTGGACCAATGATGTAAATTGCTAATTTGCTCCATGATTTGTTAGGTACGCTAATATCCTCTATGGGACTGGGAATTGTCACTTGTGAAATGTCACTCATAGCACAATTCATGCAATCTCTCACATAATGTTCTACGCTCTTATCTAATCGTGGCCACCAAAAATTCTCATGTATTCTTCTCTTCATGGCCTGCATACCTATGTGCCTCTCATGGGCTAGGGCCAGTACTTTATTCCTCATCCCTTCAGGTACTACTAAAAGATCCAAAAGTAGTAAAAGACCGTTCACAATGCATAACTCCTCACAAACATGTGTGTACCCTTGACAAGATTTATTTTCAGATTTCCATTTAGACCACCCTTGGTGGATCCCATTCATAACTGCACTGATTTCTTTGTTTGCATCACACGCTCCCATCCATTCTTTGTGGGTTATATCACCCTCTATGTGTTTTTCAACTGCACACACTAAGTTCGCTTCATCATCCCCTAATTCAGATTCCATCATGTTGTGTTCACTAATTGGCATCGGGAAAGACAATCTTGGTTCCTGGAACATATTCCACCTTATAATTGTATTTGTGTAGCCTATACTGCTGTTTGGCAATTTTAGGGGTAGCTTTCTCCCCTTCTTTTCTTATAAATGTACTAACGGTTTATGATCAACTTGTAACGTGAAGCGTGCACCCCATAGGTAAAGATTAAAATGTGTGATATCCCACCAGCACAATTGTGCTTCTCTTTCTATCACTACACATGAAGACTCAGCTCCTCTCAAGCTTCTCAATGCAAATGCAACAACTTTGTTTCTGACCTCTCTGCGTTGCATAGGAACTGTTTGTTTCTGACTTCTCTGCGTTGCATAGGAACTGTTTCCAACCCTTTGTAACTGGCATCAATCATGATCACACTTTCATCCTGTGTGTCAATAGATTTTAATAAAATAGCATGCACACCTTCACTCTTAACCAATTTGAACTCCTGATCATACTCCACACTCAACTCAAACTTGACATTCTTCTTTAAAAGATTTGTCATATTATCTGTCTTTCTGTACATTTGGGAGTAACTCTTGTATAAAATTAAATTAGACCCATGAAAGATCGCAATTGATCTTTGTCTTCTGGTGGATTGAAATTCTCATTAGCCTTGACTAAACGTGCTTTTGGCTCGACACCTTTGGTCGATAACTGATAACCCAAATAATCAATGAATGGTGTATTGAATTTACACTTTTCTCCACTGAGTGTCACACCTCTACTTTTTAAAATAGATAGTACCTGATGCAGTCTTTCATCATGTTGCAATTGGTCCCTTCCAAAGAACAGCACAGCCTCTTGGAACACAATTGCACCTTCCATATCCTTGAACAAGCTCTCGACTACCCTTTGAAACACAGCCAAAGCTAACACGAACTGAAAGGGCATGTACTTGAATTGATATAATACTTTTGGGGTTATAAAGGAAATATAACGTCATGATTCAGGATGCAAATTGATTTGGTGGTATGCCGAAGCCATGTTGAGCAAACTGAAAACCTTACCACCCTTAAGTGTGGATAACATCTCTTATGTTTGGAAGAAGGTGACGATCAATCCAAGTCTGATCATTTCAAACTTGCAGATCCACACACACATGTAAATGGACCCATTGGCTTTCCTAGATAAAACAATAGGTGCTACCCAATCACAACTTTCTGATGGCTGTATGACACCCTGACTACACAATTTGTTTAATTCTTTCCTTAGTTCCGGTCAGAAGGCTTAAGGCATCCTCCGGACCTTAAGTACCACAGGATGCGCTCCGTCCATTATTCTCACTTTATGCATGAAATCCTTAAATAAACTTAGGTTTTCATGGAATACTTCTGGATACTCCTCTTTCCACTTGATTTTCTTTATGGATAGAATTTGAACGTAATCCTTCATGAACATTACTTAGCCAGGATTGTGCCAACTCAGTAAACAAGAATTGTCTTTAGCCTCATAAACAATGCCACATGCTGTGTTGTTTTAGAACTCAAGCACAGCTTCAAACTCCCCCGCTACTTCGATGGGTTTAATATCATGTCGCACAGGTTGTATAACTGATTGCTACAACTGAATTTGGCATTCACTAAAAGTTTATTTCCACTTCTTTCAACTCAACAAGGTGAACGGATCCAGAATCTGACATTACTTTCACTTCCACCCCATTTATTGTTAACAAACACTTAAAGAAATGTAAAGCTTTGCCACACACTTCTTGTTTATCATCGTTTTGATTATGTTAATCAAACACTGCTTCCACAATCAACAGAACCTCACCTTCATCACTGAGGTAAGATCACTGTGGGAGATCATTTTCACTTACTTTACCAGATTCAACCCTGTGTATTTTGCTGGATTGTGGTACACGTTTTGGCCTGCAAACCCTAGCAAAATGCCCCTTTTTCATGCATTTGGCACAGGAAAAATCTAAAGCTGGACATGCACTAGCATTTCCTAAGTGAGATGTGCTTCCATATCTGTAACACTCTAATTGTTTATGTGATTGCTTTCTGTATACTTTTTCATTTTTGTTAGACTCATTAAACAATTTTCCACCTCATCTTTTTTTCCTTCCCTTCTTATTATTACCTTTGATAGCAAACACATTCTGAGATTGCAACTTGTATTCTAAGACTGTCATCTGTTCCATGTATGAAGTAGTACTTTCAATTCTAGTTGCAATTTCTTCTGCTTTCCATAATATCAGGTTGGGCGTTGACAATACACTCTCTTGGACCTTTTTATCAATAGTTTTTTCTACAAGTTGGACCATGATCATCTCCTCTTCAAAGTCTTTATATTCACAGGATAATGCCAAAATCTTCAAGGCTCCCACGAAACTTGTTGCTGATTATCATGCACCTTGAATTCTTTTGTAGAACTTGTCCTTTTTTATGATGACATTTTTAGACGCCCCAACCTTAAATGTAAAGAATTTATAGCAGATACATATTTGTTTACACCCCCGCCTTCACCATCAATGTCTTCTAGCAAAACTATTTCTCTGGGGTAGTGTTTTAAAATGTTTCTACCATCTGGACCTAAACAATGTCATAGTATAGTAAATTTCTTTTTTGGGTGAATGACTATCCTTCTAAGGCATTGAGATATGCTTCAAAACACTCCCTCCATTGCTCCCAGACTAATTCAGGAGTTAAAGGATTAATAGAAAAAGCAGGTGACAGAACAATACTGAATTTGATGGCAATATAGAGTTCAATTTATTTTGCAATCTCTTGTTAATAGAATAATTATAATGCTGTCTGGGGATTACTACTTAACTTCAAGTTCAAGTTGCAGTAGTGTATAAATCACTGGAAGATGGACAAACTACAATTAAATGTGTAATGAAACTCTAAAATGAATTGCAATGGTGTGCTAATCACCGCAAATGTGTGTAAGAGGTTGCCATGAGTGTGTGCATTACCGCAATATACAGAAGTGTTGGCTGAAGATTTTGAGGGGTGCACATCACGATCAATGCTCAAAATTATGGAGTTGGCTAAGTTTTGATTTAAGGTGTACCCATCATAGATTGATGCGCAATCGAGTGAGGTTGGCTCCTGTATAGGGTGTGCACATCACAAATTAATGTGCAGAGGATGTGTGCGCTTCCCCAAAAACGTTCTATATTCCTGTAGTGCCCCAATTCAAGACGGCACCCATGTTGCATAGTAAATGCATGTTGCTGATGCTAATGTGCATCCATCAAATACAAGGTTCTAAAATCCATTACTTCACAGCAACATTCATTAACTACAGCGGTGACTGACACAATTGACAATGTCCGGGGGATGCGTGGGGATGACTAGGACGGGGAAAGCAAAAAAATCTTACCTTTTTCACCATTCCCACCAATTCCTGCCGCTTCCTGCGGCCTCCTGCCACCTTGCTCTTCTTCTGGTGTCTCAGCATTCACTGGGACATCAGCACAGGCTCCCCAGCAATCCTGGTGCTGTTTTCATACAAAACCTACCTGTGGCTCAGCCCGCCCCTCCCTGTACTGCTGGCTGAGCCAGCAGATGAAAAATAAAACAATAGTTACCTTATTGTTTTATTTTTCTTCTCTTGGCTCTTGGCCAGGGAGGCAATGCTCCTCCGCCATTGTGGAGGAGCCACCAGTGCTTAACCATGGTAACATAACATTCTACTCCATGGGTAAGTCCCAACTCTCTCCTAAGCTTAATGTTGGATAAATCTTGAAATGTTGGACAGTCTAGTCAATGTTTTGCCTATTATATGACATCCTCTCCCTGAGCCATTATGAGCACTGAATCCAGTCCTGGATGGCTAATACATTTTGGACCTTGTAGTAAATGATTTGTAAGAGCAATGTCCAGGACTGGAGACAGTGAAAGTGATGCCCTGGAGTAAAGTGGTCAACCTAGTTGGCTCATCCAAGCACAGCAGCTACACAATCTTGAACTAGTGGTCAGTTTTACCAATACATGTCTCTCTCAGGCATACCAGTAGCACATTAATGTGATGTAACATTCAGGCTAGCTCTAGAGATGTGTGCCATAAAGGGTTTGCTACATGACCTGTAATTTAATGTATTGTCTGGTAAATTATCCCAAGGCCGGTAAAAATGGAGAAATCATCAAAATATTTTTCTCCTTTGGAATCTAAACATAAAGCAAGAAATGCAAGACAAACATACATCGAACGTAATTGAGAGTAGTTTAAACTATTCCTTAATGGGTATTGAAAGAAGTAGGGGGTGGCTTTCAATGTTAAAAAAAAAACATAAGAATTTATTGAAATTGCTTTTTAAGTGCTATCTTCAGGCACTTATTGAACCTCGAAAACATACACAGTTAGGCAGTATATTTTTCTGAGATAGCTAACAATGCTACTCACATAAAAGCTGGTCCAACTTTGACATAACGGACATGCTTGGCAACAATATGGCGGTTTCTGGTGGCGAACCTCCTTGGTACTTAACAACGTTAATAACTGGGGACTAAATAATGGATCAGTCCAGGTGTAATATGAGTTCATGTAAGTGCATGAAAATGATGAGCTGTTGTTAAGGAACCAAAACTTAAAAACAACAATGAAAATGTGGCATTGCAGTATTAAAATACTATTTTCATTTTGTATGAGTGTATGAGTACTTAGACAACATACTATAGATGGCACTCCCAAATTCCAATAAAAAATGCAGTTGCTTTCATTTCTATAAACATCACTTTATTTTGACTTAGTTTCTACTAACATACTATTTAATGGATAATACAAGTAACACAATAATGCAATCAAAAATGATTTGGCTCTTTTTACAATAATTCTTTTTGCAATAATTCTTTGTTATTCATATACTTTACGGACATATTGTAATCAATTAAATTATTTACTATATAACATGCTCAATACTAATGACACAAGAGAACAATTCTTTTTGTTATTGTAAGAAAAGAATCTCCTTCAACGTAAGTCAAATAGTTTATAGTTAGGGAGTTACATACTTTTGTATCTGACTGAACCATTGGTGTGGGATATCTTAATCATACTTGTCTGTGTTGTGTTATTTGGCATTCTACACACGTCCCACACCAGGATAGTGGTAGGTTAGTCTGAGACAATGATGAGAACTCTGTACATTTATTGACAGGTGTGGAGGTTCAATTCATAACTCTGATTTAGAACTTGAATTTGATTATACAAATCAATTGAAGCCATAATATTTTTTTTGTTTTGCTAGGTTTGAAATGAGAGGGATTCTCATCTTTAGTGTGAGCACTGCTTTGATTTGAATGAAGATGTTAAATTACTGTTGAAATAGAAGACATATGATCCTACGTTCAGGTGTAGTGGGCAACGGTCACCTTGGTGTGCCCCTGTATGCTGGGCAGACTGTCCCATATTGCCCTACTTTTGTTTGTATTTCATGGTTGTTTTATGACAATGCATTATATCATATATAATGGAAAAAAGTATTTTGATGTCACTACTGCTGTTGAGGGCCTTAGCACCTATGCTTGGTGTGGCCCGATATTGCTCCACCAGCATTTGATCAGCTACCCTCATCACAGTACCATCAGATTTTAGTTACAGCATATGCAAAGGTTATGATGATAGATGAGACAATTTTGGGTGTCTGAGCCTACTCCAGACACAAGTGCCCAGCCTGCATACACATGGAATGACCCCATAAAAGTGTGCAGTCAGGTAAGCAAAGACAGAATTCATCATCAAAATGTGCTGCAACGAGGATTCTGTGGGAATATTCTGAAAGAATATCAGAGTATATTCATACCTAAATCAGGATACAGCTTTGAAAACATTTTTTGAAATTATCCCATTTACCTGCTTTTCATGCTTAGATTTTCCCCCACGGAGAAAAGAGTGTAACTAGGAATAGTAGTGGTATGGTAACTCACAAATTAATTAGTAATGCATCTGATCATGCAGCATTATTCCCTGCCCGCGCACCCCTTTCAGAGATTTGTTTAAAACACATACTTATGTACGTTAGTCGGTAAGCTACAGAGCACTGATACTCATGCATGACATTGTAATCCTTCAATGAAGTCTATTGACTGCAACCAACAGCATGGAATGAGTGGAAGCCCAAGTAGGCCTTGAGCCAACCATGTTATTGGTATCACTTGGGGTGAATGGGTTCTAATATCATTTATTGGCAAGGTATGGATGCCTAGAGATGGAAAATATGTGATAGCAAGTCATAACATTTTGCCTTTTGTGAGCTACCACTCCACTCCCAAAATACCTTGATGTAAATGGAAATGTTTTCATAATTTGTATTATTGTGAATTGCATTATTAAAACTACAATTACAGTAAATGTGATTATATAAATTGATAGCAATTAATTATACCAATTAAAATGTGTATTTTTTAAATTAATTTATTTTTTCCAGATCTGGTGGTTCATGACGATGAAGCATCATGAAGAAAACTGAAACAAGCATATCCTGATCCCCAGCGTAAAAATAATTGATGGTCAAATATCCAACAAGGAGTTACGCTGACAAGCCCACAGGAATACTTTTCATGGAAAACTTTGTTAGAGGCAGCTCAAGTAAGGAATCACATTCCACTGTTAGATATTGCGAGAAATGTGGAAATCAACACGGTTCCCAGTGTATTTTACCACAGGAGGTTCAAGAGCTTGTTTTTTATGAAGAAAAATGTACAGACTATTAAGCGAAAAGCTGAAGCAAGTGTCAGTAAGGATGCTGGAACGAGTGAGTGCACAAGTAAACGCTTAAACAGAAGAATATCATTAAATTCAAGTGCATGCTGAAGAATGTGGAAAGATAAAATACTACAAGGGAACATCAACACGTCAGAAATTAGTCAAGGCCATGGAGCTTAGAGTTGACAAAAGGCTTTGAGAGTGTGCAACTATTAACTGTTATTCAAAGTTTGTAGTATGGACATAGTGGCTGCAGAAGCCCGTTATCATGATCTTGTTATATGTACTATACAAGGGTTGAAGCAAAGGAGGAAGATCATGCATCTAGCATTCAAACTGATGATCACAAAAAAAATATGAAAGATGAAGCATATGATGAACTAATTCTAAACATCAGATCTGTGATTATTCCTAGAGGTAATACATGTGACGACTCTCACTGAAAGACTTGAAACCCTCATGACTCACACAGGAATACAGGGAATAGACGAATCAACCAAGAAGCATATTAGAAGGAAACTGGACTCCAAGTTTGATGACAACCTCCACATATTCCTAGACAACTGACAAAAATTATTGGCCCAACCTAATAGTTTCATGCTACAGGACCTTGTAAGAGAAAACCAGAGTTTGAAAAGAGAGTTGCCATTTTTAAATGTTAAGGGAAAAGACATGAACAGGCTCATTGATCAAACATCATTGCACATAAGAATAATTATTAAACAAGCTTGATATCAACACCATGGCCATATCATCCATCAGATGTTGACAAAGATTTGTTTACAGTGCCTGATTACCTTAAACAGTTCCTATTAGGACTTCTGACTGGAAATACAAAACACAAAGCCGTCCAAAAGGTTCGCCTTCCTTATGCAATCATTCAGACAGGACATTATGGCGGTCATTCCATGCGGTAACCGCCATATGGCCGCTCCGCGGTCAAAAGATCGCTGGGGCCATTTCAACTTTCCCGCTGGGCCGCCGGGTGCAAGCCAAGTTAACGCCCGACGGCCCAGCAGGAAAGGGGCCTGCAACACTGAAGCCGGCTCCGAATGGAGCCGGCGGTGTTGCAGGTGTGCGACGGGTGCACTTGCACCCGTCGCGCTTTTCACTGTCTGCTAGGCAGACAGTGAAAAGCAGGCTGGGGCCCTGTTAGGGGGCCCCTGCATTGCCCATGCCAGTGGCATGAGCAGTGCAGGGGCCCCAGGACACCCGTTCCCGCCAGCCTGTTCCTGGCGGTGAAGACTGCCAGAAACAGGCTGGCGGGAAGGGGGTCAGAATCCCCATAGCGCCGCCATGGCGGATTTGGCCAACCGGGGGAAATCCAGCGGGAAACCGCCGGACCTGGTTTTCTGACCGCGGCTTTACCGCCGCGATCAGAATGGCCCAGGAAGCACCGCAAGCCTGTTGGCGGTGCTTCCGTCATTTTAGCCCTGGCGGTCTCGGACCGCCAGGGTTAGAATGACCCCCTATATATGCAGTCACAAATGACCAGCAGAAACCCTGCAAGGAATTGTTGCTGCCATGCTGCCATACGCTATAAAAATGTTGACAAGCAATGTTGAAATCATTAGCACTCTTAGCAGACTAGGTTATGAGATTTCATACTCACAACTGTTTGTTGCGTCTTGCTCCACTGCTAATGAGGGTAATGAGGCAGTCATGATAAGCTCAGATGACACCAATCTGTTTATTAGTGTTTGTGATTCCATAACTGAATCATGACTAAATTGTTTCTGAAATGTGGTACTAAATGCGAGTCCTTGACATTGGGAAAATAGCTTCAACTATTGGTGAAAATGTTTGTCGAGCTATGATACGCCTTTATGTGTGCCAGATGTGATGCAGTAAGCGCAGTAAGCGCATTCACGGGAAAACGAAAAGTAAGTGCATTCAAAATCCTGTCTGCCTACAGACATACACATGATCTCTCTTGAGAGCTAATGGACACATTGGAGCAATTCTCATGCTTGCTGTATGCACCAACATCTTTGGATCATCACATGAATGACTTGAAATATCACCTATTCTGCGCAAAGAATGGTGAGATAGTCATCAACTTCCACCTTGTCTTGTCTATAGAAACATGCTGAACATGTGAATTATCAAGTCGCTATACACAACAGATGTCTTCTGAATGATCCATAGACACCTAGTCCAATTGGGAGAGGGTGGAAGTGGGAAAACATAAGGGAGCAGAGCAACTGGTAGTGAATTGGATGGAGAGGCATCCAGCACCTCAAGCTGTGTTAGATCTACTAGCTTGCAACTGCATTAGGATCTGCAAACTGCCAATATGTGTCTGCTTTCTAAATGACCTCAAGTGCACTGACATGCAGACTTCCCACCTGTGAAAATCAAACAGATGCAGAGAATGATGACACCTGTTCAGAACAAGATGATGATGACGAATGTAAATATTAAAATTGTGCTTATGTTCACTCATAAGATGTGCCAGCTACTATTATTTGAAATTATAAGTGAAAATTAAGCATTTAATCTATATCAATATATGAAAAACACAATTATGTTGTATTGTTATTATTTTAAGGACTATATTGTTATTATTACAATTATTTTCCATCTCTAGGTATCCATACCTTGCAAATAATCATGTTAGAACCCATCCCCCAGAGTGGTACCAAAGGCCTAAATTTGGGGTCCTGGCTCAGGGTCTGACCAAGACGTGAACAGAAAATCTAAATAGCTAAGACACAATTCCATAGTTATGACCAAAGTAAGTGACCACAGATATTAGCTTTCATTAACCTTTAATTGCCACCATGGCAGACACACTGAAGAATGCATATATGCTTCACTTTTGTGAAAATTCAGATTCCGAATGATGTGTTTATTTTTCATGGTCCACATTGCACATACCTGCCAGGAATATGCATAAGCTAGTCTCATACGGGCTACTGCATGTTCTTTGCAGCAGCTTAATTAGGGAAGTGTTTCTGGTAGGTGGATGCCCATTGTCTGCACACAGCGAAAATGTTTCACTAATCCCATCATTTTTATTTTACACTTTATTTTTTTATTGCTCCATATTGTAGATCATACCACTGCTTAAGACAGAATTTGTGTTTCTCTGTGCACACTCATGGAATTTTTCAGATTTCGTCTGTTAATTGGAATGAGAGAATGGAAAACCAGAATTTTGCAATAGAGTGGCAAGTTGTTCCTGCAAAAGTGGCAAGATATCCTTGTCTGCTTTCCAATATGGTATGAGCCTTAAAGTCCTCAACAGAATAAATCACATCATAGATGAAGAAGACATAGACTCACTCATCTTACTTGATCAATTTGCATCTTTCAAACCAGCCAAAGGCACAACACAAGCAAATGCTTATATCCATGCTGGCATTGAGATCAAGCATTTAACTAGTTATCCTCCTGCCCCTCCTACCAGCAAATAGCGATGATTGGTAGGTACACCTCAAAAAATCACCTATGAGACGTGACATCCCAGGAAGATCTATATTCTCACCAACACTATTCATTCTATTCATTCTATTTCCAGAACAATTAGGATCAGTCCTAACAAATATAGGGGCCACCATCCATGAACATGAAGGTGATACACTACTAGGCTTAATGACTTTCTCCATATATAACGTTTTCATTCTTTTATCCTGGCTCACCAATCTCCAATAGTGAATGTCTCATTATTTCCTAATGTTAAACCCACAGGAATACGAATTCATTCTCATCACCCATGAAAGCGTGAGGAACCCCCAGTAATTATTGATGTGCTATACAATGGTTACTTGGGGCGCAAAACCTAAGTAAGAGGTTACCACTAATGGACATATGAAGCCTGGTTGTACTATGGAAGCACACAGCTAAAATGTGCTTAATTAAAGTCCCAGTCATGATCACCTGTGAGTGCAGGGCCACCCCGAGCACCACAGAATGCCAACAGAATGACACTCTGCAGGATGCAGATATAAAGAAGTGGTTACATGAGCTGCCAGCTCTGAAAGAGGAATGGGATATGAACACTATAAATTACGATGTCCTAAGTATGATATACGGCCCGCAGGATGACCTAATTCATGATCTCCTAGGGCCTAGATACATGCATACATCATCTCTCTGGAGACCTTTGGGAGAATGGCACAGCATGGGGATGGGTGTTTGCAGTACACTGGTGCCTATCCAGTTGGACAGTGAGAGAAAGTTGCCTGAATGACCAGAAATGGATTCTGGAGACCAGACGTGGAGGTAACAGCACCTTGGAAGGGATACAGCATGTGGCTGTTTCAGCATGCATCTACTTTATGAAGCTGCCACTTCTGTGCTAATTCTGTGAGTAGGGCCCTGGAGGGTGTATTGGCTTCATGAATGGAGGATGTGCCCATTGACTAAAGGGAAGAGCTGGACTGCAAACAGAAGTACAATTGTGCAAACTGTCATTCAAACAAGGGACTCTCTCATGAAAAAGACAGACTTAACAGACATCAACAAAACTTGAGCTCCTGTTGGGGAATGAATACTATACGGGGTGCATTGGAGTAGAAGGCGGAGTTGACTCGTCTCCTGGGCATAGTACCACAATGAGTTTAAATAAGTCAGATTAAGTGCCCCTTATGAAGGATGACCTATTTGATTGATCTGTAGACCTCAAAGAGATGCTGAGCAAAACATTTTCTGATTAACTGCAGGCTATCTCAGCTGAAATGTCATTGTGCATATCTGAAATCTCCAAGGATACACAAACCATGGGAAAGTGTCTCAGTGCAAATGAAGATCACATAGCAAAAATGGGAACAACAATGGAAACCATATCTGAAGAACTGAAACAGATAAGTGACAGATGCAATGATCTAGAGGATAGAGTTCAACATGATAATTTAAGGTTTAAAAATGTGAGACAATATCCGGAGGGCAGTGATGTTGAGATGTTCTTCCTGGAACCTTTCAGCTTTGTCCGAAAGATAATGGGGAAGGAGTATTGCAATTGGTGAACACCAATAGAACAGTTCCACAGCCCAAATCGTTAAAGGTATGCCCAAGGGATATTCTTATGAGACTTCCTCCATCATTTTTTAAGGAAAAAATCCTATGAGACCCTTGACAATTATGAAGCATTGACTTGGGAGACTAAGGGGGTCATTCTGACCCTGGCGGTAATTACCGCCATGGCGGAGGTCGGCGGTAGCACCGCCAACAGGCTGGCGGTGCACCGCTGGGCATTCTGACCGCGGCGGTTCAGCCGCGGCCAGAAACGGAAAGTCGGCGGTGTCCCGCCGACTTTCCGCTGCCCTTGAGAATCCTCCATGGCGGCGGAGCATGCTCCGCCGCCATGGGGATTCTGACACCCCCTACCGCCATCCAGTTCCTGGCGGTTCTCCCGCCGGGAACAGGATGGCGGTAGGGGGTGCCGCGGGGCCCCTGGGGGCCCCTGCAGTGCCCATGCCAATGGCATGGGCACTGCAGGGGCCCCCGTAAGAGGGCCCCAAAAAGAACTTCAGTGTCTGCCTAGCAGACACTGAAATTCGCGACGGGTGCAACTGCACCCGTCGCACCTTCCCACACCGCCGGCTCAATTCTGAGCCGGCGTCCTCGTGGGAAGGGTGTTTCCCGCTGGGCTGGCGGGCGGACTTTCGGCGGTCGCCCGCCAGCCCAGTGGGAAAGCCAGAATGAGACCGCGGAGCGGTCTTTCGGCGGGAACCGCGTGGCGGGCGGCGACCGCCGTCCGCCGCGGTCAGAATGACCCCCTAAGTTTGTCCTGCTGGTCCAGGATATCTCCCAAAGCACCCTGAGTAAACGAAGGGCCCTACAGACAGTAACAAGAGAACTCAGAAGGAAACAGATTAAATACAGATAGGCCTTTCCTTGTGTGCTGCAATTCTCCTGTAACTCTAAAAATGGTCTACCAGGCAGAAAGACTCCAAAGTGAACACTGATTGAGAGATAGACACCACATTGAAATGCCTCTAATCAGCGAGATTTGAGAGGAAAGTCATGATGAACCCACACAATCTGTTGTGTTACATTATGATTTATTCATAGTGTAAGTAGTTGATGAACCTGGTATACATATCAGGGTGTGGAGAGGCGAAGAGTCTGTCCACAGGTGTCCCTATTGTGTACAATTAGTTTGGTTATTGTGACATCACAGACTTGAGGAAGGAGGGTTTGAGTGCTCTGTGAGAACCACCAAAAAGTGCTGGCTGCATATGGAAAAGGCATGAGTGGAGAGACTGAAATAACATTTGATCTGCTACTGAAAAAGGGAAGACCAGATGTAGCCTCTGTATCTGGAGTTGTGCACCTATTGATGGATATTCGAGGTGATGTTTCTAGAAATGACCAAATCATAAAGTTCCCCTCCTTTTTATCACTCATACATGATAACTCTGGTTCCTTACTGGCAAGGTCAGGTGAACTATTCACAAAATGGAAGAATGCCTCATGATAAGAGATCTCTTTCCGCGGTTGGAGGCACTGGGGGCGGGAGGGGGGGCTTAAGACATTTAAAATGTGTAAAAAATAATTCTCTTTTGGGGATTCGGAGAGCTTTCTATCCATGCAATCGAAACACTGTTTTATGTGTCCCAGTCCTAGAAAAGAAGGCACTAGAGACTTGACAGCATAAGACAAGTTGTTCATGACATGCAATTTCATGAAGGGCCTTATTTCTAATATATAATAGATTTTGTTTGGGGTGCATACTAGGGTCCACTGGGTGTATATGAAGACCTGGGTAAGGGTATTAGGAAAGATGTAAACGTGATCAATGGCAGAGGCTTTGGTATTGCATACAAACAAATATCTGGGGAGTACAAAATGTACAAATTCGCATAGTCAATTAGTATAGAACTCCAGGACCTTGAAGATGTTTAATAATGTGAACACAGGTTGCTGGAAACATTGCGGTGAACTTGGACATGACCTGCATATGGTGGAGCTGTCTGGTGATAAAGTTATACTGGAAGCAAATCCTTGATCACATCAAATATATCCTAGTCTACCCAATTTCAGCTGAACTGGGAAGTGACACTCCTAGGTTTACAAACTGAAAACATGAAGGGGTTAAGTTGGAGAGACTGGGCTCTTATTATTAATATGCTGCAGTCAGCAAAGTTGGAGCAGAGGTAAAGTGGAAATGTGTAGCTTCCCCATCTACACATGACTGCTCTTGAAGATGCTGATTTTTGACCTGAGAAATGAAAGAGAAACTACTGGTCAGCTACCAGCAGAACTGCATTCCTACGCAGTGATACACACACATGCCTCATGGATTACCTTTTACAGGGAACCCTTATGCAAGAGAAATGCCTAAGGCCAGGCAGTGGCTTAGTGACTCCTATTGATGGCTAACCAAGATATGTAGGAGGTGAAATAATCTGGATGGATCTTTGATGCGCTACTGCTGAAATAATTTGGATTTGTAAAATACACCTTTCCTGACTTGCGTTTGTATAGTTGGAGGCAGGGGAGGTGGTAGGGTGAGAGTGGGCTCATTTATGGTTGACTTTGTAATCTGCTGGGGATGAACTGCATCTGTTTGACCTAATGGACACTCCTGCTACTCAATGCCTCTCAATCTGGCTTCCACAGCAATTACAGTACTGAGTTCACCCTAATCGCAGTGACTGACGACATCCGAATCCTTCTTGATCAAAGAGAAACAGAAGCCCTGATCCACCTCGACCTCTCTGCAGCCTTTGACACCGTGTCCCACTACACGCTGATTAAAAGACTCCACCACATCAGCATCCAAGAAGACAACCTCAGATGGGTTACCTCCTTCCTCTCAGGAAGACCCCAGAGGATCAACCTCCCATCTTTCACCTCCTAACCCAAACATATCACCTGTGGTGTATCCCAGGGCACATCCCTTAGCCCTATGCTCTTCAAAGCATATATCACCAGCTGGCCAACATCATCAGATCCCAAAGTTTCAACATAATCTCCTGCGCAGATGACACCAAACTCATCCTCTCACTCACCAACACCCCCACCACCACCAAAAACCAGCTTCCACAGTTGCATTACAAGCATCGCCGACTGGATGAAGAACAACTGCCTGCAGCTGAACATAGAGAAGATGGTCTGATCTGTACTTATCTTTGGTAACAGCAGCAGCACATGGAACGGCTCCTGGTGGCCATCTGACCTAGAACTCCCACCCACTCCCACCACCCATGCTAGAAACTTCGAAATCATCATTGAAAACAAGCTAACAATGAAAACACAGATCATTGCAGTCTCCTCTGCCTGCTTCATCACCCTGCGCATGCTACATAAGATCTTCAAGTGGCCAACCCTGCACACAAGACACACTGTGACAAGGGCCATCATCACCAGCCGACTGGACTATGGCAGCGTTCTCTACGTAGGAATCACCACACTTCTCCTAAAAAGGCTTCAAACCATACAGACCGCCACACCCAGGCTCATCCTTGACCTTCCCGGTCAAACCCACATCACACCCTGCCTCAGGCAACTCCACCGGCTCCCCCAGAGAAGAGATGCCAGTTCAAGCTGTTGTCTCACACGCACAAGGTTCTACACAACTAAAGGCCCGCTTACATCAACCACCACCTGTACTTCCACCAACTATCGAGGAGACTACGCTTCACCTCCTTATGACTTACCCATACTCCCTGCATCTACCGTAGCAGAAGTGGAGTATACTACCTTTACCACTTCACAGCAAATACCTGGAAAATCCTCCCCACGCAACTCTGGACCATCACTTCACCTCTGTAACTCTGGGGGGCCCTCAAAAACTGGCTGTTCGAATGAGCCTCCAGGACCTGCAAGCACCTGGACACAAATTCCAGCGATAAGCTGGACTTTATAAATTCTGATTGATTGATTGCTTGATTTGCCTTCTTTAGTTTAAAATCAACATGTCTTCGGAGAAAATACATTTTTGAAGACCCATCTTTTCATATACATTTAGCCTATCCTGTTTTCTATATTTCTTAATCCTTAAATGAACTGTCCTTATACTCAAATGTCACATTTTCCTTTGCTAAAATATTTGATGTAACTGTTATTGCGCCTTGTACAGAAATTATTTTGGTACAGTTTCACTATAGCAACAGCACAAAAACATATCAGTTCAGAAACAAGGCTCAGCCTTCTATTAAGATGCCCATGCTTAAAACAGAGGAAACATATTTTCTCAATAGGTTTTCTAGGTTTTTAAGATAAAAAAGAGGCAGGATATACTAAATCTAAATACTAAATCTAACTTGGGCAGTTAAATGCATATTCAAATCAAATATGAAACTCAGGTTCTTCATAGTGTTGGACAGACTGGTGCAGGTTCCATTTGTCCATAGAATTAAAATCCTAGGGTCTTGATGTTAACCCACAACTAAGACCTTAGATTAACCATCTTGTGTTTTCCTATACTTGAGCCTATCCTTTCGCTGGCCTCCCTAGCGTAATTCTGAAATGACACATCATATCTTCTGCACCAACAAGCTGGAAGAGGATCTTAGTGCCAAACACATACACATAGAGCAATAACCAACAGGAGTTAATTAGCTTTGCCAGAGCTTCCACATATGTATAAATCCCTTAGCCTTACGCTTAATCAATGGGACCTTTTTCGTTGACAATGCTGTATCCTGGTAAACCTCCTGAAACTTGTCTGGCATTGGTTTGTACGGCTCCCCTGAGATTAAGCTCACATATGCTTGAGCAAACTTGTAAAACAGAGACAGTTCCTGAAAACTTTTGGAAATTATACATATTTGTGCCACAACTTAACAAGTTAATTATGTCAGATTCCTTGTTCAGTTTTTCAGTGGTTTGCAGCACTGAATAAACACCATTGCAGATTTAACAAAAAGCTTACGCTTGAAGTTCTCACTGACATTTAGACATTGAATACGTGTAATAAGTATAGAGTGAGAGAATGAACCTTCAGGGAACCTGTTTACCATTTTTGCAGAGAGGACATGAAGAGGGAAATATACACTGGCTGTATCCATCAATCAATGGCTAACAAGATGGAAGAAGCCCTACTAGAACCGCTTTGTGCAAGCGATTCAGGCGGATGCCATAGTCAGAGGTGTCAGATACCACTGATAGACCGAAAAGGATCAGGGCAATGAGTTGAGGTTTATTGATGCTACCCAATAGGACTGAATAAGAACTGCAACTGCAGGGTGTGCTGGGGATAAGTGTGAGTCTAGGAGTGCCCTTACGTGTGTAATAGAGGAGAAAGGAAGGGGCAGAGAAAGTGAGTATGGCATTTGTGGATGTCTTAAGCATTTGCTGTAAGTAACATAGCTTCATTTAGACAGACAAGGGTGTAGGGGATGAGAACAAAAGGAATGATCGTCGGCATCAGAAAAGGAGAATTAAAAGATTAAAAGTTAAGAAAAGGCGAAGAAGAAATAACGCATATGTGTACTATTCATGCTGACGAAGCCCTGCACTAAACACCAAAATGCATTGGCAGTAGCTGCCATGATGGCAGTTCCTGTCAATGCATTTTAAGTGATTTATAAATGTGCCGAGCAGTCCCCTAGGCGGCACAACGGAGTGTCTCCCCATTTATAAATAGGGCCCTTAGTCTGTCTTTGGTCATGTCAGCCTATGATCTGGCTGGGGAATGCAATGACTGCTCCCTCAATCATCCTACAAGAGGACGGTGAGGGTCTCACTCTCTTCCTCGCTCCAGCCATGGTTATACTGGTTGAACATCTGCATCCAGTAACACCAGGTTTCATATTTCTGGACCAGTAATTTGGGGTCTGCAACACACTGGAACTCTTGCAGTTACTGAGTTTGGAGGCTACTGCTCCGCAGAACTCATAATGAGGGCAACACAGAGGCCTGAGCTCCGAAGGCTAGCCTAGCCTGATTTTTCATGTAGGATGTTAATTGAATTCTTTAGAAAAGTGATGCTGTCTGCTGGAGCAACATGGCAACCCTGCTGATCACATCATAGTCGACAAGACTTGTAGATCTGGGAATGCGTCAGATTCCTTCGGGTTCCATGGGTGTTGCGTGGGAACACCACAAGCAACAAACATGGAACGCCCTTTTCATGCCGTGTAATGCGTGAAAGGGGTTCATTTTTACAAGGCCAGGAAAAGCTATGCAAGACTTTGAGTGGCCCTGTAAATATGGGCTGGCACACTGCACCAACATAGCGTAACAAAAAGAGAGGTGGCACAGTGTGCTGCTAGGGCCTCGTAATTGAGGCCCTAAATTATTTTTCTTCACACTGCAAACGTCGATGTGCATTATTGCATGAAGACCATTACTATGTCACTCAGGCTGGAGAATTTTGTATGGTCTAATTTGAGGCTGATTAACCTTTGGATCCATGAAAAGGGAGTGCACTTGAGAATCGAAAATTCAATCAACATTTATTAAACAGTGACACCAATATGGTCAAACAATGAGGACCCGAGTAAGAAATAAAGTTAAAGCCTTTTATTACAAAGAAACACTCAAGTTAATGTAGGCAAGTCTCAAAAACATACTGTAGAGATACAGAATAACAACAGGGTAACCAAGGCGGCTAACAACATTTAAAAGGATCAGCATAAGACAAACAAGAAGTTTGGTCATTGCTATGCAAAACATTAAGAAAATGATTAGATACTCAGAAAAACAAGCACAGGTCAAATCTTTTACACACTAGTGCAAATAAAGCCATCAAACTAAATTAGCTATGGGCGAATAGGAATTTTCATAAAACACCTGAACCAACATACAGTTTAATCTAACTAAAGATAGAGGGGCATTAGATGGAAATCAAATCTAGTACAAAAAGAATTTGGAAAAGTGTAATCTGGGGCAAAATAAAGCTAACCAGTGAGAGCAAAAAGGAAGCAAAGAGAGACGGTGTCAGCATTTCAGAAACTAGGTCAAGAGTCTTCTTAAAGAATCAAGTGCTAATCTAAGCCACACTTAGCAAAGCATCATTGGGCAAATGTGGGAAAAAGTCATAGCCTGTACTTCTCCAGGTTCGAGGGACTCTGCCTTACAATCAATTACTGAAAGTCCTAGTTAATTCTGCACATTTTGACCAGGTAACGTCCACTACGTCACACCATTCCATTCTTCATTCTTCTTCTCTTGTCCCATGGTCAAACTTGAAACAATACTGTATACTACCAAGACAGTCCTGGGAAAGTTGCTGTCCTTGGTCTCCTGTACATCTTTTGCAACATGTATGAATAGGAACAGTCTTCACATTCTCAATCTCTCCATTTTTTTAACCAGTTTTAGGGAGTTTCACCATAGTGAAGAGTTTACAAAAATTATAAAGGCATTAATGTAACATACATGTGATAAATAATGTACATGCTTGTTTCTACCACTATGCTTAAAGGATTAGCATCACAACAGGAGTCGCTCAGTTCAAATCACACAACCAAACATTAAAAAAACTTTGTGAAAACTAGTCATGCTGTGCAATCAACACATTATGTATAGCTCCAGCATTAGGTATGTGTCTGGTCCCTTGTCGGTATACTGCATGTTATGGCACACATCGCAGGGACGATACGACAAGCGGTGGAATGCTATGACTGTCAAAAAACAGTGTATGTATGCAATTGAGGAGGGGGCTTCCCATTGGTTACCTGGATGGGGGAGAGAATAAGGGTGGGGGGAGAAAAAGGATCGTAGGCTTAGTTTTCCATGGATACAAGCCTGGTAATCAGAACAAGTCTGTGGTTAATTGGCTAACCCTTTATGGTATGTCTGGAGGGCCTCCAGTCGTGTGTCCCAGTCACCTGCTATAGAAAGTGAGCATAGGCCACAAACCTCCTCATGCCAAAGTGCCACAGCCTCTGCCCTGACCCACTTTAGAATTGCCGCTCACCAATGTAGTATGTCTGGTATTGCCTGAGCTTTCCAGTTCATGGCAATGAGTTTGCAAAATATTAGTAATGTCAGACCAATGAAACGGTTTGTATCGATGGCAGTCAATCCCCTCTATCGTGCAGAGGTCTGAGCGACCAGTCACCTCTATCAGTGCTTCTGAGACACCATTCCACAAGTCAACGGCTGCTGGGCAGCCCCAAAACATGTGCAGCATGTCCACTTTGGCCTGGTGGCAACATGGGCCGTCAGCGGGAGAGCCAAACATCCGGTGTAGTGTTTTGGGTGTTAGATGTGATCTTTGGAGAATGTTGTTTTCTATGTATTGAAATTTGGCATTTCTACGCAGTTTTCAAGGGTACAATAGTGTCCTGTCCCACTCTTTCTGTGTACATTTCATTTCCTACCCATATTAGTTTCCCAAGTGGAGCAGACTGCTGCTAATAGGTCTTTTATACAGTAGTTTGTGTTTGGGCTCGGACAAACCACATTATGAGCTTGCAAGCATGCCCATTGTAAGAGGCTGGCTCAGTTCATGGTGTACACCTGTGATGTGGCACCCTATAATGTGTCCCAACAACCCTTAGTGAGAGTGAATAAGTGTGCAGATAGCAGAAGCTCTCTAGGGGTAGCTGAGGCAAGCAGCTAAAGCTTATCCAGGACGAATGTAAAGCACTTGCAATACCACAATAGTCAGACAGTAACTCACTCACAAGAAAGAACCACACAAGTGTTGCAAAAATAAAGGATACTTTATTACAGCAGCACTACTTCTAAACGGACATTGGTATATCCCCCTTTAGATATGTCACACACAAGATATACACAGAATAACCATCAGAAATAGCATAAAAATACACAGGGCCAACCATATACTAAAGAAGTGGAATGTAAAACAGTGACTCCAGCCAAGCTAACTGTGGTAGTTAGGAACCCTGGAGATAAGAATAGTAAGTGAACCCAGCAACCAGGAGTAAGCTAGTTACCAACCCATTTGTCCCATAGACTAAAATAGAGATTAGTGGTTGGAGTTTGTGGGATTCTGGACCCTTCCCAGTGGACTCCGAGAAAACCAACAGGCAAAAGGATGCCTGGAGAGTGCCCACACACCAGGATGCCCAGAAGATGGAAGTACCTACACCAGGGACTCGGATGCAGAGGGAAGAAGGGGCTCTCTCTGAAGACTGTGGATGCCTCAGATTGTCCAGCTGCTGTCACGACCTATGGACCAGGCCTGTGGAACTCACGGATGGAGTCTGAATGTGGAAGACCTGAAAAGGAAGGGGAAAGGGTCCAGCACCCTTGGAGGTACCAGGTGGTGCAGGTGGCCTCCTGAAGGTGAAGTTACTGCAAGCCAGTGGAAAGAGAAGTTAAGCTGCGTGTTCAAGGAGCTGCAGAAAATCCCAGGAGTCACCTATGAGCTGTCCATTGGCAGTCCCCAGATTGCAGGAGGGTCAGTGACCAGCCAGGTAACCAGCAAGCACTGGCAAATGAAACAGGAGTACCGGAAGAGTTTGCAAAGTTTTGGGGACCAGCAAGGTCCCAGAGACTCTACCCAGGTAGGGAAGTCAGAGCTGTCCCTCAGCATACTAGAAGGCCAAGAGAATTGACGGAGCTCCCACGAGTGACCCACAGGTGATAGATGCATTTAGTCACAAGGAGGCCTTACCAGCCCAGCAAAACAGAAGTCCTATGTTGCAAGACAGGAGCTGACCTTCAGTTTGCAGAGTGCTGGAGGCTGGGGTTTCTTGGAGCCTGAACATCTCCCAGAGGAAGAAACAACAAGACTTGGCAAGTGCAGCAGTTACTGTGCACAAGTGTGGCAGTCCGGTGGCAGGAGCATGGGCCCACAGTCTCCCAAGTTGGATAGAACACTAGCAGGACTCAGAAGAGGCCGCAGACTCACTACCTGTGCTGCAAGGTCTTCGGATGTCCATGGACAGCAGACCCCACCAGCCAGTTGACGTGGTCTTAAGGTGCCTGCGGTTGCAGGGGAGTGACTCTTTCACTCCAAGAGAGATTTCTTTGTGCTTCCATGTTCAAACAGAGCCCTTGTGACCCTGGAGGGTGCAGAGCCTTAGATGCTGCAGAATTCTTGCAGGATCCAAATAAACAATGTTGCAATGGAAGCCTTCCCACCAGAAGCAGACTTGTGTGGTTCCAGCGAAGACCAGCGGTTACAAAGGCCAGGTGCAGAAGATGTCTTGCAGAGAGGTCTTTGTAGAGTCTTGCTTGACTAATCTGAGGACCCACCCACGAGGGAGCTCTTAAGTAACCCTAAAAGGGGAATTGGTCACTCTCTGCAGTGACCCACCTGTCAGAGGGGGTCAGGGATGTCATCTACCTGGCCTAACCAGCCAGATGCTTCCAAGGGCCCCTGCACATCTTATTTTCAAGATGACAGAATCAAGTGGCCACCTGGCAGAGCTCTATGCACCTCCCTAGGGGAGGAGCTGGACAGGAGGGTGGTCACTCCCCTGTCCTTTGTGTTGTTGTGCGCCACAGCGGGAACCAGGGGTTCCTGAACTCGTGCAAACCGGATTATGCACCCGAGGGCACCAAATGTGTGCTTCAAAGCAGTCTGGTGGCGCTCAGAGGCCACCCCAGCCCTTAGACACCTAATACATAGGGAGAGGTGGTCACACCTCTTCCTTGCAGAAATTCCTTTGTTCTGTTCCTCTGGCCAGAGCCTGGCTCACCAGCAGAGGGCAGACCAGCGTCTGGGGTTAGCAGCATCTTGGGCTGGCAGCTAGACCTCGTAAGGCTGCACTGGGAGAACTGGGGGATCCTCTAAGGAACCCCCAGAGTACATGTTACCATGCAATTAACACTAGAATAGGTGTAGTTGCATGATTCCAACATGTTTGATACCAATAATGCCTAGGTTTGGAGAAGACATTATGTAGTTAGGCCACTCGTATTGACCAGTGTCCACTACATACCTTAAAATGGCTTCCCCGCATTTACAAAGTCCAGGAAGGGGCCTGGGGTCTGTAGGAATACCCTGCTCATGCAGGGGTACCCACACATTTAGAGACTTGCACCCTGCCCTTGGGCTGAAGGGCCTACCAGAGAGGTGACTTATAATGTCTTAGTGCAGTGCTCAGATTAGGCAGTGAAAGGGTGCATGCACTATTTCACGAAGGCTGCAATGGCAGGCCTGCAGTCACCATTTGCATGGGCTCCCATGGGTGGCATAATACATGCTGCAGCCAATGGGGGACCCCTGGTGTACCAATGTCCTGGGTACCTAGGTACCATATTCTAGGGGCTTACCTGGGGGCAACAGTATGCAAACTGTGGGAGAAAGAAGTTCCCAGCAACTAAATTTAGGGGAGAAAGAGCACAGTCACTGGGGTCCTGGTTAGCACGATCCCAGTGAACTACAGTCCAAACACAATGACCTCACGGAAAAATGTGGGGGTTACTATGCCAGAAAGATAGCACTTTCCTACACCCATAATATACAGTTCATGCATAAATGAATGTTGGTCAGGTTCTGTGTCCATTACATGCCACAGCCTGCCCAGTTCAGCTACTAGGTGACCGTGGACCAGGAAGTGACCTGCTGGTAATCCATATTCGTCCTGTAGGTCAGGAATTCTCCCTCCCAGAACAGAGTCCCCAGAGTGTCTACTTCTGCTCCTTCCCAAACCGCCATCCCACCTCTCTCTATCATGGCTTTGAAGCGGGTAATGGAGCATATAAGTATCTCAGGAGAGTACGGAGGTACTTGTGGCATTAATCTAAGACTGTGATGGAAGCTATTTTATGCGATTTTCAGTATTCTACTGGAGTCACACAGGAATGGTGCATGGGAAAGAAAAGTCTGGCAATGAAACTCCCTGCCAGATCGGGGGTGAGTGATCCTAATTCTCGAGGAAGGCGTTCTGCTAGCTAGTGCGTCGGCCACTGTTATTGCGTCGCTAGATAACAGTGCTTACAATTTGGAGCTCCTAAGCCTCCTTTATCTACGGGTAGCTGTAATTTGGAGAGCGTCACCCGCCATCTCCCCTTGTTCCAGGTAATGGTGCCCAGGGTAAAGTGTAGCATGCAAAATGCGGATCTGGGGAAGTGTAATCGGAGGTTGTGGAAATAGTACAATAGGCAAGAGAGCATCACCATCTTTGATAGGGATACCCTGTCCTGTACTATCAGCAGCATCGTGCTCCAAAAATTCATCTGGGGACGTAGTGATGCAATGGCCTTTGTGAAATTGCCATCTATCAGGTTTTGTGCCTCATGGTAGATGTGTATCCGTAAAACCTAAATGTGTGTCTTTCCCATCATACATGTTGTTGAGCCACTGTAAAATGATGTGTAGGGCATTGTGTTTGAAGCAGATACAAGTAGGACAGCTCCAAATTTAGTTTTAGGCCCGAGGCATCCAGGAAGGCTTGTAATATGTTCTGAATATCGGTTATACCCTCTTGAATGTCACAAATGCAGATCAGCACGTCGTCTGTATTTAATGAAATTACATGCACCTCTCCATATAGGGGGATCGCCCAAGTCTGGACGCACTGGCGGAGCCATTGTGTGAGTGGCTACATTGCCAGGGCAAAAAGCACCAGGGACAGTGGGCAGCCTTGGCACATACCCCTGTGTATTGTAAAGGGTTGTAATATACAACTGCCCATTTTAACCGTGGTGGTAGGTTCCAAATACAGTAATAAGAAGCCTATTCAGTCTGCCAGTGATTCCCATCTCAGTAAGAACTGAGAAAAGATAATCCCAGTCTAAGGTATCAAAGGCTTTCTAGAAGTCTAGCACCATACATGTAGCATATGGCCACTGAGCCAGAGCCAGCACCATCACCCTATGTAAACGTCAAATATTGAGGATGGTAGACCGGCCAGGTATGAAACCATTCTGGTCAGTGTGGATCAGGCGTGGCATAAGTTCATTCAGAAGACACGCTATTACTTTACTCAGAATTTTGTAGTCTGTCCCCAGCATTGATAGTGGGCAATACAAGATTACGTCTGGAGGGTCCCCGCCAGGTTTTCGGAGGGAAACCAATAGAGATTCTCTGAGTCAGGTGGTAGACGGCCTTCTGTCAGGGCAGTATCATACAGATCGAGCAGTGTTGAGGCCAGCAGAGATTTGTATGCCTTGTAGAACTCGACTGGAACCTGTCCAGTCCCAGGGTCTTCTAGTGGCGATGCTACACATTGCTACACGTATCTCACGTAACTCAATAGGTGTATTGATTTCTTCTCTATCTCTGGGGTCGAGCGTTGGTAGGTCAATCCCATTCAGGAAGTCATGAGCGGCCTGCAGGCAATTCTCAGGTAGCGGGTTGTAAAGAGTACGGTAGTGATCAGTAAACACTCAATGTAGGTCATCTTGAGTGGTAGCTACTTGTGTGGGGGAGAGCCCAATCAAGATGATGGGCTAATGAGGCTGGGCCCTGCACAGGAGCCAGTCTAGCAGGAGACCTGTCTTATCCCCCTCCGCATGTATTTTTGCCTGGTATGCCCTAAAGTCTAGGCAGCGTAATTGCTCTATAAGCTGTTGTTTGCTCAGAGCTTCAGCCAAGTCAGCCTGGCGAGCACAATCTGCATGGGCTGCCTTCTGCAAAGCTCCCATGGTCTGTTCAATATGCATTATCTTTCTGCAAGCTTGCCCTGGCTCCCACCATCGTCTGTAAGCAGTGTCCCCTGAGTACTACATTTAGCGCATCCCAGTCTATAGACAAGGAGGAGGTCATGCCTCAATTTTCTGCTATATAATGCAATAGTGTCTCTCTAGTGGAGTCTTCAAGAAACATGGGCTGCAGCCTCCAAGTAGGGAGGGTGGTACTCCCCACTCAAATTGGATTTGTAGGGGGCTGTGATCAGAGAAAGTTTTTCTGAGGTACTCCACACCCAGTGCCTGTGGCCTTATAGCTGGATCCCAGAGTAATCTGTCCAACCTCACCTGCAGATCATGTAGAGGCGGGTAGTAGGCATATTCATGGTCAGTTGGGTGGAGTGACCACCAGCAGTCAACTAACGACCAATGCACTACCCATTAAGACAGGTGTGTAGCAGCTGCTACTACTAGGGAAGCATGTAGTGAGGAATGAGAGCAATCTAAGCTGATGTCTAATACACAACTGAAGTCTCCTCCAATTAGCCATGGTATGTGTGCCCACTACATTAGTATTTTGGAGAGGCAGGGACAGAAAGGCTGGTTCTGCTGTGTTGTGTGTGTATGCACTCCTGAGTAAGATGGGCCTGACATCTAATTGTCCCTCCACAAGTGTATAACGGCCCTCGGGATCTATCTCAACTGACATGCAGCAAAAGGGAACTCCCGTTCTGACCCATATGAGAGCTCCCTTGGTGAAGTCTGAGTAAGTGGTGCAGTAACATTGACCTCGCCAGCGTTTCTGTAATCAAGTGTCCTCCCCACCCTTAATGTGTGTCTCCTGAAGCAGGGCTATCTGCGTGCCCCTCCTTTTAATGTATTGTTGTACCACATGGGGTTTGTGCACCGTGCCCATATTTCAGAAATTCCATGTCAATGTGTTAACCCTTACCATAAGTGGGCTCTAGTACAAGGCTAGTGATAATATGCATAATTGGTACAGTATACTGATTCCAGCATGGAGCATTGCAGGAGAAAACTAAACAGCATCTTTTGCATGACTTCACAAACTACAAACACGGACAACTTTCTTCCCAGAGCCACCCAAAAAAGTGAGATCACCCAAACTGTAAACCACAATCCCATACATTGGGTTCTCCCAATGTTTCATAGGATAGTACATGTAGGGCCCTGGAGTAGAGAGGGAACAAGCTAGCTTCATAACAGCTTGTGTCCGGTCCAGACTGGCCTAGTGGCTCATCAATAGTATATTCTTGGGGGGTAGTCATGTCTTCTCATTGTCTATCAGGAGCAAAAACATTAATGCAAACAATACTGATGAGCTGGCCCTGGGCTCTCTTTCCTCTGTAGGAATCTCTGGGGCAAAAGGACACATCAGATTGTGGTTAGTCTGTCACATCCAACTGTCTGCTGTCTGAGGCGTTACCTTGGGGAGTATCATTGAGGACTTGCTGTTTGTGGAGTAAAGAGACTCTGTATCTGAAGCTCAATGCTCTGGGACGCCGAGGGCTTGAGGTGCATCCACAGTGCACCTGCAGTGAATAAGCCCTGCAACTGTTCTTTTCTGACCTGTTCCGGGGTTGGCGTCCCTTTTATTGAGGAGCCCGGGATCTGTTGAGTCGCATATCTAGAGTACCGCTTATGTTGAACCAGACGAGAGCAATGCAATGGTGAAGAGGGAGTGGAGGATTCATAGCAGCATTGCCCGACCCAGTCCCAAGCATCTGCTGGTTCAGTGAAAAAGTAGCACCTGCCACCTACCATTACTTTAAGCTTAGTTGGAAAGAGTAATGAGTAAGTCAGACCGGCCTGACATAGTTGGCGCTTGACCCCTAAAAAGGAAGCCCGGCGGCGTTGGTCAGATAATGTATAGCCATTCTCATGGAGGAGGGGATCTCCAGTGTGCTACGCCTGTAACAACAGTTCCTTGTCTATGTAGTTCATAAGTTGCATCACCACAGAACTGGGAGGTACTCCTAACGGCGGATGTTGCGCTGGGAGCTGGTAGGCGCGCTCCTATATGAAATGTGGGGATAATTTGCCTGGGGCCACTTTCGGAGCCAGCCATGTTTCGAAGAAGGCAACTGGGTCCGCTCCTGCGCTGTCTGCTGGAAAGCCAGCTATGCGTAAATTATTGCGGCTGGACCATCCTTCAGAGTCTTCATTTCTAAACTCCAGTTCTTGAACTTTAGCGGTGAGTGTACAAACTTGACATGCCAAGTCAGTTACAGAAGGATGTAGCTCTTCAATCACATTTTCGTTCTATGTAATGCAGTCTGAGCTTGCGTCGATAATCCCGCAGCAGGATCAGTTTAGTGGCCACAGCGTCCACTCTGGCACACAAGTCTTGTCTCATGTCTGCTATTGCTTCCAAGATTTTGTCCAGTTTATTATAAGGGTGCATTGTGATTCCAGTATCGGCCAGGAGTTCGTAGTCGGGGTGAACTGTCTTGGCCGTGCTTGGGCATCCCTGCGGTTGGGGTCTCACTCTGCCCTTGCAACCCATGGTCATGCACTACTTGGCAAACAGTTTTATGATCTGTCTGTGGCTTCACTGTGTGTGGGGTCATCCAACAGTTCACTGTGGGGATGTCGTGGACCAGCCTGACCCTTGTCACGCTTGGAAGGCCTTGTGGTGGGGTGGCACGAGAGTCCAGGTGTTATATGGCGTTGGTAGGTTATGCAGGCAGTGTGGTAGATTGTAGATATGTGGTGGAGCGGCAAGAGCAGTCCCAATGAGGTGTGATGCTGGCAGGTGTGTCTAGGCAGTCTGGTAGGTTGTAATCGTTCTGTATTGCCTTCAAGTGCACCACTTTAAATACGTTTTCTATTAGTTCACATGTTTATGTTTACGTTATGGTCACATATAGATCAGTATTGTGAGGTCAAGCGTGCAGCGGATTCTTCGATGCACCATGGGCCTAAGGTATTATTAAAACAACAAAAATTGGATCTTACATATATTGTGGCCTGATAGACTCAAATCTGTTTTCGCTTTTAAGGTATCTGTTTTTCTTCTCTGAGATTGACTATGGAGCATATAATTCAAATATAATGACCTAATAAGGGGTATCCTGAAGCTAAAGCTACTCTATACTTCAAGTTTAGGCTCACGTCATTTGGTAGTCATCCTGAAAAATATTTGGATCTCTAGCTTCAAGACAAACCATACAATGGGCACAGTGAAAAAAGGGAATGTTGATTAGTGGGTGAACTGAGTGGATCACATGCGACTTATTTTATTAGCGGAGTAATGTGCATTCATTTGGAGTATTGATTGAGTCTCAACCCTTTGTGGCATGCTTGACGCATACCTGTGATTTGTGTCTTCTCTTCAATTAACAATTTCAAAGCTGTGCTGCTCCAGAACAAAGGAATTATTGTTCAATCGATTCATTTCTATTTTTCTACACATTTGAAGAATTTTTGCTGCAATGTGAGGTCTGATGTTAGCCCAATTATGGTGAACTGTTTACTTAGTGAAGTTTTGTCTTTTTATCTAAAATTGTTTGGGACCTTTACTTTTTTTTTTTTACTTTGGTTGTGCCATTGTACCTTCTGATAGCGCCAAGCTACCAAAGTTTACCCTCATTAAAATGTATTTTCAATTCAATACCTGATTGAAAATACTTTTTTTAGACATTCAAGTCCATTAACGTGTCCATTAACGTGTCAACCACATAATATAATAAAGTATGTACGTATAAAACAATTAAAATAGGGTAAGCAGGTAAGTGATGTCTGACTTACATTCCAGTCATTTAATAAAAAAGGTTAAAAAAGCAGATGAGGCTCATAACATAATACATTAAAGTGAAATAGGTTGAACCTATATGATTAATAATATGTTTTTTGTTGTTGTAACTTTTACCTTGTTGAGCAGTTGTGCATTATCAGGTCCAGAGACTCCATAAAAGTGTTATGACTTGTTTATTGAGAAAGCCAATATATTTTGCAGTAACTGGTGGTAAAATAATGTGGGGAGACAAGGTAAAAGGTGGAGGATCATTAGCTTACCCGGTACTGGGTCCACCCACAAAGTTTACATTTAAAGCCACGAGGTGTGTGCCACCTTTCCTACGGTCCTGTTACATGTGGGTACTGCCTGCATCATTAGTTGCCCCCTGCTGGGTCCACCCAAGATATTTACATTCAGAGCCACGAGGTGTGCCCTACCCTGCCTACAGTCCTGTGGCATCTGGGCGCTGCCTATAGTATTAGCTTACCATCTGCCAGGTCTGCCCAAGAAATTTACATTCAAAGCCATGAGGTGTGCGCCACCCTCACTGACGACCTGAGTAAATACAATCCTGTGGGATATGTGCTCAAATAAGGAGTGAAGCAGACCGTCAGCGAGTGCTGTCAGTGCCTAGAAGCAAGACACATGGTATTTATGCACTAGATGACTGTAGTAATTATAAGTTGCATTATATATTAGTCCTCACTCGCATGAAACTATCCTTGTTTAGCGCACTCTGTCATCCACTGGGCCTTGTCCACGTTACTTAAATCCACTATAATATAAATATATCAAGAGATATATGTAGCTCATAAGGCCCGGGTGTCCAAGCACAGAGAAGGAAGCCCGTAGGTAATCCTTGACAAGCAGGATTGCTGCCTTTCAAAACACATGAGCTGCTGCTGCTCAGTTAAGGATATTGTAAAAACAGTGTATTAATCACTATTCAAGTGATGGTCCGCATTCGCACAGTGATTCAACTGTAGTGAATCCAAGAATGCATTAGGGCACTGCATGAAAGCCTATGCCTGCAATGGGGAGTCTAAGATGGCAAAGAGGTAAAAATATGCTGTTTTACAATGCTTGGCTGAAGCACATCGGTTTTCTAGTCCCTGCTTGAGTGGTACACCATTCCCACGAAACACCTGTGCATATTTAATATTTCCAGACTCGAGGGCCTGCAGCTAAGTACAGTGGGCCGATTCTCAGCCCGTGGAGCTGACGCTAGCTGTCGTGCCTTGAAAACGCCCAAAACAATATTCTGATCGGTTGATGCCGCGTTTGCTTAATTTTATTATTCCTCTCAAATAACAAACTATTGCAACAGGAAATTAAGTCTGTGGTCCTGGACGCGACTGCCAGCAGATTCTGGCTGTGCCTATACACAAGTAATAATGTGCAAAAATGCCTTCAACAGTCACTCTTTTTTATTTAGCAGAGAACGTATTCGCAAAAGCCACAAGAGTAGTGCTGGTTACTCTAGAAAAGCAATGAATATTCACAAACGTCATTCTTGACACATGCGTATGCATACTTTCTCTTTAGAGTATGAGCACACCTCTGTGCTGGTGTGTGCAGGCTGATGTAGAGGAGCGCTGATGAAATGTGCAGACAACGAGAACATTAGAAATGCTGTTCAATCACTTCACGGTCCTGTGACGCCATGACAGCCTTTCAGAAGCTGGCCCTTGTTGGATCGCATGCAGGATGGCATTAGGAGACACACACTCATTTAGGAAAGGCAGACTGACAGCCGGGACAGTGGGTGTCTGCCTGACAGCCAGCTTTCCAGAGGGGAGGGGCTCCCCCTGGAGTGTTACCTGGGAAGAAGAACCTGTTCTCCTGTACTGAAGCACCATGAAGACAACCTGCCTGCTGAATGAGGAAATGACCGACTTTGCTCTATTGAGACAATAACATGCCAGGACTACTAAACAAACTGAGTACACAGACTAGATATACCCACATGTGCTTAATAACTGCCCAGACAGAACTCAAACTCAGGAAAAGGGGTGTGAGGTGATAGCGCGTCAGAACCTTGATAAGTAAACTTATAAGGGGACACGCCTAGGATGATGAACCTTTTGACCACTTTCGGAGACTTCCCAGAACGAGATCTCTTTTTGACATCACAATCAATCTGACAATAAGTCAATCAATATTTGCAATACCTAATAAACAAGTTAATCAATAACATTCAATAAGACTCGATAAAGTGAACACACCATGACCTTTCGGCCAATGAATAACCACACAAAGTGTTAGGATATTTATTTTCCTATTTGTTACAATCTAATAGTCATTTCCGATAATCTCATTAGCAATCAATCTCATTAGTAACTCTTCAAACTTGTAATTAGAACACACTTAATCAATTCATAGAGAACACTTATTCAGCTTTATCACATTATTAAGAAGAAGCAGTTTAGCAAAGTCTCAGTTGTGCAAGATTCAACAAAGCAAGAACCCAGTCATTTGTCTATTTGTGTCAGATTTAGTGAACACCTTAACTAGCCTCAAATTAGCATCAGCATGTTGGGCTTCATGCAAAACAATTTAGCAATCACAAATGTGGATATCATCTAACTATGGCCCCTATCAAAAGAGCAGTTGGTACCTAGAAAGAAAAGGCAAACAGACAATTACATTTGGCTGTCGGACAGGACACGGCAGCGTTAACACGCGCTGCCTGCTACGCGCACACGTACTGGTGTGCTGGTTTCCCGGATCTGGGGAAACACTGACTGCTCTCACCAAGACCACAATCAGAGTGTTCTTCTTACTACAGACACACTCTACTTTCATACGCACTACTCGCGTATTACTAATATTCGTCTCTGGATTATAAATGGATTTTGTTACTGAGATGGAGAACCCCTCGGTCTCCCTGAATTTCCACTTGGAACTCCAACATTAACATCGTGATTCCTATTTTCATTTTAGTTCATGAGCCTTGAAGAAGTCCATTGAGGACGAAACACGTGTTGGCTGTTACCGAATATATATGTATTGGTCACATTATATGGACACTAATTTTACTATATGAACAGGCTGTTACCGAATTTTCATGTATTGATCATAAGTACATGGAAGGTTATATCATGGAGGTTTACCAATAAATCATTTTGTTATTCTACGTATCTCGGTTCTATGAAGTTTGGAGTGCCCTGGTCGCCTTCTACCTTTACAGACAATTACAATTAGCCTCAGATAGTTACCCCTCCAACGAATCAGCAATCAGCATCAGTCTTCGTCCTCAGGACATCAGTCGATTCAGCATCAGCAAGGATAGGACAGGGCAAAGTCTCAGTATGGCAGAGCTAAGAATAAGGCTCTTCCCTCATATGGAGGAGAAGGAAGTATCAGGTAAGAATTCAATAGAGGATGGTTAAGATATCAGATGAATAAACAACAAAGTCTCAAAGAATAATGGCAAAAGTATAGCTCGGTGGAATGTCCAGTAAAAAATGGCCGATTTCTCTTCGGTCATGCCGTTATATCAAAACCGTCGAACTAGCCCTTAATTCCTCATTTGATCAATTTTGGTGCATCATTATCTCTCTCTAATAATTCTCCACGCACCTTAATAGAATTTTCCACAAAACACAGTTCTCATGCAGTTGATTGGCCCTTGTTGTTGACGTCTTCATCGGTAGGAATTTCAGGTCAGAAAAGTTACATTTTGCGCTCCAGTCAGTAGTCCCATTGTCTTCTCCTAGTCTAGACAGCCTTGTACCTGTTACGAGTTACACTGTTGCATTCGGCAAGAATGTCTCCTTGAGCAAGTCGGGTCCCATGAGAAAGAATTTACTACAGCTACACACATATCTCTAGCTTCTGGAAAAGTACAGCTTCGTGTCCTTCAGGAAAGCAGCACATTGCACGTTAGAAATATGAGACCAGGCAGCTAGTCCCAGACCCTTGATAAACTAAGGCCTAGTGATTTAAGTTAACAAACCCATAATACATGATTTTAATTAAGATATGCTAATACAAATTCAAAACGTTAGTACATGATTTATGCATCATTAATAACTTTAATTTGTCTTCGTATGTATTGGTGGGTACATTTCAAACGCTTGTATTAATTCCTACGTTAACACATTTTCTATGCAGCTTCATTACAGGATATATTGCAAGCTTTTCATGTTAATATTAATTTTAAAAGACACACTTCAACAGAGGTAGGGCGGGGATGCAGAGGAACACTGGCCTGAAATGTTGTTGCCTCACACAAGTGAAGAATTCATACGTGTTGCCTGTCATGTGTAGTTCAGAGCTTTTGGTGTGTATTAAAGCACTTTTTTTTTAACAAAGCAAAGCAATGGGTTGGAAAATCTGTTAGCATTTTGGTGGTTGACTGTTGAGTTTTGAGCTCACGTTTTAAATGAGGAGCCAGTGGCTGCTTGCCATTGCTACCAATAACAGAGAAGTGCTGAAGGGGTTGTACAACGCCCAATTTACAGAACCACAGTACAACAGTCTCCAGGACATCAGAGCCAATGGGGGTGATTCTAAGCTTGGCGGGCGGCGGGAACCGCCAGAAGACCGTACCGCGGTCAAAAGACCGCAGCGGTCATTCTGGGTTTCCCACTGGGCTGGCAGGCGACCGCCGAAAGTCCGCCCGCCAGCCCAGCGAGAAACACCCTTCCCACGAGGACGCCGGCTCAGAATGGAGCCGGCGGAGTGGGAAGGTGCGACGGGTGCAGTTGCACCCGTCGCGAATTTCAGTGTCTGCAAAGCAGACACTGAAATTCTTTGTGGGGCCCTCTTACGGGGGCCCCTGCAGTGCCCATGCCATTGGCAGCGGAAAGTCGGCGGTACACCGCCGGCTTTCCGCTTCTGGCCGCGGCTGTACCGCCGCGGTCAGAATGCCCGGCGGTGCACCGCCAGCCTGTTGGCGGTGCTACCGCCAACCTCCGCCCTGGCGGTATTTACCGCCAGGGTCAGAATGACCCCCAATGTCCCTAGTCCCCAAGGCTGAACCTCAGAAGACTGTTTGCCCTTCTGACCCCCAAAGGGGGCCTGACAGTATAGTTGCTGGCAGTAAAGAGGACAAACTCATGGAGCAGTTGGTTACTACTTAAGTTTAGCATGGAAAGGGATCAAGAAGAAGAAATGGATTTGGTACTGTAGAATGGCTAAGTCGACAAACCACCATTCTGGTGGGAGTTACTTGCATTGACTGACTTGTGTGGTACAGGATAGGATGGGGCAAAGCATCAATTAACAGCAGGTGAACATCAGTGCCTTTCAGGATAGGCACAGGATAATGTCAGAGACAATAAAACAAGTATCACAGAACAAGAACACAGAGAGGGACCAAAGGATAGGAAAATACATCAGAGTTCAAAGCACATGTGGGTGTCTGGACATCGTGTCAACTAAAACTTGGGATTCTATGAGACCTCCCTTGCTATCAGGTGACCTCAGCAGCTTCAGACCAGCATTTTCTGTTATCAAGGAGAAACAGCACCCAGTAATAGGATACATGTAGGTCATTTGACATTGAAAGACCTGGAGGTATTTTACCTGAGCCGAGGCAAACACTTGCTAACAAACAGGGCATAAGTACTTTGACAACAGTCACAGAGTGCAAAGGCTATAGTTACAGAGCTTGGAAATGTAACGTTTAGGGCTCTGCATGCCCCGAGCTTCAGCCAATATATTCTGAAATGAATGTCTTGCAATGATGTAACTACCATTGCCATGTGCCATTCCCCAGATTCCCCACCTAAGAACAATAGCATTTGCATATTAGATTGGATCCCGTCAATTCGAGATCCCAGAAGGGTGTTCTGAACACAAGTTGTTCCCCGATCTCTAATCTACTAAACTGCAACCCTTCTGCTGGTATTTTATTCAATGTTTAATGCAGGCTCTTGAGAAGAACCAGCCTGTTGTCAATTTTATTGCGTTTAGCTAAGATTACACTCAGCAGTAAAGTATATTACAGAAATGTGCATAGCAGAAAGGATGCACTTTATCACCCTTATAGGTCAGTTCAAGTGTCACTGTCCTAAACATCCAGCAGACAAGCTGTAGGCAGAACAGGCGGCAAATGTTTCCCTAGGGACAGAGCAGGACAAGAGAGAGGCGCAAAATACACTTGGTTATTTGGTAGTTTCCAAAAAAGCAGCCACAGAACCCGATCAAGTCAGAAGTGACAGCTGTCTCTGCAAGGATGCTGCAAGAACTATCTACTCTATCCTGGAGATCGAAGTCTGATATGTGAACTACAAAGATTGGTTTAAATGTGTCATGTTCAGGCAAAGAGGGTAAACATCGATGGAGTGCTGCTCAGATGCCACACAAGTAAGGGGATCCAGGGGGATAACTGTCAATACCAGGGCAGTGCGCGCTCTACAGTCGACTAGAATGCAAAAACCCAGCACTCTCAAGACAACGTAATTTATGCATTGTGCTGATATTTTGTTGTTTAACCTTTTGCATTGCAGAGTTAAATCCTGAAGACTTATTTTTAAGGTGCTTATAAATACTGTTCATTTGCAATGTATTGCTGCAGGCTTTCAGAGTGTGTCAGGGTGTGGTCCCTTTCCAGGGCCTTCTAGAGACTTTCCCTGCAGCATGTCTGGGTGTGGTTGTGGGCTGGGCCAAGACTCTATAAAAGGGAGCCAGGCCAGCTCCACGTGCTCACTATTCAGAAGTCCCAGTGCAGAGCAGCAACAACTTCCTGAGCTCCTGTTCCGGTGGCCTACTTTGATCTTCCAGGCCTCTGCCCTTCACACTACATTGGTGATTCTTAAGCAGGGCGGTAAGACGGAGGTTGGGCTGGGCTCCCGACCCCGTTATCGAGTACGCTCAAATTCTTGGGCCTTATTCTTACATGACAAACAATTACTCTTGCACGTGTGAATGTGCTCTTGGACGTTTCGTGACATTTGCATGCTGTTACTCGAATCGGCAAGACGCGCTGTTCGCTTTCTAATGATTTAACTCTTCATATTCATTGTGCGCTACCATTCCTCGGCAGTTACATGGTGGCATTCGAATCGGCAAGACGCGCGATTCTTTCCTCGTGTTTAATTCATGTTATTCATTGTGCGCTACCATTCCTTGGCAGTTACATGGTGGCATTCGAATCGGCAAGACGTGCAATTCGCTTTCTAGTGATTTAACCCTTGATATTAATTGTGCGCTACCATTCCTTGGCAGTTACATGGTGGCATTCGAATCGGCAAGACGCGCAATTCTTTCCTCGTGTTTAAGTCATGTTATTCATTTTGCGCTACCATTGCTTGGCAGTTACATGGTGGCATTTGAATCGGCAAGACACGCAATTCTTTCCTCATGTTTAATTCATGTTATTCATTGTGCGCTACCATTCCTTGGCAGTTACATGGTGGCATTCAAATCGGCAAGACTCGCAATTCTTTCCTCATGCTTAATTCATGTTATTCATTGTATGCTACCTTCCTAAGGCATTTACTTGGTAGTACTCGAGCTGACAAGTTGAGTGATTTATTCCTTGAATCTACGTGGTGTTATTCATGGTGCACAATCCCTCTATGGTGTTTACTACCTATGTGAAAATCTGCCATGTGCGCAATTCATGTTCCAACATTTTGAGAGAACAAAAAAGGTCAGAGTTCTAGATGGAATGTTGTGTGTTCCTGATATGTATTCTTAAAGAAAGATTCATATGATGGTTCAGAGCTTATTCAGATTGTTTCCTGATTCTCATGCAAAAGAAAGTACTTGAATTTGAAAGTTTCATTTAACCTCTCTTGATTCCTTCACAGGTATTCAGTCATCTTGAAGCCTAGTCATTTTAAGTCTATTCTTAGGTTGGTCATGTTTTCAGAATGACAATGCTTAGAGTCATAGCCAAGTACTGATTTCATGAGATGTAATTTTGACGTTGTGTGTTTTAACCTTTTTGCTTCCTACAGGTCTCCTTCCCAGCTGCTCCCTTCCTAATCCCCTTTTCCCAACTTGGACTCTCTTGTACTCTGTTACAAATCTAATCAGAGTATTGGAGCTGTCTTGTGGTGGAAGTGTTGGGAACGTGCACAGACCCCGAGGATCTGGTGACTCTGACAATAACACTCCAACCTCCAACATTTCCATCGCACTTTGAGTCTCCTATACCATATTTGACCAGTATTCAATCTGCTGGCACTCATTTTATCTTCCCAAAAGGTACAGCCTGTAGATAGTCAAACCCAGGGCTTGCAGGTTTCACATGTCAGCAGGAGGCAAATGAACCCACTGAGCTAGTACTATAAAAGTTGACTGATAGTGAGAGCACATAGGGTAATGTCCGAAAACAATAAAACAAATCAGGCATGTTTCAAGGAAATCACCTAAAAATCCAGCTTCACTGCTATCAACTTTCAGGCTGTCTTTAAGAATGGGCATCTTAGCAAATCAAAAAGCTGCAGTCAGAAGGAAAGTTGTTATCGAGGCGCTAGGGGAAAGTGACAAAGCCAATTCATCAAAAGTGTAGCAGTGCCAAACCAACTCAGAGAAAAGCAGCCAGACTTCACTGAAAGGACACAAAAGTGCGCAGTCTGTTTTAATCCATCTGCCCTGTGCTTTTAATAGTACAGTTTGGTAACCCTCTTTAATCATTCATGGGGTGGGGGTAGTTGGTGAGGGGGGCAGCGAAGAGTCAGACTTCTAATCAGAAACCACGATGGTGGCATCACACAGATGACCTCAGCGGTGCTGACTGAGTGGTGCCAGTTGGTTCCTGCAGTGTTTGTAGATCGGCACCCTGAAACACTGCAGCTGTGTTGGTTCAGTTGCTGGACATGCCGAGGGTGTGAGCATGCCCCATGTAGGGCATAAAGGAATTGCCCCTTTACTTGAGCTTGAATGCCAGTTTTCTTCTCCTCAGCATATAAAACATCATTGTTATCAGTTAATAATCTAAAAGTTACTAAGGAGTTTACTTAAATCCTGTGTAAACGTTATGAGCCTGTACTGGGCATGTGCTTGCCCACGCTTTAAACCATGAAACAAAGGAAAGAGACAAGAAAAGCAAGGAACACACATTGACAACATATAAGTGCACTCACTCTGGGAAAGAGGGAGATAACATGGGAATAAAAAGGATAAGCAAAGATGTGGCATAACGGCTAGAGCGGCCGACTTTGAAGCTGGGGATCTGGTTTCGAGTCTCAGCATCGCTCAACATCCTTTGATTCTGGGCTAATCCCTTTATATCTCCATGCCTAAAAGTGAATGCACCTGTGTGTAAATGGCTCATGTACAGCTCTCTGATACGGAGTGCAGAGACGAAAGAAAAATAACATGCAGACATCAAACACACTTGTTCACAGATAAGAAAGTAGGTCGGTGGATGAAAAGGAGATCTTGAACTGTGGGCCACTGATAAGAAAAACCCATGGAAAACAACAGGAAATAGTATGCTTCAACCAACAGAAATGGAGGAAAAGTAAGTGGCAAGCACACAAAAAAATGAAAATTTTAAGAGTTATATTAAATAAAATAGATTTCACAAGCACAGCGAAAGTGCTGTGCACGCAAACCTAAAATGGATTTAAACAGCGACGGCTAGGTCTTTGGTTTAAAGCTAATGCTGTGATTTACCAAGGTGCTGTGCTCTGATAGAATAGAGCATTAATTCTGAGTAACATCCGTTTCACCAGATGCTAAGGTCAAATCAGGTACTTCGCTGTGTATACACATATAAGATGCAGTTAACTTTGACACTGGATGTAAAAATCATGGCTTAAACTATGACATACTAAGATTTTTAAACAATACAACATTTTTAGATTAAAGTTTCTGGATCTAAAATAAAAACATTTAATTACATTTGGTTGCATTTCCAGGATAAAAGACAGGGTAATCAAGGCCTATTTATTTATTGCTTATGTGCAGAGTTCTAAAGTGGCATACCCTGAGAGGTAAAGTGCTGGCTGTAATGTAGACCGACTAGAATAAACAGTAAATTGCTGTGTTCTAAAAATGAAAAGCTAAACCTAGTAGAAACTCGACACTAAAATTGTGTGTTTTACAGGTGAGTTCACTGGGAATAAGCTAGAAGTTACACCATAAACAGACTCCTATCATTGTATTCCTGAACCAGCAGGATAGGTGAGGTTTGTCAAAAATAGTGAATGACCGATAATAGCTCCAAACAAAATCCCTACAATAGTGACAAACGTCACTTAACGTTTGTGTACAGGCCATTGTTCTGCAGGTAAACAAAAAGATGTCTGAACTGCTCATGTTAAGAGACAATCACAGGACCACGAAACTCCATCACTCTGGTTCTGGCCTGCTCAGGGGAGATAAGGCAAAGGATCATGCAGTGAACAATCTCTAAACATTATATCCTTGATAGTGGCTGTATAGGAGAGGTTGTCACCTTGAATATAATAAGTATCTAATGATGATCTCAGGTCAAATCCGTGTGAGAATGACAACCTTCTCATGGCAGTCTGACCACTTTGTTTATACATGATCCATTGCTCTTCAAATAATGTCCACACGAAGAAAGGTTAGATCTCTGAGGGAGTTCAGGATGTAGCTAAGTTGCTTTACAAACTCTGTTCAGGTATTTTATAAGATTAGCTATTACTTGCGGATAGGCTTCATTCATGAGGAATTTAACCATCACGTGGATCGACCAAGTCTCTTGGTTAATCAAGAAACGTCAAAGAAATTGTCTGCAGTTATCGATCTAAGCAGGGCAGATATATAGAGGATGTGCCAGCGTTTCTTGAATAAAGATACATAAATGGTACTTGTTGAAGGCAGGTTGGCACACCCAGGGAGGAAAGAGGTTGAATAATGAGAAGCATCCCATGCATAGTTGACAAGACTTAATTTTGTAATACGCTGAGAATGATTAACTAATGTACTTTTGAGTCCTTCCTTGAGCATAGCTGTTGATGACAAGATCAACATACTTTCTTCTCATGAGGTCCCGGCAATTAGCCATAAAGGAAGATATCTGAACCTATTTGTTTAGAACTGCTTTGAACTCTTGGTGAGGCAGGTGTGGGTTCCGCAGAATAGCTACACATTTTAGCTCCAGGGCTTGTATGAGGGTGTTTGATCAAAGATTTTGGGACGGCAGGGTACTTGCAGATGGAACTTCCAGCCAGAATAGATTCTTTAAAGAATCTTTTTTAGCAGCTCATGCTGAGTGCATATACATCAATAAACTAGCTTTCTGTGCAAGATGTTGGTTATTTCAGTTGTATTCCAATGTAATCTGGGTTGGTAAAGAATTATGCGGAAGCTTAAACAGAGAACTGAAGATTGCGCTCTGCGCAGTGTTCAGAAAAGCACCTGGTATTCCTGGAAATGTCTATGTGCCATATGCCAATGTCAGGATGTTTGACATTAATTATATTCAGCAATAATTCCAGAGTGGCCTGTTTTGTGGTCTTAAATATAGTTTTAAAAGCAAATTGCAACAAGGCAGATTTTGGATTTAATGAGCTAAGATGTATTAGGTGGCCCCTTTTGTCATCTAACTAGTGTTCAATATATTTATATTTGCTTGATTTAATCAAATGACAGTTATTCAGGAACCAAGGGCCATATGTACGAACACATTTTCCCATAGACACAGAATGGGCAAAACTGCTTGCCACATCTGGCCCCAAGTGTATTAATCAATCTTTGTAGCCCCATCTCCATTTGGCTTAAAAGGACTCCATCGTCTGCATAAAGGCACATGGCTAACAACCAAGTTCAGTGCTGGTACTAGGTCACACATGAACAAATTAAAGACAGCCGGGGTTAATACACAACATTGTGTTACGCATTGCTCATTTTTTATCTTGCTAGAGATTGCTGTTCGATTTCCCAGTTTTACTCTGGCCCACATAGCAGAGTAAAGTAATTGACTGCCACAAAGAAGTGCATCTTTAATTTCCCAGTTTTACTCTGGCCAATGTATCAGAGTAAAGTAATTGAATGCCACAAAGAAGTGCATTTTTAATTTGCCAGGCTTTAAGTTTAGACCAGAGTAACTGGCAATTAACATGATCAAATGTCTTGTAATAATCTATGAAACAACAATAGAGAAGCTCACTTTTCATTATTTGTTTTATGACAACCATCAAAATGACCACGAGGTTAAAAGAAGTACCTGAAAAAAGTCTAAAGCCGGTTTGCCTGAAGGGAATTCTGTTCTTTGAATTTGCCCATGCTTCTAGGTTTTCTAAAGGGAGTGATAGCGCATCAGTCCTTAATAAGTAAACTTACAAGAGGGCGCGTATAGGTTGATGAACCTTTTGATTAGTTTAAGGTGTTCTTGCCATAGTTTCAGTACAGAAACAACAATCAACACACAATAAGTGATAATCATCAGTCAAATCAACAACCAATGGAGTCAATAAATTTCCCACACCATGACTCCTCAGCCATGAATAAACAACTCTTTAATTATAAGTTTAGAAGTTTTATTTCCCTTATATTAACAATATTAAAGTCATGAATCTTAATCATCAACTCAAATCAAACTAATTTAATATGCTTGTTAATCCACAAATCACAAGAAACATGATCTAATCAACGCTTGAATCAAAAGACATTCCAATGCATCAACACAAAGCATTAGTAACACCCATTTCAGCAAAACTATTATGTCCATAAAGTTCAGCAAAATAGTCCGTCAACTATTTGTCTCTGTAATTCGTCAGTCGTCATGTGAATAACCTCAGCTAACCCAAATTAGCATCAGCATGTGGGGCTTCATGCAAAGCAATTTAGAACACAAATTTGGAAAACATCTACCTAAAGAAAATATTAAGCCAGTGCAGTTGGTCCCTAGAAGAAAAGGCATAAAAACGCAATTCAGTCATATTGTCATATCTACCTATCCACGATATGGGTCAGCAAGCAGAATCAGCCTTCATCCTCATGTCATCAATCGATCAGCAACACATTAGGCTCTCAGTCAGAGAGTATGAGCAAAATGACAGAATCTCAAATCTCTTCTTCTCCCAAATATCACCTCAGAAATCAGAATAAAGTTCCCCGTCCTTTTCCTCTGTTCACGCTGTTATATCAAAGTTCCCCAAACTATCCCCCAATTTCTAATTGGTCAATTAATCGTACGTTATTACTCTGCCCAATAGTGTCCATATATCAAATCTATGAATTTTAATATTTCACAATTCACATGTCGTTGATTGGTCTGCTTTACGATGTTCTCATCATCCGGCTCGTCAGGTATCAATTTTGTTGCATCTTCGTCTCCAGTCAGTGTCTTCATTGTTCACGTCCTGTGAAAGTACATCTGATGCAAATTACACGCATAGAGACCTCAGCTCCTGTCCTTTGGTTCCCATAGAAAGTTTCTGCTAAGCAATTTATTAAAACAATGAGCATTTCACAGTTAGTTCACTCTGTCAGCATTTTATATTAAACGCTAAGAAATACAGCTTCTACATGAGGCATAAAAACGCAATTCAGTCATATTGTCATATCTACCTATCCACGATATGGGTCAGCAAGCAGAATCAGCCTTCGTCCTCATGTCATCAATCGATCAGCAACACATTAGGCTCTCAGTCAGAGAGTATGAGCAAAATGACAGAATCTCAAATCTCTTCTTCTCCCAAATATCGCCTCAGAAATCAGAATAAAGTTCCCCGTCCTTTTCCTCTGTTCACGCTGTTATATCAAAGTTCCCCAAACTATCCCCCAATTTCTAATTGGTCAATTAATCGTACGTTATTACTCTGCCCAATAGTGTCCATATATCAAATCTATGAATTTTAATATTTCACAATTCACATGTCGTTGATTGGTCTGCTTTACGATGTTCTCATCATCCAGCTCGTCAGGTATCAATTTTGTTGCATCTTCGTCTCCAGTCAGTGTCTTCATTGTTCACGTCCTGTGAAAGTACATCTGATGCAAATTACACGCATAGAGACCTCAGCTCCTGTCCTTTGGTTCCCATAGAAAGTTTCTGCTAAGCAATTTATTAAAACAATGAGCATTTCACAGTTAGTTCACTCTGTCAGCATTTTATATTAAACGCTAAGAAATACAGCTTCTACATGAGGCCTGGCAAAACTAGGCCAAGACACTTGCTAAGTTAAGGCCTACAATTAATAAGCAATAACATAGTTCATAACTGTAGGAAAATGGCTCCCTGTTGCAGTTACCCCCCACTTTTTGCCTGATATTGATGCTGACGACTGAGAAGTGTGCTGGGACCCTGCTAACCAGGCCCCAGCACCAGTGTTCTTTCACTAAACATTTACCATTGTTTCCACAACTGACACACCCCTGGCACACAGATAAGTCCCTTGTAAAAGGTACCAGTGGTACCAAGGGCCCTGTGACCATGGAAGGTCCCTAAAGGCTGCAGCATGTATTGTGCCACCCTAAGGGACCCCTCACCTAACACATGCACACTGCCATTGCAGATTGTGTGTGTTAGTGGGGAGAAAAAGGCAAAGTCGACAAGGCATCCCCCTCAAGATGCCATGCACCCAAAATACTGCCTGTGGCATAGGTAAGTCACCCCTCTAGCAGGCCTTAAAGCCCTAAAGGCAGGGTGCACTATACCACAGATGAGGGCATAGCTGCATGAGCAATATGCCCCTACTGTGTCTAAGTCCATTCTTAGACATTGTAAGTACAGTGTGGCCATATTAGGTATATGGTCTGGGAGTTTGTCAAAATGAACTTCACAGCTCCATAATGGCTATTTTACCCAATCCTTCAGTGCAGAACTGACAGGACTGTGCCAGCCTGCCACTGAAACGGGTTTCTGACCCACTGAAGTGAGTGAGCCTTTGTGCTCTCTGAGGCTAGAAACAAAGCCTGCACTGGGTGGAAGTGCTCAACACCTCCCCCCTGCAGGAACTGTAACACTTAGCAGTAACCCTCAAAGGCTCAGGCTTTGTGTTACAATGCCCCAGGGCACTCCATCCAGAGGAGATAATGAGAAAAACAAGGAGGAGTCACCCACCAGTCAGGACAGCCCCTAAGGTGCCCTGAGGTGACCCCTGCCTTTGAAAATCATCCATCTTGGTTTTGGAGGATTCCCCCAATTGGAATAGGGATGTGCCCCCCTCCCCACAGGGAGGAAGCACAAGGAGGGTGTAGCCACCCTCAAGGACAGTAGCCATTGGCTACTGCCCCCTGACCTAAATATCCCCCTAAATTCAGTATTTAGGGGAGACCCTGAACCCAGGAAATCTGATTCCTGCAACCAACACAAAGAAGAAGGACTGCTGACTGGAAAGCCCCGCAGAAACAAGGGAGACGACAATTGACTTGGCCCCAGCCTTACCGACCTGTTTCCAGACTCAAAGAACCTGCATAGCGACGCATCCGACAGGGGCCAGCGACCTCTGAGGACTCCCCAACAGCAACATTTTTGCTACTTTGAAACAACTTTTAAAGAACTCACTCTTCCCGCCGGAAGCGTGAGACTTCACACTCTGCACCCAACGCCCCCGGCTCGAGCTCCAGAGAAGTAACACCTCAGAGAGGACTCCCAGGCGACTGCGACTTCGTGAGTAACCTGAGACGACCCCCCTTGCCCCTCACACTGCGACGCCTGCAGAGAGGATCCAGAGGCTCCCCCTGACCGCGACTGCCTGGTAACAAAGAACCCGACACCTGGACCAAGCACTGCACCAGCAGCCCCCAGGGCCGAAAGGAACCAACCTCTAGTGCAGGAGTGACCAGCAGGCGGCCCACTTCCTAGCCCAGATGGTGGCTGGGCCGAGAAGCCCCTATGTGCCCTGTCTGCATCGCCTATGTGACCCCCGGGACCCTCCATTGCTTTCAGTAGCAAACCCAACACCAACTTTGCACACTGCACCCTGCCGTCCCTGTGCCGCTGAGGGTGTGTTTTGTGTGCCTGTTTGTGTCCCCTCCAGTGCTCTACAAAACCCTCCTGGTCTGCACCCCGAGGACACAGGTACTTACCTGCCAACAGACCGGAACCGGAGCACTCCTGTTCTCCATAGGCACCTATGTGTTTTGGGCCCTCCTTTGACCTCTGCACCTGACCGGCCCTGTGTTGCTGGTGCGGTGACTTTGGGGTTGCCTTGAACCCCCAACAATGGGGTGCCTATGTCCAGGAGACTGACAGTGTAAGTGCTTTACTTACCTGCAAAATCTAACCAAACTTACCTCCCCCAGGAACTGTTGATCTTTGCACTGTGTCCACTTTTAAAATAGCGTATTGCCATTTTTACCTATACTGTGTATGCTACTGCTTTAATTCAAAGTCCCTTACTTACCTGTGTGGAGTACCTTGCATTTTATGTATTTACTTCAAATCTTGAATCTTGTGGATCTAAAATAAATTAAGAAAATATATTTCTCTATATAAAAACTATTGGCCTGGAGTTAAGTCTTTGAGTGTGTGTTCCTCATTTATTGCCTGTGTGTGTGCAAGTGCTTAACACTACCCTCTGATAAGCCTACTGCTCGACCACACTACCACAAAATAGAGCATTAGAATGATCTAATTTTGCCACTATCGACCTCTGAGGGGAACCCTTGGACTCTGTGCACACTGTCTCTCACTTTGAGATAGTATATACAGAGCCAACTTCCTACAATAACCCTTAATATGGCATATTACTACATTAATCTAAATCATTTTCAATATTTCGTACGTATTAATCATAAATTAGTACATTTTGTGAAGGCTGTTGGCCATTCTTCAAGGTCACATTTTCAAACGTGCACATTATTTTTTCCTACGTTATTCATTTTTCTACATAAGTCATTATTCACAATACGTAAACATTCATTAATAATTTCTAATTAGGACATCTGCTTCAGCAGGAGTGAGGCTAGATATTTGCCCTAAACATCCAAAAGGACAATAAGATGATAGCTAGTGGGGACCAGCAGTGGGCCTCTCTTATAATTGGGGTGCAGAATTGAGTCCTGCCTGGATGATGGAATGAACTCAGTAGTCAATACTTTAAAGAGCTTTTCCAAAGACATGGACAAAAACTTGGCATCCTATTTGTAAATTGATGTAGGAATGACACTGGGGCCGGGAGCTCGGTTGACTCTGCTTTTATTAATCAGTTTTGCAATTCTTGTAGCTGTGAAAGTTAATGCGTATTGAAGGATTTGCGTTTTTACTTCCTCAGATCTTCTATGCTGAGAGTTTTGCTTGCTATGGCTGAGTTGTGGATTAAGCCATTTTGTTGAGGCACTGTACAAAGAACTGATGTGGGTGATCCATTCTTCAGGGGTCACGTTGTCCCCATTTACATTGACTGTTTCCGGCTCCCTAAAAAGGCAGTTGTTGATGATCCAAAACGCATTTGGGTTTATATTATGACAGGTCAAAAAGAGTTCAGTTTGAAGTGTTTTCTCGTCCTTTCCTTGTACTTTTGTTTTGCTTGCCAGATTTTTTTTATACTAGCTGTGTAGTGTGTTTAAGTCTGCAAGGAGGGATGGATTTGACTCTGATTTGAGTGATCTTATCTTCTTTCTTCTTGTTGAGAGTTCTTTTCTAAGTCTTGAGGCCTTATGTAAACCATGTTTGCATAGGTGTAAACCTGGGAAATCTTATTGATGAGGTTGGGCGTGAACTGCTGCTCACATGAAACAAGTAGCCTTCCTCACAAGAAGTTCCAAGTCGATTATTGTATGAATTAATGGCTCCCCTGATTGAGCAGTGTTGCTTTAGAGGTGGTATATTTTATGGCAACTTCCAAGCTTCATTTGACACGTTTCCAGTTGTTATGAGCATCGTTTAATCCGATAGACCTTAAATTGGTGTGTGCTTTGGTGGAATCTTTACAAGCAATCTCTGGAGCAAATGCTCACTTCCCCATCGTGGAATGAGGGACAATTAATTAATGACACTAAACCGCGAGATTGAGCTAAAAGTGTATTCTAAAACACAGTATTTTTGCTGAGAAATGTGTAGGATGTAAATATTGGTCTTCCAAACACGCCCATTAAGACCTCTTGAGGACATACCAGGCAGCTAAGAGAGTGCAGCCAATGGGGTCTGCTCTTCGTGGCATTACTGTCTGCAATGATTCAGCCACTGAGAGACCTCTGGGTTTTTCTGCAATGCTATGGAAGGGATTATGGAGCAGGTTTAGATTAAACTCTCTGATAAAGAGGAGATGAGCAGTAACATCGCTGTGCATGATGTCTGAAATTAGCTGCGCTAGCTCATTACCTTTTGATCTTATCCTGAAGAAGCGGGGTGAATATACACGTTTAGCAAAATCATTTACCCTTCATAGAGTTGTAATTCCAGTTTTTGATCTTGACACATAAGACGTCTTTATGGCCAGTGGAGTACTCGGAGACAGGAAAATTCCAGCGGGTTGTTAAGTAGATAGAAAAACTACCCACTGCATAGTCTTTTATGTGCGATGAGGTTAAAGGACTGAAAAACCCATAATAGCCTTCAAGTGGGTTTTCTGTGTCTACCAGAATTCTTGAATAAATTTGATACTAGGTGATGTTAAAAAAAAGTAATGGTATCTGACTCCATTAGAAGATTTTCCAGTCCTGTCAAGTTCCAGGAAACAAGAGAAGTAGTTACATCCTTGATCCCAGAGTTTGACTTTAGGTTTTGGGTGATCTTGGAATGCAAGTCAGTTTGATTGGTGCCTGGTTCAGGTGGTGGCAAGCCATCCACAATTCTCCTAGGACTTTATTGGCGGTGGTTAACGTGCACCATCTATCTGCCTGGTTTGGGTGGAGATATTTAATGATTAAAGTTTGATAGGAGCTATTGATTGAAGAGGTCTAATTGTATTCTTTAAAAGAGATGGTGGCTATGAGTTTTGTTGATGTCTAAAGGCCTGTAGGTTTTATCCAAGTTATGTGGCGCCTGGCTAAAATCTGGATTTTATTCCTTCTTAAGAAATAATGGGAATTTTGTAGGAACAATTATCAATAGTCCCCAATTTTCTAAGATTTTCAGATTTTCGCAGATTGTTTTAACCACAGATTGGGTTGATCACGTGTTGCACTGGGTTCTGCTCCCTCAATACGCTTGGATTTTTTGCTTTTCTGATCACCCAGTTTTTAGATTTTTTACTACGTGTGAGTCTCACTACTGTGTCTCACACACGGTAATCGCATGATAAATGGCCTGCCCGTGTTTACTACCAGTATCTGCCTTTTAAGATAAGGCGCTGTGACGCTGCAAGGGTAAGGGGCACTTGGCTTGTTACATGTTAACACAGGTGCACACATGTGTGCATATGTGCGCGGGCTGCATGTGGGAGACTACTGTCGTGCACAGCCTAGTAACAGTGCACCTGTATCCTGGGGCAATAGGGACTCTGCAGGGATATGTATTCACTTAGGATAGGCCTCTTGAGGGGAGTGTACACCGTTAGGGAAAATCAGTGTGCTTAACTGTTCTTACTATAGTGACACACCATTATAAACATATGAAGGGAACTGCCTTAAAGGCCTACAGAGACCACTGACGTCTTGAATTCGAGTGTAACGTGTGAGAGAAAATCAAATTTGTAACTTACAAAATAATAACTGTATATCTTGTGGGTCATTCAACGTTTACATGTTTTCTGTCTCAGCTCAGGATCAGTGCCCAGGCCTGTTGTCACCCTGCAGTGTCCAGTAATTAAATTTTCTCCAGAGGCAGGAACAAAGGCTGTCCTCACAGAAAAGGAACAATTAGCGATACGTCTCCTAGCTCCTGAGGAGAAAAGGCGTGTGTGGAATGCTCTGTATCAATCACCTAACTGTGCACACTGCACCAGGGATGGGCTTACCCGAAGCCCACTGAACAAAGGAGAGAGCCCAGACAACAGAGGTCACTGGGAGGGCTGACTTTGAAATTCTAGTTTGTAAGTCCCTTGCAGTGATATCAGCGATGGGTGGAGTCTCCAGGAGCTGATGTGACCAATGACTTCTTGATGATGCCATTTTGGATTGTCCCAATATGCTGTGCAGGAGGGTTTGGACAGGGGTAGAGAGGTGATATGGCACCCCATGATTGGTGAGGGAGGGCTGTCTTCTGAAACCTTCCTCTCCCATTTATAAACCAGTGATCAAGGGGAAGACTCTCTTTTGCCTGCAATTTTTCTACCTGCTTCGCTGCTGGATCCTGGGACTGCCATGGAGAACTGGAACGAGGAACTCTCTAACCCCCACTCGGGACCCAGGACTCTGTCCAGTTGACCTCAGAACCACTGGGTCTCCCCAAGGGCCGGTCGCTGTACTTTTCTTCACCCACCAACAAATCCACAAAGGAGAACTGGCACAGGGAGCCAAGCGGACCAGCTTCCGGAGGACTAATATTTCCCCTATGGTGGACCAGGGCCCGGGGGTCGGCATAAGAAAGCTAAATTCACTTGGTGGGGGAGAGGGTGTGGTGGGACCCTCTCCCCATATTATGATCTCACCTGGGGACCCCATCCCCTGGGCAAATTTATAACAAAGGGGGCCACGATCTCATCCTCCAACCCCGAGCACTGTAAGGATGTGGAGAAGCGTCATTGTGCTTCCCTGTTCGAGACAGGACGGGCCCAGGACCCCAGCACTGGCCCGCAGGATATGGTGGGAGGTGGCCACCACTAAACACATCTGCCCACTGGAGCAGGCAGACACAACAAAGGATTGCCAGCTCCGGTGGGCCACACGCAGGAGTATGGGCATGCGGGGAACTGGAGAGGGCAGTTGGGTGTGGGCTCCCTGTGCTGCCTTCCAATGTCAGCCAGCTCTAGGGAGCCCAAGTGGGGTTGGATACCCTTCGTCAAAAATAAAAAGAGAAAATGCATTGCAAGGCCGCAGCTTAAAGCAGAAAAACAAAGGAAAACTTCATCACGGCTCTCCCTGGTGCAGCCACATACTGCTTTGCAGGGCATTCCTTTTAAAAGCCTTTTTCACATATAAATAAGCCTGTGGTGGTCCTAGGACCGTGGGACCACCACTAAAAGGCTCAGCACAACATGCTATTTCTCCTCAAGTCATCTTCTCGGTTCCCACCCTAAGATGGGGGGCTGGCCCAAAATCATCACCTTTCTCACTCTTCTAGGCATTTTCAAGCTCTGCTGTGGCTGAAGCTTTTGCTCTACAGCCGGGAGTAGTTCGCACTCTAGGTGCCTTGCGTATGGTAACATTATGTAACCCCCGGAAGGCATAGGAATGCGTAATGTACTGTGCCCTCTAGGGGTTGAATGTACTGTTACACTGTAATGCTTTATCGGGTGGTGACACCCTCTATGGGCTAAATGTATGGTTACACTACAATGTTTCTTACCATGCTGTTTTCATGTGATTATACTACAATGCCTTTTCAACAAGCTAATTTTATTGTGATGCCCTTTGGGGGCTGTTATGACAATTATAGCCTAATGCAAAGTATGTAAAAAAGTGCACAAACACAAAGTTTTCTTATGATAAATGATTGTACTGTTTTTTCATGATGATTGCATATGTTTGTTGATCTTTCAGTGTTGCAATTATGACAATGATGCATGCCAAAGTAATATCATTACACCATGACTGTTGAAACCCACTTGATATGTTTGGATGAGCTCTCTAGGTGGTCACCAATGGTTGCACCATGTCACCTATGGAATGTTACATCTACCAATATATATTTGTAAATTATTGCACAGTATTTAGTGGTATGTGCATAGTAAATGTTTTCTAAAGAAAAGGTACTGACACGACAATCATTTATTGATATTGCGTGACTTTGATTGGTGATTACTAGCCCACACCACCTCCCTTGAGTCAGCTTTAGACTGCTTCTCCTCGCTAAACCTGTGATTGTGAAGTGCTACAATGGAGTGTTTGGTTCCCAAAGAGGACAACTGAGGAGCTATTACTTGTGCTGGCCACACAATTTATAGCATAATCTCCAACACCATGTTGCTACAGTTGCTTCATTGTGGGCTAATATGCTTGAGGGTATAAATTGTATGGGAATAATGTTATTGGCATTTAGATGGCAAAGATTTGAATGTGAGGCCTGACGTTTGGCTAAGTTGCCTTGATTCAGTGTACCTCTACTGCCTTGTGCGTGTGTACTCAGTGTGCAAAATTGTCGTTAGAGCTGTGACACCTTGGGTTATGGTGCTATGTATTGTATCCATGCTAAAGTGGGCCGAGGGCTCAGATAATCAATGTGCATTCATTTACCCTGTGCCTAATTAAGGCATGAGTACGGGGCTAGGTGATCTATGGGTCAAATGCTGATCTGAGAGAGCTTCATCATTGAAATGTTGCCTTGATGGTAACGGGAAGCTTGATGAATGAGGATTTACTACTGGCGCAACACGTGGCATAGAGTATTTAAGTACTATTATAGGTTGCACACCTGGGATGGCTATTGCAGTGATTTTCTGTTCCTTTGATTTCTCGTGGCTTGATCTTATATTACTACAGTGTTGCCCTGGTGAGGGAGAGAGGCTGTTATGTGGTGATTTATTTTTGCAGAATTAACAAGGAATATTTAAGATCTACTTTAGGTCTTGCACCCAATGTAGTTGAATAAATGAGTTTTGATTCTTTTAGTTTTTAATGACCTGGGCAATTGACATTACAGTGTCAACTTGATAATATCAAGGAGCCTAATGCACAATGATTCATTATTGCCACATCACTTCATGGTGTACCTGACAGCGGAGGTTTGATTTCATTTGGTTTTTCAATGCCTAAGCTTATTGTGTCTTGTGTTCTAATAATGTTTTGTGGTAAGGAAAGATCACTTGGATCTTGTAGAGGATCACTCAGATCCACTTCCAGGTTTTCCGAGTTGTGGACAGCATCCAGCACTGCTGGAGTTTCTTTTTTGACGGTTTGTAAAAACTTTTCAGTCGTGATTGCCTGTCATGTGTGCCTCAAGATTTCATTCTGTTTTTTATTACATTTTCTGAGCCGGTTTCTCTTGTGTCTCGATGATTGAGAGAGAGAATGTTTATTTTATTAGTTAATTAAAACCATAAAAGTAATCCTTCAACATAAAATTTGACAGAACCACGTTAGTAAAACATATAAATTACATACATTTGTAAAACCGGGAAGAGCTAAAGACATTCTACAAATTTTAATTACTCCCACTTGACTCCAGTTACTGGTGCAAGACTTCATATCAGTCTAGCTGTGTGACCAGCGATGTTACCAAATTACCTTTCTTTCTTTGATGTGTTTACTCAGAGTAGATGGATTTTGTCTCTATTTGCGCCCTCCCTATCACTGGCTTGTTTCAGCAGATGTTATTTTACCAGAATAGATTTCCAAAAATGGAACCAATCTAATACTCAATATGGTGTTTTGTGGATTGAATGCTTCAGTTAGCGCTTGTCTACAGGATCTAATCCCTAAGCCACTTAGTTCTTTTTTCAGTAAGCGTTTTCTTTCTACAGCCAGGGCTGGGCAAATGCAGACCACATGCACCAAGTTTTCTACCGCCAGATGACAAAGGCGGCACTCATGCATGCCCGCTCGTGGCCCCTTCTTCCAATTTGGCAGCAGTGCTGGCGTTGAAACATCACCCAGCCTGAGCCTTAGAAAGTGTTGCTAAATTTTCTGTGAATAGGGGGCAGCCATAAGTGATGATTATTTAAGAGTTTTATACGATTTGAGAGTCAACCAGCCATGCGACCTTTTGGTCAGAGCCTCCCTGTCTTTTAACAGCTTTGTAGTTTACTTGACTTATTGACTGCTTTGTTAAAAGCCGGCGTGGGAAGCGACTGATCCCATACCCCACAACGGTTCAAGAGGCTTATACTCTTTTCCAGATACCTTTTGTAGTTTCCATTCCCTCTTTCTAGGGTGATTTCATGCAATACAAGGTTGGCTAAAGACCCTTTTTGGTCGCAACTCAGTTTGTAACAACATTTGATGAATGCTGCCGGGCGAGCCAGCGACTGCTTAACCAACATGAATTCTAGTCTGACCTGGGCTGCCGAGGCATGCCTTGGTAACCGAAAGACACGCTTGTACGTCTTTATCAAAAGCTTCTCCAAAAGAGCTACCTCCATACCCCTACTTATTTCTGCCCCATATGAGAGGGTTGGCAATTATTTTGCTCTCATTGTGGCTGTCACGGGGTTCAAGGAATGGCCACAGATTGAATTAGAGGGCTTGCAAAAGGCATAAGCAAGTGTCTGTGCCATGTTTTTCATTGCTTCTTTTTGTGGCGCGAAGTTGCACCTGGCATCGACCACGACTCCTAGGTATCTATAGGTGCTTACTTCCTCCAAAGTCTTTTCGTTTAGGTACCATTTACGCTGGCTGGTGGGTCTGCGATTTATGGTAATCATTTTAGATTTGTTGTAGTTGATTTCGAATTCATTTATCCTTGCAAACTCCTCTAATTTGTTTAGCAGTTTCTGCATGCCTATTCTGCTGTTGCTAATTAGTAATAGGTCATTTGCATATAACATATTAGATAGTTGCTAGCCACCCAGAGAGGGGGAATGGGATGATTCCACATTTAACTTTGCAGACTGATCCGCTATATACAGGTTAAAGAGTGTTGGGGCCAATACACAGCCTTGTTTAACACCAAGTGTTGTTTTAACCGCCCTGGATAGATGTGAGCCGCCCCCTAGTTTTACCTTCACCCACATGTCAGAATAAATCATTTTGATGGCTTTTAAAATAGTAACTGGTAGCCCCCAAAGCTGCAGTTTAGCCCACAGTTTACTACGGGGAACACAATCAAAGGCAGCTTTGAAGTCAACAAAACACAGATAGGTGGGAGTCCTGGTTGATTTTGCTCTGTTGGTAATGAGTCCCAGTGCCATGAGGTTTGTTAGTGTTCCTTGATGTTTGGTAAAACCGCTTTGATTGAACAGCAGAATGTTGTTGTTTGTAATCCAACTCTCTAGGTGGTTTAACACACAAGATGAAAAATACTTAAGGTCGACATCTAGGAGAGCTATGAGTCTGTAATTACTTGGAGAAGCTGCGTTCCGACCTTTGTAGATGGGATAAATTATTGAGCCTCTCCAGGTTGCCGGGACAATTCCCGCTGTGAGCACACAGTTGAACATCGCTGCCAGGAACTTGGCCCATCTTTCGGTTTCCTGTTTAAACAGTGCCTCTGGTAAACAGTTAGGCCCTGGAGGGCAATCAGTTTGCAACCTCCCAATGATGTTTATTAATTCTGATACTGAGATCTTCAGGCTTTCTACAACCTCGAGTTCCTGGATTTCCAAAGACCCCTGGGTTTGTGGCATGATTTTGGCATCCAACTCCTTTGGATGCAACTTTAAATGGCACACCCATGCTTCCTCTGATATGTTTGCATTATTAGCTGCCATTGGACCCTTGTCCATTGTACTGATGATTTTCCAGAATCTTTTGGGGTTCGATGATTTAGATGCATAGTGTAGTTCAGCCCAAAGCGTCTCCTGCTGCAGTTTTTTAAAGGACCATAATTTGCCTTTTAATAGTTTCCTTTGCTGTCGCAAGGCAGCCAATAGTGGTCTATTGTCTGGGAATTTTCGCATTTGCCTTAGTAGTTTAGCTACAGTTGCTTTCCTTCTCCGTACAGGCTGTGGTAGATGTAAACGCTTTTGGTGGATCAATTGTGTTTCCTACGTTGACTTTATTAATAAGGTTGATGGCAAAGTTCTCCCAGACTGTTTCTAGAGAGATTCTAGTCTTAGTAGAGCCCCTTCTGCTTGGCTTTCAATGGTATTGGATGACCATTTAAGTCATTTTAGGTTTTCGGTGCCAATTACCCCTTCCAGGGCTACCGCTTTTTCTGGCTTGTATGGTGATGATCAGATCCCGATTACCTGAGGCTTGTGATCACTTTGCACTCGGTCCAAAATGATGAAATTACTCACTAATGTATACAGGGTGGGAGTTACCAGTGTATAGTCAAGGTGAGAGACTGTTTTCCTGGAAAATCTTGTCCATGCTGGTGGGATGTCAGGCAGCGTTCGACCATTTAATGCAAAAGGGCCTACACCTTCACAGGTGCGTATAAAACTCTCAACTAATTTGTCTTTCCTGCTTTTTGTTGGGAGGGTTTGAGCTGGCACTGTTGCCACTGTTTGGATGTGATTTTCACCAGGAATGTGGAATAGGTTGAGGTTGAAATCGCCCAATATTAGCCAATATGATGATTGTACTGTACTTTCATCCTTATCAGTTCAGTTAATAACTTATTTGCTTCAACTGTTTTCGTTTTTGGGTTGATGTATATATTGACTAAGATCAGTGGTTCCTGTATATTCTTTCCCCCATCCATTAAGCCTGACTAGCTGAAAGGGCAGATCTTCCTCCTTGTGCTCTGAGATCTTTGCTAGGATGCTTGTGCTATATATGTCACTAGGCCTCCCTTTGGCCGGCTGGGCCTGTTTGTTTTTGTGGCTGGACTGAGATATTCTATGAATTCTACTAATGGTATTGATTCCATTGCCCAGGATTCCTGTAGGAGTATAATATCAAAAAAGCTGAAAAACTTTGTTACCTCTGGCTCCTCCATTTTTGCCCACAGGCCGCCTATGTTCCACGAGCAGATGTTCAATACGCCTTGTGGGAATGATTCTTCAGCTGTTCAGCTGTTACCCATCGCTCCTGGGGGAGGAGCCGATGCTACTCATTCCCTTCCGTGAAGGGATCTCTGATCTCGAACCAGTCTTTTCCTGCCTTCTTCCTTCCATATTTGGACTTTCATTGGGGATTTGGAAAGTCTTCTCTCGATAATTGTTTCTTAAGAGGCTCTGTTGTCAGGGGTGGTTGTGCATGTTCCATGCAAGACGGACCGCGTGCCTTTTGGCGTTTCTAGATGTTGAAAGTCTAATAGTGGGGATGGATATCGTTCACCTTTGTAGATGACCACCTCAATACCCCAGGCTTTCAAAAGGTCCCTTCTTTCCATAATCTGTTTGGGTAGAACCGGCTCTGCAAAGATACTAAGCGTTGGGTCCGTGTGTTGGCTACATCTGGCTTGGATACATTTAATTGCAGCAATGTCATCCGAGGCCACGTGCTGTAGATCTGGGAGTGCCTTTATGAGTCTTAGAATAGTAGAGTGATTGAGAACATATGTGGAGGATCTTGAGGTGAATTCCGGAACCCAGAGCAGCTGGAGGATTGGTTTGTCGTTTTGGGTACCTGCATGAGGGGCCTGGATTTGCTCTGCGTGCTCAATATGTCCCACGTAGACCACTTCACCCAGCCTTGTGCCATGGACATTCCTCTTGCCGCTTGAATTTGCCTCTGATGGCTGTCTGAATTGTTCGAGCATAGTGGTTTTTGATTTTGTGCTTTGCTGGTCCCTTTGGGGACTTGTACAATTGTCTGTAAGTTTGCCAAGCACAGCGGGAGGCCTCAACGGGGACTTTGTTAGCTGGGTGACCCCTATGGGGTCAGAACTGGTCTTTACTCCAGCTATTGTGTGGGTTCTAGTACTTGCTTGAACCTGGATATCGCTGTTTTGCCTTCCACTTGGTGCCATATGCTCTTGACTTTGTTCATAGAAAATAATTTCAGAGGTTTTTGAGAAGGATAGTTGAAGTGATTGTGCAGACCTCCTTCCTTTTCTTGCCCATTTGCGTTCTCTTTTCGATAGAACCCGTGTTGAGGGTTTCTCAGAGTTCCCAGGTTTGGCGGTAGCTTGCGATGAAAAGTGATTCTTCATATTTTCCATTCTGAAGCTTGCTGAAGCATTGCTTTCTGTCTGAGTTCTTTTCTCTCTTATGGTCGACAGTAAGGTTGTTTGAGGGGAGCGGGCCTCTCGTTTTTGCCCAAAAGGGGCAGATGTTAGCATGGTAGAGAGGGGAGTTGTATGTGTGTGTTCATCATTCTGGGCTGAGCCGATTTCTTTTAGTATTCCTTCTAGGATTTGCGGCAGTTGAGACAATTTATCTACCACCTCCTTGCAGGAGCAGATGGTAAAGTCATTGGCTTGTTTAGCTTGTGCCCTTGTAATTAAGGAGTTTAACTCTTCCAGCTTGCTGTCGATCCAGGAGACAAATACTGCCATTCTATTTAACAAGTCTACTTGGATATCTATTTTATTTGAGTGGAACTGCAGAGCCATAAGCGTTGCTTGCATTGAGTTTAGGATTGCAGCCCACATGTCATCTGCCCTTATAACATCCAGGAGTCGTGGTTGTGATTGTGGTTGCACGTTGGATTTGTAATCCCCGCTTAGGGTACTTTCAGTTTTAGTTGCTTTATGAGCGTGGTTCTGAGCGACTATCTCAGTTTCTTCTTTGGGTGATCTAGTTGGGCAACCCTGATCCGTATTGTAGAGCTCTAATTCCTCACTGTCATGTCCAAATGCTGGGAAGGAATGGAGTTTGAGGCTTTGGCACAGGGGGTCACCTTGCCGGGAGTCTTGTTCTAGGATTTCCGCAGTTGCTACCATCTCTGAGTCCAGAATCGATTGGTTTACTGAGCTGGAGCTTTGCTGGATCCAACCTGGTGCTCCTTATGGTTTTTTCTTGCCCGAGAGTGGGGGACGCTCCTGGTGCCTGAGTGCGGGGCTCCTGAGCTGTGTCCGGATCATCTAATTTCAGAGTCTGCTTCCTCATGATCACTATTATTGGCGAAAGAGGGACGGGGACAGGTGAGTTCACTCTAGGACTCTCTCCGAAGATTCCTTGCTTTTGCAAATCGAAAATGGGTGATAGGCCGTCCCCTGTGGATTGTTTGCTTGGTGCCGGTGATCTGGTCCTTTTTCTGGCACCAGACGTTGTTACAGCAGCGAACTAGTCAGTTATCTTGCGGTGATTGGGTGGAGGGTTCCCATCTTCCAGAGCGTCCGGTTCTCCCCAGTTTGTTTCTTCTGTGCTAGAGAATTGTTCAACCTGCCCCCTGTCTGGGCCGTTGACTGGGGAGTGTCTCCTGCACGGAATGGGGTGATCCAAGTCCAAGTCACTTCTTGCTCTCTTTTTTACTGCTACTCAATCCGTAGACGGTTCTCTTTTCTTTTTCCTCTTTGTTTGATTTGTGGGTTGACTGGCGGCATTACTTCATGCTTTACCTGATCTCATGCTCCTACCCCTGGTTGGTCAATCTGTTTGCTAGTTTACTAGTGAGAGGTTGGTCTACTCGAAAATACCTTCAGAAGGCTTTCAGTTGAGAGTGGTTGTTGATAGGCAATGGGAGTGTTTGCTTGCTCTTTTTCTCGCAGTACAAAGTTGCCCCGGGGACACTCCAGCTACTGCTGGCTGTGCAACTTCCTTATTGGAATTGGAATTGTGGTATGATATGCCACTTTGCTTGATTTCTCCTTGCGTTGTTGGGGGACGGGCAGGTGTAGAACTGCTAGCCTGTGACGCCGAAGTGCGGGTGCGGTGTTTCCAGTACTGAAGCTCTCAGGGGTTTGCAGGGTCACCTCTCACCGCTTTCTGTTCCTGATGGGGTTGAGTTGAGCTGCGACCGTAGTTTGTGGTTGGTACGCGATCTGTCAGTGGGCTCGTATGTCTGGGTTAAGCTCCTGCTCCACTGCTCGCTGCTGCTGTTGCCGAACACTGAGCTGGCGCACTTCTACGCGCACCTCTGCACGCACGTCCGCGCTGTGCTCTGTGGTTGCACTGCCTCGGGCTGAGTGTCGAGGTACCAGTGCAGTCCAGGGTTGCTGTGCCTGCACAAGCCTAGTGGGCAGCCCTAGGCATGGTGTTGCCCTGGTCCAGGTCCAGGACCTGGTTAGGTTGGACTGCGCAAGGTTGGGGCTGGGGCAGGCGTTGCAGGAGTTGCAGGTAAACAGACAGCGTTTTGATGTTTCTGGAGCCCAGGGTGTCGCTCTTTCCCCCCGCCACCTACTTCCAAAAGTACTTGCGGTGCTGGGGGCCCGCTGGGGGCAGGCGAGTTGGATCACAGCCTTGAACTTTTATGGGGGGGGGCTTGGCACTTGGCTTCGGACGTCTTCTCTTTCAAGTTGCCCCACAGCTTGATGAGGATCTTAAGATAAGGGCCCTCGCCCCCTCACCCTCCTGCAAGCTGCACCCGCAGTCGGGCCGCTTGCCTGGGGATGTTGGGGTGTTGCAGCTGCCACTAGTGGATCGGGAGAAGCCGGCATACTCACCTGGGGAGGAGCTGCGGTGGCTCCGGCGGTGGCTCCGGCAGTGACTTCGGTGCTCCCCCAGCAGGTGTTTTGAGCAGCCGATGCGGCCGTGTGGTCCTCTCCCTATTTTCAGGGCTATTTTCGGGGCCACGCCTGCAAACTCTCCCAGCGGGCTGCTCCCAGCCCTCCGACCGCTGATGGGCGCGCCCGGCCCAAGGCGGCTGGAGACCTCTGTGGCGCGAAGGAGATGGCTGGAAGCCACCCAGTCTGTACCCGTGTCAGGGTCAGGAGTGCGTATCCCGCGTATCCCGTAGCAGAGTCATCAGCAGCGAGAACAAATGCCTTGTTGATTGAGTAGACAAAGTGTTACATGTGAGGATTATTGAATTGCCAGGATTTGTTTATTATTTTAATACGAAGTTAGATAGATTGGGATTGTCCGCTTTTATTGATGTTATTATCTTATAATCCAAGATTGCAAAGAATGGCATGTGTTTCCATAAGAAAATCCACAATGTTATTTGATTGAGCTGTCAAGGATGATGTCCGTTCAATAAAAAATGGAGGACCTGTACAAAGCAAAGTAATTTGAGAATTGAGGTTTGAGGATTGTGCTTTTTCAACCATTTGCACTCCCTGAACTAAATCGCCCACAATAGAGGGTAGGGCAAATGGCTTATCCATAAGGCTGGTACAAACACACCCATGGGCTAGGAAGTGATGCGGTGGATAGTTTATGAGCAATTAGGAGTGAGCTGTTAATGGTGGTGTTGAGGCATTCAAAGCAAGAATCAATGGTTGATGTATATTAGGCTAGTGTCTCTAATAGGGAAAGTTGAATGTCAAGCTTGTTAGACTAATATTCCAAGGCCTTGGCTGTGATATCTAGTGTGCTGATTAATTGTTGCCAAGTCCTGATGTCCAGAGGGGAGTTAGTAATACAATCATAAACAGGTGAAACAGCTTGGAGATCACCTGTGAACATCAATTCATCTATATCTCAGTTGTTGATGGTGATGTTAGCAAGTCTCATTCCAATCCATTGTTCTCTGCAATCTCGCCTACTATGGTTTTTAATGAGGTTCCTTGCTCAGAAAGTGACACTTGTTTGCAAGAACCATATCGTCAGATGTACCATTTTTTATATTGTATATTGTGGCATTCGGTGGGGGCCGAATTTGACACCGAACACAGTTGGGGCTGGGGGAGCAATATTGTGTTGACTTTTCTTTTTGTGTTTGTAGAACAAAAATGATTGAATCTGTTTGCTGTTCAGAGAAAGAACTTAAAATTGTATTGGTTAAATTAAGCATAGTGTGCTTGCCCATCACATTGCTTTGTTGTGCTCGCAGACTGACAGTGAGGCCCTTATCTTGCGGTGCAGTTAAAGGAGTTAGTGTGGGCTGTAGTGTTGGGAGCGCTCAGTTGACCTCCACAGTGGATGGATATAAAACAGCTCCTTTGTCTTTCATGAAGGAGAATTTTGATAGCTTTTTTATTGTCTGGGCCATAGGCCAAACATGTTGGGCAAGGGTGGAATAAGAGGTGAAACTAATCCGCTAACCATAGTAGATGGGGAAATTTGCTGAGATTTGGCTGTTTAAGAATCTGAGCCAGAAGCATTTTGGTCCTTCCTTTTTTGTGCTGGGCCTGTAGATGATCGCCCCTGGGTTTGCCAGACCTCATTGTGATCAAAAGAGGCATTGAGTTGTTCAATCATTGGGTCTTCAGCTAATGTTTGATAGTGTTAGTTGATTCAACTCAGATTGGCGTGACTTAGGCAGTATCAACAGCAGCTTCTGTGGCTATTTGGGGATATTGCAGCAGTTAAGGCTGAGACTGTCAGTGTTGAAGTGAATGCTGAGGGCTGGTGAGCGACACAGGAGGGCAGGTGAGCACGCAGAGTGTTACAAGCCACACAAGGCCTAGTCCAGTCACCTCCGCACATCTCCGGCTCCACCCTATGGCAGCTGCTCGAACATTGCAACCATGCTCACCTGCGGCAGACCCCGAATCCCATACCTGTGATGCTTGCCTGTAGCTCTTCAAAATGTTATAGCTCCACTTGGTTGTCACTATATAGTGACAATTCTGCTGTTCCTGCTCTTTGCACATGGAGACTTCAAATATGCAGGCCTTTTTTTGTTTTTTGATTAATGCCCCTTATTTGGTATCTGGTCTTATTAACAGCATGGGCTGTCTGGGCCAGGGAGTCCTAATTTCTCTGATTTCTCTAATTTCTCCGCCAGCCAGCCAGCATAGGGCAGCACAGTAATGGCCAGAAATGGCTTATATCTTTGCTGCGGCCATGGTGTGGTGCCAGCTGGAGCCATCAGGGTCAGTGGCCTGTTGAGCTGATGCTGTTGAATCTGTCAGTCGGGCAGACAAGCTGGCAGGGGGCTGGGGGGGTGGGCTCGGGAGCTGGCAGCATTGCCGAGGTTAGAGTGGAGGCTGGCAGGTACAGGTGTGGCAATATGAGGTTTAGTGTGGTGAGCAGTCATCCGGTAATACTGTAGATGAACAAGCCAGTGTCCTCTTCCCACCAGCACCGCAGCACCTCCTGAGCTCGCCCCAGCCTCAGCCTAAGTCTCAGCATGCTCCCAGCTCAACCCACGCAATTCTCCCTTTGCTCCACTGAGACTCTGGAACTGCTTGATGGCTGCTCAAAGGCATCTGACAAGACCTAGTACAAGGTGTTTTGAAATATGGAGTTGGGTAACAAAGCATGAAAGTGTCCTGATGCCCTTTCCCTAAAATAATTCTACAGCTCTTCATTATGATGCATGTTCTGTTCATGTTTGCCTAAAGCTTATGTGCAATTATGGTGGCTGATCCATTTCGCTGTAATGTTGTGCTGAGCTACTCTGTTGTCTGTAAGCGCAGCAAACTTTGATGAGTGAATCAGAAAGCTGAAATACCCCCATTTACCTATGCAAAATTTGAAATCTTTCATTTTTTCTCCTAGTTCCTAGGTTGATCTCTGCACCCCAATAGTTACAAAAAGTGTGAATTTTTTTTCTATCCCTATATCTTGTTCAAGCTGACTTTTGTTTTCCGGGGTTCATAAAGTGAACTGTTCTGGGGAGTGAGGGAAAGTAAGGTGAGGTTGAGTGTCAGCCTAGATAAAATTATGTGTATGTAGGAGTATACTTGCATGATTTCTGGCATTCTGTGTTATGCTTGCTAGGTAAAATGCCTGAAATTATGCCATTATTTTCCTTGCTCATTGAAATTTTGTTGCATAAAAAATCTTGTGGCAGCACAGCAAAAATGTGGGTGACCAGAATATGAGTGGATATACTTCACATCATGCCATATTGTGCCCTTCTTTAGTTCAATATGTGTCTGGGTATTCTAAATGTACGCAAGGATACATTAAAAGCTAGAAATGTAATAAAAGATTCCGGATCACATTTCACATGCTTTTTTGGCATTTCACCCAAACCTAATTGTAAGATATGTCTGCGAAACATAGAGGCATAATCTACCTAATGATCCTGGAAATTATTTAAAGTGTAGTGGAGGCAGTCACCACCGTCAAATACAGCCACACAGTCAAATTCACATTTCTCCTGTCTGATTCAAGATGAGGAAACCACAGTGTTTGCTCAGGTGAAGTTTCAAAAGGCTCTGCTGATACATACCCCTGAGTTGGCAGCCTGTTCTCCACTGGGCTGCCAGGTCATACTGGAGATCCTTCGGCACTCTTCATGGCGAGCAACAATCATTAGATTTTCCTGTCCATGATTGCCATGGAAGGCATGGCATATCCTAGGAAGGCAAATTATTCATCTACACAGGAAGTAACATCACTGGGTTTCCCATCATCCATCTGCACAGGAAGTGACATCACTGGATTTCCTTTCATTTATCTGCACAGGAAGCAACATCACTGAATTTCCCATCATCCATCTGCACAGTAGATTACTTAAACAGATTTCCCATCTTTTGTCTGCACAGGAAGTGACATCACTGAATTTCCATCATCCATCTACAGAGGAAGTGACATCACTGGTTTTTCTGCCAAAACTGTCTTTAAAATTTTCATCATCCATCTGCTCAGGAAGTGACATCACTGGATTTCAAATCTTCACAGGAAGTGACATCACTAGATTGCCCATCAGCAATCTGTACAGGAAGTGACATCACTCCTCCCCCTCTCATGACCTACTTAACTGCTGCGGACACAGGCAGGGGGTACGCCGAAGGCAAGCCCATGTGCATCGCTCTGCATCAGGACTATAGCCAGAGCCAGGAACCTCGGTCCTTTCCTGCTACCAGGCTGTGACCGTCCATGACCTAAACCCTGGCCACTGCGCCACACGCTGCTGCCTCGATGCACCACGCAATACAGAGGGAGCATTCTCCTGTGCTTCCTTCAAGTTTGCATGCACTTACCCATACCTAAGACTCAACACACCGAAAACATCCAACATCCCATTCTCCGTCACTCATGCCATCATTTAACCATCCACACAACACTCCACACTTGCATGCATGCTCCTAAACAACCATCCGCTCACAAAAACATGCCACAGAGATCTAGGATTTGCTGTACAACAACACACCTGACCTATTTTCCCTCCCGGAAACCTGGCTGAAATCTGCATCAGCACCTAACACTGCCACAGCCTTCTCCCCTGGCTACAAGGTTGCCAGGCAAGACAGACTTCATAAGCCCAGAGGAAGAACACCATCAACTGCACCACATATCATCATGCAACACAGAACACCTGTCATTCAAACACCACGTCACAGCCAAGTTCACCCTAAGCAGCATTCTTGTCTACAGGCCACCTGCACCATGCACCAACTTCCTCGACACTATCACGGATTTTGGTGCACTACTCGCCCTAGATGCTAGCAACTACATCCTAATCAGAGACCTGAACTTCCACCTGGAACACCATGCAACCCCAACTCAAGAGCCCCTATTAAGACCTTGGAAGCCTGGGCCTCACCCAACAAGTAAAGGGACCTACTCATGTTGCTGGACACTTCCTCAACCCTATTGTCATCAACTTTGACAACATATGAGTCAATAAATCTACACCAGTTCCCTCCAGAAAGCACACCCTCATCAAGTCCAGCATCCCCATCCCAGTCCAATGCACACGTGCCACCACCAGACCAGCCAACCAAAATTGGAACAGCATCACTGACAAGGACTTGTACACCTCTCTCAACACCCACTGACCCGAACAGGGCAACAGTCTTCCCAAAGCCATCAAGAATTGGATCACGTCTTGCACTGAATCCCGGGCTCCCCTCTAACACAAAATCGAGAGCCCAGGCCAGTTGGTACACGGAAACATTCAGACTATGAAATTCACTGCAAACAACTGGAGTGCAAGAGAATGAGCCAGGACAATGCAGACAGGAGCATCCTAAAATGCTACCAACCTCTGATCAGAACTACCAAGTATGGCGCTCTGGTGGACCGCATCAATCCTAGCACATCAGAAGAAAATAAATTGTTGCCATTGAGAAAGATTTCACCTCACCATCATCCGCCTCCAACTCGATCACTCCCTCGCAGGACCTCTATCAATTCTTCAGCAACAAAATCACTGCCATTTACAACAACTTCAGCCCAAAACTTGACCTGAGAGACATCGTCAAACGCCTCCTGATTTTATCCACGGAACCAATGCTAACCACATGGCCTGTCATCACCCCAGAAGAAACCGCTGCCACCATAATGTCCATCCACTCAGGCCCCCACCACACGTACTCCAAAGGATTACAACCTAATATTGCCTTGCTCATACCTACTTTGAATGCCTCCACCTCTTCTGTGACCTTCCCAGATGCTTGGAAACTCGCAACTTTCCTCCCATTGCTAAAGTAACCCTATGTGGACCTTTCAATGCTCACCAACTACAGATCGATCTCCATGCTACCATTCCTGGGCAAGGCCTTTGAGAAAATCATTAATAGACACTTCAGTGTGGTTTTAGACCAAACCACAGCCCAGAAACTGCCTGCATCACTGCCAAGGATGACATCTGCATGACTGTGTAGTAAGGAGACACAGTGGCCCTCATCCTCCTGGACCTCGCTGAAGCATTTGACATAACCTCAAAACCCATCTTCACCCAATGACTATACACCATTGGAATCCAGGGACACACACTCCGTTGGAGATGCTCTTACCTGACTGGAAGGACCCAGTCTGTCAGACTGACACATCACTCTGGGATCCCACCTGGTGGTCAAACCTCCATTGACCAAGTCTGAAACTTGGCGTCCCTACAGTGTCAAATGATACCCTCAATCATGTCTGAATTAATTTTGCTTTGGCAACATTAATCATTCCATAATATTGTACCTGTTGGATATTATTAGACCTGTGAACAGCATCCATGGAACATTGCTAGAACATTTAATTCATGACAAGGTACCCAAAATAATTTAGGGCATATTTACAAAGAAAAGAGTTGAGTCACTTTGTGAGAGTGCAACGCAAGTCCAAATTGAAATTTATGATTCCACCTTGCTTGGCCATAAGTAGCTTCATAAATCTGGAGTAAAGCAACTCAGCGAGCGCAAATCACTGTGTTGCGCAACTCTTCCCTGGGGAGGCATTCCATGGGTGTTGCATGGTTGTTACCATGCAACACCCATGGATTTTGATGCATTTTGAGACTTACCAGAAGTGGTAGACCTGGGGATGGGTCAAAATACTACGCCTTTGCAGATGAGGTGTAAAAAGGAGAAAATGTTTTATTTCTCCTTGTTTTTATCTCTTGCTATGTATGTTGCAGAATGCAGCACATACAGAAAGAGGAAAATGCCTCAAGAGATTGTTTTTGTGCAGGAAGGTGTCCTTTACTCCACAAAAACAAACCTCCTTATAACAAAGGCACCCTTGCATCATGGTGCAAGGGTGCCTGGGTTGGCGCCAGCACAGGCACAAAGGCAGGAATGCGCTGTAGTCTTTAAAATATGCATTGCTGCCCTTCCCTGTCACGCACAGCAGCAAGGTAACTTGCTGCGCTGCCGCGTGACTTGCCCATAAATCTGGCCCGTTGTGTCTTTATAGAGCGCCATTATGGTTTTCCTTAAAATTAAGCACTAGACATGTGTCCCTAATGCTTTCATGGTTAATTTTATGTTTCTTGCCCACTAATACAAATGTACATTTTGATAAGAAGACAACATATTACACCAAACAATGACATGACTGCAACAGCACCAAGAATAAAAATAAGAGAACCTTTATGGTTTTAAACTCAATGTACGTTTGTCAGTCACCATAGTGTCGTTCTCTTCAACATTCTTGCAATTCTAAATTTAAAATGTCGCTTAGTTAAAAGGTATTATGTAAATCCGTTTATTAGTTGGAAATCCTCAATTTCTAGTAGAAGTGCTGAATAATCCAACCACGGGACGTCTTCTAAAATACACGCATATTGGCAACGTGGATCTCGATTGTAACCTCATGCTGCTTAGAGGCCATGAGGGTCCACCAGTAAGTTTATACTTTATTTACACCCCTAAAGCATACAGCATGGGGCAGCAGATCAGCTCACTTCAACTACTGGCTAACCTAACTGCCAGAGACAGTATTCTGCCCTTTCACAAGAAGCACATCCACACAAAAACTAGTTTCCTTAAGTGTCGGGGACAACTATGGCAATGTGTGCCCATAAGACCAAAACATATTTTTGTTTTTAGGCCATGTTTTCTTGTTTTTAAGATTGACGAGAGCCCTACGCCTACGCCATAAACAACATTTTTGCAAAAAATGACAAAGCAAAACAAGCATTGACAAAACCAAATAGCTGACAGTCTACACTAAAGCCTAACTTCAATTTCTCACTACATTTATGGGAGTTAGTTCCTAAAGTGCCTGACAAATTGATAGACTCAAACACAGCCTTGGAAGAAGTGATGCTTGAAAGGTCAGTAGAAATAAAAGCATACGATTTCAAAGTGTGGTCGATCCTTTAACAGCAGGCAGCAAAAGTCAAAAATGTGTTCCCATGGGCTTACCCTTTTTGGCTCTGCCAGTGCTTGATTAATTGTGCTCTAACAGATTGGAGGAAGCGGTGCATTTATCTAATTTGCACTGAAGGAATTTTAGTCTATTTCGGCTACAGAACTTGTGTAAAATGCAAAGAACTTTGGCAAAAGAGACGTGATTTAACGAACTGTCAGCGTTGAAAGCAAGATTTGGGGAAGTAATATTGATACGATCAGGAAAAATATAGGGGGTCATTCTGACCCTGGCGGTCATTGACCGCCAGGGCCAACGACCACGAGAGCACCGCCAACAGGCTGGCGGTGCTCTCAAGGGCATTCTGACTGCAGCGGTTTGGCCGCGGTCAGAAAGGGAAAACCGGCGGTCTCCCGCCGGTTTTCCGCTGCCCTATGGAATCCTCCATGGCGGCGCAGCTTGCTGCGCCGCCATGGGGATTCCAACACCCCATACCGCCATCCTGTTCCTGGCGGTTCGCCTGCCAGGAACAGGATGGCGGTATGGGGTGTCGTGGGGCCCCTGGGTGCCCCTGCAGTGCCCATGCCAATGGCATGGGCACTGCAGGGGCCCCTGTAAGAGGGCCCCACAAAGAATTTCAGTGTCTGCCTAGCAGACACTGAAATTCGCGACGGGTGCAACTGCACCCGTCGCACCTTCCCACTCCGCCGGCTCCATTCGGAGCCGGCTTCCTCGTGGGAAGGGGTTTCCCGCTGGCCTGGCGGGCGGCCTTCTGGCGGTCGCCCACCAGCCCAGCGGGAAACACAGAATCACCGCAGCGGTGTTAGGACCGCGGAGCGGTGTTCTGTCGGGGGAACTCTGGCGAGTTGGAATGACCCCCATAGTGACTACTTTCTCAGAGAAAGCTATTAAAAGGAAAATATAGCCCAAGTTTGGGGCTATATTCATTGTTCCAGGATCTTCCCGCCTAAACAAATCTCCTGTCGATCTCACATCTCTACAGATCGGATTTCTCTGAAGTAACTAGAAAGCGTGTGATGGTGTTTTTTCATCACATCAACTTCACACAATTCTAGTCTGTCCGCTATTTTGCTCCAAACTCGAGATTTGTATGAACGCTTTCCTGAATACCTCAACATCACATTTTGAATAACAACACTAAGGTGGTTACTTTTAGGTAAAACTAATTTTAGGCATAGCAGTTTGGATGACTTAATAGGGTCGAGTTTCATGTTTCATACTGAAAAGGGCACTACTCTTTAAGTATGAACCAGAGGAGACTCCCCTGGTTATGGAGGCCACATTTTTATTATTTCTAGTCGTCCTTAACCCCTTCGCTGCCAGGCCTTTTCCCCCTCCTGTGCCGAGCCTTTTTTTGGCTATTTGGGGCAGTTTGAGCTTAGGCCCTCATAACTTTTTGTCCACATAAGCTAGCCAAGCCAAATTTGCGTCCTTTTTTTCCAACATCCTAGGGATTCTAGAGGTACCCAGACTTTGTGGGTTCCCCAGAAGGAGGCCAAGAAATTAGCCAAAATACAGTGAAAATTTCTTTTTTTTCAAAAAAATTGGAAAAAGGGGCTGCAGAAGAAGGCTTGTGGTTTTTTCCCTGAAAATGGCATCAACAAAGGGTTTGTTGTGCTAAAATCACCAGCTTCCCCGCTTTTAGGAACAGGCAGACTTGAATCAGAAAACCCAATTTTTCAACACAATTTTGGCATTTTACTGGGACATACCCCATTTTTACGATTTTTTGTGCTTTCAGCCTCCTTCCAGTCAGTGACAGAAATGGGCATGAAACCAATGCTGGATCCCAGAAACCGCACCATTTCTGAAAAGTAGACAACATTCTGAATTCAGCAAGGGGTAATTTGTGTAGATCCTACAAGGGTTTCCTACAGAAAATAACAACTGAAAAAGAAAAATATTGAAATTGAGGTGAAAAAAACATCAATTTTTCTCTACGTTTTACTCTGTAACTTTTTCCTGCAAAGTCAGATTTTCGAAAGCAATATACCGTTAAGTCTGCTGGACTCCTCTGGTTACGGGGATATATAGGTCTTGTAGGTTCATCAAGAACCCTAGGTACCCAGAGCCAATAAATGAGCTGCACCCTGCAGTGTGTTTTCATTCTATTCAGGGTATACAGCAATTCATTTGCTAAAATATAAAGAGTGAAAAATAGCTATCAAGAAAACCTTTGTATTTCCAAAAAGGGCACAAGATAAGGTGTTGAGGAGCAGTGGTTATTTGCACATCTCTGAATTCCGGGGTGACCATACTAGCATGTGAATTACAGGGCATTTCTCAAATAGATGTATTTATTACACACTCTCTTATTTTTGGAAGGAAACACAAATTTCCATCCACCCAGTGTTTCCCCAAATTTCCCGATAAAAATGATACCTCACTTGTGTGGGTAGGCGTAGCGCCGGTGACGGGAAACGCCCCAATACACAACGTGGACACATCACATTTTTTTAAAGAAAACAGAGATGTTTTTTGGAAAGTGCCTACCTGTAGATTTTGACCTCTAGCTCAGCCGGCACCTAGGGAACCCTACCAAACCTGTGCATTTTTGAAAACTAGAGACCTAGGGGAATCCAAGATGGGATGACTTGTGGGGCTCTGACCAGGTTCTGTTACCCAGAATCCTTTGCAAACCTCAAAATTTGGCTAAAATAACACATTTTCCTCATATTTCGGTGACAGAAAGTTCTGGAGTCTGAGAGTAGCCACAAATTTCCTTCCACCCAATGTTCCCCCAAGTCTCCCGATAAAAATGATACCTCACTTGTGTGGGTAGGCGTAGGGCCCGCGACAGAAAACGCCCCAAAACGCAACATGGACACATCACATTTTTTGAAAGAAAACAGAGGTGTTTTTTGCAAAGTGCCTACCTGTAGATTGTGGCCTCTAGCTCAGCCGGCACCTAGGGAAACCTACCAAACCTTTGCATTTTTGAAAACTAGAGACCTACGGGAATCCAAGATGGGGTGACTTGTGGGGCTCTGACCAGGTTCTGTTACCCAGAATCCTTTGCATACCTCAAACTTTGGCTAAAAAAACACATTTTCCTCACATTTTGGTGACAGAAAGTTCTGGAATCTGAGAGGAGCCACACATTTCCTTCCACTCAGCGTTTCCCCAAGTCTCCCGATAAAAATGATACCTCACTTGTGTGGGTAGGCCTAGCGCCCGCAACAGGAAATGCCCCAAAATGCAACGTGGACACATCACATTTTTTGAAAGAAAACAGAGATGTTTTTTGCAAAGTGCCTACCTGTAGATTTTGGCCTCTAGCTCAGCCGGCACCTAGGGAAACCTACCAAACCTGTGCATTTTTGAAAACTAGAGACCTAGGGGAATCCAAGATGGGGTGACTTGTGGGGCTCTGACCAGGTTCTATTACCCAGAATCCTTTGCAAACCTCAACATTTGGCTAAAAAAACACGTTTTCCTCACATTTCGGTGACAGAAAGTTCTGGAATCTGAGAGGAGCCACAAATTTCCTTCAATCCAGCGTTCCCCCAAGTCTCCCGAAAAAAATGATACCTCACTTGTGTGGGTAGGCCTAGCGCCCGCGACAGGAAACGCCCCAAAACGCAACGTGGACCCATCACATTTTTTTAAAGAAAACAGAGGTGTTTTTTGCAAAGTGCCTACCTGTAGATTTTGGCCTCTAGCTCAGCCGGCACCTAGGGAAACCTACCAAACCTGTGCATTTTTGAAAACTAGAGACCTAGGGGAATCCAAGATGGGGTGACTTGTGGGGCTCTGACCAGGTTCTGTTACCCAGAATCCTTTGCAAACCTCAAAATTTGGCTAAAAAAACACGTTTTCCTCACATTTCGGTGACAGAAAGTTCTGGAATCTGAGAGGAGCCACAAATTTCCATCCACCCAGCGTTCCCCCCAAATCTCCTGATAAAAATGATACCTCACTTGTGTGGGTAGGCCTAGCGCCCGTGACAGGAAACGCCCCAAAACACAACGTGGACACATCACATTTTTTGAAAGAAAACAGAGGTGTTTTTTGCAAAGTGCCTACCTGTAGATTTTGGCCTCTAGCTCAGCCGGCACCTAGGGAACCCTACCAAACCTGTGCATTTTTGAAAACTAGAGACCTAGGGGAATCCAAGATGGGGTGACTTGTGGGGCTCTGACCACGTTCTGTTACCAAGAATCCTTTGCAAACCTCAAAATTTGGCTAAAAAAACACATTTTCCTCATATTTCGGTGACAGAAAGTTCTGGAGTCTGAGAGTAACCACAAATTTCCTTCCACCCAGCGTTCCCCCAAGTCTCCCGATAAAAATGATACCTCACTTGTGTGGGTAGGCCTAGCGCCCGCGACAGGAAACGCCCCAAAACGCAACGTGGACACATCACATTTTTTGAAAGAAAACAGAGGTGTTTTTTGCAAAGTGCCTACCTGTAGATTTTGGCCTCTAGCTCAGCCGGCACCTAGGGAACCCTACCAAACCTGTGCATTTTTTAAAACTAGAGACCTAGGGGAATCCAAGATGGGGTGACTTGTGGGGCTCTGACCAGGTTCTGTTACCCACAATCCTTTGCAAACCTCAACATTTGGCTAGAAAACACATTTTCTGCACATTTCGGTGACAGAAAGTTCTGGAATCTGAGAGGAGCCACGAACTTCCTTCCACCCAGTGTTTCCCCAAGTCTCCCGATAAAAATGATACCTCACTTGTGTGGGTAGGCCTAGCACCAGTGACAGGAAATGCCCCAAAACACAACATGGACACATCACATTTTTTTAAAGAAAACAGGGTTTTTTTGCAAAGTGCCGACCTGTAGATTTTGGCTTCTAGCCCAGCGGCAACTAGGGAAACCTACCAAACCTGTGCATTTTTTTAAACTAGAGACCTAGGGGAATCCATGATGGGGTGATTTGTGGGGCTCTGACCAGGTTCTGTTACCCAGAATCCTTTGCAAACCTCAAACTTTGGCTAAAAAAACACATTTTCCTCACATTTTGGTGACAGAAAGTTCTGGAATCTGAGAGGAGCCACACATTTCCTTCCACCCAGCGTTTCCCCAAGTCTCCCGATAAAAATGATACCTCACTTGTGTGGGTAGGCCTAGCGACCGCAACAGGAAATGCCCCAAAATGCAACGTGGACACATCACATTTTTTTTAAAGAAACAGGGTTTTTTTGCAAAGTTCCTACCTGTAGGTTTTGGCCTATAGCTTAGCCAGCACCTAGGGAAACCTACCAAAGCTGTGCATTTTTGAAAACTAGAGACCTAGGGGAATCCAAGATGGGGTGACTTGTGGGGCTCTGACCAGGTTCTGTTACCCAGAATCCTTTGCAAACCTCAAAATTTAGCTAAAAAACACATTTTTCTCACATTTCGGTGACAGAAAGTTCTGGAATCTGAGAGGAGCCACAAATGTCCTTCCACCCAGCGTTCCCCCAAGTCTCCCGATAAAAATGATACCTCACTTGTGTGGGTAGGCCTAGCACCCGTGACAGGAAATGCCCCAAACACAACGTGAACACATCACATTTTTTCATAGAAAAAGTGCCTACCTGTGGATTTTGGCATCTAGCTCAGCCGGCCCCAGGGGGGGCAGAAATGGCCTAAAATAATTTCCCCCCCCCCGGGAGCGACCCTTGCCTACGGGGTCGCTCCCCCTGCGTGACACTGGCACCCAAAAAAAAAAACCCGGTGCCTAGTGGTTTCTGCCCCCTTGGGGGTAGATTGACCTACAATCAGCCAATCTGCCACCAAGGGGGGCAGAAATGGTCTAAATACAATTTGCCCCCCAGGGGAGCGACCCTTGTCTAAAAAAACAAAAAAAACAACAACAAAAAAATTGCCCTGGTACCTAGAGGTTTCTGCCCCCCGGGGGGGCAGAAATGACCTAAAATAAATTTGACCCCACACACCCCCAACCCCCCCCCGGGAGCGACCCTTGCCTACGGGGTCGCTCCCCCTGCCTGACATTGGCGCCAAAAAAAAAATCCCCCTTGGGCCTAAAATCGGCCAAAAAAAAAAAAAATGGCCCTGGTGCCTAGAGGTTTCTACGTCCTCGGCACAGAAGGGGTTAATATATAGACAGACATTTGCACCATAGAAACCAGAATGTTTCGTAGCACTACAACGGTATTATAGCCAGAACATGCTTTTTGTGAAGCTACTTTTGTCTCTAAATTAGAAACCTGCCTGCTTCTGTGGTCTACAGTACCTCCCAGCACATGCCTATCAACAATAATATAGTCTAATAGCCTGCCGTAGTGGGCCATCCCGGCCATTAAAGGCCCGCTCCAGCGTTAAAGGCCCAAGCCGAAGTTGGTAGAATGCTCTAATAAATAAAACAAAGGCCTCAGAGCCTGTGAGGCCTTTGGTCACATCTGTTGCTGTGTGACAAACATTGGAATGTGGGAAGCTCCAGTATTTTACCATCCATTAGAAGCCCGGAGCACTCCATAGTCTTCAAAGAAGCTCCCAATAATCAAATTTTCTAATGTTTGTTAGAACATTGGAATGTTAAGACCTCTGTTGAAGACAATGTAGCAGTAGCGGCCTAAAAGCTGGTATACAGGTCAACTGCTCTCAATATTACAATGCCCTAATCCACAGCCTCTGCCTCTTTAGGATATGTGGATTGGGCAGTGGAAACACAGGAGACGTGCCAGGGTACACACGTGTTTACCCTCCATCCCTTCTCTCGCAGTTCCTCGGTCTCCATTGCTTGGCTGAACGAAGAAAAATAGTTTAGTCAAACCCAGGAAGAACCATGGCCTGACTTCAGACTCCAGTTGTTGCTGTGTATGTTCAACAGATAAAAGCTGCTGCCCTGCATGCTGCTGTAATTGTTGAGCATTCACAGAAATAGCTGTGATACAAAGGCTTTGGGGACGAAGGGGGTGCTTAACTTTTTTTTTAAATTAGGGCATTCTGCCCTTATTGGCGGGAATGTTCTATTAGCCTTATAGACAGCTATAGCAGGCTATACCAGTCATTAAAGGCACACTCCCAGACTGGAGTGGGTCTTTATTGGCCTGCATATCCAGCTAAGATGGGCTATAATGCTATATCAGAAAACTTGAATGTTCAGATCTCCATTGAAGACAATGAAGTGGCTCAGGGCTAATAATGGCTAGTATATGCCTTCTGCTCCCACTTTCCAATGCTTGTTTTCCATGTTTTTCCTTTTTCATTTTGAGCATTCTACCATTAGTGGGTGGAATAGTCTAACATCCTTATTGCCCTTCTTCCTTGGGCTTGTTAGAGGCTCTCACCTGCAGCTCAAGCCTATAACTCTGGTTCAGGGTCTTTAATAAACGGTTTAGCCATTGGCAGCAGGCTATAGCAGTGGTTCGCAATCTGTGAGCCACAGCACCTGAGTGTGCCATCAAAACTAGCCAGGGGCCCCAAGCTTGGGAACCACTGCATGACTCCCACCACAGTACTGATACGAAATCACTAAGATTACGTGTGACAATGTTCACTGAAGAATTCCCACTTTCTGCTTAAGATGTTTCAAGCCAAAGCTTAGAATAAAGTCATAATTTAAAGTATTTGTCAGCTAAAGATAAAATGTCTCTGCATTGTTCAGAAATCACTGACCGGTTTCACACTCACAATTTCACAAATGTGTGGTGCAGCCAAAGTATTTTGATATTAGTCAGTCTAGAGGCAAATACCAATCCAATGTAATGTTGCGGTGAAAAGAAAAAATGGGAAAGGCATCCTCTGCAAAGTCAAGCAGAAAAGAAACATTACTAATGCCTGCCTAGAGACAGCAGGGACCCAGCAGTTTAAAAGCCTTTACTTTGTCCTATTTTCTCACTGAAGGCTCACTGAATATTTCCATCTATTACAAAGTTTTGACTGGAATTTTGACAGTACATGTGCACTAGAACATATAGGTCATGTTTAAATATATGTAATAAGTATGTCTCACATCACCATTATAAAAACATTCGACAGCTCACCAATAAGGCGTATGGGTATGAACACTGGAAATACTGCAAACCTTGTGCACCTGTACTTCTTGATACAAGAAGCCACTTAGCGTGAACATAAACTATTCTGAAGCGTGACTATTTTACTTGCTAAAAAATGAAACAGACTGCAACTTCACAATGTTTTTAAAATGTTTTCTATTCAAAATATAAATAATCAGGCAAACTGTGAGCATCACGCAATCTGTTTCAAAAGGGGGCTTTGTGTAATTACCATTGATTATTCATCTTTTAGAAGCAGCAAGTAAACCGGTAACTGGTGTTTGTTTACTAGGTCTGATGACAATACTGCACTCTCAGCATCATTGCCGATATAATAATTACACCATTAGAAACAACACTTTGCAGATTTGAGTTTTAAATGGTTTCAGCCCTGCATGCTTTTACGCATTTTTGCAAACAGAGTTCCGTGACTTGTAGCATCTTAACTTCATTTCCATTGCCTTTTTCCTTCAGTTGGTTCTTTGATGCACAGGTCAGCTTCCTATGCTGCTGAACCTGTTGTTTGGCCGTTATCTTTTAGCAGTTTTATATAGTGCAAACTCGACCCGAAGGCATTTGAGTGTTTACATGAGCACCAGTTACATTCAACAAGAACACATAAATTTTTTGTGAACACGAGGATTTTACATGATTTGCCCAGTATCACAGAATGTTGAGCAGACACCGAGACTTGAACCTGGTTACCCAGTTCCATAGTCAACAACTCTGGCCTTTACGTCACATGCTCCAACCACATTTCCTAATCTAGCTTTATTACAATGATTCTTCTCCTCAGTTTCACGTCTGCCCCAGTCTCTTTTAGCCTCTAGCAAGCCTGTCCACGAACCCAGGGTTTAACTGCCCACAAAAAAGGACCTCAATGCCTCGTCAGAGACAGTAACAACCACAGTATTTACAGTACAGTTACAATAAAGTAAACAGCAATCACTTTGAGAGTTTAGCACTTTTAAGAGGAGGAGGGTCTAGCTGGATGGCTATCTGAAGAGCCACTGAATGGGGTGCAGTTGGCTTCTGCTAGGGCGTCTGACCTTAATAAGTAAACTTACAAGGGGACGCGAATAAGTTGCTGAAACTTTTGACTCGCAATTAAGATGTTCTTACCATACATCCAGTACATAATCAATAATCAATACACAATAGTCAATAATCATCAGCAATCAATAACAGCAAAAGTCAATAATCATCAGCAATCAATAACAGTAATAACAGTAATAGAGTCAGTAATTGTCACACACCATGACCTTTCAGTCATGAATAACCACACCTTTTAGTACAAATAAAAATATTTATTTCCCTATATTAACAATGCTAAGGTCATGTAGATTAATCTCAAAATCAAATGAAACATATACAGAAACAATACTGGCTGTTCAAAGCGGCGGAAGAAACGTAATCTAATCAAAGTATAGTATATATATACTTTATTTCAACCATAGGTCATAAAAGTTACACATTAAATTGTACAAAAGAAAGTGCGTTTGTTTCATTATGCTTTCACACTGGCTTAAAATAAAGTTTAGAATAAAAATAGCTTCTCTAAAACCTTCAAATTCTAACAATTGAATTAGAAAAAAAAAAAAAAACCAGTCATAGGCCATGGCCTACTATAGTCCACCATTATTCCCGGTACATAACTTAACAATTAGATACCAAGGTTTCTAAAACGTCTGCTTCATAATGTTAGAATAATACAAATATTTGAAAGCTCTTAAAACAATATGAGGTGGTTTCAGATTCTAATTTCCCAGGTAATACCATCATCAAGATAAATGCAAACTATCCGACCCAAGATTTAAAGATTTAAAGTGCTAAGTTGATGTTACATAGTGATACAGTTTCTTGATAATTTAGATAACATACTTTGACAAAGAGAGCCTACTACCGGCACAATCATATAGGCAAATTTAGGCACTGTCAAGTCATTAAAGACACAAGCACAGTGTGATAAAAAGCTTATATAATAACTTAAAACAGATATCGGATTCATGTTAAAATGGCACGAATACCAAACAGGTGCATAAAAATAACTCTTTGCGGCTAACACTAGTGATAAAATAGCAGAAACACAGGATGATTACCCACATATTGTCTAAGAAAAATCTATTCCAAAGCCCTGTCCAAACCACATGGTCAATAATTCATCATCATTATCAACTTTGTTCGATCAATGACCATAAAAGCACATAAAACAAGATAATAAATAATTCTTAAGTAAATAAATAAATACACATCTATAAATTGGTGTAAAAACATTAAAACAATAACTTGAATTGCACATATGGCTCTAAAACTTATCTATAAAAGAGATGAGACCTTAAATTACTTTTTGGAGATGGCATCGTATGCGCCAAGCTGTTGTTAGATACTTACTTACTGAAAGAATTACGTCGGCTGAATTATGGCTTTTTAGAACCCGTAGAGCCAAAGAGCAGTTCTTGAATCCCATGTCCCTGCAAATATTGCGAATCCATTTTAATCGCGGAATCGCATAGGCTGGGCAGAAGAACATGAAATGCTCAATGGTTTCGAAAGTACTGCCACAGGCAGGGCATATATCGGGAAGATTAATCGACCCCCACCTATGAGTCAATGACATCAGGGGCAAAGAGCCAAAACGAAACTTTGCATATAAGCTCTTGCCCTGCAAATCCGGTATAACATCCAAATAGGATTCAAACTTTGGGGACCATTTAATATCAATGAAGGAATTAGTTAAGCGACCTTGGGATTTGTGGGTTATGTAGTTATCCTTAACATAAGACCAATAGGTTAACTTTAAAAAGTTTTTATGCCGTCTCTCTAATTTATGGGGATTTTCCCAATAATCACCCAGACCCAATAGCCGAAGCCAATGGGCCACATGGCGAATCCAGGGAAGAGTGTTAGCGTTTTGGCATTTCAATAGATCGAGTAATGCGGTCTTATATATGTCTAGTTCGGGGGTTATCCATAACCTGATCCAATAAAGGAGAGGTCTTAGAGTAGCTAGATCTGCTACTAGGCTTAACCCCAGATCTAGAAATAATGGAAGCAAGGGTGTGGTGCGTGGACATGCAGTTAAAGCCCTTGCAAAATTGTTTTCCCCCACACTGATCTTGTTACAGTTAGCCTAACCCCATACCTCCGCTCCGTACAGGGCTGCACTTTGAGCCTTAGCTGTATAAATTTTTATTGCTGGGGAAACAACTTTTGTAGAGGTGCTTTGATAGAAACGCAATATAGATGAGGCTCTGTGTTGTAGGAGCCCTGCGCTTTTTGTAATCTGCTCTTCCCATAATAGTTTGCTGGTTAGCCTAACTCCCAGGTAATCTATAGAGCTTACTTCCTTCAACGGTACTCCCTCAATATGAATGGAACATTTTTTCCTAGGTCCCTTGGATAACACCATCAGTTTTGTTTTGTTAATATTAACCTCCAACCCATGATCGCTACAAAATTGGTTAAACCGGTCAACGAGGGTTTGCAACCCCATTGGTGTCTTAGAAATGAGGAGTGAATCATCAGCAAAGAGCAGGATGGGGATTTTTTGTGTATTCAGGGAAGGGGCATCATTCTGGCCTATGGACACAGCCTTTACTACTTCGTTGATAAATATGGTAAACAGTAGGGGGGCTAGCACACAACCTTGGCGAACTCCCCTTCTAATTGGGATCTGCTCTGTCAGTTCGCCTTGTTCACCCCACCTCACTTGGGCATAAGTGTTCTCATGTAGTCGTTTTAACAGGAGTAATAGATCCTCTGGGACTCCCAATCTACCCAGCACTTCCCACTTGGGACCAGATCAAAGGCCGATCGCAGGTCTATAAATACCACATACAGGCATTGCTTGGCAACAAGAACATATTTCTAATGCAATATGGCCAATCGAAAGACCTGGTCTATCGTGCTAGTTTTTGCACGAAACCCTGCCTGTAAATGGGTAAGGATTTGGTACTCCTCAACCCAATTGATTAGCCTCTGCAAAATTTGTTTAGCAAAGATCTTTTGTAGGTTGTCTATAAGGCTAATTGGCCTATAGTTAGCTGGAAGATTAGCATTTCCTTTTTTATAAATGGGTATGATCTCTGCCTCCTTCCAAGTACCTGGAATTTGCCCCCCTGCAGCTATGCTATTTGAGATGGCATTAATATACCAGGACCAGATATATGGTTCCGATCTATAAAGATCTCCAGGAAGCTTGTCTGGCCCAGGTGCTTTGCCAGGTTTTAGGCTATTTATAGCCTCAAGGGTCTCTTCTACTTTAAAGATGAGGCAACCCTCAGGGACACAGTGGGCCTCCACTTGGAGGGCCATGCTGGAATTTGATTCCAACAGTTTTGTTGGAGAGTGGACCACATTGGTGTCCATTGGGCCCTCTGGTAGGGCATAAAGAGTAGTAAAATGCTCTACCCAGCTTTCTGGTTGAATATGGTTGCTGGGACAACTCCTACCTCCATTTTCTCTTTTAGACAGAAGTTCCCAGAAACGCTTGTTATTCTTCTCTCTGGAAGCATCTAATAATTCCTGCCACAGGGAATCCTCCCACCGCTTTTTTGCGTTAGACAAAGTTACTTTGTATAGGGACCTTGCTTGTTTAATTTCCCCCTGGGAACCAGACATTACTGATACTCTTAACCCAGACTTAGCCTTTGAGCACCTCTCATCAAACCATCCCTTGCGTGCCCCTTTCCCTTCATGTGGCTTTGACCGCCTTGTTTTATAAAAGAACCCCCGTAGCTGAGTAGTCATGCTGTCATGTATTTTGAGAATCGGAATATTCCCCACAGCCTGATCTTCGTACTCAGCCAAACTATTTAAGAAAATCTGATATATTGCTCTAATATGGTGAGGGTTGGACATCACTTTTGGCCAAGTAATCTTGGTGAATTTGTTGTTCCAGCAAGGTGGCGGAATTATTGTAGCATAGTTGTTAAGTGTTCTCCTGAACATTTCTCCAGAAAGGGTAAGGAGCAAGGGGAAATGGTCACTATCACATCTCACTTCTACTTTCATATCTACCAAATGGGGCCACAACCTAACATCGACCAAGAAGTAATAAATAGTGCTTATCGACATGCCCCTTTTAAAAGTTGGTGCGCTGTTCATATCGGATGGAGTTCTACCATTACAGGCCCTAAGGCCATGGTTTAAACATAATGTGGCTAATTGCATGGCCACCCGAGATTTTTTGCAAGGCCGGGTAATGGATAATTGTGGGATCCCCCACTGCTCATCTTCTTCATCAGTTAAACCACTTATGAGAATAGAAGGCTCGAAGGTACAGTTAAAATCTCCAGCTATGATTAGAATAGTTGAGGGGTGGAGGCTTCCTACAAATTCGGACAGAATAGCCAGGGTATGGGACTCGGAGCCATATGGGACCGATCGTATTTAAGCATTAACAATAACAATTGATAATCTTCTGTTGAACGTAATACACATGGCTTTTAGATCTACAGAATCAATTTCCAAAAGCTTATAGTCACACTGCAGATTCTTGTTAACAAGTAATAAGAGCCCACCTTTTGCCCGGCCCCTCCCCTTCTCTGGAGGTATAGCAGGTGCGCTAAATGAGAGAAATCCATCTATATTAGTAGCATCCTCCGCCCAAGTTTCCTGAAACAAACATATGTCTATTTTTTTAATAAAAGAGGCCCATTCACCATCATCTAATTTCTTTGCCAGGCCGGCAACGTTCCATGACATAAGTTCTAACGTACATTTATCTTGGTTTATCACCACGATTGTGCATCCAGCATCTACCGCGCTCGGGTCATTACTACAAATGTTTAATGATGGTGCTTTATCATCCCCCATCAAATGTGGGGCCTTGGAACGGGCCGTCACATTAGTTACTAGTTCAGTAGTCAGTCATACAGGATTAGGCAGCGGCCTGGGATTAGCTTCTTTTCGTGCAGCACCTCCACGGGAATTAATTAAACCATCGAATCCTGCCGGTCCCATGGCTGGTCCAGAATTATGTGGGTGTAACATGAATCTTCTTCCCCCCCTGGTTGTTGCGTTATCCAAGTGGGTACGAGAATCAAAGTCCATTAATTGTGTCACCATATACTTGTCTTCAAAATAAATAGTTATTGTGTCAAAATTGGTCCCTGTGATGCTGCTTCTGTTGGCCGATATTATGTCAGAACGAATAACAGAGAGACAACTTCGTCGGGAGCGTATCCAGTGTATGACTTTGTTAATCAAGGAAGCTTGATTCTCAGCTAACCCTGACAATAGTTTTGGAACATTAGTCAAATAGATTTTGTTTGTTCCCTTACTTGTAGGCAGGTCCTGTTCTTTATTAACTGTACTCTCAATATTGTAGCGAGAGAGAGTGATGTTATTATAGGGGATCTTGTGTGACCTGTTAGGGGTTTGTGTAAAACTGGAATCTTGGACAGTTTCCGGTGGGTCGGGTCTACTGGTCCTACTTCTAGCTCTGTCACTGGTTAAATTACTTGACCAGTTACCTTGACGGTCTCCGTGTCTAGGTACATTTGTAGACCTCCTTCTGGGCCTCATATTGTCAATATTGGGATCACAGCGGTAATCTTCCCTCCCTTGAAGAGCTGTCCCCCCTCTAATGGGGAGACAAAAATTATCCCTTAACTCCGTCCCCTTTGTTGGGGCAGATGATGGGAAAGCTTCTTCCCCCCTGACCTCCCCACAAACTTTACAAATCCCTGCACAAGCACGGTTGCTCTTCATAAGATCTATTAATACTAAAACCAATCCCTTAACTTCATCGACTCTCTGAAGGACTGTAGCGAGGTTGTCTCTACTAGCTGCTGGTTCTTTGCCTTCTGACTCGAACTGGGGGATCGGTGAGATAACACTAGGGTTGGGTGTTCCAACTACTGGCTTGCACTTGGGCACACTCGTGGGCACGGGCGAATCCTCTATTGCTAATAGAGGTTCAAAGCGATTAGTACAGAATAAGCTAGGGACCACCTTGATCACCGGAGTCAGTGGTAGGAGAGTTGGTGTATGTGGTACATGTGGGAGACCCCACTGGGATACTGGAGGACTCGCTATGTTATGAGTGGGTTTTGGGAAGGGGCCCCTACAGTTATGCGGGCCCCCATCTCCATCAGCCCCTGTTATAGTGTCTATAGAATCCCTTGACCCCTTCTTTTTAAATATCTCTGGGATTTTCCTATCCTTAGGGGGGCCTCTCTTTGAATTATTTGCCCCTTTAGATGTTTGTGTACCTAACATAGACTCAACTTTAACTAGGAGGTCTATTTCATCCAATGGGTTAGACCCATTGGGTATACCTAGATTCAAAGGTCTACTTGGGCGTTTTTTTGCGATTTTAGTACCCTTGGATTGCGCTGGTAAATCTATAGCCTTTCTTTTCCCCATATTGGGAAGATGCCCGTAAGAAAAAATAAACACAAAATACAGTGGTAAAAGAAGAAAGAAAGGGAAGACAGCTCCCTTTCTTATGAATTCAATGTCCTGTCACTGGAGTAACTGGCCCTGCCTCCGGTCTCAGGACGGGCGCAGAACAAAGTTTAAGGGCTCCTGCCCTGACTGCTCCTCCCCTCGAATGACACGCTTCTATATACTTATTTAATGGAACCCTCCGAATTATGTCCAATTTGCAGTTACAGTGGGAGAACTTAGAGGAGGGACTGATGAGGGAAGGGCTGAGTAAAGAATAGGCTGCTCAATTTAAGAAATGTAGAATAGTGCTATGATCTATACTCCCTTAAATAACTCTTAAATAACAAGCAGATCTCTTACTGCAGGTGAAAGAGAGGGGGCCCAGCCCAGCCTCCTCCGGTCTCCTCCGGGCTAAGGACGGGCCCGCCCTTGGCCCGGGCTTCGCCCGCGCGCCGCCCGCGCGCGTCCCGCGACGGCGGGAGCGCAAGGAGAGTTTAAAGGGCTCCTTGCCCTGCAGTAGTGGCACCTCCTCCCGGCTCCTCCAATGCGCGTCCCGCGACGGCGGGAGCGCAACGAGAGTTTAAAGGGCTCCTTGCCCTGCAGTAGTGGCACCTCCTCCCGGCTCCTCCAATGCGCGTCCCGCGACGGCGGGAGCGCAACGAGAGTTTAAAGGGCTCCTTGCCCTGCAGCAGTGGCACCTCCTCCCGGCTCCTCCAATGCGCGTCCCTAATCAAAGTTTAAACTACAACACATTCTAAAGTTATGGTGCAAATCAGTAACAAAGTCAACTGCATCAATGTAATCACATTAAGTTTAGCAGAGAAATTCATCAAGCATTAATCCCTATTATAACATTGGAATGTTGGCAGCTCCATTGACAACAATGGAGTGCTCCAGGCTTTTACTGGCTCGGCCCTTTAATGCAGGAGCAGGAGCAGGCCTTCAATAGCCGGTAGAGCCCGCTACGCCGGGTTCTAAGGCTATATTAGCATAATTTAATTTAGTGAGGATCCTTAACCAACACCAGATTAGCATCAGCATGTTGGGCTTCATGTAAAACAATTTAGTAACACAAATTTGGAAAACTATGGCTCTATCAAAACAATGCAGTTGGTACTTAGAAAGAAAACGCAAATATGCATAATAATCAACAGTCTCATTTATAATATTATTCTCAGTGTGGATCAGCAAGCAGAGACACTCTTCGTCCTCAGGATCAGCAAGGCATCAGGATTCAGCATCAAAGTTCAGAAAACGAAGTCTTTAAGCATTAAAGTTAAGCATGCCTCTTGTCAAGACGCCAGGAAATATTGACCTTGCGGCCAGCAAGCAAATGGGCAGTGGGGATGATGGCAAAATGCAGAATGCTTAAAGCAAAATGCAAGGGCAGAATTCTGGGTTCTTCTCAGTGCAGCATCGTTAAATTAAAATTACTAATACTACTTCCCAAATCCCTACTGGTTAGTTATTCGCATGTTCACACTTTGTCCAATAAAATTAAAACTCCAAATCTATGAATTCTACTAATACTCGGTTCACGTGTCATTGATTGGTTTGTCCTGCAATGTCCTCATCATCCGGCTTGTCAGATAACAATATTGTTGCAGCTTCCACTCCAGTCAACATCTCCATTGTTCTCCTCCTGAGAAAGTCGTCTCACACACATTACACATAAAATGTTATATTAGTAGGAACAGCATCTTCTAGCAGTCGGTTCTCATGAGAAGCAAGTCTCAGCTACAGGCACATAATGAAAAAAATGGAAAATTACAGTTTAACCCTTGAGGACAGCAATTTTATTAAATGTCAAGAAATATAGCTTTAACATGAGGCCTGGTAAGTAGCCCAAGACATTCGCTAAGTTAAGGCCTACAATTAATAAAGCTAAAGCTTACTGCATAACCCTTAATATGACACACTACTGCATTAGTCAAACATATATTCAAAATTTCACAATATTAATATTATTGTGGACAATGGCGGCCACTCTTCATAATCACATTTTCAAATGCGTACATTATTTTTCTACGTTATTATATTTTCTACGTAAATTTATTATTCAGAATACATGAACACTCATTAATAATTTTTATTAAAACACCTGTGCTAGCAATCCTTCCTCTGATGACTAAATGTGTCATCACGCTAACTACCACCCACAAATTTTTTGCATCAGCTAAAATTCTGTTGATTCAATTCCTTCATATTTTGGTTTCCCTTTTGAATTTTCCCTGTACAATTTTTCCCTTTTCTTTTATTCCCTCTTCTGATTATTCTTTGACCTTTTCAATGTAATCCTTTTGCATAATTTACATAATCCCCATATTCCAATTAAACAAACCACAAAACTTAATATCCCTTGCAATATTTTCAATAGAATCCCATTCCAAATGTTGCTGAGCCAATTTCCCACTCAAGCAAAACCTTTGCCAACCTTTTCCCAAACACCTTGTTCTTTCAATTCTTTCAAATCAGCACTTTCATTAGTCAGATTAGTGATTAAGCCTCTAATTTCTTTACTATTATCAGGAATATATGATCAACAACGCCTAGAATTAATCGTTCTACAGACGCCACCATCCTTCACTAAAAGAATGTCTAAAGGAAGACGATTTTGAAGAGTCATAGCTCTATCAGCAGCTAACTCAGTATCTATCAGGAGTATGGCCCCTGAAACATTTGTCAGCATGTGATCCACAATAGTAGACAACTTTCGAATCTTTACCAAATCCAAAATGACTCCCACTGAAGGAATCACTGCTCCAAATATATCTCCGACTATACCAGAAGAGGACTTCCACCTGTCTCTTATGATGTGATTTAGTCACTTTCGAAAATTTCTTCAAATCCTCCATTTGATAAATCTTTGGGAAAACTATCCCCAAATAACATGTCCCATACCATCCTCTTGGAAGACGGTAATAAGCATTAAGATGTACCACAGATGTAATAAATCCCAGAATTAGCTGGGTCCTGTCCATTCAACATAAACATCCATTTACTTTGAAACAAAAACACATGCTTACATTCACTCGTTCCCACAAATAAAGTGTCAGTGCGGGATTTAGGCCTGTATGTACAAAGTTTCCCTACGTGTTGTGCATCTAAAGCTAATTTCCCTTGCGTTTTATTTGCACTATAAGCATAATCATTCCTGAAAGTCCTTTTCTCTAAGCCTTTTTCTAATTTCTCTTTTAATGCCTTTCTCCTGTCATCTGTGTGATCTAAAAATCTTTTCTCTAAAGGTGTAAGCAAGCATGTCAGATTATTGCGATGTGCATAAGCTGTGCCAAACGTCAATGTAGGTTCAAAGAAACCTCTAACTATTACTATGTCATTATCTTTAGCTACTCAACTCCAATACCTAATTATTGGTACAAACGAAAACACTACATCATAATTCAAGTAAAAGTACTGAATGTACTCCTGGTTATAAAATCTTGCTAGTAGCAGACTACATCTTATTCCATAGGTTAGTGGTAAACTATGGTAGGTATCTCCATCCTCGGCCGATGAAGGAGTCATTGTCTCAACATACTCACTCAATAAGCGATAGAAAACATTAGAAGAAAGTTCTCCTTGTGCATTAGTATCGCCATGCAAATATTTCTCATCTAACCTAAACTTCTCTATTGCTGTTAGTGCAGCAGTCATCTCAAAAGCAGAAGTATGGTTGGCTTAACACTTATCAAGAACAGACATACCGACAATCAACACCATAAACAATATCCCACACATAATTGCCAAACCAATACATACAGTCTCTTTCTCAAAAATTTCTCTCAGATTGTTTCAACAGTTCAGTTAATCAGCTTCCTTTAAGTGCTAATATACTGACCCGGAATGTCTCTATCAAAACAAAAAGGCAAAAACTCTTGCTGGCATTCATTCATAGTTCCATACGCCCATTCAGGACCTGCGTATCTTCGACTTGCTGTTATCTTTCTTTTAAATTTTCGATCACCATTCAGTTCTCCTTCACTTAGACCTTCTCTCCTTTTGGTATCTACTTCTTCCTCTTTTGTGGTTTTGGCAACCACTTCTTTTCTTCTTTCTACTTGCGACTCTGGCCACTTATCTCTTTTCAGTGAACCCTTTGTCAGTGTTCTCTTCAGAGCCGAACTTGAACCTCCTCCTTGTTCTGCAGTGTTTTCTCAAGACGGACCTGCAATCAGTTCAGGAGGAGTCAGATCACAATGGCTTTGATCCACCTCAACTCCTTTCCCCTCTGGAACTTGCAATTGCTCTGTTTATCTCTCAAGATCATCTGCTTCTGGGAAAGCCCTCCTCTGACTAGGCTGTCCTGCTGCCTCAATTGAGATAGGCTCTCCGTCACCGTCCAGGAGGTCTTCCCCTTCTTCTCTCACAGGAGTGACTGATCCATCCTCAATGGGCTCAGATCCAGTCTCAGTTCCCCTTTGTTCTCTTTCCTGCCCTGAGACTTGATTTGCAGTTGTTCATACCCTCAACAACTCTTCTTCCTTATGATCCAGTGGACATGCCACTTTCTTCGTGTGACTTGTATGAATCCAGCTCGGAATTCCAGCGCACTTCACAGCTGTGGTAGTTGTCAGAACTACCTGATAAGGTCCCTTCCACTGAAGCTCCAAACACGTTTTCCGCACGTGTTTCCGGACCACAACCCAGTCTCCAGCTCTCAGACTGTGCCTTGGGTCATTGATCGGTGGCAGAGAGAAAGCGCAAACCACATCAGCCAGACCTTTCCAGTAATCCAACACCATATCATCTGTAATGTTGACAAGTGCATTTGCAGGCACCGCTGGCAACCTCATTGCTCTGCCCATGAGGATCTCATGTGGCGACAATCCTGTCTTCCTGTTGGATGTAATTCTCATTGACATCAACACTAAAGGCAATGCGTCAGGCCATTTCAAATTCATGGATGCACACACCTTGGCAGCTCTCGACTTCAAGGTACCATTCATCTGTTCCACTAGTCCTGATCCTTCAGGGTGGTAACTACAATACAACCTCTGCTCAATGTTCCATGCTGCACACAGTAATTTAATTACTTAATTGTTGAAGTGACTTCCCTTATCTGATTCTAAAGAGATAGGAAATCTGAAACGCGGTATCAGTTCCTTAAGCAGTAGTTTTGCTACTGTGAGACTATCATTTCTTCGTGTAGGGTAGGCTTAAATCCAGTGACTAAAGATGCAACCAATCACCAACATATATCTCAAACCTCCACACACAGGCATCTCAATAAAATCCATCTGCATTCTGATGAATGGACCTTGCGCTCTTCCAATGTGGCTCAAATTAACCACTGTCCCTTTACCTGCATTTAGTTGGTGGCAAATGACACAACGATGGCAAACTGCTTCAGAAACTTGTCTAAACTCTGGGTTGAACCAATCTTGTTTGAACAAACGAATCATTGCATCCCTCCCAATATGTGCTTGACCATGATGGTACCTCACCATTTCAGACAACAGACTATTTGGCAAAACCAATTGACCCTCTTCGGAAACGCACAATTCATCTTGTCTTTGCACACATTTCATTTTGCTCCATGAACGCTTTTTCTCCCTGCCAACATTATTCTTCAACATTTTTAATTCTTCCAAGTGTCAATTATTTTCGATGCATAGCTTGTACAAGTTTCAGCTTCTTCAGGTAACAGCTCCTACTTGTCTTTGAATGATGTACAGTTCATTGCGCAAAACCTTGTGACTTGATCTGCATCTCCTTTTCCCAATGACACAATGTCCTGCGACTTCAGATGTGCACTGCATTTCACCACAGCAATCTTTTCAGGCATTTGAATAGCATGTAACAATTCTTTAATTCTCTCAGCATTTCTCACTGGTGAACCAGAAGAGGTCATGAAACCTCTCTGTGAACACAAATGGCCAAAATCATGGACTATCCCAAATCCATACTGGCTATCCATATATGTGGTAACTTTCAACTGAGCAGAAACATGGCACTCTCTAGTAAGGACTACCAGTTCTGTTACTTGGGCAGGATACACTCATCGAAGCCAAGAAGCTTCCAAAGAACCAGTAATTGTGCACACAGCATATCCTGCCCTCAGCGTCCCTGCATTGTCTCTCATACAAGAACCATTGACAAAGATAATTTGGTAATTTTCTTCCAACTGGGTGTCTCTAATGTCAGGTCTCGGTTTTGTGTACAAGTCATTTACTTTAAGACAATCATGCTCAACATCTTCCACCCTTTTAATTTTGACATTTTCATTTGGAAGTAAGGTTTCCGGGTTCAGCACCGTACATCTTTTCAATGACACATTTGGTGACCCTAGAATACTTGTTTTATATCTAGTCAACCTCACACCAGTCAAATATTGGGGTTTGTCCTTCTAAGTAGAATCTCAAACGAATGAGGGACCATTACAGTCAGGAGATGTCCCATCACAATGCCTTCACACTGTGTAAGGCTCTGACCTGCTGCTGCAACTGCACGCAAACAACCCGGTAAGGCTGCTGAAACTGGGTCCAAAGTAGCTGAAAAACATGCTACTGGGTGGTTTACACCTCCATGGACCTGTGTCAAGACAGACAAAGAACATGCATCACGCTCATGACAAAACAATGTGAAAGGTTTTGTGTAATCAGGCAAACCCACAGCTGGAGCCCTGAACAGACTCTTTCTCAATTCAGTGAATGCTTTCATTCCAACTACGGGATCAGTGATTTCCTTATGAGTCAGCTTCTGCAGTGGTCTCAAAATGACTGAGAAATTTGGAATCCATTGGTGACAATAACCTACCAGCCCTAAAAACATTCTGACATCTCTCTGTGTGTTCGGGGGATTTATCTGCAATATGGTTGTAATCCTTTCTCTGGTTATTTTTCTTGAACCCTTCTCAATCTTATGACCCAAATATTTCACTACCTTCTGATTTTACTGCAATTTAAGCAGCAACACTTTGTGACCATTCTTTCCCAAATGGCTCAACAGTGCAATTGTATCATACTTCACTCGTCCCTTGTTTTGGACACAATCAGCAAGTCATCAATATACTGCACCAAGGTCAAGTGGAAAGGGCAATTACAACGACTCCAAATTCTTTTTCAAGATCTGATTAAATTTGGAAGGTGACTCTGAAAACCCTTGAGGAATTCTGCACCAGCAATAAACTCGATCCAGGAATTTGAAAAAGAGAAATTGACTATCTTCAAGAAGGGGCTCAGAAAAGAAGGCTTGTGACAAATCAATGACAGTGAACCATTCTGCATCACATGGAATCTGAAACATTATCACAGCTGGATTTGGTACCACGGAACAACAATTCACCACAATCTCATTTATTTTTCCTGACCAATTCGAACTTTCCCACAGGGCTTTTGCAAACCCAGTATTGATGAATTACATGGACTTCTCAATGCTTCTTTCAGAATCCCTTGCTTTACAAAGTCTGCAATTATTTAAGCCACTTTCATAAGGACATTTTGCGGCATGTGGTACTCTGGAAGTTGAGGGAAAACTGCATTCGGCTTCACATTAACCTTAACTTGCTCAACTCCCTTTATCAAACCCACTTCCTTTCCTGTCAAAACTCACACTTTCTCTTTAACTGTTCCCTGCAAATCAGGAGGAAACTCTTTTACTGTGAACAAAGGGGAAAAATTCAGTCAGAGAGTTTTCCTAATTTGTAGTTTCACACTCTATCTCTGGCGCTTGGTCATCTTCATCATCACTATTTGTCTGGATCTCAATTCCCTCATTTGAACAAGTTATCAAACACTTCATTTTACACAGCAAGTCTCTTTTCAGTAAGGATACCGGATTTGAATTGCAGACTACAAATTTGTGCAATCCCTGAAAGTTGCCGATTTCAACTTGAACTGGATCTGTAATCAGGTTTGTCAAATAATGGTTTGCTACTCCCACAACCTGAACTGTTCTACCTGAAAGGGGCAAATTTGTAACTTCTGCACTTCTCACTTTAGAGCGTGTAGCTCCCGTGTCAACCAAGAATAAAACTCTGTGACCCATAACCTTTCCTTTCACATAGGGATCTCTTTGATCTACTTCGAAGGAGGTTGCAAGCACACACGGATCCTCATCTGAACTGTCACTCATCCAATCATCATTTATTCCATTCTCACTGTGTAACGGGAATTGGTGTACTGTGTTACTACTTTGGTTAAGCCTCTGACCTGTGATCTGTTGAGAAAGCACCATCTATTGCTGTTCCATCGGGGCTTGAGATATTTGAATTTGCTGTCTAGGTTCCATGGTAACCTGCTGTTGCATTGGCTGCAACTGTGACATTTGTACTGTGGCATTTGCACCAGTTGCATGGGTTGGAAATTTTGCACTTGATTCACGTTATTCTGAAAGATTTGATTAGGACCTCTCACTCTCAATCCTCTCACATTCTGGAATGACGTGATATCATTACTCTGCTGAACGACACCTTCCTTCATTCTGAGCCACTACAGTACTCAAGACTGGAGCACGATTCATATTTCTTCCACAACCTCTACCTCTCATTTGTGGCTGAAACATCATGCTTCCCTCCTACTGTTGCGGTAACTATTGTGGAAAATTCCCTTGCACCCCCGTTTGAGCTGCTCTAATCTGCATCACCATTGCCTTCTCTTTCCGCTTTTTCTGCTTCAACTCAGTCTCATCACTAAAGTATTTCACATACCTCAACACCTCATCAATCGGCTTTACTTGCCAGCAAATCAAATGACTCTTAATTATCTGGCTAATTTCAGGTCTCAATCCTTCCACAAATTTGAACACAAAATGAAGCATGTCTTTCGCTTCAATTGTCTCTGTGCCACTGTAATGCTTGAATGCCTGAAACAATCTCACATAGTACGCATGTATCGACTCCTTTGCGTCCTGAGCTGTCCTGTCAATCCTCTGCTGTAGGAAGTTGGCTCTGTATGTGCTATTTCAAAGTAAGGAATAGCATGCACAGAGTCCAAGGGTTCCCCTTAGAGGTAAAATAGTGGTAAAAAGAGATAATACTAATGCTCTATTTTGTGGTAGTGTGGTCGAGCAGTAGGCTTATCCAAGGAGTAGTGTTAAGCATTTGTTGTACATACACATAGACAATAAATGAGGTACACACACTCAGAGACAAATCCAGCCAATAGGTTTTTATATAGAAAAATATCTTTTCTTAGTTTATTTTAAGAACCACAGGTTCAAATTCTACATGTAATATCTCATTCGAAAGGTATTGCAGGTAAGTACTTTAGGAACTTCAAATCATAAGAATTGCATGTATACTTTACAAGTTATTGACAAATAGCTGTTTTAAAAGTGGACACTTAGTGCAATTTTCACAGTTCCTGGGGGAGGTAAGTTTTTGTTAGTTTTACCAGGTAAGTAAGACACTTACAGGGCTTAGTTCTTGGTCCAAGGTAGCCCACCGTTGGGGGTTCAGAGCAACCCCAAAGTCACCACACCAGCAGCTCAGGGCCGGTCAGGTGCAGAGTTCAAAGTGGTGCCCAAAACACATAGGCTAGAATGGAGAGAAGGGGGTGCCCCGGTTCCGGTCTGTTTGCAGGTAAGTACCCGCGTCTTCGGAGGGCAGACCAGGGGGGTTTTGTAGGGCACCGGGGGGGACACAAGCCCACACAGAAATTTCACCCTCAGCGGCGCGGGGGCGGCCGGGTGCAGTGTAGAAACAAGTGTCGGGTTTTCAATGTTAGTCTATGAGAGATCTCGGGATCTCTTCAGCGCTGCAGGCAGGCAAGGGGGGGGTTCCTCGGGGAAACCTCCACTTGGTCAAGGGAGAGGGACTCCTGGGGGTCACTCCTCCAGTGAAAGTCCGGTCCTTCAGGTCCTGGGGGCTGCGGGTGCAGGGTCTCTCCCAGGTGTCGGGACTTAGGATTCAAAGAGTCGCGGTCAGGGGAAGCCTCGGGATTCCCTCTGCAAGCGGCGCTGTGGGGGCTCAGGGGGGACAGGTTTTGGTACTCACAGTATCGGAGTAGTCCTGGGGTCCCTCCCGAAGTGTTGGATCGCCACCAGCCGAGTCGGGGTCGCCGGGTGCAGTGTTGCAAGTCTCACGCCTTTTGTGGGGAGCTTGCAGGGTTCTTTAAAGCTGCTGGAAACAAAGTTGCAGCTTTTCTTGGAGCAGGTCCGCTGTCCTCGGGAGTTTCTTGTCTTTTCGAAGCAGGGGCAGTCCTCAGAGGATGTCGAGGTCGCTGGTCCCTTCGGAAGGCGTCGCTGGAGCAGGATCTTTGGAAGGCAGGAGACAGGCCGGTGAGTTTCTGGAGCCAAGGCAGTTGTCGTCTTCTGGTCTTCCGCTGCAGGGGTTTTCAGCTGGGCAGTCCTTCTTCTTGTAGTTGCAGGAATCTAATTTTCTAGGGTTCAGGGTAGCCCTTAAATACTAAATTTAAGGGCGTGTTTAGGTCTGGGGGGTTAGTAGCCAATGGCTACTAGCCCTGAGGGTGGGTACACCCTCTTTGTGCCTCCTCGCAAGGGGAGGGGGTCACAATCCTAACCCTATTGGGGGAATCCTCCATCTGCAAAATGGAGGATTTCTAAAAGTTAGAGTCACTTCAGCTCAGGACACCTTAGGGGCTGTCCTGACTGGCCAGTGACTCCTCCTTGTTTTTCTCATTACTTTCTCCGGCCTTGCCGCCAAAAGTGGGGCCTGGCCGGAGGGGGCGGGCAACTCCACTAGCTGGAGTGTCCTGCTGGGTTGGCACAAAGGAGGTGAGCCTTTGAGGCTCACCGCCAGGTGTGACAATTCCTGCCTGGGGGAGGTGTTAGCATCTCCACCCAGTGCAGGCTTTGTTACTGGCCTCAGAGTGACAAAGGCACTCTCCCCATGGGGCCAGCAACATGTCTCGGTTTGTGGCAGGCTGCTAAAACTAGTCAGCCTACACAGATAGTCGGTTAAGTTTCAGGGGGCACCTCTAAGGTGCCCTCTGTGGTGTATTTTACAATAAAATGTACACTGGCATCAGTGTGCATTTATTGTGCTGAGAAGTTTGATACCAAACTTCCCAGTTTTCAGTGTAGCCATTATGGTGCTGTGGAGTTCGTGTAAAACAGACTCCCAGACCATATACTCTTATGGCTACCCTGCACTTACAATGTCTAAGGTTTTGCTTAGACACTGTAGGGGCACAGTGCTCATGCACTGGTACCCTCACCTATGGTATAGTGCACCCTGCCTTAGGGCTGTAAGGCCTGCTAGAGGGGTGTCTTACCTATACTGCATAGGCAGTGAGAGGCTGGCATGGCACCCTGAGGGGAGTGCCATGTCGACTTACTCATTTTGTTCTCACCAGCACACACAGGCTTGTAAGCAGTGTGTCTGTGCTGAGTGAGGGGTCTCTAGGGTGGCATAATACATGCTACAGCCCTTAGAGACCTTCCCTGGCATCAGGGCCCTTGGTACCAGAGGTACCAGTTACAAGGGACTTATCTGGATGCCAGGGTGTGCCAATTGTGGAAACAATGGTACATTTTAGGTGAAAGAACACTGGTGCTGGGGCCTGGTTAGCAGGGTCCCAGCACACTTCTCAGTCAAGTCAGCATCAGTATCAGGCAAAAAGTGGGGGGTAACTGCAACAGGGAGCCATTTCTTTACATCTGCCAATCAATATTCTTTGGTGAAATTCTCGTTTTCAAAAACTCAATCACCTTATAGTAATATTTCATTACCTCAGGAGACGGTGCATCTGTATTCTTGTGTCTCTCTGGTTTGCTTGTTGATCAATCTACACTCCTCTTACACTTGAGCCACAGATCGTCTGGAACCACTATCTCTAGTAATGCGTTCAAGTCTTCCCACAAACACTTCGCAAGTTTCACAAACCTCTGTCTGCTGATACCACTTTACTGGTTTTTCTCTCAATTTTTGGATAATCATTTGCAAATGACAGAATGTCACTTCTGCCCCACAGGACATGAACAAAATTCCCCCCTGGAATCTCTCTCATTGGTAACATTTTTACTGGATCTTTACTCTGCTGCACATTTGCAGTCAGCTCCAAAGAATCCCTTTTCCGCTAGTCTCTTTTCTTTACCCATCCGCCTTCCCATTTGCCTAATGCTCCCCAGGTCTGAGAACTGTGAAGCAATTCCTAAAGATATGCCTTTATTCTGGCAGGTCTCATGTGTTCAAAATCTTTAGCCTCAAAATCTAATTCGTAACTCCTTTTCAAATGTTTCGTTTTCTCTATTTCGTTGCAGTACTTCTCCACCAACTCTGCTAGTTTCGGATGTACATTGCTCACCTCTCTCATAATCTTCGGGCACAAATAGCTCAACTCTGCCTCTGTGTAAGATTCTAACCTATTCACCCCCATCGTTCCTTCAATGAGTTCACCTGCTTCCATGCTTAGCCTAGTACAATTCAAATACTCCTCTCTCTTAGGAGCACTCTGTGGGGTATTCAGCTTGTCTGACCATTCAGTCAACTGCTGAGCTGTCAATCCCTGCAACAAGATGTTACTTGCTTGGACTGGTGGCACCTGCTGTGCAACTACATTTGGGGTCTGCGGTGTCAATAATTTCGACCTTTGGCTAATGTTTGGCCCTGCCATAGTATCTGGAAGTGTTACAAATGGCCCAAGGTCTAACAATGATCTTGAGCCGTCAAACGTTTGTCCCATAGGAGAGACTACTTGAACATTTTCATTATGTCCTCCCCTCATTATATTCTGGGACATTGCTCCCTGTTCACCTACAGTAGGTTTCTTCTGTGCAAATAGGGGGTAACGCTGGACCAACCGTAATGGGTAGCAATATAGCATCTGGAGCTGTTCTGGCACTTACGCTGTGTGAGAGAGTAACTCCCATATTTTGATTCATCATGGGAGTCATATCTGACTATGTCCCTGTTACTAGAGTAAATCTTGGCATTACCTGCGGCTGCACTTGGGGCAGTAAAAGTGGAGTTGGTTCTGTCTGAACCAACATCGGTCTCTGGTAAACCTGATCCGTTAGCACCATTAAGTTTGAAGTCTTTTCCATAATGGGCAAATCAGGATAAATTCTCTGAACCTGTGGCGGATGCACCTGGTTTTGTACTACAGGAGTGGTAGGCACATTAACACCACTCTGCAGCGCATTCTGTGTCAGGCTAGCATTAACCTGCATCGGACTCATTGTCTCATTAACCTGTGTCAGGGCTGTTGGATCAGCACTGGTACTCGGACCACTTTCATGTATTGTATAAGGTGGTGGGCGATCTCTCAATAACTGTAATAAACTCATCATCATACGATTCCACCTCCTCTGCTTAAGACATTCTAGCCTCCTTATTCTCAGATGGACTTCTATTAGGCTTCCTAGTAGCTTTCCTTTCTTCCTTCTCATTGTCCTGTGTAATTGCCGGAAACAACTTAATTCCATGCAAAGTCTCCATCCTTCAAACTCTCTGAACACAGTCCCATCTAGCTTCTGCTAGAGTCTTTTCTGCCTTTATCATCCTCCTCTCGAATTTATGTTGCTGTTGCTGTCTGGCTACTAGCTCCCAAGTCGCTAATGCCTCAAACTGTGCTGGTCTCAGAAGGGGCTAAGATTCATATAGCACTAACCTTAAATGCTCCAAAACCCAAAAATTGAACGTCCCATTTGTTGGAAACGCTAAATTCTCATCTTTCTCTGTCAATTTGCACCACTTCTTTAGCCAAAGACATGGCGCAACACCTTTCTCTTCCTTTACAATATAAGCTGGTGTATCTTCTGGCAGGGTAGCCTCGCCTATACTCGTTGTAATGTACTTATCTCCCCTTAGGGCACTTTTTAAAGCTTTGAAAATGTTCATCTTTTCGACCTTTTTGTTATTCAAAACCAAATCAGGAAGTGACTTAATCCCAATATTCCTTTCACCTATGTTCTCAACCAATTGCCTCTCACAGACGGCTGCCAATCCGTGCGCGACCCTTCTCACTAACCGATCAATCCCAGCGCTGCTCCAATGACATCCCACTCACACGTACGGCGGCTGACAAAGCCTTGTGGCTTGTCCTCCCAAAACTGTGATTCACACAAACTAATGCAAAAATTGCAAGCACTAATCAAAAACCAAAAACAAATCTGCTGGTTTACTACAGGAAAGGTAACATAACTGCTTCAGAAACCTTACGGATTATTCACTGACGTCTCTTCCCGCACTTACAGCTACTCTTTCTTTCTCGGCATCCAAGATTCGCAAGCAAAATTCGACCTGCAAATTTAACTCTCAACTGATCAATGGGTCTGTCCTGGTGCACACAGGACTCGCCTAATTTCAGCCTAAATTTTCTTTCACTCACTTTACTCACACTCTGACTTGTTTCCCACGCCCGATCAACCTACTAAACCAGACAGATTACAAACATAAAACCAAGTGTCTCATACACTTTTCAATATACTACGGAGTCTTAAACCACGCAGGGTCTGTACATCAACAACCACGTGGACAATGTTTTAGCACAAAGAGCCACACACATGTGAAGTTCGATGACTTCCCTACTCTCACAATGCGGAGTACGCACACTCCTTCAACAACTTCATTTGGAGTACGCAAACTCCCTAAAACCCTCACAAACCTCACAATTCACCTGCGATTTGCATAAGCCATGCAAGCTCAACCTATTTCATTCACACTGTCACTAGAACACCAAGAACATCCTCAAACAACCATTAGCAGGATCCAGGATTCTGGGAAAGTCATTTCTGGACTTAAGGGAACATTTTCTCTCCAATTAGCATAATTGAAAAATAGAATCCAAATTTCAATAATAATAAATAATGCTACTACCTCTGGGACCTTCAATCCTTCTACTATCTCTGTTATAAGATCTTAAGGAGACTAACCATGACCTCCCTTATCATCTCTGTTTGCCTATTATTCAATACCGGATGTCTATGGTATGCTCTTAAGGAGACAAACCACCCTCTGCTACCATCACTGCTAGCGCGTCTGACCTTAATAAGTAAACTTTCAAGGGCACGTGACTAGGTCGATTAACCTTTTGACTCACAATTAAGATGTTCTTACTATAGCTCCAGTACATAATCAATAATCAATACACAATAGTCAATAATCATCAGCAATCAATAACAGTCATAACCAATAGAGTCAGTAAATGCCATGCACCATGATCTTTCAGTCATGAATAGCCACACCTTTTAGTACAAATTAAAGTATTTATTTCCCCGTATTAACAATGCTAAGGTCATGTAGATTAATCTCAAAATCAAATGAAACACATGCAGAAACAATACTGGCTGTCCAAAGGGGCGGAAGAAATGTAATCTAATCAAAGTTTGAACTACAACACATTCTAAAGTTATGGTGCAAATCAGTAACAAAGTCAACTGCATCAATGTAATCATGTACATTAAGTTTAGCAGAGAAATTCATCAAGCATTAATCCCTATTAGAATAGTTTCATTTAGTGAGGATCCTTAACTAACACCAGATTAGCATCAGCATGTTGGGCTTCATGCAAAACAATTTAGTAACACAAATTTGGAAAAAGCAAAATCTAACTATGGCTCTATCAAAACAATGCAGTTGGTACTTAGAAAGAAAAAGCAAATATGCATAATAATCAACAGTTTCATTTATAATACCTATCCTCAGTGTGGATCAGCAAGCAGAGTCAGTCTTCATCCTCAGGACATCAGTCGATCAGCAAGACATCAGGATTCAGCATCAAAGTTTAGAAAACGCAGAGTCTTTAAGCATTAAAGTTAAGCATGTCTCTTGTCAAGACGCACAAGAAATATTGACCTTACGGCCAGCAAGCAAATGGGCAATGGGATTGATGGCAAAATGCAGAATGCTTAAAGCAAAATGCAAGGGCAGAATGATGGGTTCTTCTCAGTGCAGCGTTGTTAAATTAAAACTACTAAAACTACTTCCCAAATCCCTATTGGTCAGTTAATCGTATGTTCACACTTTGTCCATTAAAACTACAACTCCAAATCTATGTATTCTACTATTGCTTGGTTCACATGTCGTTGATTGGTTTGTCTTGCAATGTCCTCATCATCCGGCTTGTCAGGTAACGATATTGTTGCAACTTCCACTCCAGTCAGTATCTCCATTGTTCTCCTCCTGAGAAAGTTAGTCTCACACACATTACACATAAAATGTTACATGAGTAGGAACAGCATCTTTTAGCAGTCGGTTCTCATGAGAAGCAAGTCTCAGGTACAGGCAAATAATGAAAAAAATTGAAAATCACAGTTTAACTCTCGAGGACAGCCATTTTATAAAACGTTAAGAAATATAGCTTTAACATGAGGCCTGGCAAGTAGCCCAAGAAATTCGCTAAGTTAAGGCGTACCATTAATAAAGCTAGAGCTTACTGCATAACCCGCAATATGACACACTATTACATTAGTCAAACATATATTCAACATTTTACAATATTAATTCTCTAGTAAGTACACTTTGTGGACATTGGCGGCCACTCTTTGTAATCACATTTTCAAATGTGTGCATTATTTTTCTACGCTATTATATTTTCTATATAAGCCTATTATTCAGAATACGCAAACACTCATTAATAATTTTTATTAAAACACCTGCGCTAGCACTTCTACTTCTTTGTCCTGTGGGTGGGACCTGTACAAGACTAGACGCTAGTTCCCTGTGGGTGTGGTCTTTGATTTGTGGGCTGCGATAGCTTTACATCTATGATTAGAATACCTTCTTCAGCTTCATCCCAATTATTTTCAGGGAAAAAGATGGAAGTACTCCTGAACCAGAGCTTACATCCCCACACCTGCCAAAAAAAAGTAGTAACATAATGAGGAGTCAACAGCCAATAGGTCAAGGGAGCCACGGGTCAAAAAACTTTGGGATCCATTTGGCTATAGGGATATAAGAATAACACCTCTGCCACACCCTACTGCTCAATGTTTTTGCATGGTCAGATTATCATATAAGCTACAGAAGTCAAACAGTTGTGTCCAGTCTGCTAACTTGCTTCCATCCTAACTTCAGTTTCTCACTACAGTGATGGGAGCCAGTTCCTAAAGGGCCTGCCAAATCTATGGTAGGAAAAAAACAGACTCAAACACAACCTGATAGGTCAGTGGATGTTAGAAATTGTGTCTCTAGTTGGCAGAGGTGCGCACCATGTACAAGTCGGGAAAACAATCTTTGTACGGTAAGTCAGACACTCACTTTAAATTAACCTTTGCTCACCCTCTGGTAGCTTGGCACAGACCATGAAGGTTTAACGTAAGATGCAATGTGTAAAGTGTTTGTGCAATACACACAGTAACATAATGAAAACACCACAAAAGACTCCAGTTTAGAAAATAGAGAATATTTATCTGAGTAAAACAAGACCAAAATGACAAATATCCAAGCAGGAGAACTACATATATGAATTTTTAAAGATTAAATCAGAAATATTGCTTAGAAGTCACGAGCGGTCAAAAGGTTACTTGAGGTCGCAAAGGACTGGTGCAAATCCAAATTTCAGGCCGACCGTGAAGGTGGATGGGCCAGCTACAGAAGTCAGGGACCACTGAAACAGTACCTTTGATAAAGTAAAGCGTCAACATCAAAGGCACAAATAATCAATATTTCCCATGCAGTAAGGTCACAGAGTCATCATTGGGCTCCCCTGAAGTGAATGCGATGCATCATCATCGAGCCATGCAGAGAACCATCGTGGAGCTGCAGGCCGCATAGGCTGTTAATCAGCTGTTGTTGAACAGTCTCTGTGTTGGAAATGGCCTTTCTGCAGGGTCATTCCCTAGACTTTTTGCCTTCCTCATACTCTTTTTCTAACCTCATTTTTGCTGCACTGCCAATCAGTGCTAAAGTGCAAATGTTGTCTCCCCTAGAACATGGTGACATTGGCTCATACCCAAATGGCTTATTTAATTTACTCGGAAGTCCCTAGTCAAGTGCACTACATGTGCCCAGGGCCTGTAAATTAAATGCTACTAGTGGGCTGCAGCACTGGTTGTGCCACCCACATAAGTAACCCCCTAACCATGTCTCAGGCCTATGTGTGCAGCTTCACTGCCAATTTGACTTGGCATTTAAAAGTACTTGCCAAGCCTAAAACGCCCCTTTTTCCACATATATGTCACCTCTAAGGTATGCACTAGGTAACCCATAGGGCAGGGTGCTGTGAGGGCAAAAGGCAGGACTACTACCTGTGTAGTTTACATGTCCTGGTAGTGTAAAACTCCCAAATTCGTTTTTACACTGCTGTGAGGCCTGCTCCCTTCATAGGCTAACATTGGGTCTACCCTCGTATATTGTTTAAGTGGTAGCTGCTGATCTGAAAGGAGTAGGAAAGTCATATTTAGTATGGCCAGAATGGTGATACAAAATACTCCTGACTGGTGAAGTTGGATTTAATATTACTATTTTAGAAATGCCAATTTTAGAAAGTGAGCATTTCTCTGCACTTAAATCCTTCTGTGCCTTACAATCCACGTCTGGCTCGGTTTAGTTGACAGCTCCCTTGTGCATCCACTCAGACACACCCCAAACACAGGATACTCAGCCTCACTTTCATACATCTGCATTTTGAATGGGTCTTCCTGGGCTGGGAGGGTGGAGGGCCTGACACTTACATGTCAAAGGACTGTAGCCTGGCCTCACACAAAGGACTGCCACTCCCCCTACTGGGACCCTGGCAGACAGGATTGAACAGAAAGGGGACCTTCAGCCACTATTTGAAGTCTCCCCCACTTCAAAGGCACATTTGGGTATTTAAGCAGGGTCTCTGACCCTACCAACTCAGACAATTCTTGGGGTAGACACTCTACCTCACAGACACTTCTGGACAAGAAACCCGCTGGTGAAGAATCCCTGAACCAGACCTGCCAAGAGGAACTGCCTGGCTGCCCAAAGGACTCACCTGGACTGCTTTTCTGAGAGGGACTGCCGCCTTGCTGTTGCCCTGCTGCCTTGCTGCTCTCTGGCTGTGCTGAGAAGTGCTCTTCAAGGGCTTGGATAGAGCTTGCCTCCTGTTCCTTGAAGTCTCAGGACCAAAAAGATTCCACGCATCGTCCCTGGAGTGTCCGAAAACCCTGTAACCCGAAGAGGATCCAAGTCTGTGCGCCGGAAATCAGCGCAGTCTTCCCCTGTGTGAAAAATAACGATGCAAGTCTGTTTGCGAAGAGGTGAAATTTACGCACACCTCCCCGTTTTCTACGCATCCCCTCCTCTGCGGTCCCTTGCGGAGATTTCTAACGCAAACCAGGTACTTTGTGCTTGCAAGAGACATTTATTGTTTTTAGGAGACTAAAGACACTTTATATCTCTTTTACAGTGACATCTCAACATATACATATTGCATTTTAATCGTTTTGACCTGCATCTTCTTAGATAAATATTATATATTTTTCTAGACACTGTGTGGTGTATTTTTGTGGTGCTATACTGTGTTATTGCATGATTTATTGCACAAATACTTTACACATTGCCTGACTGCTCAGTGCCAGGTTACCAGAGGGTGGGCACAGAATAATTTGGATTGTGTGTGACTTACCATAACTAGAGTGAGGGTCCTTGCGTGGACTGCCAACCAGAGACCCCATTTCTAACATTGGTTGTCTTGCGCTTGCACAGTACCTTTGTGACTCATTTTTGCACTGCAAATTGCACTTAGACCATTACATGTTCTAATTCTCTTTTTTTAAATTATTCTCCTGTTCTCTCAAACTAGTCATTTTTATTTTTCACTCCTGTGTTGTATACTTGCACTTGGGACTCTTGTTGTTTGACGCCAGTGTTGTGCTCTTAACGAAGTGGAGTCTACCTTTGACATGGATGAGGTGTTGCTTTACACACTAGAAGAGTTAAAGGGATTCTGCATGGAGAGATGTACACCTGTTATGGATGGTGAATCCAATATAGCAGTCCTCAGGAGAGCCCTGTTCAATTTCGAGGAGGCAGACTGGATAGCAACAGAAAAAGAGGCCCAAGGGGGGGGGGGGGTTCTGAGAGAGACCCTGACAGTGATCCCAAAGAGTTAGACACTGAGGGAGAAGATGACTGGCCAGGGACGCCAGTAGAGAGAGAGAGTACCCCATACATAGGGAGTCTCTTACTGGGTCCTTGCCTAGCAGCAGTGCCACCTCCCATTCCCTGTCACCTGAGGGGCTCAGTGATAGGTGGGAAGAGAGGGACCTGAGGCTGCAGCTAGCCAGGCTGGCTGCAGAAGAGAGAAGGGCTGAGGTGGAAAAGACCTTAGTCCAGGAGAGGATGGCAGAGGCTGAAAGGGCCTTTGCCAGGGAAAGACTCACCCTAGAGCGCAGTCTGACAAATCTGGACTCACCAGTACTGCAGGTGGAGTCCAGTGGTGGCAGCATAGATTGTAGTTTTAGGCACAATCCTTACATACCCACAGACTTGGTACCTAGGTTCAAGGAGGGGGACGACATACGTCAGTGGCTGAGGGAGTATGAGGAAGCTCTAGTTGGGTGTAGTATTCCTGAGAAGGATTGGGGAACTGTCCTAGAGAGCTATATTCCTGAGGTGGAAAGGGATGCCCTACTGGCCCCAGAAGGGAGTGACAGGCAGGGGGTATCCCCACATCAGAAGGGCCCTGATAGAAAAGTATGGCCTCACCCCTGAAGACTACAGGTTGAGGTTCAGAGGCAGCAAGAAGCAGTCTCACCAGTCTTGGGAGGATTTCATGGGAAATTGTTGCAAAGCACTAGAAGGATGGGTGAAGCGTAGCACAACAACCACTTATGAAGGGCTGTTTAATTTCATTCTTAAGGAGCACATCAACACCTGTCACACTGTGAGTTCTCTGACCCTGGGGAGCTTGCAAAGGAGGCTAACCGCTGGCTTAGTGCCAGAGGAACTGGCCAGACATCAAAGGCCGTCTTAGGTTCACCCCAGGAAGGGGTGGGCGACGTTCTGGGTACTTCAGGCCACGTTCTCAGCGGGGAGGGTGCAGGATCGAGAAGGACCTGTCCTCTTACGTATGTCTTAAGGGGCTCCTCATTGGTGCCCCAAGTAGGGAATTTAACTGACCTGGACAAAATCCAGCACGAAGAGGGTGCAGGATCCAGAGGGACCTGTACTCTTATGCTTGTCTTGGAAGGCACCCGGGAGGGGCCCCAAGGCGGGTAAATAGTTGTTACCAAAGGCCGATCCTCTGAAAGGGATCCCCTAGTGTCTTAAGGAGAAGGGGGGACAACTGGAAACAGTGTTGCTCCAACTCTGGGGACCAGCAGCACCACCCGTCAAAGGTGGGTGCAGACGCTTCCTTTGAAGGGTTTGAGGGAGGACACTCCCCTAACTCATGTCCAGCCCAAGGGTACCGTCCCTATGTTAGAGGACCAGATCTGGAAGTAGAGACTGCTGTACACAGCATCCCTACTGTTGTGGTCCCTAGGGATTACGTTTCTGAGAGGAAGGGTTTGAGGGAGAGGGAGGACTCACCCCTAACTCATGTCCAGCCCAAGGGTACCGTCCCTAGGTTGGAAAACCAGGTCCTGGGTAACTCCCTCGACTTGGAAGTAGAGACGGCTGTCCCAAGTCTATCTACCAATACCTCTGGGGGTATCACTCCTGATGGGAGTGTGCAGAACTCTAGAAGGAGGGGCAGGAGGAGGAAAGGCTCTTTCCTGACCCCGGCTCAGCCAGAGGTAAGGACCCTGGGTTGGGAGACGAGTTACAGGGGGGTCCTCTGAACTGGTGGGTGAGCTGACCAGGACGACTGACACCAGAGCCCTGGCAGTTCTGGATTCTGGGGGTACCACTCCTCGGAGGAGGAGGCAGAACCCTAGAAGGAGGGGCAGGAGGAGAGACTCTCCACTTACCCCTATTCAGGCTATGGGACCAGTCCCTAGGCTAGAAGACCAGTGGCAGGGGATAACTCCTGAACTGGTGGGAAGGAGAGAGGAGAGAGGATGCTATGCACCTGGGGCTCCCGCCCCTCACTCAGAAAGGTTTCAGAGACCAGAGGCCCCAGGATGGCCTTGGACGTGGTTCTGGCCACAGACAACTAGGACGCCTCCATGGGTTAGCTTAGATTGTCTGGTGCGCATAGACAGAGGGATTCAACTGGGTTAAGATTGGCATAGGACTGGATCATGCCCCTGCAGTTGCGGGCCAGGGTCCTGGTTATATCGCCCCAAACAGGGAAGTCCATCAAGGTATTGATTGGTCTCCCCTGGCTTTAGGCTGGTAGGGGGTCATGTTGGACCTGGCCCTTTTACAGGGTAATTCCCCAGACTTTTTGCCTTTTACCTCCTTATTTTTCTGACCTTTGTTGGCTGAGGTTATGACTCTGAGCACTTTTTCACTGCTAAACAGTGCTAAAGTGCATGTGCTCTCCATTGTAAAATTGGTAGGAGTGGCTTATACCTAATTGGGATATTTAATTTACCTATAAGTCCCTTGTAAAGTGGTATCCCTATACCTAGGGCCTGTAAGTTAAATGCTACTAGTGGACCTGCAGGGCTGTTTGCGCCACCCACTGAAGTAGCCTTTCAAACCTATCTCAGACCTGCTAGCGCAGGGCCTGTGTGCACAGTTTTCTGCCACAGGGACCCGGCTTCTAAATTTACTTGCCAGGCACAGAACTCCCCTTTTACTACATGTAAGTCACCCCTAAGGTACGCCCTAGCTAGCCCTATGGGCACGGTGCCATGTATGTAGAAGGCAGGACACATGCCAGGTTGCGTGGCCTGTCCTGGTAGTGACAAACAGCCTAACTTGGTGTCTCACTGTTGTGAGTGCTGCCTTCTCATAGCATTGCATTAGAAATGCCCTGCATTATGTCTAAGGGGTATTGTCTGATTTATGAGGGGAAGCGTAGGCATGTTTGGTATGGTTGTGATAGTGGTAAGAAATGCTGCTTACTGGTGTAGGTGTATTTTTAATTACTATTACAGAAATCTGTACTTATGACTCTGGTGCTTTTACAGCTTGACTCCAATCCACGTCTGTGCAGAGTGACAGTTGGGGCTTTGTGCATACTTTTCAGACAGCCTGTACACAGGGAGGGTGGAGGTTGTCACAGAGGTGCATCTACATATTGTATAGTCGTCCTGGGCTGAGAGAAGGGAGAGGCAGGGCACACCTGCATTTGTAAAGGCTGTGCCCTGGCCTTGCACAATAGGGTCGTTTACCCCCCATTGATGTTTGGAGCCTGTGCTGGAGGAGAGAAGAGGCACTCCCAAAACCAGTTGTAACTGGTTGGAACCCCCTCTCCTACTCAATGACAAAGACACTGTAAACTGAGTACAAGTACAGAGGAATTTTCCCCACAATTTGGACATCCTTTGAACATTCCTGGGACTGGACAGAAGGCTGCTAAGAGGACTCACCAGGGACCGCCATGGACAGCTGCTGTTGTGCTGACCTGTGGCCCACAGGAGGAACTGCCACTGCTTGCATCCACTTTTGTGCTGACCTGTAGCTATTTTTGCCAGCCCTGTGCTACTTCTTCATTTCTGTCCCCAGGGGCAGGGTGCCAAGGCCCCTGACCCCTGCCACAATGAGTGCTGCTTGGAACAGGAAAGCGCCTAGAAGAGTGCTTCCTTGGGCTCCCTTGTACGTCCTGCGCACTTGTTAGGGAAAAAGGAATCACCGCCTCAACTCGGGACCCAAGGGTTGTCTCGTATGCTTTTTAAACCGGTTCCTGTGCTGCCCATATCTCGCTGCAGCCCAGGATACCAGTATTGCCTCAAGTGCTTTTTGAAGTGCTTTCTGTGCTGGCCGTGTCACCGCTGCAGCCCGGGACACCAGTGTTGCTTCACATGCTTTTTAAAAGTGCTCTCTGGTTGCCAATTTCACCGCCGCTGCCTGGGAGACTGCATTTCTATAGTGCGAGTGCCGCGCTGCCCTTGGGACCCCCGGGGCACCCTGAATTCATGGAAAGGTACGAGCATGGTCCTATTGTGTCCCCTGGGGGAAACACACTCTGAGGAGCGCCCCCTGGGCACACATCAGCACATGCTTGTATGCTGCCTTCCTTGCAGTCCAGGGAAGGCAGCGGAGCGGCTTGCACACCGAGTTGGTTCAGTTGTGTCTGCAAGCAGAGGGGAAGCCTCATCGAAGAGGCCCCCTCCTTCTCCCCCAAGCCCTCAGAAGGTGCTGAAAGGCACCAGTTCGGCTCGTGGAATGGGGAAGAAAACGTCATCGGAGGTCCCCCAGCCGCCTCACTCCCTGTTTGCCCGACCTGGGCTTGGTGAAATGGAGAAGGGAGGCCTCACCTGCTTTCTTAGGATGCCTTGCCCCCCCGTTGGAGGGCCAGCAAAGGCCTGAGGGAAGGCCACCCAGAGATCCAGGCCTCAGGAGGGGCCCATTACGAAATCAGAGAGGGTGCCAACCGCCCCTCTCCCTTACGAGCCACATTTGGCCCCTACCACGATCTTCCAGGCACTAGGAGTGTCTTGTTCCACAAAATAAGGTACCTTTGGGGACACTGGGAGGGTGGTATGCTCCTGGGTTATTTTCTTAAGGATATACCTTTGCTACATGTTCCTGTTATGGGCATGATAGGCTGATATATGTTTTCGGTTTTATGACTTGTCATATAATTTTATAATGTTCCTGATATAGGCCTTTATGATATTCTCAATGACAAGTGCATTTCTTTATTGTAATTTTTGACTACTGTTTATGTTGCAGAATCCTGAATACTTACGTGTACCATTGTGACAACTGCTTATTCTTGCAGAGAATTAGTAACTTGTGTAAAGTTCTGACAACTGCTAAGGTAGCAGGGTATTACTCACCTGTAATGCTTGGTCTAATTATGTTTTGTGCAATACAGTTTATTTTTTACATAACTGAGTGTTGTGCTTACTTTGTGGTGTATATCTTGCATCACGTGTGTTGTGCGTGTTGTGCAAATGCTTTACACATTGCCTCCGGGTTAGGCCTGACTGCTCGTGCCAAGCTACCAAGGGGGTGAGCAGGGGTTATCTTGGATGTGTAACTCCCTTGCCCTGACTAGAGTGGGTGGGTTCTTCCTGGCTTCGGTGCATACCCTATCCAACCAGAAACCCCATTTCTAACACTCTAAAATATAGCCACATTTATTTTGTGCTCAAGGAGACGTGTCTGTTTTTGCAGAGATTAGCTGCAGAATCCACTTCTGAAGCCCAGGACAGGAGGGGGGAAATCAGGGAAGAGTAGGACTCACAGATGGCAGAGTCCAGCAGCACCAGGAGAGTTGCAGACAGCCTTTAATGTCGCTGAGACTGAAGAAGAATAGGGACAAGCCAGCAAGCCCTTGGAATCACTGTGGGCTCAGCAGGATGTATCCAGTCCTTGTCCTAAGAGGGGCAGAGATCAGCAGACAGCAAGGCAGCTCAGCAAAGCAGAGAAGCAGTTCCATGGAACTGATGGTCCAGGCAAAGTGGCAGTCCTTACAGCACAGCAGTCTTTACTCCAGCAGAGTTCTTCCTGCCAGGAACGATCGGGGGTGCTGGCTAGGCTGGTGGCAGGGAAGACAAAGGAGGCAAAAAACTGGGTACAGAGCAGGCCAAGATCACACAGAGAGTCGGAGAAGAGAGGGGATCCAAAAAGGATGTTATACTCAAGGGAATAAAAGAGATAAGGTTCAGAAAGAACAGGCACTCGAGGCAATATGGCACCCAGACTAATTAACACCCCAGGACGAATGTGCAAGATATATATATATATATATATTTTGTTAGACCTGGCATCTTTGGAGTCATCTCCCGTGTCTTTTTTGCCTCTACTTCCCATGTCTTGACTGTGTGCGGGACTCTGTTTTTTGCTTTTTTTGGTACTCTGGGCACTTTACCACTGCTAACCAGTGCTAAAGTGCAGGTGCTCCTGTGTAAATTGTATGTGTAATTGACATTTCCATGATTGGCATATTTGATTTACTAGTAAGTCCCTAGTAAAGTGCACTAGAAGTGCTTAGGGCCTATACATCAAATGCTACTAGTGGGCCTGCAGCACTGGTTGTGCCACTCACATGAGTAGCCCTGTAAGCATGGCTCAGACCTGCCACAGTAGTGACTGTGTGTGCAGTTTTAACCTGCCAATTCGATCTGGCAAGTGCACCCACCTTTTTATACATGTAAGGCACCCCTAAGTTAGGCTCTAGGAAGCCTCATGGGCAGGGTGCAGTGTCTATTAAAGGTTGGACATGTACTTGTGTGTTTTACATGTCCTAACAGTGAAATACTGCCAAATTTGTGTTTCACTGTTGCAAGGCCTATCTCTCTCATAGGTTAACATGGGGGCTGCCTTCAAATATCTTTTAAGTGCAGATAGAAATATGAGAGCAGATTAAAATGTGGAGTTTGGTGTCTCTGAACTGGTTTTTAAATTGTCAGTTTGAAAATGCCACTTTTAGAAAGTGGGTATTTTCTTGCATAAACCATTCTGTGACTCTGCCTGCTTGTGTATTCCCTGTCTGGGTCAGCCTGACAGTTGGGCTGTTTGTGAATCCACTCTAGACAGTGACATAAAGGGAGCTGGGGTATACCTGCATATCCTGATGTGCCATCTGAGCTAGAGTTAGGGGAGGAGTGGTCACTTACACCTGAATGGGCTGTGCCTACCATCACACAATGCAGACTCCAACTCCCTAGTGTGTGTCTGGCGCCAGGCCTGGGCAAGGCAGGATCTTGTGAATAACAGAGACTTTCCTTTAAAGTTTGCCAACTTCAAAGGCAGAAAGGGGTATACGTAGAGGACCCAAAACCCCAGATTTCCCGATTACTTCTGTAACCATGAGGAACCTCTGACAAGGTGAAGAGCTGAAGAGCTGGAGGAGGAGTACTGCCCCTTTGCTATGTTGGCCTGTAGTGTTGCTTCTGCCTGAAAGAGGACAAAGACTGGACTCTGTGGTATAATCCTGCTTGTGAAGAATCTCCAAGGGCTTGAAGTGAGCTTGCCTCCTGTTTTGAAGTCTCAGGGCCATCAAAGACTTCCTCTGCCAGCACCTGGACTTTCTGGTGAGACTCCTGCCCTGCCAAGTGGTGCCCTGTACAGTCTCCGGGTCCTTGAGAGGTGAAGTTGGCAGAACAAGGACAGAAATCCATGTAAAGAACATAGTGCATTGAAAAGTTTGATGCACCTGCAACGCGTCTGAAAAATGACACGCCACCCTCTTTGCGGCTAAAATGGACACTCTGCTTGTGGCTGCTGATGATGCAAACCCCACTCAGCGTGGTTTTCCAACACTATGCAGCTGCATTTCTCACACACCCTCGCTGGGTGCCAAAAATCAACGCAAGCCTGCGCAGATCCTAGGTGTCCGTCTGGAAACTGACACATCGCTCTGTTGCGGGAGAGAAAAACGATGCATTGCCGACCCAACTGGAGAAGAAACAACGCACGGCCTCACTTGCAAGTAAGGAATCGACGCATCAATGGCTTTTCTGACGCACGCTCACCCCTTGCGGCTTTATTTTTGGTACTTTCATTTACTTTGTGAAAAATCACCATTTCCATTGTTTTCTATGGAGTAAGACTCTTAGGAGGTTATTACAACTTTGGAGGAGGTGTTAATCCGTCCCAAAAGTGACAGTAAAGTGACGGATATACCACCAGCCGTATTACGAGTTCCATAGGATATAATGGACTTGTAATACGGCTGGTGGTATATCCGTCACTTTACCGTCACTTTTGGGACGGATTAACACCTCCTCCAAAGTTGTAATAACCCCCTTATTCTTTTGAAAATCAATATCTTGACTTGTGTATGTTGGATTTGTATCTTTTTGGTCTTGTTTGATTTAGATAAATATTACCTGTTTTTCTAAACTGGTGTGGTGTCCATTTTGTAGTGTTTTCACTGTATTACTGTGTGTGTTGGTACAAATACTTTACACATTGCCTTGGAGATAAGCCTGACTGCTTGGTCCAAGCTACCAAGGGGGTGAGCAGGGGTAATCTTAAGTGTGTATCTCCATTGCCCTGACTAGATTGAGGGTCCCTGCTTGGACAGAGTGCGAACTGACTGCCAACCAGAGAATATATATATATATATATATATATAAAAACAATGTAGTCAAAAAGTTGCTGGGCGGCGTACTCCACTGCCGGTGCACGGTGACGGAGAAGACCAATCTCGGGAATATATTGTAAACTAAGAATTTCACCGCACTCCACGAGGTATAATTAAGTGTGTATTTTATTGCAGTCAACAACCACCTACGCGTTTCAATTCTCCAAGGAGTCTTGATCACGGTAAACGAGTCCCTCCTTGCTTTTCCTTTTTTATTCTCAATATTCTCCCCGCATTCACAATGCATTCTGGATATTGTAGTTTCCACAATTTTAAAACATTCTCATTCTCATTATAAAACAAAAACACATTATCTTTTGATTTAAATAGATCATTGTGGTTGGCTGGGTTTAAGGACGACGCAAAGCTCTAGGTTAGATTTCGAATGTGCTTTATTGAAGAATATAGTGGAGTGACGAATAGATCTTTCTCAGTTTTTCTTGTATTGTTTCCTGGATAGCTTCTGTTTCGTTTCCCTGGATCTTCACCTCTTCTCTGTTCTTTTCTTCTCTTTCAGGGCTCCCAGGAAGCGCATGCGTGGAGAAGAACAAGAGAAGTATCGGTAAGTGTTTTTATTCTCTGTCTCTGTCTCTTTTCCTTTTCTACCTCTTCTTTTCCTTCCTCCTCTATCTTTCATATGTCTTGCTCTCTCTCTTTTCCTTTCTCTGTTCCGGTTGTTATTGTATACTCTGTTTCTCTCTTTCTATTTTCTCTTTCCTCTCTTGGATTCTGCGTCTCTTTTCTTCCACTACTATCTTCTGCTATACTGGCTTTCCCTTGATTCTCGTAGCCTTTACTGTCCTCTTATTGAACCTCTCTATCTTTCATGGATTAATTCCTCTTACAGCTCCTTCTCCTTCCTTGGCTGCTATTTAGTTGGTTTGCTGCTGAGGCCCTTCCTCTCGGTGCTGCAACTACTGTGTTGCTTTGTACTGTAGCTGTTTTATACCCCAGTGCTTTCTTTTATTGAGTGTGTGCCCTCAAAAAGTGCCCTTATTTCCTTCTCCTTTTCGTTATCCCTGCCACCCACTCCCCCTTGCTTATATTTTCCTGCTCCTCCCGTCCTCCCGCCTCTAAATTTGGTAGGAACACGCACCTGATTGTGCCACGCTTCTCCAGAAGCGTGGCGGGGTTCAGCGCTCCGCCTCCCGGGGCCACCGCGGAGTTCGTTCTTCGGCCTGCCTCCTCCTCGTCTTCTTCTCTCCTGTGGTGAGTTGTCCGCTCTCCAACGACGCCGCTCTCCTCTTCATCCTGGTTGCGCGCCTATCGCCTGTGGGACGCCGGCTTTTCTTCTGTTCCAGGTTCCGCAGTTCCGCTTCCTGGACTCAGCATCACGGCCGTCAGGGACATCCCATTGGTTCCTGCCCCAGGATGTTCCCGAGCACCTGGGGCAGTGTCAGCACCAGTCAGGGTTGTGTGCGGGCTGTCTCCGATCGTCCCGTCACAATCATTCATTTCTTTTTGACTTTTTATATTCATCGTTTTTGGCACTATTTCTAAACATCTCATTATTATTCAAAACATTTCAAATGTTCTACTTCTTGTTCAAATGCATTACTTTCTAACTACTTAATCAAAAATCAAGGGCTTTTTTTTGGTCATACAACCATTTTTAAACTTAAATCATTTCTTGTCAACCAGATATTTTCTTACAAAATGTGGTTCTTACTTCTTATACCTTTTCTTGACAATGACCATTATATTACATAATTTCAAATCCAACAGGGATATCAATAAATTTTTCTTCCAAATTGATTAGTTTCTGCCACTGTTGGACCTCAATACTACCAAAGTAAATATCGGCTAGGTGCCTGTCATATATGCCCATTCATTATACATTTTCCATTTGCATCTTTTTTGTTCATTGAAATATGCCTTAACCACGTTTCTAACCACTCTAAATCATAAGTGAACATACAGTTCTCCATCCATATTTAATCCACATGGTATTTTTGTACGGAGCAAACCAACCAGAGAGTTACAATGATAGAGAATTTAGTAAGACCACAAAATGGAGGAGTGGGACATATAAGGCAATTTATAAGCAGATTAGCTGAAGTATATTTGGAATAGATGGGATTTAATAGCTTCTTGAAGGCGTGCAAATCAGGTTATTGTGTGATGCAATGAGTGAGTGAGTTCTAAAACCTACCAGCAGCCCCAGATAATGACTGTTTAATGCTAGAGAAATGTTTTGTTTGGTAGTTTCAGGAGAAGCAGGTTTTTTTTTCCTAAGTCTTCTACTATCCACTGAGATGTGAGGAAGGCCGCATGGTAGGGACTGGCCTTGTGAATAAGACAACAAACTATAAACTCTATTATAACATCTATGGATTACAGACAATATTATGCAACAGGAGGATCTCAGAATGTCCAATTTAGAAACAGGTTTTCTAATATTCAGACTAAGTATCCTCTTGATCTTTTCCCACACAAATCCCCCCTGCAAATCAATGATAGATGTGGGTGCACATGATTTCTCACACTGTGGGTCAATAGACATTAATATAGGTATAAATGCACTCACTGCAGCCCCTAAAAACAAAAGAGTGATAGAACTGAATTAAGCCATGATATGAGATGAGGCAGAAATTCATAGTTCAATGTGTACTTCTGCCATACTAATTCCGTGCTCCCTCTGTCTGCCTGAAACAAGGGTGTGCATGTTCTGGGTTGTATCAGGATTGTTAAGTAGACTTGGAGGATTGGGGGAAGGGTGGGGCATTATTTTAATGGATTGCTTCTCCCCACTGAGCTAATTTGCAGATATTGAGACATACATTGATGACCATGCAATACTTATTTATTCTACAAGTCAAACAAATAGCTTGACCTTACGCTAGTCACAGCAACAATGCTAAAGTGTTGGCGGGCAGCCCTTCATTGGATTGGGTGGGAGTGGGTGCCAGAGCCGGCTCTAGGTGGGTGCGACTGGTGCCACCGCACAGGCGCTGACTTGAGGTGGGGGGGTGCCTATTTTCAAGAATATTTTGGTAAAGCACCCGCGTTCCTTGCCTCCAGCAATTTTCAGCCAACAATACAAATGTCAAAATAACTTGTGTTCTTCCTGGAGAGAGATGGAGTTTTGTCTACTGGAAGTTTTGACTCATGATAAGGTAGGGCAGAGAGGTAATATGCCTGCAGGCAAAGAACGTGTACCATGCAGATTACAATGTGCATATAGTGTAAACAGGTCAGTACGTTCCTGCTTTAGTGAGAGTGATCCTTTTGTTACTTGCAGTTTATAAGTTGAAATCCAAAGATGGAACAGTGAACAATTAACTGTCATCAAAGAGCTTCATGCAAAATGCAAGGTATAGACAAGAGAGTTATGATTGTTCCCGCGTTTTTCATTATCCTAATGTTGCAAAAAGGGTTATTTTTGGTAGAAATCAATTATTATTACTAAAGAAAACCTGCAACCATGGTGCTACCTTTTAGATTATGAGTTTGTGCTGCTCCAGACCAAGCATTCTTAAACTGCCTACTAGTATGGATGACATGTGACTCCTACACCTTGCAGTCCTCTGTCTCGTAACATTTCCTATACACTGATTTGCACACGTATGGTTGATTGTCTCTGTGTAATGTGTCTGTGATGTAAAGTGCTCCGACTTCCTACACTGGCATGAGTGGTGCTATGAAACCAATTAAATGCATCTGAGAGACTGGTTATGGAGACTTCAAGGGCACTGTTAAACGGAGGTAGTGAGGGAATCCATTGCAGAGGAGGTCATTTGTGGGTGTCAACAAACATTGTCGCACTGGGCGCCACCAGCACTAAAGCCGGCCCTGGTTAGTGCTGATAGTGGAGACTTCACTGTGGCATGGCTCATGGCTTAAACACACAGTATATTTGCCTGGTTTCTGGGCACAAGACCTGATTGGTATCTCAAGTGTTGGTGAAGTCTGGGAACAGGATGAGATTCATTCATTTGAGTACCTGGTGCAGATATACGATATGCAGAAGACACAATTCTATTGCTATCTATATTTACAACATGCCCCGGAGGCCCATGCCTGGGAGCTTACCGCATTACAAGCTCATAACCCTTTTGAGTCCAGAGTCATGCAAGGCATCTGTCAGATAGACGGCATGTTGTTGAATAACACTCTGGTTTCCCTCATACAATTGAGGCACAGATGGTCTCAGGATTTGGGTGATTCTATGGATACAGACTGGAAGGATGCCAAGATGGCCCCCAGGGTCCTCATGGTGTCCAACAAGGTTTACTAAAGTTCATCACAAATGCACTGAGTGAAACCTGAAACAAATCTGCAATGTTTAATACTAGGGAAGCCATTGATACCTTTTATCACACAGTCTGCAAGCGCCCTGTTATTCAGAGAGACTGGTCATGCATGCACAATGCATTTTTTCAGATAGTGGGTTCATGGGTAGAACTGGCCCCCAAGGGAACACTAGTGGGACTGATGGATGATGGGGTGGGCCCAAGACCACCAGTATTTTGTTGCATTGGGCTGTTTGGTGCCAATAGTGATTTTGCTAGGCACTAACGATCAGAGAGGTCCCCCATGAAGAAATGGTCCATGGGGATGGGCTACTGCACTAAGGCAGAAGTATATGTGTGCATTTCAGGGGGTGTATGCAAAAATATAATCTAATAAGGGACATATGGTGTCACTATCAACAGAGTCTGTATGTTTGTATCTCCATTATAACAGGATCATTGAACTAATGTTATTGATTATGCATAGCTTGATGTTATCTCTCTCTCTCTCTCTCTCTATATATATATATATATATATATATATATATATATATATATATATATAACTCTTCAGGGTATGTAGATGTGGAGTTAACAATAGTAATTAGAACACTGGAATGTTGAGAGCTCCACTGAAGACAATGTAGTAGCTTTGGGCTTATAATGGCTGGTATATGCCCAGGGCTTAAACATTCCAATGTTTGTTTTCAGGTTTCTCACTTTTCAGTTTAGAGCATTCTACCCTTAGTGGGAGAAATGTTCTATTAGACTTATAGCCCTTATAGCCTTTTTGCCTCTGGCTATGCCAGCTGTTAAATGCCCTCATCTCGTTATGGGTTCGGGGCCTTTAACAATAAGCATAGCCCTTAGCAGTAGGTTATAAAGCTATAAGCTAGACTTACCTACTTGCACTTACCTTCTTGATATTTTTAACACAATATCCTGTCCACCCAATATTTTTGTTTACAATATTTTGTAAGGGTTCCAAGTCCTATGTATGACGTCCATATAACTCACTGATTATGAGCTTGAAAAAATGAATGGAAAATGTTGCATAATACAAGACCTATACAAAGTGTGTATAACTGTAGTTCCAGGATGTCTGTTGAAAACCAAATCCTGCTGTCATTGGGTTACAAGTCCATGTGGCTGAGGCGTGATTTATATTTATGAATTTAAATCAAGTACTTTTCTCTATTACTCTTAATGAGGACAGCCACTGTATCGTATTCAGTTTTTTAAATGGCATAATGGTCTGAAGTAGGATCCTAAAGGGCAACACAGAAAGTCCTTCAATTTTCTCCCAGAGCCTAAAGAACATTTTAGAGAATTTGTAGCTGCCCTGTGATTTAGCGCTGATGCAATATATCTATGACCTGATGGTTGCAGCCAAAATGAAAGTAGCTTTAAAGCTAGACACAATTGCATTGCTAAATCACCCAGCAGCTAATTCTCATAAAGGGTCCCAACAAAACTACAATATTGCCAAAAAGCAGTTATATATTTGGATCACAAAATTGAAAAAAACTGCCAGAGCACAGAGATCTCAATTTATATCAATTTACAAGATATATCTTACTGAATCATTGGAGAGAAATCCTAGCGTCATTTAGGGTTGACTGGAAGTTGTACATCGTTAAGATTAAACAGAAGCATTACCACAACCAGAGTAATCAATCATTTGTTGTCTTTTTCAGACAATGATGAAAGTTGATGTAAGTTTCAAAGATTTATTTCTGAGTTATTTTAACATTTCGGGGGTCATTCTGACTTTGGCGGGCGGCGGATGCCGCTCACCAAAGTTACCCCGTCGAAAGACCGCGGGGTTCATTTCGACTTTCCCGCTGGGCCGGCGGGCGACCGCCAAAAGATCGCCCGCCGGCCCAGCGGGAAAGGCCCTGCAACAATGAAGCCAGCTCCGAATGGAGCCGGCGGAGTTGCAGGGGTGCGACGGGTGCAGTTGCACCCGTCGCGATTTTCACTGTCTGCAATGCAGACAGTGAAAATCCTTGTGGGGCCCTGTTAGGGGGCCCCTGCACTGCCCATGCCAATGGCATGGGCAGTGCAGGGGCCCCCAGGGGCCCCACGACACCCGTTCCCGCCATCCTGTTCCTGGCGGTAAAAACCGCCAGGAACAGGATGGTGGGAAGGGGGTCGGAATCCCCATGGCGGCGCTGCTTGAGATTCCCCCAGCCTGGGGAAATCAGGCAGAAAAACCGCCGGACCCGGCTGGGCGACAATACGAAATGAAGCACCGCCAGCCTGTTGGCGGTGCTTCAGCCGGCCTCCACCCTGGCGGTCATAGACCGCCAGGGTTGGAATGAGGCCCTTCATCTTTATTGAAAATTAGCATATGTTGTCATTAGTGTAAATCATCAATAAGTAGTTCACAAATAACAATCAATAAATCAACATAAATGCATGAAGCGCATTCCATAACAGAAAGAATCCCCATTCTATGATTATGGATAGTTTGGCGAGGAAACGAGTAAATAAGGCATTAGTCAGAACTCATAAAGAGTTCCAAGTAGAGAGGTTAAAGCATAAAGCTTCACAGTCAAATATCAAATAGAATTTAGCAGAACCTCCCATAAACAGAGGTTCAAGAAAGTCAGTTGAGTCTCAGAGCAGCATAGGGTCGAGCAATGGCAAAGAATTAATCTTGGGCAAAAGCTTCTTCTGCTCTAGGATCACGCACTGCTATAACATAGCAATCTCTAAATCTTTGCTACATGTATCTTCTTGTTTTCTTCAGCCAATCAGCAAGCAGCATCTTAATGGGAACAGGAATGTGTCATCGTCATCTTACTGAAAATACAATATGTCTCAGGCAGCAATGTTTTAGAGAATTCTTTGTATCAAAATTCATATACATGGGTGAGAGTTCTCACCATTTACTTTACTTAAGAAAACTTCAGCTCATGGTTAGGCTTTTACATCATTTTATAAACTCACATGCTTCCTACTGAATTTTATATTAGGCTATTGTGTGCATTAAAACATTTTGCAGAGTTAAATTTAAAAAATGTTAATACAAATAATACATTTATGTCAAATATTGCCTGTGGGACGGTCAAAACTAAATTCTTTCACATTAAGTCATGGGTTTCACATGTCAGCCTGTCAAAAATTAACATTCATTTCACGTTCTTAACCTAGGTCAGCTTGGCAAGAAAGGGCTACTTCAGCTATTCAGGTGAAGTACATATAAATGTGGCAGTCTACTGCATTTACATGGATTTAAAAGCATTTTTTCACCTGAGGCCTACATGTTAATTCTACACATTATTTGTATTAGTTTTCTCAATATTTTCAATTGTGTTAGCAACCTCCATCTCTGATGGTTATTAACCTTCACAAATCCTCCACGGCTGTTATCTTTAGAGGTCACTCTCTTTTTCAGTCAAGTCTTTTCTCTTTTTCTTTGAGCTCTCAGATACTTTCAACCTCTTGTATTCTTTATTGATGTTAAATTTAATTCTAAGTCTCAAGTCATCTGTCTTTTTCTTTCTCTATTGTTAGAAATTGAGTCTTTGGTTGACAGTCAGGTTACCCCCTGTTCAAGCAAGGACCCTCACTCTAGTCAGGGTAAAAGAGAATCACCCTCAGTTAACCCCTGCTTACCCCCTTGGTAGCTTGGCAGAGCAGTAGGCTTAACTTCAGAGTGCTAGGTGTAAAGTATTTGTTCCAACACACACAGTAACTTAGTGAAAACACTACAAAATGACACAGCACCAGTTTAGAAAAATAGGAAATATTTATCTAAACAAAACAAGATCAAGACGACAAGAATCCACAATACACAAGTCAAGTTATCAATAAAAATGCAAAAAGAGTCTTTAAGTAGTTTCGAACACACACTAACACTTTCAGCGTGAAAAAGTACCTTGGGCGTGGAAAAAAATAACCCGCACGGTTGAGTGCCTGTCAAAACGGGCTTGCGATGCATTGATTTCACTCACGAGCGGGCCCGTGCGCCATTTCTCCTTTCGCGGGTTGGGGCGCGTCGTTTCTTCTCTCCACAGGAGAGAGATGCGTCGATCCGGTCAGCACTCTTGGGTCCGGGCAGGTCTTGCGTTGTTTTTCCACGCACATTGGTACTTGAGTCGGAAATCCAGCTGCACGATGATCATAAACCCCCGCAGCATGGGTTGTTATCTCCCAGCCTCCAATAGTGATGCTGCGCGTCATTTCTCCTGCTCCGTGCGTTGATTCTTCAGTCGCATTTCCTGCAAGCGTCGTTGCCCACCTGCGGAGCCGGCGGCGCGTCATTTCTTCAGCTGCAGATTGGAGTTGCGTCTACCTTTTTCCCGCACGGCGCTCTGTGCATGGATTTCCTTGTCTTTAGGCTGCCAGCTTCTCCTTTCAGGGTCCCAGGAACTAGAAGGGCACCACAGGGCAGGGTAGGAGTCTCTCCAGAGACTACACTTGCTGGCAATGAGAAGTCTTTGCTGTCCCTGAGACTTCAAACAACAGGGGACAAGCTCTAAATCAAGCCCTTGGAGATTTATTCTCAAGATGGAAGGCACACAAAATCCAGTCTTTGCCCTCTTACTCTGGCAGAAGCAGCAACTGCAGGATAACTCCACAAAGCACAATCACAGGCAGGGCAGCTCTTCTTCCTCAGCTCTTCAGCTCTTCTCCAGGCAGAGGTTCCTCTTGTTTCCAGAAGTGTTTCTAAAGTCTGTGGTTTTGGGTGCCCTTCTTATACCCAATTTCTCCTTTGAAGTAGGCCTGCTTCAAAGTAAAGTCTCATTTGAATGTGAAATCCAGCCTTGCCCAGGCCAGGCCCCAGACACTCACCGGGGGGTTGGAGACTGCATGGTGTGAGGACAGGCACAGCCCTTTCAGGTGTAAGTGACCACTCATCCCCTCCCTCCTAGGTGGCTCATCAGGAAATGTAGACTATACCCCAGCTCCCTTTGTGTCACTGTCTAGTGTGAGGTGCAACCAGCCCAACTGTCAAACTGACCCAGACAGGGAATCCACAAACAGGCAGAGTCACAGTAATGGTATAAGCAAGAAAATGCTCACTTGCTAAAAGTGGCATTTTCAAACACACAATCTTAAAATCAACTTTACTAAAAGATGCATTTTCAAATTGTGAGCTCAGAGACCCCAAACTCCACATTTCCATCTGTTCCCAAAGGGAATCTACACTTTAATCAGATTTAAAGGTAGCCCCCATGGTAACCTATGAGAGGGACAGGCCTTGCAACAGTGAAAAATGAATTTAGCAATATATCACTGTCAGGACATATAAAACACATTACTATATGTCCTACATTAACCATATAATGCACCCTGCCCTTGGAGCTATCTAGGGCCTACCTTAGGGGTGCCTTAAGAAAAGGGAAGGTTTAGGCCTGGCAAGTGGGTACACTTGCCAAGTCGAATTTAAAGTTAAAACTGTACACACAGACACTGCAATGGCAGGTCTGAGACATGATTACAGAGCTACTTATGTGGGTGGCACAACCAGTGCTGCAGGCCCACTAGTAGCATTTGATTTACAGGCTCTGCCACCTCTAGTGCACTTTACTAGGGACTTACTAGTAAATCAAATATGCCAATCATGGATAAACCAATTACATACAATTTACACAGAGAGCATATGCACTTTAGCACTGGTTAGCAGTGGTAAAGTGCTCAGAGTTCAAAAGCCAACAGCAACAGGTCAGAAAAAATAGGAGGCAGGAGGCAAAAAGATTGGGGATGACCCTGCATAAGCAAAAAAGTCCAAAATCTATTCTTATTCTTTTCAAGATAGAATTTGATACTTTGGTAAAATCCTGACAAGGTTAGCAAACAAACACCAAATATTAAAAAAGGTACTACTATTGCCTTGAGAATTCTTCCTCCGGCTGTTGAAAACCGATTTCTAATTGTAGGGATCCCTTTGTTAAAAAAGTTTTTGACACTAGTGGTTTCTGATGATTCTAATTCTGGTTTCAGATCAGAAATGTTCTTTGTGTTTTTTAACATTTTCTTACTCTCATCTGGAATATACGTACAAAAAGTTTGAACTTTCAACATCTTGCAGGTGCCATCTTTCTCTGAGAGTAAAATGTCTAATGCTAAGCAATTTTGCAAAGCAATTGATCTAATAGGTACTAATTTGGTGTTAACCACTAGTAAAGTTCCAGTTGTACTAGTAGCTAATTTGTCCACTACACGTCAAAGCTTTCTAATAGTTTCATCATTTAAAATCACTCCTACTGGTGGGATGAGTATTTTAAATGTGTCTCCCACTATTTGGCATCTTTCATTATTATTACGTGTACATCTGTGTGCTGGTGTTGTTGTCAGTTCATCTATACTATATACATGGCACATTTTAGGAAACAGCAAAGCTAAATAGCAAATACCCTCTCAATCAACAGGTATTTTGACATAAGAATCATGTCCACAAATTAAATAAACCCCTGGGATAACTGTTTCTTCCCCTTAGAGAATTTGCCTTTAAACTCCCAGAAATTCAAATATGTGTTCACAGTTACTAGCATGGTTCCTCTTTCTGAGAACACATATTTGTCCCTTTTGTCTTTTATCCTATTTAAATTTTGGGTAAATCATTTTCTTTCTAAATTCATCTTCCTCTTTCTTCTAAACTTTTTTCAAAACAACCTTTTCTTTTTTGTTTGCTGCATGACATGTGTGATCTTCTTTCCTCTAACGTCATGGTAAATATCTTCTCTAGTGGTCTAGTTAAACAGGCCAGATTGTTGTCATATGCTTCAGCAGTCTCTGTAGGTAAAAATAGCCTAAAATAAAGCCAAGATGTCTCCATTTCTTTTGGATGGATGTAAATTCATGCTTTCTGCAACAAAATGTTTAAAAGAATAATGTCAAAATTAGAGTACTAACATTCATAGTGTTGCTTACTTAAACTAAACTAAGTAAGATACTACTTGTATTGCATATGACAAAGGAAGATGGTGATAAGTCACCTCCTCTGTAGCTGATGAAGGTAAATGTGTGCAGATATAACAATCTTTAGCGTCTAAGTATTGTGTTTATTCTTGAACTAACTTAGAATAAACATTTGCTGTAAACCCTCCATATAAGTTTCAAATGAAGCCTTCAATTTATACTCATCTATTCCATGGGAAGATGTTGTTGCGTAGGCTCTCATTATCCTAATGAGACTACTGGATTTTTGGGCGACAAGATCGATCGCAGTGTGGGGGACTAAGTCTAACCCACGGCGGAGGATCCTTGTCACCCCAAATCCGGGTTGAGCTCCGGCTAACTAGCAGTGCCTCATCTCTCCCAAAGGGAAGAGACAATTGGTCAGCCAGGCGCATGACATCTTAGTGCTTCCCAGGGAAGTCGTGGTCACTCAGATCCCAACCAGTTCTCTCATACACAGTGTGGTCTCATGTATAAATGACAAACGCAGTTTGAGTTTTAAAGATTGGTTTAATAAAATAACTGCATTTTAGATAACAAGGCGTGAGCCGCAATAACCAGAACCATACAACACAGTAGGATTGAAATAGTAACGAGGAGAGTGAAACATAAGAATAACGCTATCATAATGCAACTGGATTACGTTCTCTCTCCTAAGTTCTATTTTGAGCACAGCATGTTAAGCTCTAAGCCTGCCTTTCAGGTTCCCCCGGGAGGACATTGACCCTCATACCTGAGCAAAGGCCTGCGATCGGGATCAGCATCTGCAACAGGGCAGTCAGCGTCTAGTTGTGGGTTCCTGGTCGGAATCTCCCTCTTACGTGTATCAGGACTAGGAAGTGTTTTTATAACTAACACACCAATGTTCTAAGAAACGTCCCTACGTAAGAATGTATACTTTCTACAAACCCTAGAGACTAAACTTCTACCACGTCTATCGGCAATGTACCAGACTGTATCCTTGACTGAAGCATAGAGCGAGCAGGAATGTATTGTTTGAGAACTTCAGTGCTGAAGTAAGCTAAACAGTGTGATAGAAGAAAATAAAACAAGACCGTGAAACTGGTTATTGTAAAATAACAGTACGAGGCTAAATAAAATGCATCTAGGACAAAGTGCACAGAGGCCTTATACTTTAAGAAAACGTGCAAAGGCTACATTAAAATATGGCTACACTACAATGTCATGTTAGTAAATTTCATTGTACAATTCCCTCTCATTGGTATGAAATGTATTGTCAATAATAAAGTTATAGTTACCAACAACACTACTAAAGATGTAATACCCATGAGGCGAAGCCAAGCAGGTTAAGTAGGCAGCTGCTTAATCCCCGAGCTCCAGACCGGCCTGCCAAGTATCCTGATTTATACTGGGTGCCAGGAACTCCAGCAACCTGGGAACATCAGTGGTCTACAGCCCAAACAGCAGGGCTAGGCTGAGCTGTGGAGCGTTTGGGCGAACGGTGCAGTGTGCTGCGCACTGCTGAGTGGAGGTGCCAGGGCCTGGTGGGCGATCCACAGACCTACATTGGGAGGCCTGAGACTGCCTGGTGACCGCTCATTGGTGCCTGCCATGTGGGGAGGCGTAGCATCGCCCCTGTGGGGTGGGGTTTCCCCCTGAGCCGCCCGAAAAGACGGGTGGTGGTGGGCACCTGCGAGGTGGAAGATGATGGGGGACAGACAGAGCGCACACGAGGGCCCGTGCAGGCAGCGACACAGGTGGAGATCTGGTTTGGCAAGGGTTTGCAGCGTTTGGTCTACAGGGGCACGAGAACGCCTGAGCATCGGCCAGGGGTGATTCCCGTGAGAGGAACCCAGAGGTTTGCCTCCCTCCCCAGGCACGGGCTGAGACCTGTGATAGTGCTGGAGTGCTTGGTGCTGAAGTAAGGAGAGGTTTGGCTGTGCTGCGTGGGTGGATCCCCTGCTCCCCATGGGGGCGGCAGTGTACATCTGGTCCTTGCGTGTGGGCCTGAATTCGACAGATGTGGCCTGTGTTAGGAAGCCTAGGCTGACCCTGATTGAGATACACAATTCTTGGTAAGATAATTTGGTTGTGCTATGGTGTCTGGAAGCACATTTGATCGACCATATCCCTTTGCAGAGGAGGGAGCTGGCTTGAGTACTGGAAGACCAAAATGGACAGTTCACTACAGGAAAGTATTATCCCGCTAGCGCGGCGCTGGGAGCTGCAGAACTCTGCCTTTGACTTGGCACGCCGCCTGGAGCTAACTCTGCAGGAGGGCTGAGAAGACCCAGGATGGGTGGTCTGCCTTTGGTGGGCTGGGCCGGGGCCTGGTGTGTTCTCGTGTTGACTGTGCTGGTTGGCCCTTGGTGTGCTTGACTGTCGGTAAATCTCACCTTAAATTGCAGGGGCTGCAGCTACCCGGTCTGTGCTCCGACCAGCTGCTAATGGACAGCGCGGCTGCAGAGGAGCCCTCGCCTTTGAAAGTCTAAGACACCCATAACAGGATCCTGGGAGCAATTGAAGACACTAAAGCGACACTGAGCTAAGAAATAGGGAAGGTCTCCATCTAGCTGAGCCTCCTGTGCACAGACCACCATAAATCCATGGTAGAGTGATGGTGGCTGAGGCGGTGCTGGCAGACCTGCAACCCTCTCACCAAGTGGGAAAAACTCAAATTTCTCAACTTACTGAGTGGATAACGAGATTTGAAAGCCGAGCTGAAGACGCGGAGGGCTATAACAGGTGTAATAATGAGTGCATTGTTGGGCTGCTGGAGGCGGCAGAGGGGACAGAAGCAGCGGCCTTTTTTTAATCCAAGCTGCGTTCTATCATGGACATGGAATCCCTCACACCATTCTTCGCTCTACAGAGGGCCCTCCGGGTGCCGGCCACCCTCCAGCACTGGGGAGACCACCTTGGCAGATGGTGGCTAAATTGCTCCATTACAGGGACAGGGACCTGCTGCTTCAGAGGGTGTGTGAAACGGGCCCCTTTGAGACAGGAGGCAGATGTGCCACTATCTTCCCGGATTTAGTGGCCAAGGGCGCTCCAGGCCAGAGGGCAACCTTAACAGCGGTGAACCAAACCTGCTAGAAGAGGGCATCCAGCACTCTTTGCTGTTTCCCTCTAAATTGAAGATCATGCTGGATGGCTGCACCCATTTTTGTCAAGATCCGAATGAAGCATGGACCTGCCTCGAACAATATCGCTCAGGTACAGCTCGAGTACAACAGACTGAGTCACACATGCCCTGGCGCGGCAGAAGAGGAGACGCTCAAAGGACTGACTACGTCCAACTCAGGTGACAAAGCCTACATAGCAACAGGCCTGTTAGGGGAAGTGGATGGCTCTCCAAGCGGCGGCGTCTCTGTTGGAACCCGGCTCTCCTGACAAGGAACTTGGAGTTGATTCGGACCCCCCGGATGTGAGGGATTCTACTGACTCAGACACAGTTATCAGTGCATTGGAGGGGCTCCCCCTGGTGACACCCCAAACATCAGGAAACATTGTTTAACACACACAGCCAGTATTCCTGCTTGAAGATGTCCGCTTGTATGATGATGTGGGCCAGTCCGCCAACTGGGCTCTGTTCGTAGGGCCTGACAGGCCACCCCTGATCACCCACTGGAACTTCCAGATGGATGATGACAATAGTTGCTTGAATGTTGGTTTGTATGGTTTGGGCAACCAGCCGTTGCTACCCTGCTCTTGGGAAGGGGAGTTGGGATACGTTGGTTTTTATTGTTTTTGCCCTTGGCCTCCTCAGGGAACTAACTTTATTGCTGGGACATTGCATGGGGTAGGGTGGAGGAGTTGCAGGTTGAACTGTGGAAACTAGTCACTGGATACTATCACATACTTAAACTGCTGACCTGGAATATCCAAGGTATGGGTTCTGTATCCAAATGTTATAAAATCCTATCCCACTTAAAGCGCAGGGGGATGCATACTGCACTATTACAGGAGTCACACCTCACTTCAGTCGAGGCCAAACGTCTTCGTAGGCGATGGCATGGACAATTGTATGCAACCACCTGCACTGCTTTTGTGAGGAGGGAGGCAATCTGGGTTTGGGGGGGTTGCCCTTTGATTCTCCTCAGTGGATATGGACTGGGAGGGCCATTTTGTATTGGTGGAAGGATGGCAATCCACTAGTGCTGGGCAGTATATATGCGCCCCCAATCAGGACCAGGCCCTCTTCTTCCATTCGCTATCTGCCTGCCTGTCCCAATACACAGAGGTCCCACTACTCTCGGGGGTGACTTTAACAGTATTTTAGACCCTGACCTTGACCGCTCGACCCCGCCGCTGCAGGGATCAGCAACGACTAGGCTAGCGACTGCCCTTACCAACTGGGTAGCTTAAAGGGGCATGGTGGACATATGGCATCTTTGAAACCCCCTGGACAGAGACTATTCGTATTATTCTCACCTCTATCATGTCCACAATAGAATTGATCACTTTGTATGCTGTGCGTCTCTTAGAGGTGCCATCACACATTCGGAATACCTTAGGCAGACTCTGTCCGACCACAGCCCACTGCTGGTCTTTTTACAGACAATGGAAACTCGCCTGCCAAGCCCACCTTGGCGCTTGTACTCCAGTGCACTGGATGATGAAGTCTTCCGTAGCGAGCTGGGTTCCAAACTAACTTTGTATCTTGCACTGAACACAGGCACTGCAGCGCCACTAACCAAAGAACCAAGTGTGAAGCCTTGAAGGTGGTGCTACGGGGGCAATGCCTGGGACACAAGTAGATATCAGGAGGGTTTTGGAACAAGATATTACACGGCTGGAGGTAGACCTCCACCAGTATGATACTGAGTTAGGCGGTACCCCAATTGCACAAACAAGATTATTGGAGACCCGAGAACTACATAGCGTGGCACTGGAGCGACTCCTCTGCCATTATTATAAAAACTACATAGCTAGGGCACACGTGGAGGAAAGGAGATCGTGGCAACTGCTGGCTTGCCTGATCCGTCCTGATATAGGAAGGACCCCTATCACCTGATTGCTAACTGCAGGGGGCCTAGTGTTTTAATTACCCACCCATATCAACACAGAATTTAAGCACTATTATCTGTCCCTGTATGGGCCACCCTAGGCGGAGATGCCAGGGACCATGGAGGGATTCATGGCTGCCTTTTCCTCAGGTGACTTTTTCCGAGGGTGACAGAGAGGCACTGGGAGCACAGTTGTCAGTGGGAGAGGTCAAGGCCGCCATAAAAGCCCTAGCATCTGGTAAAACCCCAAGCAACTATGGCTTACCTCCAGAATTTTATAAACTCGTCATAGGTACCCTGATGCCTAAGCTGACAGAACTTTAAGCCAATGCCTATGAGAGGAGGAAACTGCCAGCCCCAACCCGAGAAGCTCTAGTGATTCCACTGCCTAAGACTGCGCAGGCTGATGTAAAAATCACTGATTTCCGGCTGCTATCCATGCTCAACACAGACTTTAAGATAGTAAGGCCCTGGCCACTAGACTCCTACCCCATATGCATACTTTGATACATAATGATCAGAATGGATTAATTCCCTGCCTTAGTACCTCTCAGAATTTCTGTGGGCTCTACTCCCTGCTCTTTGATAGTGCCCAGCCCCCGCATCCAGGGACAATGATAGTATTGATGGACCTCGACAAGGCCTTCAACATTGTGCGCTTGGACTTTCTTGAAAATGTTATGTTGCAGATGAGGCGTTGACTGGGTTAAGCTCCTGTACACGAGCCCTATGGCAAGTGTTAGGACGGGCCGAACAATATCAGATAGCTATGACATTCATGGAAGGACCCAGCAGGGATGTCCACTATCACCACTGCTATTTGCAATAGCTATTGAACCCCTAGCAAAACAGCTCAGAAGAGAAGGCGGAGCCTGGGGTATGTATCAGGAGAGGAATGCCCACATAGTCTTGCTATATGCAGACGATCTCCTCATATATTCATATATCTTAGTGATGGGGCAACAACTTTACCATGGGTATTTGACATACTGGATGATTTTGGGGACTGTTCCACTTTGTCACGTAGGCTCGCATTATCCTAATGAGGCTGCTGGATTCGGGCAGCAGAATCACCTGAATTGTGGGGAACTGAGTCAAATCCCACAAGTGACAGCTGTCGGCCTAATCCGGTTTTCCGGCTAACTAGCAGCACCACACCACTGCCCAAGAGCAGAGATGATTGTGGCAACCGGACCATGACAGGAATGACTCCTCAGGGAAGTTGTGTTTGATCAGATCTCATCCTTTTCTCTCAGTTACATTAGTCTGATATATGCAAAGACAGAAAGAAGCTGAGAATGGTTCAATAAGGTTTACTGAATTACCTGCATCTCAGATAAAATGGCATACATTGCAATAATTAGGATGATAAAACACACCAGAAGCAAAATGGCGACAAGAAGTGAAACACAGGAAAAGTCACACCATACTGTCACTAGAAGTAATATATGTGGTTCCTACCTAAGCTAGGTTAGAGCACAGCGTGATAAGCCCTAATCCGCCTTTCAGGTTTACCCGCGGGAAGACATCAACCCCCATACCTGAGCAAGAAAGCTTGTTGTCTAGAAATAAATCATCCCCTTGTAGGCCAGTGATCCGGTAGTCTAAGCAAGCAGCTGTAGAGAAGGCAATCAAACAATCAGCATGCGGTCGTGTTCATCTAGCTGGATTCTCCCTCTAACGTGTATGGGACAGAGAAGTGTTTTTATAATAAAACAGCTGATGTTCTGAAAAATGTCTCCATGTAAGGATGTGTGTTTCCGTGAATGTTGGAAACATAGCATACCACTTTGCCGGCAACTCTATCTGGCTGCAGCCTTGAGGAAATTAAAAGGGAAAAGAATGTAATGCTAGAAATGCAATGCCTTCCTACGTGAAAGAACAACCAGATAAAGAAAATAAGACAGCTCCGCAAACGTGGCCTGTACTAAAATATTAAAATGAAGCTGAATAAAATGTAACTGGGCTAAAGTGCACAAACAGCAGGTCTTGTTGCTAAAATAACATGTCTAAAAACATGGCTAAAATACCTATACAACACCCTCCCCTTGCTGGTTCAAAGGTGGTAAAAGCCTAACATTAAAAACATAGAAGTAACTAAAAGCTATCCTTCAGAACGTTTATGAATGAATGTCAATAATGACAAGTTAAAAGACACTTGAACATGTAAAATATTTAAAAAGGGGCAATTTAAAACATTAGCAGTGGTGCCAATAGAACCAAATTTAAAAGTCAGTATCATTTTTAAAATCGCCAATTATATCCGGGACAATTGAAGCCAGGAAATGTTCCACTTCAGCAGGTGGTATAGTAGCCAAATCGTTGCCAAGGAAAACAAAGGGGCATGTTCTAAAGCAGGAGCTTTGCTGAGGCAGCAGCGTTTTTGTTGTGCCCAATGTTGAGTTAAGAGCCGCATGATACATGTAGGGCAACTCATAAAGAGCTTCCCATAGCAAACGCACCCTCAATGCAAATGTCTGGTAATGAGCCCTTATTGAGAACATCAACAGTTCAGCATCCAATGAAAGAAGGCAGCATTGAAAGACAAACTTTTAGTGAACATTGAAAAAGGCACTGAAAGCATCGAAACATGGGCTCCACGCAATCCAAAACTGGTATGAATGACAGGGACCGGTCGCTCTCCAGTTCCTCCAGGAGTGGTGCTCCAAAATACTGCATCATGCATTCACTACACAATTGCGCTGGTGGAAGCGCTTTCAGTCCTCTTTGTTGTGAAGCCATTGCGAATAAAAAATAGCAACAGCAAGATGCCACCGATATAGCCAAAGTAACCGGAAATCCCCTGAATATGATTGAAAATATTGAGTGTATGGCTGAAGGTATTAAGCCAAATATAGAGGAAAAGGTGTGAACGAAACTAGAACCCATATCCTTAGTAAAATGCGCAATCCCCAGCAGCACTGGATGCATTAAATATTTGTCCCACAAGTTAACTAAAGTGTCTCGGAATGTTTGTACTTAAAAGAGACTGTATTTCTGCAAATGACCTCGCGATTTGAAGCGCATAGGTCTCACGCGCATATGTAAGCACCACATGTTTTTGAAACAACAAAGCCTTGAGTCTGCTCAACTTGTCAAAATTCACATTTGAAGTAGCAATATGAGGCCAAATATCTGCACTTTTGTCTGTTGTGTAGGAGGAAAAAGGACATTCCCGCAACAGGTGACATTATGGGAGGCCGAAACGACATAAGCTATTCCGGCTCGCATTCCACATTAGCTCTCACTGTTAAAGAGCATATAGCTTCCATTCAAGAGCACATGGAAAACCGGTCTAATCAAGGGTAAAGGGACTCCCTTTAGATAGCACGCTAAATTCACTGCAAAGCGTTACACGCCCCATGCAAGGATGCTGCTTACAAGCCATCGAATGGCCCACAGAAGTCTCACATTCACTGCAGCTAAGAAAGACCTCTTTCATGCCACTGAAACATTGGTATGAAAAGGGAAGCTCCCACACCTTGTGTTTGTAACTATCTCCCAGTCTTTCATATCTGCCTACTGTAATGTATTTCAAGCAGGATATGAATTGAAGTGTTGAATTGGGCAGATTGATAGCCCCATGTATTAAACATTCAGCAGATGGTATTTCAGCCACAGTAAAAAGCAACTTTTCTAACTTCTCGATGTTTAGCATAATATAAGTCGCTTCCTTCGTAGCCATTACTTGTTGTTGTCGTGTTAAATTAAATGCTGAGAATATGTCCCTAGCGCTTACGTGTTGCCAAGGAAGGCGACTCGCTTTCAATGTTTGTAGCGTCCAACCTAACTGCATAATGGACCTTAGCTATCTCTGTCCATGTTGTAAGGATGACATGTTGCTTTGTACTGTGTCTATTGCAGAAGAAACAATGTTGTGTATATATGGCCAGACAAGGTGTTAGTCCCATTATCTACAACGGCTAATGCTTTCTGTAAGTTTTCCTGATCTATTTGCCTTAACCAGGTAGCAGCTTCTTGATGGGGAAGTTTCCAGATTTTATTATATACTGCATTTAAGAAGCGCTTTCTATGTTGTATTCTGGGGTCTAACAGGAAACCCCCCCAAAAGAACTTGTCTGTTCTGTTTCATTTAAAAATATCATTTGAACAGGTATCAAGCATGCTCTGTGTAAAGCTTCCTCTACCTTTCTTTGACAATTCTTACTTTCCCACAAACTTTTTAAGTCAATCGACTTCAGACAATATTCATAGCCTTCTATAGTCACAATCGACCCTTCGCTTACGGCCTTTGTCAGCTGGAACTGGATGGCGACCTCGATTCTTGCAGGTCCTGCTCTGGCCAAGGTAAGGCCAGCCCTTTCCGGTAGCCACGGTGCTGCTGACAACAGTCCACAGCCTCTAGAAGGGGTCCCAGAGGAAAAACCCCAAAGGGAAAAAACATCTATGACAGGAACTCCCTGGAACCGAAGAAAAAACACATGAAAAAATATCAGACTTCCAAAGTCAAGAAAAAATAACTGGAAGAAAGATTGGACAAACAGGAATAAAGACTGGAATCGGAAGAAAACAGCCGGAGCATGATCACCACCAGAGGAAGTGTTGTAGTGCCAGGAGAACAAGAATCTAACCCCTTAAATACCCCTGAGCAGGAAGTGACATGCAGGAAAAAGCAAGAACGCCATTTTAGATTGGGAAAAGACTATAGAACAAGGTAGGAGAGGACGCCATATTAGAAAGGGTACCAGATGCATGCAGGAAAAAAGACAAGAAGAAAGGCATGCTGGGAGAAAGAGAACATGGTCCCACTAGAAAAAAAGAAGAAAAGGGAAAAAAACAAAAAGGAAGAAGAAAATAGCCCAAGAACAAGGCACCAGGTAAGTGAGGGGTGGGAGGGCGCATTCACCTAACGCGAGGCCTGCCTGCGCTCCGAACACGCCGAGGCCCGACACCCAATCCTGGGCCCCAGACCTCACCGATGATGCAAGCTGCGGCTGGAAAAAGGGGCCGCAGCGAGCACCGCAGCCAGGAAAATGGATTGCGGCTCCAACTGCGGTCCAGACCGGTTCCCGGACCTGGGCAGTGGAGGCCCGCGGCATAACCGTAGGTCCTGAACCTCATATCCAGGTACATCATCTACCAACAGAGGAGGGAGACAGGCGAATTGTCTATGAAAAGGATCAGGCATATAGGGCTTCAGCTGAGCTAAAATGGTATGAATTGCAATAACTAAGATGATAAAACACACTAGAAGTAAAATGGTGACAAGAAGAGTGAAACACAGGAAAAGTCCCACCATATTGTCACTAGGAGTCATATATGAGGTTCCTACCTAAGCCAGGCTAGAGCACAGCGTGAAAAGCCCTAATCCACCCTTCATGTTCCCCCCTGGGAAGAAATCATTCCCATGTAGGCCAGGGATCCAGTAGTCTAAGCAAGCAGCTGTAGCGAAGGCAATCAACAATCAGCATGCGGTCGTGGTCATCTGGCTGGAATCTCCCTCTAACGTGTATGGGACAAAGAAGTGTTTTTATAAGAAAACAGCTAATGTTCTGAGAAAATGTCCCCATGTAAGGATATGTATGTTTCTGTGAATGTTGGAGACACAGCATACCACTTTGCCGGCAACTCTATCTGGCTGCAGCCTTGAGGAAAGCAGAAAGTGACAGGATGTCTTGCTAGAAACGCAATGCTTTCCTAGGCGAAATGACAACTAGATAAAGAAAATAAAACAGCACTGCAAATGTGGCTTGTGCTAAAATAATAAAATGAAGCTGAACAGAATGTAACTGGGCTACAGTGCACAAATGCCAGGCCTAGTTGGTAAAATAACGTGACTAAAAACATGGCTAAAATAGCTGTACAAAAGCTTAAATCGCAGAAAGATGTGTTCCCGATGGTCAGCAGTATTCCCCGCCCGGCTTCATGCACTACCGATGTCACCTGGGTGCCACACTTGTTCCGCTACCTAGGAATTCAAATTTATCATCAGCTTCCTGATCTGCGCGAGGGCAACCTAAGAAAGGCTCTCTGGGGAGTTATGAACATATTTGGCCTTCTGGCAAACTCTCCGCCGGCCCATTATGGCGCGTATTTCTCTCACTAAGATGGTGATGCTCCCTAAACTCCTTTATTTCTTTGTTAACTTACCCATTTCTCTTCCAGCCTGATGGTTTCTTGTGTTGGATGTTCTGCTTAGAGAGCTGCTATGGGATGGTGGCCACCAGCATCTGGCTTTATCAACTCTCTGCCTTCCCCCAGAGGACTCAGAGTACCTGACTTTGAGCTTTACTTTCTTGCAGCTCAGCTCCAATGGGTGATGGCTCAGTGGGTTAGACCTTGTGGAGGTAACCTCCGACAATTTTGACCTGAGCAGGTGCGGCCTTTTAGCCAAGATTCTGAACCCTACCCTCTGGGGCCCCAGACCAGTGATATTACTAGTAGCGGTTCTCACCAGTTGTTGCAGGACACTTAGAAAAACAAGAACTAAGGTGTCTTTTGCACCAGCGATCACCCTCAGGGGTCTACCTCATGGTGACCCTTGCTCCTGCTTCACAGCAGGCCACCTCACACACTGCACAAAGACAGGTATACAAACACTACATGACTGTTACTGTCAGGGGCTCCTGGTCCCATTTGCCAATTTGGTGAACCAGACCGGCTTGCCCTGTGGACAATTTCTCACATATGAAGCGGTGGTGAGAGCCATGAGAGATCTATGGGGCAACATGGATGGAGAACCTGCGACACACACAGCCTTTCAGACCACGCTAACAATTGGAGGGGGCTTTCACCTTATCTCATGGCTCAACACAGCGCTGAATGGGATGATGGAGAGGCCGCTGTGTGCTCTGCGTGCCTGGTGGGAGATGGACCTGAATAGAACCCTTACAGACTCTGAATGGCCCAGGGTCGTAGGGTATGCCCATAAGGTATCCCAGAATACACGACTCAAGTATGTACAATATTACTACACTCACAGGACATACCTCACACCACGCAGACTGAGATGTATAAATGGGGGGGAACAATTGGGCTGCCCCTGCTGTCTCTTCCCTGATGCAGACTTCGGACCTATGACCTGGAACTGTCCTGGTCTCCAGGAATTCTGGGACAGGGTCATTCTGAGGCCTAATCGCACACTGAATAGGTAACTTGAGCATGTACTGGCAACAACCCTATTGGGACTACTTAGCAGGTCCCACCCTGAAAATGTGGGACATAGATTTGAGAATCTGGCCCTTATATTAGCTAAACAGAGGGTGTGTCTGGCTTGGAAATAGTAAAAAGAGATCCACCTTGAGTACATGGGTTTTGGATGTGACACTCTGAGCTGGAGCAGAGGAGAGAGCCTTGCTGAGGGGGGGGGGGCCGGAGGGATAAGGCACAGATAAATGGGAGACAATGGATCTACCTTGTGGGTCCGACTCTGAGGGTGGACCAGAGGGGAGTGGTGAAGACAGCCCATGCCCGGTAGGAGACAACACCCCCACAAATTGATATGGGGCTTGGGTCGGGCTGGTAGGATGGAGGAATCCCCCTGATGGCTTTGATATGTACCCTTGGGCCGCAACCAGTTTCCATTACACAGAGTGCGCATTGCGTGCAACTCTTACACCAGAATACATTCTTGATCACGTAGGAGTGCGGAGGTAAAGGGCAAGTTTCAATTTGATATTGTTTTATGGTATGTATTAGGTGGCCAGGTTGGCCCATCGTCGCATTTTCCCTGCACACTCACCAACGTCCCATTCTAGCTGGAACCATAGCTTCCACACTTTGGAAATCTGGTCATGTGATATACATATGAAGCTCAGGGGAACATATACTGGAGACTCTGTACATACATTGACAGATGAATATGCTAAAACGTGAAATGTCAATGTATTCAATTGCAGCTGTGTGATAACAAAGAGAATGGACATATTTCAATGTGTTACATTTTGCATAAAAGTGTTAAAAAAAGATGTAATGCCTATAATAATCTTGCATCTAGCTATGGTTGTGAAATAATGTTTGTCTAAAGTCAGAAATTTCCTCAAACAAAAAGTGTAAAAGTAAGTTCAATTCTTTTCTTTGGAGTTAGTTATTGCACAACCAGTCTTTATCTACAGCAATCTTCATATAGCCTTCCTTAACTCTTCTCTGACTTCTTCTAAAATGCTATCCCTACTCTTCTACTGCAGCCTTGGGCTTAGGGAAGTCTTTTTAATTATTTTTATTTAGCAACTTATCAGTTTTATTTCAGTCTATTGCATTCATCATTCAGTAAGACTTTTCAGACAACTTTGTTTCTTTCAGAAATCATTTTCAGCAGCTTTTCCCCAAATACAGACTCAGTATGACATTAAGGTGGTTCATACAGTTCTGCATTCAAGTCAAGTAGAATTGACACTGGGACAATCAGCACTTGGTTCATGAGGTAAGTCCATTCAAATGCAGAATATGCTCTAAATGCACCCTTGCTCATTTTGATCTCCTTGGTCTTTGTGATCTTCTCCTTATGTGTCACTTATACTGCTTGAGTCTGTAACACCTATCTGTGCCCTTCAAATCATTTCCAGAGGAATGGGGAGGCTACCTCACCAAAGCCTGTAACACCTATTTCCAAAGGGAGAGGTTGTAACACTCCTCTCCCAAAATAAATAATTTGTTCTGCTTTCCTGGGCTTGAGCTGTTCAAGCAACCGGAGGGCAGAAACCTATTTGAGAGGTGACAGCAGCTAGGGTTGCCTGGAAAACCTCAGAAGGCTGGAATGGCAATACTGGGGGTCCTCTAAGGAGCTCCCAGGGTGCATGGAATCATACAACCAATGCTTGCAAAAGCATTGTGGTAGGATTCCAACATGTTTGATACCAAACATGCCTATGTTCGGTTTACTCAGCAATTGTTGGAGGTATGTATTCAACTGACAACCTTGATCCTAATTGTTTTGACCCTAGGCCCTTGGCCACTCAATACTGTAAGTGACTCTTCTTGATTCAAAACGTGCTTCTTCGCCTGGATCCTGTAGTTTTTCTAGTTTTATCTCAACTGCCACCTCAGGTTGAGCTAATGTTTCCCTCTCTTCTACACCAGAAATGTCAATGCCATTTTGTAAGACCTCAGGATTCTCGATTGGTGCAACTGTCTGAAGTTCTTCACCCCTTCCACTTCTCTGCTGTTGTGAATCTTGCGATATTTCTCCTGTACTTGTACAGCTTGCAGTGGTACTGTCACTAATGCTCTTGGTTCTGTTCCAAAGAACACTATGGCCCTCATTTAGACCCTAGTGGTCATTTGACCGCCAGGGTTAATGTGGCGGTATCACTGCCAACAGGCTGGCGGTGTATATGGCCACATTATGAGTGGGGTGGGTTGGCCGCTGCCAACCTGCCATATGTCCACTCATACCGCCATGGCGGTATTAACCGCAGGGCCAGAGATGTTTATCTCGGACCTGGTAGTCCACACAAGACCATAGGCAGTACAATGAGCCGGCCTAGCACCATGGTTTCCTCAGCTGTAGCATCCCCACAAAAACCATGGCGGTAGGGCTACCAGCGAGAGAGAATTCCTTCCCTGTCACCGGTAGATGGCTCCCCCACCCTCCCAGCAATCACCTAACACCCCCCAACCCCTGGCCCCACCCCACCTAGAGTCACAGCACCCCTAACCCCCACCCCCTAGAGTCACAGCACCCCCAAACCCCACCCTTCTCCCCGCATACATGCATATACACGCACCACACCTCCACTTCCATACACGCATTCACTCACACTCATCCATACACACATTCACTTACACTCATCCATACAAGTGTTCACTCACACATACTCACACGCATTCAGGGGTGCATTCACACTTACATGCTCACAAGCGTATACACTGACATGCACACATGCACTCACTGTAACATTCATACACACATTCACCCACATGCATACAACCATGCATACACCACAACACTCACAGATGCATTCACACACGTACACACACATTCATACACACACGCAGATACCACACACTCACACACAACACCCCCATCCTCTTCCCTTGTTGGACGCCCAACTTACCTTGTCCAGCAGGGAGGTCATCCGGCAGGAAAAAAACAGGAAGGGGTGTTGCTACCACCTGCACCGCCCAGCCAGCAGGACACCACCAGGCCGTATAATTGGTCATAATATGGCTGGTGGAGTCCTTCTGGCGGGGCGGTGCAGGTGATGCAGGACCGCCAGCATGGCTACTGCCGGATTCCCACCCAAGTTGTGGCTGAAATCCGGCAGTATCCATCATATGGCGGTCGGAAGTCCACCAGCACCCAATTTGGTGCTTCAGCACATTTAACAGCAGTGTTTGCAATGAGGGTCGCCTGGTAGAGGCCATTCCACCTTGCCTCTAGACAAGACTTCCTTACATGCCTTTTAATCAGCACCCAATGCCTGGGGCTGAGGTCATGACACTGATCTCAATGTGAATTTGTAGTGACGTCTTCAACCTGCCGAGAAACAGAATGCACCATATCAGGCAATCCTTTGCAGTCATGAAGTATCACGTAATCTGTGATGTTCACCAGTGCCTTCACAGGCACATCAGGCAATTTCATGGCATGCCCCACCACAAATTCATGTGGTGGCAATCCTTTCTTCCTGTCAGGTGTACTCCACAGACTCACCAAAGGCAAAGCATCAGGCCATTTAGTGAAGTAGATGCACAGATTTTCACCAACCGAGACTTCATAGTTCCAGTCAACTGTTCCACTATTCCAGATGCTTCAGGACAGTAGCTACAATGAAGCCTCTGATCCACATGCAATGCTTCACACAACATCATAAGGACATCATGATTGAAATTATTGCCTTGATCTGACTCTTGAGAAAATGGCATTCCGTACCATGGCACTAATTCTCTCAACAACAATGTCACCACAGTGAGACTAGCATTTCCCTGTGTTGAGTCTGCTTCCACCCATCGAGAGAAAATGCACACTATGACTATGACGTATCTCAGCCCATCACAAACAGGCATCTCAATAAAGTCCATCTGCATCCTGTTAAAGTGACCACCTGAGCTCCCTACAAGGCTTAGTGTAACTGGAGTTCTTCTACTTACATTCATATTACACAGCAGTGGCACAATTCTTCTGTGAGCATCCTGAATCTGAGATTAAACCAATTCTGCATAAAAAGGAAATGTTATGTCATGGGAGGCACTAGACTTTCTAGCAAAACCCAGTTTCCATCTGCTGAAATCCAAATGTAATTTTCAAATTTCTTACAACCCGCTCTGACCCTACCCTGCTTTTCTACTTGTGTAACATCTTCCTGCAATCTTTTGAGCTCCTCCCAAATATCAACTACAGACAACAACACTGAAAAGACAGTGTCCTCTTCAGATTTGTCTATGTCCCATTAATTGTGCACAATAAGGTACAAACTCAACAGATATCTGTTTCCAACGGTTATATATCCATTGTCACTCCTATGAGATGCACATTTAACAACAGCAATTTCAGTTGGCAGATGTCATGCTTCTGGCAATCTCTTCACATGTTTGCTGTTTCTGATAGGTGAGCCAGATGAAGTCATGAAATCTTCTTGTGACCATAACTGCCCAAAGTCATGGACTACACCAAAGCCATACTGACTTTATAGTCACTCTCAAATCAGTTGACAGACTGCAAGCTCTTGTGAGAACAATCAGTTCTGCAACTTTTGCCTAGGCAACAACTCGAAGCCATGAAGCTTCTATATTCTCTTAAAATCGCAGAGATAGCATAAGTTGCTCTCAGAATACCTTCATGGGTTTTCAGACTTGAGCCATCCACAAAGATCGCATAATCAGGCTCAGTCAAAGGTTCCTTTTTAATGTCTGGTTTTGTCTTGGTCATAAATATGTGGCATCATGTTCAAATTCACCAGCATTTCCAGGTGGCTGCATAAAAACCTGACAATGTTTAAAAATTACATTTTCAGAAGCAACAATTTAAAGAGCATATTTTGCAAGCCTGGAATTTGTCATATGCTGCATTTTAATTCTGGTAAGCACAATCTCAACTTGAGTGTGGGACCATAGCAGTTAAAGGATATCCCATCACTATGCTTTCATATCTCTCAGTGCTGAAACCAACGGCCACAACTGATTTAAGACAACCAGGCAGCTACAGCATCAAGGGTAATTCAAAAGTATGCCACACATCTTCTGGAGCCCCTGTGCATTTGAGAGAGCACAGCCCTCCCTCTCACTACAAAATAGCTTAAACATTTTACTGTAATCTGGCATTTCTTGTGCCAGGATATGACAGAGACTTTCTCTCAGCTCTAGGAAGGTTTTCAAACATTTGTTGTCCCATGGAAGTGGATCAGGCACATTTTTTGTCAGCCTCAGTAAAGGTCTAGTCGTTAGTGAAACGTTCAATAGCCACTGTCTACAGTAGGGAACCATTCCCAGAGGAATGGGGAGGCTACCCCTCCAAAGTCTGTAACACCTATTCCCAAAGGGAGAGGGTGTAACACCCCTCTCTCAAAGGAAATCATTTGTTCTGCCTTCCTGGGCTTGAGCTGTTCAAGCAACAGGAGGGCAGAAACCTATCTGAGAGGTGACAGCAACTAGGGTTGCCTGGAAAACCTCAGAAGGCTGGAATGGCAATACTGGGGGTCCTCTAAGTAGCCCCCAGGGTGCACGGAATCATACAACCTATGCGTGCCTATGTTCAGAGTTACCATTATGTAGCTGGACATAGGTAGTGACCTATGTCCAGTACATGCATAAAATGGCATCCCGCACTCACGAAGCCTGGGAAAATGGTTGTGGAGGTCACAGGGTCCTCATACATAGGTACCCTGCACCCTGCCCTCAAGGCTGGAGGGCCTGCTATAGGGGTGACTTATAAGTGACCCGGTGCAGTGTAAATGGCAGTGAAAGGGTGCTTGCACCTTTTCACATAGGCTGCAATGGCAGTCCTGTAGAAGCCTTTGCATGGGCTCCCTATGGGTGGCAAAAGATATGCTGCAGCCCATAGGATTCCCTGGAGCCTCAAAGCCCTGGGTACCTAAGTATCATATACTGGGGACTTATAAGGGGGCACCAGTATGCCAATTGTGGTTGAAATACTGGACTACCAGTATGCAATAACCATAATTTAAGTGGGAGAGCATAACTACAGGTGTCCTGGTTAGCAGGATCCCAGTAGACACAGTCAAACACACTGACAAACAGGCCAAAAGTGGGGGTAACCAAGCTAGAAAGAGGCTACTTCCCTACACTCATTATGGCCAAAGTCCCGCATCGGGATGACCACCTATGCGGCTGTCCCTCAGCAGGCTCTATTATGAGTTTCTACCCGCCGGCCCAGTGGGAAACTCACCACACAATTGACGTTGGCTCGTAATCGACCCCCATGCAATGTTGCGGTGCATCGGGTACTGTCCATGGGGGCCCCTGCACTGCCCATGCCAAAGTGCATGGGCAGTGCAGGGGTCCCCATGGGGACCCCAATGCCCCCTTTCCGCCAGCCTTTGCATGGCATTCCGACTGCCATGCAAAGGCTGGCGGAAAGGAGACTCGTAATCTGAAGGGCAGCACTGCAAAGTGGTGGACTACAACCTTCGAGACCACCAGGCTGTCGATTGGCAGCAACCTGCCCGTACCGGCGACTGGACCATGGCAGCTCCGCCATGTTCGTAATGTGGCGGTCGGACCGCTACTATGGCGGCGGTCCCCCCACCACACTCGCAATGAGGGCATTAATGTCCATTCTCAGCCAAATGATTAGGCAAAGCAATGGTATTCTGTTTACAAGCTTCTTTTGTGCTCAATGTCATAAGTAAGTCATCAATAAACAGCACAAGAAATTAATTACAAGGCATCTGCAGAGATTTATGATTCTTTTTCAGAATTTAATTAAAATGGAAGGACTCTCTATATTCTCTGTGGAACTCAGCATCCTGCCAAAACTCTCCCGCGAAATATGAAAGAGAACAAATATGGGCCATCTTCATGCAATGAGATAGAGGAAAATGCCCGTCAAAGGTCCACAACTGTGAAACATTCTGCTGTGCATGGAATTTGGAAAGTCTGGTGGCTGGATTCGGTACCTCTGAACAACATGGGACAACAATATCATTTGTTTTTTGAAGATCTTGGACAATCCTAAACTTCCCCTTTGGTTTCTGAAACCCCATAATTGGAGAGTTACAAGGACTCCCAATGTTTTCCCACAGGATACCTTTCCACAACATGTCCTTAATCAATGGTCTGAGTCCTGAAACTGTTTCTGGTGTTAAAATATATGTGGTGTTCTCTGAAAAATTGCATTAGGCTTCACTGTGATACGGACTGGTACTACACCTTTGATTAGTCCGATTTCTTTATCTGTGAAGTCCTATACTTCTGGTCTCACAGTTTATCTCAAATCAGGAGGTAATCCCTCCACTGTCTTCACCACATACAATCCTGTAGCTTCTTGTTAAATTAATTTGAAGTCTACATCATCATTATGGGACTGGAATTCGACCCCATCTGGTGTACAATAGATTGTGCAACTTAACTAACACAACAGATCTCTCCCTAACAAGTTTACAGGACTTGAATCACATACCATTAACTAGTGTTTTTTCTTCAAATGAACCTACTTTTACGGGGACTCTTCAGAAACTGTTTATTTGTAACACCTACGACTTGATTTTTTTTTCCTGAGAGGGGTAGGTTAGGGACTTCCTCTGTTCTAACAGTGGAACGGGTAGCCCTAGTGTCAATAGGAAATGACACATGGTGGCCACTTACCTCTCTGTCTACAAATGCTCCACCCTGGCCTACCTCTAGGACTCTGCCAAGTACACAATCTTTCTCCCTCCTCAGGCACCATCATTGTGAATTATCAGAGCCAAAACTGTCACTACCAAACATAGGAAATTGCTGAAACAAGTTTTGATTCTGATTTTGACTCTGAAATTGATTGTGTTTACAGTTAACAGTTAGTTCAAGTTACGTTTGGGATTACCTATATTTAGCCAAGACATTGGGGCTTGCAAGACTTGCATCCTTGGAACCTGCATCTGCATCAGCACTTGCATTTGTTGACCAGGCACATTTTGCATTTGCATCTGATTTTCTCTATGCATTTGATTATTTCCATTTACTCTATCTGGATTCAGCCTACACTCCCTCTTCCAATGCCTAATTGTGTTACAAAAATGACAAGGAGTTGTTATTTTCATTGTTGCAACATCTACACCAGAATTCAGATCAATCAGAACTCCTCAACCTCTACCCTGGGGACCAACCATACCCTCTTTGAACACTTTGTATTCCATCCTAAAATCCAATACCTTGCATTGCACCGTAACTGACTGATTAAAAAAACTCTCTGTGCCAATTTTGTCAAGGCTAACATATATTTCTCCTTGAGCTTCTTTGCCCTATATCCTGTTCATCAATGCAATATTTTACATATTTCAGAACTTCATCCAAAGACTTTGTCTGCCAACAAATCTCTCTGTTGTATACCCTGACTATATTCTGGTCTCAACCCAATTACAAACTGGGAGATAAAGAATCCCATATAATTAGGCTCAAGATGCTGAAACGCCTTCAACAATCACTCATAACTGTCATGCACTGACTCTTTCACTTCTAATGAATTCTATTTAGCCTCACATAATCCAAATCCTTAGGGGGATATCTGCCTTTCAAGAACGTAATCACCTCATTGTATTTCTCCATTACTATAGGATATGGTGCATTAATGTGTGCCTCTGAATTTGGACAGTGTACAGCAATTTTGCATTCAGCCCCCAACCATTTGGAACAACAATATCAAAGAATGTGTTCAAATCAGTCCATAGCACTTTTGAAATTTTAACAAACCTTTCAGCTTGTGTGTACCACTGCACTGGATGTTCTCTCAAATTAGGGAAATTGCTTGTAAATGCTGCAAGATCCCCTTTACTCTATGTTAGGTGCACATACCCTCCACCTCGTCTTTCCCTCAATGGATAAGCTGAAGCTTCTCCATCCCTCGGGAATCTGGCCCCTTCCTTTCTATCTCATCAAATGATTTATTTTTCTTTTCTTTTTTTCTTTAACCATTTGTTTTTGTGTTTCTCAAATTCACTCCATTTGCAAATGCACTTAACTAGTTCTATAATGTGTAATCACATCCCTGAACAACGCATTCTTTCAATGGCTTCATCATCGAACTGTATCTTGAAACTTAGTTGCAATGGAATACTCTGTGAAAGAGCAACTTCACATTTTCTAATCAAATCTTCTAAGTTCTCATAAATGGTGGCTGCTCATCTAGTAATTTATTTGCTATGGTAAATGAGTTATTTTTCTTGAAATTGACTCACATGTTCTAAGTCCAAAAAAAACCTAATTATTTCTTCCAACTCAACTTTAGATCTAAAGACATCTAAAGGCCTTTTATTTCCTGAACGCGGACTGAGATCTTGATTATCTGTGTAGCAGCTTTCTCAAACCATGGGGGAAGTGCCGCGTCTTCTAATATTTTCATCTTGCTTTGCTCTGTTAATGCCACAAATACATCCCTTTACCATTCCCTTAATTATTGTAGAGTGTATAGCAGAGTTCATGCAATACTTTGTGAAAGCTCCTCCAACAGCTCCTTTAATTACACATTTTGGGTGTTATTCATCATAGCAGTTGCTGTACAAACCTCTACTGGCTATACTCTCACTAGTCTAGCAACAGTGGCTGGTACAGTCACAATGAAGGCAGTAACACCTGGAGGCATCACAGCTGGGGCAGTCTCAATCCATGTAGGCAAACGACTAGGCATAACATGTTGTACAGCAGGCTGTGTCATTTCTAATGGTCTCACAATTAGCATTGTATTCAGTTTAATAGGGGCAGTAGGGACAGTAGGTATTGTCACATTATTAGTTATTGTTGCTTCGGTATTTGACACAGGAGTCACATAAGGTGGTGGGCGTGCAACCAAAAATGTGTCCAATATTTAGGGGGTGATTCTGACCCCGGCGGTACAAGACCGCCGGGGCCAGGGTCGGCGGGAGCACCGCTGACAGGCCGGCGGTGCCCCGCAGGGCATTCTGACCGCGGCGGTTCGGCCGCGGTCAGAAGAGGCAAACCGGCGGTCTCCCGCCGGTTTACCGCTGCCCTTAGAATCCCCCATGGCGGCGCAGCTTGCTGCGCCGCCATGGGGGATTCTGACACCCCCTACCGCCATCCTGTTCCTGGCGGTTCGCCCGCCAGGAACAGGATGGCGGTAGGGGGTGCCGCGGGGCCCCTGGGGGCCCCTGCCGTGCCCATGCCAATGGCATGGGCACGGCAGGGGCCCCCGTAAGAGGGCCCCGCAAAGTATTTCAGTGTCTGCTAAGCAGACACTGAAATACGCGACGGGTGCAACTGCACCCGTCGCACCCCTGCAACTCCGCCGGCTCAATTCTGAGCCGGCGTCCTCGTTGCAGGGGCATTTCCTCTGGGCCGGCGGGCGCTCTTTTGGAGAGCGCCCGCCGGCCCAGAGGAAATGTCTAAATGGCTGCCGCGGTCTTTTGACCGCGGTGCGGTCATTCAGCGGCGGTACCTTGGCGGACAGCCTCCGCCGTCCGCCAGGGTCATAATCAGGCCCTTAATCTCCTGAATCACTATCAGTGTCAAATTTCATTTCATCTTTGTCTCCCTTAACTTTTAACTTCTACAGTTTTTCAGGTATCTCAGATTTCTCATAAATAATAGCTGGAAATTATCCAGTTCTTTCCACTATACCTTTCCTCCATTCTGCTGTTGCTCATCCCATAATGCATCTGCATATTTTTCCAAGCTTGTCTCTGGGATTTCTCTCTCTCTCTCTGGTGTGCGCCATCTTTTTCCAAGCACTTAGTGCTTCAAATTGTGTAGGTCTAGTATTTTCTCTTAATCTGTCAATAATCTCAAATTTAAAGTACCCCATCTAGGAAAATCTCAATGGACCCTCTTTTTTAGTGATCTTGCACCATTGATGAAGCCATACATATGTTTGCAACCCATCTTTAATCATCATATGATAAGCAGGCGTACCCTCAGATTGCGCTTCTACACCCTCCTGTGCTGCAATTTTCTCATCACATCTCATCAAATCTCTAATAGCTTTAAAAAATGTCATGTTTTCAAGTTAAATCAATAAATTGCAGACAATGCAAGTCAAATTCTTCAATGTTTTTTTTCTGTTCCATACATGTCAAAATTTTCGTAAGCCTATCTACCAATCTCAGCGCAACTCTTCACACCAACCGACCAAGCACTGCGTGGTGTTTCACTCTAAACACCCAATCCCCGTGCAGTGCAATATGACGCAACAATCTGCTCCTTGCAGCGGGTCACCCTCCTTTGCAATTTCTCCATGTACACACAGAGCTAGAATTCTACTACTCTGTGCAATATGAAATAACAATTTCTGCCTGCTCCTCTAAAGAAAACAAAAGAGCAATTACATAATTGGTTTTTACACCCTCCAACTTTCTCATTCAACAAAGAAGTTCACATATACAAATGAAATCTCGACCAGCAGGAAATCACCCTAAGCAATGAAACGTCACCTTTGTGCATTAGGTTCCACTAATATTAATCAATATTAATACATTCACAACAATTCGTTACAATCCCTATCTCAATTGTGCAGACAAGAAAACCATAAATCAGCTTTATTTATCTATCCCTGGATCTTGGACTACTTCTTAGTCCTATACCCTCTTCAACTTCTTTATGATAAGTGTATAACCAACTCCTATTCATTCAACATTCACATATCAATGCTTAAACAAAACCACAATTTCCAAACAATTGTGATGCATAACCTTATTGATACTTACACCTCCAGTTCTGCAATCTCTTTCAGAACCGCACTCGATCAGTCTATAAATTCAAGCTTTGGGCTATGGGACATGGGCAACTCCCTATCTTGGGGCAATTAATTACAGCTTCTGTTTCCCACACTGTAAACTGACCTTTGCTGCTGTGTTGTTTGCCAGCACAGGGAGACCTTGATTTACATGGGTTTACAAGATATACCTTACACAATCATCAGAGAGGAATCCCTGTATCATTTAGGGTCAATTGTACCTTGGACATTGTTAAGATTAAATAGAAGCCTTACCACAATCAGAGTGATCAATTATTGATTTTCTTTTTTAGACAATGAGAGTTGATGTACGTTTTAAAGCTTTATTTATGAGTTATTTTAACATCCCATCTTTATTGAAAATTAGCATATGTTGTCATTAGTATAGATCATCAATCGGGAGTTCACAAATAACAATCAATAAATCAGCATGAATGCATCAAACATGTTTGATAAAGAAATGGATCACTATTCTATGATTAGGACTAATTGGAAGAGGAAACAAGTAATTAAGGTGTCAGATAGAACTCAGAAAGAATTCTAAATAGAGATGTTAAAACATAAATCTTCAGAGTCAAATATCAAATATCAATTAGCAGAACTTCCAATAAAGAGAGGTTCAAGAAACTCAGTTGAGTCTCAGAGCAGCACAGCTAAGAGCAATGGCAAAGAAGGAATCTTGGGAAAATCTTCTTCTACTCTAGGAACAAGCACTAGTATAAAATAGCAATTTCTAAACTTTGCAACATATATCTTCTACTTTTCTTCAGCCAATCAGCAAGCAGTCTCTTCATGAGAACAGGAACATGTTGTCATCATCTTACTAAGAAAACAATATTCCTCAGACAGCAATGTCTTAGTGAATTATTTTATCAAAATGTAACTACATGGGTGAGAGTTCTCACCATTTACTTTACTTAAAAAAACTGAGTTCATGGTTAGGCTTTTAAATGATTATATTAAAATGACAAGCTACTTATTTATTTTTATTTTTATACGAAGCTATTGTGTTCTTTAAACATTTTGCATAGTTAAACTAAAACATTTTAATACAAATAATGCAGCTATGTCAAATATTGCCTATGAGAAGAAAATTTCTTAAACATTAAGGTGCTCAATAAGTTTTTGGTGGGATGCCCCGCCGCCAACCGTGCCGGCAGTCAATGAAAGACCACCAGTGTTGGCGGACAACATTCCGCCAAATAATGATGCATGGAGGCTCACCGCCATTGAGGGTCGCCATGCGCCATGCTGGTTGTCGGTGGCGGGGGTGGATGCTGTTCCACCCTTACTGCCACGTCATACCATACACCGCCATGCCTATATTGAAGCAGTTATAGGCGTGGCGGTGTATGGAGAGGTGGCAATGGCGGCGGAGCAGCATCCAGGGAGCCTGTTCCCTCCCGGAGCAGTGCGACGGAAGAGGTAAGTGCTGTCTGAGAAGGCAGGGAGTGCGTGTGTGAGTGCATGGGGTGTGCATGAGTGTATGTGAGGGGGATGTGTGTCTGAGTGCATGTATGAGTAAGTGAATGGGTGCATGTGGATTTGGGGGGGTTGGGGTTTGGGGGGCCTGTATGTAGGGCTGGGGGGTGGGGGATATTGAGGGTCGGTATGAGGGGATCTACATGGGGTTTTGGGGTGGAGGGTCAGTTTTAGGGATTCGGGGGGTGGGGGTAGTTCTAGGGGCTTGGGTAGGTGTTGTGAGACGGGGGAGGGGCCTGGCGTGTCACATACAGGTGACAAGAATGATTATTCCTGTCACCCATATGCTTTTCGCCAGGAATTACCTGGCGGGGTAACTCGCCAACGGAAACGGGATCATTCTCCCATCGCCTGTCCAGCCTCCACCACCGGGTTGAATGTGCCCACAGTCGGCCCGGCAGTCGAATCTGGCCTGGCGGTGGGTGGTAGTGAACTGGCTGCTTTGCAGCCAGTTCACTACTGTGTTCAGAATATGGCGGTCTGGACCGCCATGCCATTGCTGGTAATGACCGCCACCGCCGGCGTGGCGGTCCAGGCTGCCATGTTCATAATGACCACTTAAGTCATGGGTTGAGGCCTACAAGTTAATTCTACAATTTACTTGCATTAGTTTTCTCAATATTTTTCAAAGAATGCATCTTTGTGATTCTGAAACAACTTGCAAATATGTGAGGTTATTTCTGAGAATGGTTGGCTTCTGTTGTTAGTAGATTCCAAGCTTTTCCCTGATTGCAAAGTCTTTACAAAGGTTTAGTCACAGTGATGTGAGCTAGATAATACCATGGAACAATACATGTACGAATGACTGCCTAGAACTCAGACATAGAGACTGACTTAGAACTCATTGGACGGGTTACTCTGTCATAAAGATGATGGACATCCCATCTCCCGAAATCTAAATCCCGTAGAATATAATGGGATCTAGATTTTGACAGGCAAGATATCCATCACCATTGTGATGGAGTAATCCGTCCGCCGAGTTCTAAATCAGGCTCATAGACTATGTAATACAGCCACTCTTGGAATACATACTTATGAAAAATATTTGTATTTATTTTGTGATAAGAGAGAAGGGTTCTAACTTTCCATATTCACTCAGCAACACAGAGGAGCAAAGTGACTAACAGCCTACTTTTCAGCTACGTTAGATCCAGCAGCCTTTAAACTTTTGGGTTGCCTGTGGAGCATTGCTGCAACTTGTCTTGCCATTCAGCAAAGTGAAGGGATTGTGATGGGTTATACACATATTGTTTTAGTGCCTCATTAAGTTGAGGTTTTGCAGACTCAACCTCAACTCAGCATCTGACAAGCAGCTGTCTGACTAAGCATCAGCAAGTTATTCTTGCAGCAGAAAATATTTAAAATAAACGTTGCAATATCCTGAATCTGGCCAAAGTTCTGCCAGTGCCTGATGAAGAAGATATTGATGATTGGGACAACAGTTGATATCATGGCTGTATTGATGTGACAGACTTGTGTGCTGAGAGAGATACAACCTAGACTTAGAATTCCGAGAAGAGGTCAGAGATATTTTTTTTAATCTAAAACCAGATTAAGGGGGTCATTACAACATTGGCGGTATAAGGCGCTTACCGCCGTGCAGAAGACCGCCAATACACTGCGGCGGCGAAGGTAGACCGCCACAGCTATTATGACACACATCACTGAATCCGTCGAAATTCAGACACCCACACAATACCGCCACACCAAAGGTCAGCGATAAACATGCGGAAACAAATCCTCCACGCCAACAGAAACATGCCCATGCCATTACGACCCACTAATCCACGCGGCGGTCTTTCAACCGCGGTATACCATTGGCGGTACACACTGCTGCGCTCAAAATACACACACATCTACAAAACACCGCCACATTGGACAATTACAAATACATACACCTGATACACATACACACACCACTCCCACATAACCAACACAATATAAAACACACACCCACATCACCCACAAACCCCTACAACCAAAAATTCTGAGAAGGCCAGAGAGAGAGCACAGAATAGACAACCCCATCACACAGAGGCACACAACACCATCACCCACACAACATCCAAGCACAAAACCCCACATACCACTACACTCACCACACTCATCATCATATACACCACCCCACACATCACCTACATCACCCCATGGCACGCCAAAGACAACCCCGCTTCTCCGAGGAGGAGCTCAGGGTCATGGTGGAGGAAATCCTATGGGTAGAGCCACATCTATTTGGCTCACAGGTACAGCACACATCCATAGCCAGGAAGATGGAGCTATGGCAAAGAATAGTGGACAGGGTCAACGCAGTGGGACAACACCCAAGAAATAGGGAGGACATCAGGAAGAGGTGGAACGACCTACGGGGGAAGGTGCGTTCCACGGTATCCAGGCACCACATTGCGGTACAGCGGACTGGCGGCGGACCCCCACCTCCTCCCCCTCAACTAACAACATGGGAGGAGCAAGTCTTGACCATCTTGCATCCTGAGGGCCTCGGAGGAGTCGTTGGAGGAACGGACACTGGTAAGTCAAATCTTAACTATCACATCCCCCACCCTACCTGCATGCTATCACACACCCCCACCCTCACACCCTCCCCTATCACCCCAAATCCTCAATAATCTACCCATGACACCAACCACCCATCCCAACACCAAGACCTGCATGACACAACTAAGCATGGACACCCATCACTAAAGCATGCCCACTGCACAGACCCAGAACACCCCCCAACCATCACCACACAAGCCCCCACACAGGAATGCTTGCACTGGGGTTCACGCACACCCAACCATTGCACACCATGAAACACACACATGCAATAATCATGTACTTATACCCCCGCAGGAACCCGAAGGAACGTCACCACACCAGAGGGTCCAGACAACACCAGTCCACCCCCAGAAGAGGCCCACAGTGACGAGAGCAGCTCTGCCCTACTGGATCTTGATGACCAGCCCGGACCATCGTGGGCCTCAGGATAGTCGGTTCCCCTTGCCCAGCCACAGCCCAACACCGAACTTCCACCCTCTGGTAACACCAGCACAGCACCCACCCAGCAGGCCCAAACCTCCCTACCCAGGACAGGTCAATCAGCAGTGTGTCCACCACTACAGGGCACCCAGGCTAACCCACCACCCCAACAACAACAGGGACCTGGGGGCAGTGGTAGAGGGCACACGGTCCAGGGGACGGAGGCACAGGAACACCGGGGAACTGGGAGGGCTGCTGTGCGACAGAGGGAGGACAGGCCAAGGGAACCAACTCTCCACGATGCCCTCTCCTCCATCATGGGAGCATACCACCACTCCCAGGAGACGATGGCGACGGTCCGGGACAAGTTGCAGGAGACCCTGCGTCTACAGGAGGAACAATATTTGGGGTTCAGGGAGGAGCTCAGGACCATCGGCTCCGCCCTGGGAACCATCGTAGGGGTGCTGACGGACATTCAAAAGACCTTAAGAGACACCGTGGCACTCCAAGGGGCCCCTGACACTAGCCACGATGATGAACTGCCCACCACCTCCGCCGGCGCTAGTGGACAGGACGCCCCGCCACAGGACCACCACACCAGCACCTCATCCCCTGCAGATGGACAACCACCACACAAGCGGGCCCTGAGATCCAGGAACAGGACAGAGCAAGATGGCAAGTCCCCCGCCAGGAAATAAGACCACCCTGATTGTCCCCCCACTGTCCCACTTTGTTACCCTGTCCAAATCGGAACTGCCCCAGCTCCACTTCCAATGCCCAGATGTGCAATGTACCTGTGAGACTAATAGACTGGACTCTGTCATGGACATTCCTCCAACATCCCCCATCACCATTTTACAACCCCCCTTCATTTTTTAGCACTTAAATAAACACCCTTGAAACACTAAAAAAAACTGGAGTCAGTCTATGATTTGTAATTTTGTATTATCAATTACAGTTTCATAATGGGTTACCCATTGGAAGGCTAACATACCTATGTCACACATCACAAGCCCTTCAAGGATGCAAACAGTTGACACGTAGGTTACCACATTTGTGAAACTGAAATGGAAGGGGACAACTCAGTTAACAAATAGTGAGTGAAATGTCAGTACAGGATAGAGGTAGATGTGTGAAAGTTAATGTAATGGTAAAAATGAAAATGTTCTCACCTGTGTGTCACTGGAAATATTGCTGTATGACTGACTCCCTGTTGTCGTTTTCTTCTTCCTCAGCTTCATCCACATCACTGTCCACAGGCTCCACAGCTGCTACAACACCGTCATCTGGATCATCCTCCTGCAGAAAAGGCAGCTGGCGTCGCAATGCCAAATTATGGAGCATGGAGCAGGCGATGATGATGTCGCACACCTTCTTCGGTGAGTAGAATAGGGACCCACCTGTCATATGTAGGCACCTGAACCTGGCCTTAAGGAGGCTGAAGGTGCGTTCGATAACCCTCCTAGTCCGCCCACGTGCCTCATTGTAGCGTTCCTCTGCCCTGGTCCTGGGATTCCTCACTGGGGTCAATAGCCAGGAAAGGTTGGAGTAAACAGAGTCCCCCAATAGCAATACACGGTGCCTCTGGAGTTGACCCATCATATCAGGGATGCTGCTATTCCGCAGGATGTAGGCGTCATGCACAGAGCCAGGGAACACAGCATTTACCTGCGAGATGTACTGGTCTGCCAAACAGACCATCTGGACATTCATTGAATGATAACTCTTCATGTTCCTGTACACCTGTTCACTCCTGCGGGGGGGACCAGAGCTACATGGGTCCCATCAATGGCACCTATGACGTTGGGGATATGTCCAAGGGCATAGAAGTCACCTTTCACTGTAGGCAAATCCTCCACCTCAGGGAAAATGATGTATCTCCTTACGTGTTTCAGCAGGGCAGACAACACTCTGGACAACACGTTGGAAAACATAGGCTGGGACATCCCTGATGCCATGGCCACTGTTGTCTGAAAAGACCCACTTGCAAGGAAATGAAGCACTGACAGCACCTGCACGTCAGGGGGGATTCCAGTCAGATGGCGGATTGGTGACATCAGGTCTGGCTCCAACTGGGTACATAGTTCCTGGATTGTGGCACGGTCAAACCTGTAGGTGACAATTAAATGTCTCTCTTCCATTGTCAACAGGTCCACCAGCGGTCGGTACACAGGAGGATTCCGCCATCTTCTCACATGTCCCAGCTAACGGTGTCTAAGAAGGACAACAGCGAAGAAACAGTCACTATTCCTCCAGGTATGTACCCACAGTCACACACAAGACTACACCAGACAATAAACCCTTCCTGTATGTGTTTTGAGTGTAGGCCTCAGTATGTGTGACGCAGTTGAAAATGAATCCATGTGGGCCCCTGAAATGGTGGCTGCCTGACCTCTAAACTGGGACAGTGGGATTGTGGGGTAACCGTGCTGGCGTTGCACACCGTCGCGGTAGGCGGTCGCAGAGCGCGGCGCAATGCTGCATTGGTTAACATTGGACCCTATGGGTTCCAGGAGCCAATGAACAGGTGCGCCGGCGGTGATGATGCGCCCCGCCGCAGACGTCACCGCCGCGGACGTCACCGCCATTTTCTATCTGTTGAATCACTAGATACCTGACCTTCGACAGGAGAGGACCTACACTGCTAGTGCTGCTGTGACCTCGGTCTGGAAGCGACGATGGCTGCTGCGTCTGGGGAAAGGGCCCCTGCCTTCACTGCACAGGAGTTGGAGAAACTTGTGGATGGGGTCCTCCCCCAGTACATGCTACTCTACGGTCCTCCAGACCAACAGGTTAGTACACAGGGAGCACGTTGTAGGGGCTAGGCCTGGGTGGAAGAGGGAAGGGGGCAGAGTTCATACTACAGTAAAGCATGGGAATAAATGGGCCACATGGTCAGAGTATGGAGGGGGCCACACACATTGATGGTGCAGTTGGTAATGACTGTTCCTCTTCCCTTGTGCATGTCATGTAGGTCAGCGCCCACCAGAAGAGGGACATTTGGCGAGCCATCGCCAAGGAGGTCCGGACCCTGGGGGCCCACCAGAGACGGGGCACCCACTGCTTTAAGAGATGGGAGGACATTCGCCGCTGCAGCAAGAAGACGGCGGAGGCTCAGCTGGGGATGGCTTCCCAACGTGGGAGGGGTGCCCGTCGCACCATGACCTCCCTGATGTTCCGGATCCTGGCGGTGGCCTACCCGGAGTTGGATGGGCGCTTAAGGACATCACAGCAGACACAAGGGGGTGAGTACAACCTCATTCTGCTGATTTTGCGTGCAGTGGAGGGGTCTGGGTGGGGGAGGTTGGCTGTGTGTGTCCCTAGGCCAGGGCGAGTTAGGTAGGCAAGGCCCCTCCGTAATGTAGGCCATGTGGCACTCTACCCCACCTCAGAAGAGTGGCAAGTTGAGGTATAGTTGCCCCTGTGGCATCCATGTGCGCAGATTTCCACCATTGCCATGTAGGCCATATCCCAGAAATTGCATGTGCAGAGGCCAGGAGCACGGCGTTATGCATGGGGCTGCTGCGTCTGTCTTGTCCGCCAACGGTAGCGGTATGCCATGCACTAAAACTCTCTTTCTTCTGTCTCCCCCCCCCCTTTTCCTGCTCTCCCTGTCCTTTTGTACATCAGCATCATAAGGCGGAGGTACAGTGGCACCAGAGCACGAGGGAGCTGCATCCCACATGGCCATGGAGGGCCACACCACAGACTCTGAATGCACCAGTGGGACAGAGGGCGAGGGGAGCTTCACGTCAGCCACCGGATCACCAACCAGCGACACGGAATCGTCCGCCGATGGGAGCTCCCCTGTGGTGGCGGCACCATCTGTGCGCCCCACTTCTACAGGTACAGCCGCCACCTCCCCTACCAGCACCGCCCTCCCAGCAGCCCCTCAGCGTTCGCCCCGCGCCCGCTCACCCAGGAGGGTGGGCATCACCTTCGCCCCAGGCACCTCAGGCCCCGCCCCAGTCATCCCTGTTGCCCTCAGTGAGGAGGCCATTGACCTCCTCAGGTCACTCACTTTTGGGCAGTCTACCATTGTGAGTGCCATCCAGGGTGTAGAACGAGAGTTGCAACACGGTAATGCATTCCTGGAGGGCATTCATTCTGGTCAGGCTGTCCTTCAGCGAACCCTGCAATCTCTGGCCTCAGCACTGATGGCAGCCATTGTCCCTGTGTCCAGCCTCCCCCCTCCAACTTCCTCCACCCAGACCCAATCCCCTGTACCCCAGCCCATCCCAAGCACACCTACAGACCAGCATGCACACAAGTAGCTCAAGCAAACATAGGCACCACACACACCACAGGCACTCACACAAGCATCACACCCATACAGATACAGGAACATCCACTGTCTCCACTGTGTCCCCCTCCTCCTCTTCTCCCTCCTCCCTCCCAGTCTCGTCTACACACACACCTGCATGCACCACATCTACAGGCACTAGGACTCGCACCAGGACACCCAGCACCACAAGCCGCTTACCTGCACTCACCACATCCACTGCCATTTACACGTCCCCTGTGTCCTCTCCCAGTGTGTCTGTGACGCCCCCTCCCAAAGTACCCAAACACCGGCAATCACTCACCCAACATCCATCCACCTCACGACAGCCTCCAGTACCTGCACCCAAATCACCTAAAGTGACACCTCCTACAACCACCTCCTCTTCCTCCACTCCCAGACCCCTCCAGCTACCCATCCCAGTGTCCGTCAGAAACTGTTCCTATGGCAAATTGACCTTTTTGCCCCCACCCCACCCCTCCAATTCATCAGTCCCGTCGTAGCGCCTCAGCCAAAAAGCCTCTAGTACCAGTGGTGCGTGTTCCAGGTTTTTGGAGTTCACCGTCCACTAGGTCAGGCAGTAGGACCCGGAGCCAAGGCACTGGCAGCCCACCCCCTGTAAAGGCTCCGAAATTGGAGAGTGGACCACTTGACCGTGTCAAGACTCCTGGTGGGTCAACAAGTGAAATGGGATCGAAGACGATTGGTGAGTCAGCTGTAACTCCAAAAACGGTGGGGAAGGTCCAGAGGAAGTCTCCCCAGCCTGTTGTGAGTGTCACGGCGGAGAAGTGCGCCATCATTTCCGGCGCTCCAGACACACCCGCCAGCACCGTCGTCACTGGTCCAGACACCACCGTCAGTGCCCAGGAGTGCCCAATTATTGTCACTGGTCCAGAGACCACCGCCAGAGTCAGTGCCCAGGAGGGCCCAAGTATCGTCACTGGTCCAGAGACCACCGCCAGAGTCACAGCCCAGGAGGGCCCAAGTATCGTTACTGGTCAGGAGACCACCGCCGGAGTCAGTGCCCAGGAGGGCCAAGTATCGTCACTGGTCCAGAGACCACCGCCAGAGTCAGTGCCCAGGAGGGCCCAAGTATCGTTACTGGTCAGGAGACCACCGCCGGAGTCACAGCCCAGGAGGGCCCAAGTATCGCCACTGGTCCAGAGACCACCGCCAGAGTCACAGCCCAGGAGGGCCCAAGTATCGTCACTGGTCCAGAGACCACCGCCAGAGTCAGTGCCCAGGAGGGCCCAAGTATCGTCACTGGTCCAGAGACCACTGCCAGAGTCAGTGCCCAGGAGGGCCCAAGTATCGTCACTGGTCCAGAGACCACCGCCAGAGTCACAGCCCAGGAGGGCCCAAGTATCGTCACTGGTCCAGAGGCCACCGCCAGAGTCACATGCCCAGGAGGGCCCAAGTATCGTTACTGGTCAGGAGACCACCGCCAGAGTCACAGCCCAGGAGGGGCAAGGATGCCACAGCCCCGCTGGCCAATGATGGAACTTCATGCCACACACCAATGTCCAGTGTGGAGATCGTCATGCCACACACCAATGTCCAGTGTGGAGATCGTCATGCCACACACCAATGTCCAGTGTGGAGATCGTCATGCCACACACCAATGTCCAGTGTGGAGATCGTCATGCCACACACCAATGTCCAGTATGGAGATCGTCATGCCACACACCAATGTCCAGTGTGGAGATCGTCATGCCACACACCAATGTCAGTATCAGAACCGCCATGTCAAAGCCCCGCTGAACAGTCCTGAAACGCCATGGCAAAGCACTGCTGACCAGGGCAAAGACCGCCATGGCAAAGCACCGCTGAACAGGGCAAAGACCGCCATGGCAAAGCACCGCTGAACAGTCCTGAACCGCCATGGCAAAGCACCGCTGAACAGGGCAAAGACCGCCATGTCAAAGCACCGCTGAACAGTCCTGAACCGCCATGGCAAAGCACCGCTGAACAGGGCAAAGACCGACATGGCAAAGCACCGCTGAACAGGGCAAAAACCGCCATGGCAAAGCACCGCTGAACAGTCCTGAACCGCCATGGCAAAACACAGCTGAACAGGGCAAAGACCGCAATGGCAAAGCACCGCTGAACAGGGCAAAGACCGCCATGGCAAAGCACCGCTGAACAGTCCTGAACCGCCATGGCAAAGCACCACTGAGCAGGGCAAAGACCCCCATGGCAAAGCACCGCTGAACAGGGCAAAGACCTCCATGGCAAAGCACCGCTGAACAGTCCTGAACCGCCATGGCAAAGCACCGCTGAACAAGGCAAAGACCGCCATGGCAAAGCACCGCTGAACAGGGCAAAGACCGCCATGGCAAAGCACCGCTGAACAGGGGAAAGACCGCCATGGCAAAGCACCGCTGAACAGTCCTGAACTGCCATGGCAAAGCACCGCTGAACAGTCCTGAACCGCCATGGCAAAGCACTGCTGAACAGGGCAAAGACCGCCATGGCAAAGCACCGCTGAACAGGGAAAAGACCACCATGGTAAAGCACCGCTGAACAGTCCTGAACCGCCATGGCAAAGCACCGCTGAACAGGGCAAAGACCGTGTAGGAATGAATGTACCGCCACATCAGGCATCCTTATCCCATGTGCAGCTGGGACAGTGACAGGACAGGAAATTTCACGGGGAGACTCATCCAGTCTGGGCACCAGTTCCCCTCCAGAACCAGTGTAGACCTGCATCTACTTGAGAGACTGTGGCTTTGCACTCCCCAGGATAAAGCATTGGGCAACCCACCCACTGTAGAGACTTGAGAGACTGTGGCTTTGCAGTCCCCAGGATGGCACAGTGGGCAACCCACCCACTGTAGTGACTTGAGAGACTGTGGCTTTGCACTCCCCAGGATACATCAATGGGCAGGGAGCCCCGTCGTGGATCTGGCTTCGCATTCATGTGGCTGAGGTGCCCCCGCTTCCCTTCCCCCTGAGGTGCCTGTAGTGTTTCTATCTGATGCCCTGGCAGTGTTCTCTCTGATTTTGGTCAGGTATCTATTGTGGGCCTCGCCCATGCATTTTTGGACTGTTTGTGCACGGACATTGTTGTGTACATATCTGCACTACTTCTTGTATTGTATATTTAATTATGAGTGATTTAGAGATATATATCTGTATATTTTGTATGACATGTATATTGGCACATTACAATGTTTGACCAAAATTCGCATTGTCTTTGCATTCTTCCGGGGGGATTGTGGGTTGTTAATGTGATATTTTTGACTGCATTGGTGTGTATGTTGTACTATGCGAGGGTGGGGGTGTTTGGTGGGTGTCCCCCTAACTTTTGCCTCCCCTCCTCCCCGTGTATTAGATGCAGTACTCACCGGTATCTTCTGCGCCTACGTCGCTGTTGGTCGTAAAGGAGCAGAAAGACAAGGGCAGGTAGTATTTGGAGTTCCGGGTCCATGGAGTCGTCGTTCCTCGTGGGATGTGTTCAGGTGAGCGTTTTCCCATAGCTAAAGCTGTTTCCGCCGTGTTTTTATCCACGGTGAATCCGCCCCGGAAAAGGTGGCGGATTGGCAGGTTATAATGGTGTGGGCGGTACATTGTCTTCCGCCTGTCTGTTGGCGGTAACCGCTGCGCTGCTTGTCTGTACTGCCGTGGCGGACGGTGTGTTAAAGTGCCTGTCTTTGTTGGCGGTTTCCGCCAGGGTCATAATTCCCTTTTTTTGTCCGTCGGCCTGTTTGCGGTATTAGCGCACCTTTTACACCGTCCGCCAGGGTTGTAATGACCACCTATAATATGGAAGGGAGATCAACATTGGGTAGAACAGTTTTAATTTCATACATAAGCTTTATTCGGCCACAGACCATCAAAGCAATACAATACAATACAGTATAAATATAAAATTTAACTTCATAATATCATATCAAGATTAAAGGAATAAGGTCCATGTTTGCCCGACTTAAAACAATTTCAATCATTTTGAATAAAAAAATACGTATGCGCCATGCCGATACTAAAAACTTGCTTACTGCATAAATTGTCACATTTGAATTATGACTTTTTAAGATCCTCAAAGCTAAAACATATTTCCTTAAGTTCAGTTCCCGACAGATTTTGCGAATCCATTTAAACCTTGGGGTTGAGTAAGCGGGACAAAAAAACATGAAATGTTCTACTGTTTCGGAAGAAGTGCCACATGCAGGACAAATATTGGAGCTTAACTTGGGTCCCCATCTACTCGTCAAAGCCTTCAAAGGTAATGTTCCGAATCGAAATCTGGCATACAGACTTTTACCTAGTAAATCAGGAATTATATCTAGGTATAGTTCGAATTCTGGGTACCATTTAAAATCAATAAATAAATTAGTTAAGTGACCATTCGATTTTTGGGAAATGTAATTATTACGTATGTGGGACCAGTAAGCTCCTTTCAGTGCTTTTACATGGGACTTCACAAGTTGCTGAGGGTTCTCCCAAAAGTTCCTCAATCCCAGCGTACAAAACCAACTGGATACGTGTTTAATCCATGGGATGGACATAGAGTTAGGGCTTTTTAACAATTCTGATAGAGAAGACTTATATATGGCCAGTTCGGGGACTATCCAAAGCCTCACCCAATATAATAGAGGCCGTAAGATAATTAGGTCAGCCATTCGTTTAAGCCCAAGGTCTAAAAATAGGGGGGTTAATGGGGTGCTAATAGGGCAAGCACATAAGGCCTGTGCAAAACTATTCTCAATTTTGGTTATCCTGCTGCTATCTGACATGCCCCAGATCTCTGCGCCGTAAGCTGCAGCACCCTGTGCCCTAGCCACGTAAATCTTTACTGCTGGAGACACAACTTTAGCGACCGTATTCCTGTAAAGGCGCAATATGGATGCTGCCCGATGTTGCAAAAGCCCAGCACTCTTGCCAACTTGTTCCTCCCAGAGGAGTGAATCTGTAAGTCTCACACCCAAGTAGTCAATGGAGCTAACCTGGGCCAAAATAGCTCCCTCTAACCTAATAGTAAATTTCTTGCCAGTGCCAGAGCGAAGCACCATCAGTTTCGTTTTCTTCGAGTTGAGCTCTAGACCAAAATTCCAGCAGAATGAATTAAATCTATCCACGAGAATTTGCAAACCCATTGGGGTTTTTGAAATCAATAAAGAGTCATCCGCAAAAAGGAGAATAGGGATTTTCTGATTGACTAGGGTGGGAGCATCATTCTGGCATGTCATTAGTTCTTTGGACCACCTCGTTGATGAATAAGGAAAACAGAAGTGGTGCAAGCACACATCCCTGACGGACACCTCTTTTAATGGGGAATTTGTTTGTCAATTCACCTTGATTGCCCCATCTAACTTGCGCATATGTGCCTTCATGCATGCGTATCAATAGATGGATAATGTCGGGAGGGGCCCCTATTTTGTGTAACACTCCCCAAAGCTTATCTCTTGGGACCAAATCAAAAGCAGAACGCAGATCGACGAAAGCGACATATAAAGATTGCTTTGCCAAGACTACGTATTTCCAGTGTAGCACGGACAACCTAAAAGCCTGGTCAACCGTGCTAACTCTGGAGCGGAACCCTGCCTGAAGCGGTGAAAGGATCTGCTGCTCCGTCACCCAGTTCGATAATCTAGCTAGCAACTGTTTGGCAAAGATTTTTTGTAAGTTGTCGATTAAACTAACCGGTCTGTAATTGATTGGAAGATTTACATTACCCTTTTTGTAAATTGGGATAATTTCTGCACCCTTCCATGTCTCAGGGACCTGTCCTCCTTTTGTGATTTTATTAGACAGTAGGTTGATATACCAGGTCCATATAGATAACTCTGATTTGTAAAGGTCGCCTGGAATTTTATCGGGACCTGGGGCTTTACCTGACTTCAAAGAGTTGATAGCCTCTGCAGTTTCTTCTAAAGAAAAACAAATGTAACTCTCAGAGTTATAAGAATTCCCATCAGGTGGAGAAATGACAAGGTTAGCATTTGGTAAAATAAGGGGGCCTGATCCCACTTTATCACAATCAACAACCCCAGTGGAGGTAGTTCCTTCATAAAGGAGAGAGAAGTGCTCCACCCATGTTCCGGGTTGGATATGGTTCCTTAAATTAGACCTACCCCCTCTCTCGTGCTTAGTCAGCAGTTCCCAGAAAAGCGTGTTGTTGTCAGTTTTAATTATCTTCAAAGAGCACCTCCCAAAAATATGCAAATAGCCACTCATAAAGAGTCATGTGGACTAGGTAGATAATGTCAACACAAATAAGGTTTTGACACTGTTGGGATTCAATATGCTACCCTTCAGAAGTTGGTTCTTAGTGGGATATTTGATCATCTCAAGGGGCAAAGGTGTCATCTCATTCCCATGTCCATCATGACCACCACAATCCTACTCTAATTTAGGAAGCTAAAGACATATCTCTTAGGAGAATACTACAGCACAAGCAGGTAAGAATACACTTCCACTCTCAGAACCCACCTGCCCCTTAAATTACTAATTGACCATATTTTTGCCTTTAAACGTGTACTGCCCTCCTGTTCCTTTTGGCTTGGTTCACACTACTCATATACACGATACATGCATTAATACCTCTGCTCCTGTAATGGAGTATATGTTAAGATTTGCATGCATTTTGGTTTTTTTTCTGTAGTTTTCCTGTAGTTTCTAATGGTTTTGACTATGTAAGAGTGTACTCTTATACGTAAGCCTGTTCAATGGTGCTAAACCACAGTTTCTGAGTATAAAGTATCAGATCTGTTAGCTACAATGAGATGATTTAAGTAAGATTGAAATGGTAATAATATTAAGTTCTACATTCCATTCTAGTTTTATTTGTGATTTGTTGTTATGAGGAAGTACTTTCCAAATAAATCATTTGTAATTAGTTGATTAAGATGTTCACAGTTTGACAATATTGATTCACTTCAGCACTTTCATTTATTCACCATCGAGGGTTGAAAGACTATAGTGAATATAACTACTACTATTATTTCTGCTACTACTTTCAAGGTTAGTATTAATAATAATAATAATAATTTTAGTATTACTAATATTAGTAGTAGCAACATCAATGTTATTGTTATTATTATTGTTATTATTCTTATTGAATCCCCACTATTGTATGACAAATTAGATATTGAAAACACAACGAAGAAAATAAAAGACAACACACTCTAATGATACAGATACTTTTATTGAAGTCATATCATGTCCTTTTTGAGGCAAATGTTTTATGTTTTCGACATTTTTTGTGTTAACATGGAAAAACGTGTTGTTGTAATAAAGAAAACATCTTTTTATTTTAATATCTTAAAAAAAATAAGATCACAACTATAAAATTAAAGCTAAACAGCCACATGCATCTGCTGCTTTAGCCACCCAGTCACCACTGCTTAAATGTTTAGGATTAAATAGTGCGTATCTGAGCGTAGTCAGTTTGGGCACCCCAAATTTCCATGTATTTGACTCTATCCACAGGTTTCATGGGACTTTTAAACTTCAAGTAATAGTTGCCATCAACATACACTTCATAAGAATCTGGCTGGCATACAATGTCAATCTAAAAACAGAAAAAAGGAGAACAGTATATTACTCAAGTGTTACAATGCAGATATTTGAGTTATTTTCATTACTGGCAAGTAGTCCAGGCATGACCTTCTGATTTATTCATCTTCAACCTAGTCCTCAATAATGGGGATGTAGCAAGCGGATGATAAATGTTCCCTAAAAATCACACAAAGCCAGTCAATAAAGGAAGTGGACAAAAGTTAAGTACAGTTCAGAGAATAAAAGATCTGATTTATATATTTTCTTTCTGAAAATGGAAAAGATAATGCCCTCCCTTGCCATGGGAGTTCTCACCCATGGTGAGGTGGCATTTTTTGTTCTTTACTGCCCGGGTTTCTCTGGTGGTGACCATGGACATCAATTAGGGTTTGCCAGGGGTCGCAGCTATGCTCCTCTGCTTTCCCTTTGTGACCCCTGGGACTGTCCTTGCACCCTCTGGTTCTGAGAGTCCACTGGGCAGCACGAAGATCAGAAAACAATCTTCGCTTTCTAACAGCCATGTTTATATTCTGTAGCTCTTAGGCCCAAATCAGTTCCTTAGGTCTTCAGAAGCTTGCAGTGTGATTTTGTCTGCCTTCTGTCTGAAGCAGGTGAGTCTAATCCTGGAATTGGATAAATGTATCCATGGTTTTTGGGTCTCAACTGGGAATGCAAATACCTTCCTGTCTCAGTGAAAAGTTAGAATCAGACCAGGTATGGTCATGAAGAAAGAGAAATGTCTTTGCTCTGCGGTATGACATCCCCTACCAGACGACTAGAAAGCAGCCCACACACCAGGGTCTAATTCTGATACCCTTGATCTTTCTTGACTCACTGTGGCCCAATGACCTGGATCATCTCTCATTATCAGCACCAGAGTGGTGGCTTAATCATCTCAGTGCCTCTAAGAAGCACTACAACACTAGACCACATACACTGGCAAGGCAGTGTGAGGACAGGAAATAAATGGTACACTTTTTTTTCATTGTTTCTCGAACTCTCATTTTGCCTCACAAGAAGTTTACCTAGTATGAGTTTTAACTTTGCATTCAGGCACGTGTAGTCCTGGAGTTAGACTGGAATAATCAAAACTATAAGCAAAACAATGTGTAGATAAATGCTGGACTGGATGAGTTTCTTCTGCCTGACATTGAGCATCGTGCAATCGCTGGGTTCCCTGAATTTACCTCGGAAAACTGTATCTGCCATATGTATCCCTTCATAGGATGAGATGCATTCCAGTTGAACTAGAAATGTTTAGATTTGACTACTCATGCTAACACAATACTTTACAGCCATAAAGCTACTACAGTACATCTCTATTCTCAATTACACCATGTATCGCTATCCCGATAATAAACCTAGCATGGAGCTCCCACTACATCCCTCTCTTCAGTGAAAACAGTTGTGCTTCAACAGCAGAGTTATGTGTTGTGATCATCATTTATTTGAACCATGCCTCAGATTTTAATATTGCAAGGTCTGACCTTGAAGTTGTCAGAGGTTAAAATCCACTGGCCATGCTTCACAGCTGAGCTCACACTCCTATCAACTAAGTCTCATCTAATGTCCAAAGAGGATTCAATAAATGGAGAAATGGTGAGGCTCACTTTCAGGAAGAACAGGGAGGTGTGAATTCTATAATAAATCTAGTGTATATGTACATGCCAGTTTACTTTAGGTGCTTATTTCTTTCTTAATATGGCTTCACCTTATATGGCCCTGGTATACAGTGGTATTATGCCCACTTTGTGTTTTATTGTGAAATGTTACATAAGATAACATTGCTGCATGCTGGTTGAGTGGAATACTTGTCAGTCCAAGCAAGGTACCTTTAATGTATCCATTCAAGCGGATTAATCATCCTATTTTGGGGGTCATTCTGACCGCGGCGGACGGCGGTCGCCGCCCGCCCACGGTTCCCGCCGAAAGACCGCGGCGGTCATTCTGGCTTTCCCACTGGGCTGGCGGGCGACCGCCGAAAGTCCGCCCGCCAGCCCAGCGGGAAACACCCTTCCCACGAGGACGCCGGCTCAGAATTGAGCCGGCGGTGTGGGAAGGTGCGACGGGTGCAGTTGCACCCGTCGCGAATTTCAGTGTCTGCTAGGCAGACACTGAAATTCTTTTTGGGGCCCCCAGGGGCCCCGCGGCACCCCCTACCGCCATCCTGTTCCCGGCGGGAGAACCGCCAGGAACTGGATGGCGGTAGGGGGTGTCAGAATCCCCATGGCGGCGGAGCGCGCTCCGCCGCCATGGAGGATTCTCAAGGGCAGCGGAAAGTCGGCGGGACACCGCCGACTTTCCGTTTCTGGCCGCGGCTGAACCGCCGCGGTCAGAATGCCCAGCGGTGCACCGCCAGCCTGTTGGCGGTGCTACCGCCGACCTCCGCCATGGCGGTAATTACCGCCAGGGTCAGAATGACCCCCTTTATGTCTTAAGACATACCTACCTGGGCCATTGTGGTACTGGTATCGAAATATATGTCTAAAGGGGTTTATCCAGCATTGGAGTTGGGAACAGATAAACAGACACTTTAAGCTGAACGTCAGTGTTTCAGATCAACCTGTTGGCTGTTCGGTCTGCTGAACATCACACTAATAGCAACCACCTGTAATGTTTCAGCGACACCCTGATATTTTATTTGTGTGTGTGTATGTGAGAGTGTGTGGGTGTTTGTATGTGTGTGTTTGGTGTGTGTACAAATATATGTTTAACATAAGATTTTGACTGTGTTATAGGAATGAAATGAGTTAGCTGTTCTCAAATGGACTCACTTACTTTGATGGGTTTGAGACAGTTTGCTGCTACTGCGACTAGCCCTTAGGACCGTCACATGAAACGTGCCATAGAATACTTTCTACTGCGGGTGGGAATACATCAGTCAACCTTAGTTGCTTAGCCTAAGTGTTTGTGATACTGCTCATTCTTTATCTGTTTTGTGTGGTGGGGGGACTTGCACTTCTGCTGCCTCTGCTGTGCCCATTCTGAGAGTATGATGGAAGCCATCAGTGCTACAGTCCTTGCCTTTCCTAATATGTGTGCCTAATGCACACCTTCAGTTTAATGGTGCCTGAGCATTTGGGGGTTTGTCTAGCATCCTAATGGATATATGTGTTGTAACTGAACTAGGCTTATACCCACTTTGTGATTATTGTTATTTAACTAATTTGAATTAATTGTATTCTTATTTTAGTTTTTATTTTCTGTGACAGCACCTCCAGTGACATCATCAGGGTCTAATCTCGAATGAACCACTTCCTGTAATGCCACCAGCGCCAACATTATGTGATGTCACTTCCTGTGATGACACCAGAGGTCAAAGAGCACATGATGTCACTTCTGCTACCCCTAACATTTTGGTGAATCAACATAAATGTTGATGACAGACAGTAAATAAAACTGCTATATGTTCACCCAACTGGGGTGGACAGACATGCAGCCACTTCTGCTACGGCCCCTATCTCTGTTGGACCATCGGAGAACCTTGGCCACAACAGTGACAGAGTAGTCACGTAATGACCAAATTGCAGGTCCGCCCTCATTTAAATCTGGTGGGCGGACTAAAAAGTTGGGTGGGAAGGAACACTGTCACCATTGCAACAGAGTTCCCTCTCCTCCAAAATATAAATTAAGCCCACTAATCTAATTCAGGCACCCACGAAAATAAACTGGCTAAGCCAATTAATTGGAAGCCACACTAAATACAGCACTCCAAAAGAAGCTGAAAACCCAACAAATATCTAGTCTTAAACAAGCATGGGCACAAGCCAAAGTTGCTACCCTAGATCAGTCAGAGATGGAGAATCTCTTAAATTCCACCTAAGAGCTTGCTATCTCATCCTTGAACATCCCTAAATAAAAAAGAACTATCTCAGAAGTAGCATAGGCTGGGGCCATTTCTGAACAAATCAAACCACTAATCCTTTTACGTTTTCCCCTTTACAAAATGCTGGCAGTAGGGTGTCCTGGGTGGAGGCAAATGTTCAGCCACAAAACCTCCACTCTTTTTTGAACTTCAGAAACGCCTTCAGGCTGAGAGAGAAATCCACTTAGGTTGACACACATGCCTCAGTGTACTGGTCTTCACATCTATGACCCTCAGAGATAAGACGTTTCAAAATGCAAGACCGCTGACGTTAACATGGAATGTACCATAAGAGGGAAGGAAAGAGGCTTGGTACACTCAGACGATTGAAGTATGAATCTGTCACATGGTTGTTCATCAGAACCAGAAGGATTGTCCCGATGATCTAAACAGAAAAGGACGGCTTTTCCCTCCACAGTGTACATGGGTGTTTATTATAGGTGGCATACCAGTCTCCTAGGTGACCATAGACCTTGAGCTGAGGCAATACCTAGTATTACACCTCATCCCTTGCTGCAGGCATCTATTGTCTGGACCAAAGAACATGTTTGGACCCCCACAGGCATGGGCTTTCACCAGCCACTACCAGTGGAGTGAAATTGTCAAGGTGAAGTGACTGTCATGAAGAAGTCTGAGATGCAAGTTCTTAGTTCTCCTTTATGGACTGGACTAGAAGCCTGAAATTGAGTCTGACCAGGTCACCACAAAAGGACAGTCTGCCTTGTCTCCCATAGGATGTAGCCATTGATGGTGCAGAGCTTTCCCCAGCTGCAAAACAACCATCAGGCAAGTTCACATTTTCAGTGCCCTGTGATAGAATTATACATGCTATATTGGTATCAAACGGGGACTGACTGAAATCCTATTGATCACAAGGAAAAACACTGTATTTCTTGGAGTTCACAATCTAAGCAAAGCCCTGGGTAATTCTGAATACAAGACATGTGGGAGAAAGGGAGAGAAATAAACACTAGACTTTACTATTCCAATGAGAATTAAATGATTTCCCACTTGGCCAGAGGGTCTGCCACCCTCTTCTGCGAGGCTGCCTCTTTGACAGGGTCTTCTGGTCAATATTTTAGATTACTCACTCAACCCGGAGTCATAGTCGCCAAGTCCAGGGAGTAACATTATTGGACCATGATAATATCTAAGTATTGGGAGCACTCTAGTCCCAGACTTGAATGAATGCCAAGAGATGAACCTGTACAGGAGTAGAAACTGCTTAGGGACCAGCTTAGGAGGGCTCATGCAGTCATGAATGCTTCTGCTTCAGGTTGACAGTAAACTAACCTCTGAACATATTGAATATTTCCATCCCCTGACCGCTGATGCCAGATGGAATCTGCCCCTTTGGAAAACAGATGAGGAGACTGCCACCTCAAACTAATACCTATATAACCCAGCTAGAGGCTTCAGCCAAAAAAGCACTGATGGCTTGGAACTTTCCACTTCTTGGTAAACCATTTCCCCTACCATCTGACCATAAAGCTTCTGGCCCAAAAAAGGGAGCTTTGGCAAAAAAACTTCTCGAAAATCTCCCCATGCTATGCTTTCATCCAATTATGTCAGCGCCTAGCCACAGCTGCAAATGCTGTAAGCACCACCACTCTCTGACCATCTGATGCCACATCAGAAGCCAGCTCAGTTACTTCTCCACTTATTCTAGAATAGGATCACAATGGGTATCCTAGTACACAGACATTATTAAAGATTAGAAATCCTAAAAAGTAGATTGAGTTATATTAGCAGCATAAATTCCTGCTCTAACAAGACCATCACCAAAGAAAGAACCCACTTCGAAAAATTCCCAACCTTTTGTATCAATTGGATTAGACTCTGTAGTCCCCTTCAGTGCCTGAATGGGAAGGCAGTTCAGTTTTCAGGGTCAGGAAAAGTTTCTGATCACCCAGATTTGTCTTACACCAGTCGAATCACAAACATCTTTTGCTCTGCCCATTCCTTTAAAATCATAAACAAATGTTGGTCAGGAGAGTAAGACCAGGATCATAGACAGGCTAGTAACACCTAAAAGTACTATCCACATTCTGCATGAGATCTGTGTTAGACTGGTTGCCTGCAACCACCCTAAACTATATTTATCAGGTACAACTCAATAAAGACACTCAGTAAAGAGCAGCACACATAACTAATGCAGAATAGCTTTAATGAAAATAATTGCAAAACCGTCACACACATTAGCAATGCTGACTATATGTATAGATATATATATATATATATATATATATATATATATATATATACATACACACACACACACAGTAGTTAGTTATAGAGTTATAGTTAGGACCTAGTTTCAATGGGGTAAGCGTTGTTTTTTGCTTTGCCAATAACTTTGGCACTGGTTAATGAATCTACACCAAATTTTAAAAACTAATATGACAGTCAGTTCAGCTGCTGTGATCTGTCAAACTGGGGTTGAGAAAAAGGTGGCTCCCAAAGCGCGTTTCCCCATGCATTTTCCTATAAAGTTTTAAGACATGCCCACAGTCCGAATCGCTGGACAGAATTACACCAAATTAGGCAGGAAGCTAGATATTGGTGTGCGGAACGTGCTTTCTGTGATCTGATGTAAATCCGTTCAGTAGTTTTAAAGATATTAAAGGAAATAAAATATAGAGATATCTAGGGAAGCGGATCCTCCGCGGGTCCAGCAGTCCCCGAGCTCATACCTGATTGGCTGCCAACACTTCAACCAGGAAGTGTTAGCAGCCATTTTGGGACTCAACTTCAGGTTAGTCCCCCAAAAAATGCACAAAAAAAGAAAAAGGGGCAGGGTACGAATAGGGTACCTCTCTAGCCTTGGTCCTGGGGTCCCCCTGGGACTCTGCCAGGGCTAAAAAGAATATGTTTTAAACATTTACTACGCAATCTGCAGTGGATCAGTGGATTTTGCTAAAAATGAAAAAAAAAAAAGTGTTGTCACCCGTGCTTGTCAGTAATTTTGTCCCTGGGTATGCCAGGTTCCGGGGGCATGCCTCATTAAAAAAAATTAAGAGGGGGTCACGGGCCCCCCCTCTTAGGGCTTTTAAACACCCTGGGGACCACAACCTCCCATGGGCTACATTAAGTAAATTTATGTGGGCTACATAAAAAAAATTGTTAGGGGGCCACACGGACCCCTTCCCCAGGCCCAGGGGACTACCACCTTCCCGGGGCTACAATATACTGAAACAGGGGGTCAGTTGCACCCACCGGCTGCCAGGAACCACTACCTCCCGAGGACAAATGCTGGCAGGGAAAGAGATGAAAGTATTGCTCCCACAAGCAGAGATCTGTATTTTCAGCAGCTCCCTGAATGCCGGACCAGTGTCGCCTCTCGCAGGAGGCGGGGAGCTAACTGGGACCATGGAAGCCTTGACGCTCCCCCGTGGTCCCTGATAAGATTAAAAAACAGCAAAAATACCTACATGTTTTCTCTGCAGTTTGGGCTCGAAAAATTATGTGATGAAAATGGATGAGGAGGAATCACACTGGCAAACTTACTGCCACACAAGGCCACTGTAGACATTTCCTTTGCGCCCTCGGGTAATTATAACTCATACCCTCGCCATGCACTGCTAATTGCCCCAGATGTTACAGTACTCATGACATCTTTTATGACATCAATAAAAATATCAGTGTAACATTAGCAGTCAAATTATTGATGAGAAAACTGTGCACAGCGAGGGCGTGATTTATAGTTACCCTAGGGTGCGAGTTATAGCTACTTGAGTTAACTATAACTGCTGAATTTCTCTGATTTTGTGGGAATAAATTCATAACCTAACTATAACATGTACACACATATATATACACACACACATATATATATATGTATATATATATATATATATATATATATATATATATATATATATATATATATATATATATATATATATATATATTCAGGTCTGCATCTGCTGAATAATTTATATTTTCCACCTCTTCTGGAGTGCCCGCGTTTTCCTGCTGTGACCGTGTTGGAGTGGGCAACACTCATTAACTTAAAAGAAGAATTCATGGGCACTCAAGGGGTCCACAATTCATTGAGTTTATTTAGTCGACCAAACAAACGTGTTTTGGCTTCGCACCTTTCTCAATGTTAGTAAAACAGTCAAACAGACATGATTTCAATATCTAGCTGAAATCTCATTTGAGGCTTGTACGCTCATAACCATATAAATGAAGAGAGGACTGTGGCTATCCCACTTCATCCATGGCGACCATTTCGTAAGACCTCAAATATATTATACAGATATCACATTTCTAAAATTGATGTCATCTTCTTATTAACCTTCTGATATTACACCTTCCATGATAACAATTATAAATGGTAAAGTCACAATTTGTCGTTCAGAAAATTAAAAAAGTTAATTACACATAATCAATCCTTGTCCTCCATTAAATGGCGGCATGTCATAACTACAAATCACTCATAGTAAAATACCGTGTATTACTTCAATGCAGCCATTCACATCAATGCTGAATTAACCTTCCAAAACAAAATGAAAGAGTCATATTCACAAATTTAAACCACTTTTACAATTCCCCAAGAGAATTGGTGAGCTCATCGTGGTTGAGATTGAACCAAATGAATTACTTCCACGCCACATCCATATCCCCTCACCGGCTGCGACGGATGAACCACACGGCTCAGACCGTGTGCACATGCTATCATTGCCCAGATGCAGACTTCTACCATGTAGCCTAGGAGTGCCTGGCTCTGCAGCTCTTTTGTGAAGGGGTGGGTCATGAAATTTCAATGGTGCTCGGCCACCCAATTGATTTCAGCCCACAGATGGCTTTGCTGGGCCTTGTAGAGGAGCTGGGAGGACCACGAGCTGTAAAGATTTTTACAGGAATGGTCTGTCTAGTGACCAAAAGAGATATCACGCACCACTGAAAACAGCCTAAGTCCCATTCGCTGCCGGCCTGGTGGAAAGGAGTTGACTGGTGTGCCAACCAAGACAAAACCAATTTATAAAGCACAAGGTTGCCCCCCAAAATATAATAAAATATGGGGAAAGTGGTGTACTCTTCACGGGCTACCTACTTGATGTAAATGTATTTAATTTGCCTATTAAATCTCAAGACTGTGTTTTGGAACTATGATTGTTTTGGAACAACATCTGTTTCACAATGAATGTTGCTTGCCTTGTTAAACATAATAATCATTAGCCATGTACCTACCTGGAAGACCAGAGCAATGTAGTCAACAAGGTTATTCTGATTGGCATCATTTGAAAATTCACCCTTAATATCATCATCAAGACCTCCTTAAGAATCATCATTTTAGTTATATCGAGCCAAGCACTCCTTTGTAGCGGACAGCTTGAAAAAAGTTCTGGAGGTCCAAGCATCACTCAAATCTTTACATGTATGCAAACAACACACAGTTTATCTTTAACACCTCTTGCAATCAATAAAGCTTTCTAATTAATATTATATAGGATAATTTATAGAAATTCTTGGCTATTACCCGGTAATGGATCCTTCAAAAATAGACATTTTGATATGCCTGGAGCAAATCAATGGGATAACATTTCCTGGTCAGCTAAAATGGATCCTCACCCAAAATTAATAAGCATTAAAAGAAATCTGGAAATTTAACTAGGTGCTGTCCTAAATTAAATTGTCAAGTTACTAAAGTGCCCAGCAGCTGTTTTGCTCAGCTTAGGGGCCCGGAAGAATCTAGCATTTCTTGGATTTTCATAGTTAAATTCCTATGCTAAATGCACTAGCTCAGTCAAAACTCAGTTACAGGAACTCAGTCTACCGGGACTCTCCACTCACATTTATCCTACACAACACCTTGGAGACCCATATACTTTCCGAGTGCCCTAGGCATAATCGTATTATTCCAGTTTTGAGGTCATTTTACTGGTTATCTACGCTTATTGGAGTGACTTTCAGTACTATGGGGGTCATTCTGACCCCGGCGGTCTCAGACCGCCGGGGCCAGGGTCGGCGGGAGCACCGCCGACAGACCGGCGGTGCCCCGCAGGGCATTCTGACCGCGGCGCTTTGGCCGCGGTCAGTGCAGGAAAACCGGCGGTCTCTCGCCGGTTTTCCGCTGCCCGTCAGAATCCTCCAAGGCGGCGCAGCATGCTGCGCCGCCTTGGGGATTCTGACACCCCCTACCGCCATCCTGTTCCTGGCGGTTCGCCCGCCAGGAACAGGATGGCGGTAGGGGGTGTCGCGGGGCCCCTGGGGGCCCCTGCAGTGCCCATGCCAATGGCATGGGCACTGCAGGGGCCCCCGTAAGAGGGCCCCGCTTGTATTTCACTATCTGCATAGCAGACAGTGAAATACGCGACGGGTGCAGTAGCACCTGTCGCACCTTCCCACTCCGCCGGCTCGATTACGAGCCGGCTTCATGGTGGGAAGGTCGTTTTCCCCTGGGCTGGCGGGCGGCCTTTTAAAGGGCGCCCGCCAGCCCAGGGGAAAACTCAAAATACCCGCCGCGGTCTTCCGACCGCGGTACGGTATTTTGGCGGCTCCCGCCGGGCGCGCGGTGACCGCGCCCGGCGGGAGTCAGAATGACCCCCTATGATTTTATAACATTTTCTAACACAAATCTATCCACCAGAGAACTCCTTGCTTTTTCACCTCTCAATTCTACTAGCAGAGTCCTACAACAGCATTGTGTTCTGCTAACCTTTTCCTACTATCCATCAACAAGATCAGTTCAGTTGTGCATTGCAATAGAACTTTTTCTTTCACTGCACCCAGGCTTTGAAACTTCATGCTCCTACACAGTCATTCCAAAACCTCATTATCTGTTTAAAAAAAAAATTCAAAACATGTCTGTACGCATTAGTTTTAATTTTGCATCCATCGCCAATGTAGTTATCAGGTTTTATTAGCTTTACAGTGCCAAAAGCATCAATGTACATGCCATAAATAACGTAACATTAAATTGTCTGTGTAGAATGCAGCTAACAGAGTTGCCTTATACTTCTAAAAAAATCATAATCAATTGCCATAGTTGTTTCCTATGAAAAGCTAGAGCTTCATATGCATTGTTGGAAAATGGGTTATTGGTAGGGCAGGTAGGTACCTACACCTAGCAACAAGCCACAAACCTCCACAAAAGTACAGTTAGGTCTCAGTAAATTAATCCCAGCTCTACCCTTGGTAGCTTGGCATCGAGCGTCAAGGCTTAACTTAGGAGACAAAGTGTAAAGCATTCAAATATCACACAACAGTAATTAAATAAAACACAGGAAACTGTTTAAAAATCCAAAACCAATTTATAAAAATAGCTTATATTTTTATCTTTAAAATGACACAAAAACGATTAAAATCGGTTCAGGGGAACCGGAGATATGAATTTTTAAAGTATTATTATTTTCTAGCGCATAGAAACAAAAAGCGCCAATCGGGTCATCTGGTTGCACCAGGACCGGGGCAAAGTCAAACTTTCAGGCCGACCGCGATGGAGCCCTGCTCGGCTACAAGTCGCGGGAGGCCTCGGTTAAAAAGTTACCTTCTGACTTAGTCTCTTTTTTGATGTTTTTCTTCCCCGGGACGAACCTGCCAGTTGAATCCGACCTTCTGGAGCCCTTGTCCGGATACGCGAAGTCGGTTTCCTCGGTGGTGATTTTTACCTTCGGACTTAGTCGTTTTTTCGAGATGAAAATCCTTCGACCGGGGTAAACCTGGATCTTGATCCGACGTCCGTGGAGCCCTTCTCGGATACGATGGCTGGAAGGTCCCGGTCAACTTTTTACGTTCGGACTTAGTCTTTTTTTCAGATGTTTTTCTTGACCGGGACGAACCACGAAGTCAGGCCGGGTCGCGGTTGAGGCAAGCCGGCTAGAATTTCCGCGTCGAGTCGGTCACTTTATGGAGCTTTTTTCTAAAATTTCTCCAATCTTTTCCAAACTTCTGGGGCTTCACCCAGATGTTCTTTTAAGGTTCTTTTGGGGTCCACAGCTCACCCCAAGGGTCCAGAAGTTCTGTGATGGTCCTTGGGAAGTGCGGACTTCAACTCCCAGAGTGCACCTGGCGCAAACTCCTTTTTGGCCACTGGGCAGTGGTCAGCTGGTCACTTTTTCAGGAGTTGGTGCAGGGGACTCTGGTTAGCAATTTTTCACCTGTAGCAAACAGGGAGTCCCTCCTTGAACCAGTGGAAGCCAGGCAAAGTCCTTCTTGTGGTGAAGCCCAAGTGTGCAGCTGGTGCAGTCTTTCTGAGTGCAGGGTCCAGGTGCAGGCCAGGGGTCCAGCAGGGCAGTCCTTCTTCTCCTTGTAGTTCTTTCTTCTTGAAATTTGGTGGGGATCTGAGGCGTGGGTGCAGGTCTGCCAGTTTTATCCTTGCTCCTGGGTGAAAAGCAGGGGGGCCCTGGTCCTCCAATCAGGGACAGGGTCGTCCCCCTGTGATGACCACTTCCTGGGAAGTGTGGCAAAAATCCATCCCAGAAGGCAACAGTCTCTAAAAATCCAAAATGGATGAATCTGATTTTTGGAGGAGAGATCTGGCTGAGCCCACCCACTGGTGTGGCTAAAAATCATAAACACACCCCTCTCCTGCCCTCTCCTAATCTAATCAAGGGGGCACCTAGCTGTCTGGGGTTGCAGGATGTGGGGGTGTTGCTGGGTGCTCCAGATGTCCTTCTCTGCCTTTGAAGACCAGTTTGGCAGCCCTCCCCCTTCCTGCCTCACCATCTGCTGAGGGGAGATTCTCTCCCCCAAGCACATTCCTTTGTGTGAAGTCAGGCCACTTCACACCTCATTAAAGTAGCCTGGCAGAAGCTGCTGCAGGCTGGCCAATCAGAGCACAGCAGCAAAAACAATGCAGAGCTGAAATTGGCAACTTTTTAGGTAAAGTCTAAACTTTTTACCTGCACTAGTTATATTAAATCCAACAACTGGAAGTTGTGGGATTTATTATAACAATCAATTTGATACCAAATTCTTGGTATGTAACACTTAAGGAGACTTTAAAATTTTAAATAAAGTCTGCCCATTCTAGCCTATGAAGGCCATTTACTTCAATGAGGGAAAAACGAATTTGGCTGTTTTTACCTCACCAGGGCTTATAAATCTATTTTTATAAAATCCCTGCTTATAGTTACATGGCACCCTGCCCTAGGGGCACATAGGGCACACCTTAGGGGTGACTTATATGTAAAAATAAGGTAGTTTAAGACTTTGGAAGTACCTTTAATTCCAAAGTCGAATTTGCATATAACTTTAATTTAAAAGCAGCCAGCAAGGCAGGCTTGCTTTTAAAATGACACTGGGCACCTCAGCAATGCACCTAGGTGTGCACCACCTATGCTGTGGTCCCTAAACCTACATGCCCTACCATATACTAGGGACTTATAGGTAGGTTAACTTAGCCAATTATAATTAGCCTAATTTGCATATCCATTTTACACAGAGCACAGGCCCTGGGACTGGTTAGCAGTACCCAGGGCACCATCAGAGTCAGGAAAACACCAGCATAAAGTGGAAAATGGGGGCAAAAAGTTAGGGGGCCTCTGCAATCAGCCCCAGTTTCTCACATGCATGTTACCCAGGCATGATCAGAATAAAACTGCACTTTATGAAATTAAAAATGGTACGTTGTACCAAGAGGGCATGAAAAGAATCCTGTAGCTTTAGAAGATCCCATTATAGTTGGAATTTCTAGGACCAGCCAAGTGGCTGGTTCATATACGGATATGATGCTAGGTTTTATGAAAAACCTAATTCTCATTCTGAAATGTTGCTGCCAGTAAACTGTCTCATGTTGATGCATGAGACAAAATGGACCTACAACGTGGAACATAGCAACCCTACCCATTACCCACACCATTTGTCCAAAGAGTAACACTAGACGAAAAATGGTGCTCCTTGAAAATAAGTGTCAAAAAGCACTAGTAAGAGAAAATACCATGCCATAAAAATACTTAACTGCAGCTTCTTAAGGTATTGCCACTTCTTGCATTCAAATTATAAGTGTTGATCTAAAGATGCAGTACAGATTTCTTGAGACTTACAAACTGGGTGGAAGATGTGGGATAGAATTTGACAGATATGTGTCCTTGAAATGCTAGGAACCCAGTTAAATTAAATAATGAGAGACTTGTCATAAAATTCAGAACAAGAGCAAATTATGTAAATGCTTTGCAAAGAAGGACACAGGAATTGAAATTTGTTGAGTTAACTAGAGAACTTTACAGGCCGGGCCTGCTCTTAACCTGTTGCAGGCATCCAACCCTGACTACACATAAACCTTTGGCAGCAGCAGCAGATTTGGTCACAGGGCGTGACCTTCAGCTAGGTCACGTGCCCACCATGCCCAGCCACCCAATCACCGCTATACAAGGACTTTTGGCTGTGGATAAACACCCTCCCTCTGTGCCCCTAGGGCTAGGCCAAAGTTCTAGCCACTTTGTTGGTTCTGTTTGCAGGAGTGGATTCGGGTTCACTAAACCAAACTCCACCAAGCCCAGATACGGGCCTACCTAATATAGGCTAAAAGTATTGTTTTTATAATTCAAAGGCCTGGAGTCGATTTGGCCTGTAAGCATTGGATGCTCTCTTTCTGTTTTATTTTCATTTTTATTTTCTTGCTGGACTGGGAGATCGAGTCCCTTAAAATTTTCCTGTTGCAGTCAGTCAATCAGAGAACTTGTTTGTGTGCTCAGGAGCTCCAATACCTGAAGAAAAAAAATCCTGCATCCAATGCGATGCTTGTAGTTTTTTTTCAATAGTTTTTTTAATTTTGGAGGTTATGCAGAAGCAAAAGTGTGTTTGAAAACAAATTAACGATCAAGATATACAATTTCCAACACCTTTTGAAATGTTAATTTTTCAAAAACTAGATTTCCACCAATCCAAAGCCATACTCCTGAGCAAATTTCTAGTTTCATACCATTTTTGGTGTGATATTATTCCGCAGTTTTTGCTGTAGATGTGACCAAAGCAATTTGACTAGAAAATGTCATAGATTTGTCAAAATTGTTCAAATGTAACAAGTAAACCAATAAATGTGTTTCCTCTGGAAGAAAGTCCTGCTCATAGCGATTAGATACGTACATGTTAGTAACAAGAATGGCCAATCCATGTATATGTTTTGCTGTCTTTAGAGAGTAGATCAGCATACTCTTGGTAGATTACTGTACGTAGCAATAATGCTGCAGATTGAGAGGAGGGTGGCTCTGTTAAGTAACAGAACAAGTGGCTTAGGAGTTTACTGGTTTGTAAAAATGATCTGGACTTTTAAATTCTTTTGTAAATGTTGTATTTTGTAGAAGTTAGAAATGGAAGGTGAGGTATTTTTTTAAATATCTATTTATACTTTTTTTCAACATGCAGATGTATTGCATAGGTTCTGGGGTGAAGAGGAATGAACATTGCTGTAGATCAAATGTGAGTATTTCTAGAAAATATTATAAAAAACACTTTACATGTACTTACTTAATTCTCTTTAAACCACTTTTTTTAATCTCAGCTATAAACAAACGTCTTACTTAGAAGAAACAATACATTTTTACAGTGAGAGTTATACTAATGAGATGAAAATACAATTTCCCATTGACAACACTGTGCCATTTTGTACTATGGTCTTAGTGAGTCTGTTTGTTCTAGCATTACTTTTCATGATCATTTACTTTAGCATACTCCTGTGTAGTAAAAAATGCAAGGGCCTAAAAAGACAACACTGTACTATATTTTAACATAGAAAAAACACAAATTACCATGTGCACATGTTACACAGTGCCACTGTGGGAGCCATTGTTCACACCAGGAACCCATTAGGGATATCAGGGGTATCAGTGTTTCAGTGACAGAGTGGGGATACAAGGGTGGGGGTGGAATCACCGAGCAGAGTCACGTTAACCCTCTGGTCTCAGATGAAGCACTTCTGGAAAGGGCCCACCAAGAACCTGGAGGCAAGCCAGGAAGTAATGAAGCAGTGGTATGGCCAGAAGGCCACTCTGGTAGAATATCACCCTGGCCATAAAGTGTGGGTCATGACGCCTCGAGCACTACAGGACCACTGGACTGGGCTCTATAAAATCAAAGAGAAGAGTCGGGTCACTTACGTGGTGAACATCAAGAAATCCAGGAACTCTTCAGGGTACTCCATGTGAATTGTCCCAAAAACAACTTTGAGAGGTGACAGTTGACAGTGCTCATGGTGACAGATGATGGTGAGGGGGAGGAGAGTGAACCACTCTCAGACCTCCTGTTGTCCAAGGAGCAATATGAATAAGTGTAAGGTATTGTCCTCTCCTCTACCCTAACCCCAGAGCTGCAGAGGAACTGGCACTACTTGTTGGGGCAACTCGTCTCTTTCCTTACTTAACTTGGGGTGCACCAACAGGTGCACCAACATCATGCCAGTTAAAAACAAAATTTACAGTCCATCTGACAAAGTGAAGACCAGTTTCAAGGATGAGGTTTCCAGGATACTAAAGTTGGGGGTGATTTAGCACTCCTGTAGTCACTTGTCTAGCCCACTGGTAATTCTAAATGCTGCCCCCGGGCACCACCCACAGAACTCCAGTTCTGTATGGACTTTAGAGGCCTCAATTCAGTTACCAAGGCTGAAACTCACCCCATACTCAGAGCTGATGTGCTCATTGACAGGTTAAGGGCTTCCAGTTTCCTGGGTACCTTAGATTTGACATCAGGGTACTGGCAGATGGCCATTATCGAAGGGGCAAGGAGAGGTGAGTATCCTCTAGAGATGAGCTGTCTCTTTCTCAGAGAGGCACTATTAGTTTAGGGAGATGCCGTTTGGATTAAAGAATACCCCTACCACCTTCCAAAGGTTAGTCAACTGGGTCCTAGCTGGACTGAAAGTATTCAGTACAGCCTTTTTGGATGATATAGCTGTCATCAGCTACAGCTGGGAGGACCACCATAGTCACTGCACTGCAAGCCACTGCTTCAAGCCGTTTATCAAGCAGGCATGACTACCAAAGACAGCAACTGCCAACTAGGGCAAGGCTTGCTGGTGTACATGGGTCACCAATTTGGTGTAGGACATGTACGGTCTCTCCAGCACAAGATTCAAAACATCCTGGCTTGGCAGCCCCCAAGATCCAGACTGACATAAGGGCCTTATTAGGCATCACTGAATGCTCCTGGAGATTTGCCATGCGGGTATGGTAACATTGTTGCCCTCTTGACAAACTTGACTTCCAAGAATGTGATCTGGATGGGGCGTACCAACAAGCTTTTGACAGCTTGAAGGATGCCATGTGTATTACACCCATACTCAAGGCACTGACTTCCCAAAAGATTTCCGTCTGCAGATGTATGCTTCAGAGAATCGAAATGGGACTGTTTTCCTTCAGCCAAATGATGTGGGCCTAGACCAACTTGTAGCCTTCAACAGAAGGAGGTTATTTCCTAGGAGCAAAGGTAAAGGGCAATCGAGATGGAGGCATTTGCAATGATCTGGGCACTGAAAAAACTAGGACCATACATGTCTAGGACTTGTTTCTATTTTTAGACAGACTGCAGGTCCTCTCAGATGGCAGATACAGAATGAGAATCCAAAGATGTTGAGGTGCTCTATTTCCTCAAATGGTATGTACTTTATGGTGGAGCATTGCCCGAGGACTGACCACCCCAATGCTCCAGTTTTTTTTACTGCAGTGATAAACACTCCCATGGGGGTAGGTAGTTCTCCTCGCCTTATGCTGGAGGACCTGTGCTGGAGAGAACCATTTTTAGCAGGGCATTCGCTCAGAATTTCACCTTCTTATGCTGAACCTATTTTTGCTGGCCCTGGGACTATGGGGGTCAGTCTGACCGCCGGCGGCCTGGCGGGAACCGCCAGAAGCTGACCGCGGCGGTCATTCTGAATTTCCCGCTGGGCTGGCAGGCGACCGCCAAAAGGCTGCCCGCCCGCCCAGCGGGAAAGCACCAGCAACGAGGAAGCCGGCTCCGAATGGAGCCGGCGGAGTTGCTGGTGTGCGACGGGTGCAGTTGCACCCGTCGCGATTTTCAGTGTCTGCCACGCAGACACTGAAAATCAATGTGGGGCCCTGTTAGGGGGCCCCTGCAGTGCCCATGCCAGTGGCATGGGCACTGCAGGGGCCCCCAGGGGCCCCCCGGCACCCGTTCCCGCCAGCCAGGTTCTAGCGGTGAGAACCGCCAGAACCAGGCTGGCAGGAAGGGGGTCGGAATCCCCATGGCGGTGCTGCTTGCAGCGCTGCCGTGGAGGATTCCCTGGGGCAGCGGGAAGCCGGCGAGAAACCGCCGGCTTCCCTTTTCTGACCGCGGCGGTCAGAATGCCCCCGGAAGCACCGCCAGCCTGTTGGCGGTGCTTCCGCGGTGCTGGCCCTGGCGGTCCGTGAATTGTGTGTATTTTACTTCTGCCAACCAGAGGTGAAGTGCTTGTGCTCCCCCTTTAAAACTGTTTAAGCTGGCCTACACCTAATTGTCACATGTATTTTACTTATAAGTCCCTCTACATTAAATGCTACTAGTGGGCTGTAGAAATCATTGTGCTACCCACTAAAGTAGCCCTGTAAAACATGTCTCCAGGCCTACCTCCCCAGCCGGCTTGTGTGTTGTTTTAAACTGCCATTTCAACTCGGCAAAATAAACCTTTTCCTTGATCCTCTTAGTGCCTATATGGCACCCGAAGTTAGGCTCTAAATGCCAGTAAGGCAGGGTGCCTGGTATTTAAAAAGTAGGACATTTATATTTAATGGATACTAATGGTATGATCCTCATTCTGCTGACTTCATTTTATTTTCTATGCATTTGTGGTTTGTCAAGAATGTATTTCGTTTATTGAAATTTTCTCCATTTATCTTTATTGGCTCATTTTCTCATCAGATGTCAATTCACTGTTTGTTTAGAGAGCTGCAAATGGAGAGGATGCAGGATCTGGAGTAGTGATGTTTACAGTTTTCCCTGTGACGTTCCTATGTCTATTTTATTCTCCATTGCTGACCATACTTCGGTTCCGTAGGTGGAAAACAAGTTGTTTTTTTTACTAATGCTGAGGTTGGGCATAGGATAGTATTCTGCATTTAAAGCTGCAAGAGGCGTTGGCAATTCCCTTACTTATTGCGTCTGTCTCTTTGGATCACTTCTGTATTTGACATTTCTATAAGCCTGAGACAAAAAAGGTTTGGTCCGGGTACGTGAAAGGTATGTACCCTTATGATTGGTTCTCTCCTGGGGTAGCAAGTACATAGTTTAGGATTCCATTCCTGTTAACTAATCAGGAGTACTACTTAAAGTTAATTTGTAATTACAGTTTTTCACAGTAAGTTTACGATGTAAAAATACTGCAGCAATTCCTGCACACTGTTTATAATATAACAAGACTTCACATCGTTCAGAATGAAGTCATTATAATAGGGTACTACAAAGGAAACACTGCCAATATAAAACTGTACATAAACCTATACATGCCAGAAACAAAACAAATCCATTGCAAAGATACAGTCAACGGCTACAGCACTGTGTGAATACAGGAAAATAAATATTTAAAGTAGCACACACAACAAAACGGAAGAAGGGACATATGCGTCCTTAGAATGCTAAATGTCAAATCCTATACAAACAGTAAAAAGAAACAAGCATTTGCAATGCACTAGGGTCTAGCATTTGTCGGAGTTACAGCTGTTCACAGTTGTAAACTTCCAAGCGGATTTTTCTTGCATTAATTAAAAGAAAAAAACAGCACGATCCCACTGCTACAGTTAACACGTAATAATACCTATCAGCAAAAGTGCAGTTATGAACGTAACCGGCAAAAGTGCAATTAACTGTGTAACAAAGTCGATAGTATGCGAAGCGCTCAACTTCTGCCCAGCGAGACCGCACTGCGAAAATAGAAAAAAAGTAGTCCACAAACCCAGCGAGCCTCGCATGTTTCTGTACTTGGTCGCTGCGCTTGAGGAGGGCTAACCACCGGAAAAGGCATGACGTATGCGTGCCTTCCACTAATCAAAAGAGGATTCTAACAGGCAAGCCAACTTGCCAATGAAAGACACTGACGTGACGTCGACGGGGCTCCGAGCCCTTTTTTAATACCTAAAGCCTCTCGCTAGCGATACGCATGTGCGAGCGCATGGGACGCAGGCTCGACCCTAAAAATTACATCAGCAATGGGACAATACAACTAATTCAATCACAATATAGACCAAAGTGCTCTTCTGGGTGAGAGTAAATCAAGAAAAGGGATGAAATCCATTCCAACAGAAGCACAGAGGCAAATTAGACAAGACAGTCATCAAAACATAAACAAAATGCAAACCAAAAGCCATTGTAAGTAAATGTTAAAGTATTGAAAGCAACATATCTGCAACAAACAGCTGAAGCTGTCTTAAGCAAGATCTCAACAGAAGAGAACTTTGTTTCATTGTGAAAGACAGAAGCTGGGGTTTTAGTAAACCGTGTTATATGTTTTGTTTAGTTAAGAAAAACACTATGGGGGTCATTCTAACCTTGGTGGTCGGCGACCGCCAGGGCTAAAATGACGGAAGCACCGCCAACAGGCTGGCGGTGCTTCCTTGGCCATTCTGACCGCGGCGGTAAAGCCGCGGTCAGAAAAGGGCAAACAGCGGTTTCCCGCCGGTTTACCCCTGGCCCAGGGAATCCTCAGCGCCGCCATGGGGATTCCGACCCCCTTACCGCCATCCTGTTCCTGGCGGTTTTCACCGCCAGGAACAGGATTGCGGTAACGGGTGTCGTGGGGCCCCTGGGGGCCCCTGCAGTGCCCATGCCACTGGCATGGGCACTGCAGGAGCCCCCTAACAGGGCCCCACTAAGATTTTCAGTGTCAGCAAAGCAGACACTGAAAATCGCGACGGGTGCCACTGCACCCGTCGCACCCCTTTGACTCCGCCGGCTCCATTTGGAGCCGGCATCCTCGTAGAAGGGGGTTTCCCGCTGGGCCGGCGGGCAGCCTTCTGGCGGTCGCCCGCCGGCCCAGCGGGAAAGCCAGAATGGCCGCCGTGGTCTTTTGACCGCGGTGCGGTCCTTCGGCGGTTCCCGCTTGGCGGGCGGCAACCGCTGCCCACCAATGTAGGAATGACCCCCTGTGTCTAAAGAAGTTATTATATGTTCTGGTGCTTGCAAGGTTCTGATAGCTATGAATCCGTAGTTCTTTATGTATGAAATTTTATAGTATGCAAACATGGCTACAAAGCATTAGAGTGCTACACAGAGGGGAAGAATAGTGATACATACAAGAACAAATAATCTAATAATGAGAAGTGTAAAAACAGACACAATCCCCAGATGAGTAAGAAGTGCAATGTTTAAGAAAAGAAGGTGTAGATTGACAACAACAGTCCAAAGTTGAGATATGCATTGATGTATATACCCACTTTCTGTGCAAATTAGATGCAGGCTTAAAGAGAAGAGAAAGACATAATTTTTAGGATGCAGGGCATGCAAATTTAGGACAAGACAAACAAGTGTATTGTACGTTACAAAGGTCAATAAAAAACACTAGCAATTGCGGTGGGGCAAGCAAAATGATCAGTTGCTGAGAAAAGGTGCTGAAAATCATGTAACAAACCCATTCCCTATTGGCATACAAATAATTAATGTATAAAGTTGTATCGGTAAAAGCAGTAAAAATTAGATGGTGGCAGCATTAAATATAAAGTAAAAGTATTTGTGTGAGTACTGAATCCGAGACATAGGTTGGGGCTCTTCATTAACAGATGTCAGAGATTCTCTGAAAGGCTTGATCGACATCTAATACTCGTATTCCAATGCGAGCATACCTCATTGGGTGAGGGGAGATACACCTTCCTATTTTCCTTCTCTGAAAATGACATTGGGGCAGATGTTCGAAGCAATGGTTGCAAAATACTGATTGCCCTTTGCAACCAGTGTTGTATTTTGCAAACTGATCTATGTAATAATAGGTCGGTTCACAAAATATATAATTATAGTGCGACGCAATTCAACCTACTTCATGGATATTAATGAGGTAGGTCGCAAAGTGTGCCCCACTATGATTCACAGCCCTCAGAGGGATGGCGACCTTCTTAAGTCAGCAGACCACAATGTCTGTTAGTGGTTTTAAATAAAGCAACCTTTTTTAATGCAGCCCATTTTCCACAAAGGAAAACAGATGCTTTAAAAAAATGAAAAGTTTAAGTAATATTTTTGAAGAGCAGGCAGTGGCCCATGGGATGTTTTTGCAAACATTGACAAAGGGGGAGTAGTTCCTTGGAGACACCTTCCCATTTGCAAAGAGGTTACCACTAAAATTGAATAGTGGTGAGATTTACAACCAGATTCTGATTGTAAAACAAGAATACATCCTGTTCCAAATTGCTATATGCCAGGGATGGCATAAATATGCCACTTCCAAAAGCCAATCTCGTTTTTAGTTGCAAACCCATTCCTGGATTAACAACTCAATGCTCATTTAGTACAGCCTGTTCCTCAGTAATAGTTTTAAATTCATAAATCCCTAGTCCAACAAAATAGTGTCTAGGAATGCCTTATATTTGCCTTTAATATACATTGTTAGCACTCTAGTTCTTCATTAAAACTCTGTGTTGAAGCTGCAGTTGCTTCCTGGGTAGTTAACTGGCAGACTGCTGCTGGTGTTTTAAATACGTTTCACTCCGCATGCCAGAATGTTTTACTGACATGGGTGAGGAAGATATTTGAGAACTGATAGAAAATGTGTCCTCATTTTAGCTTTCAAAAGCACTAACCATAATTTATATGAAAAAATGAATCCCCTCATTTCATTAATTTCTAAAGGCAATGCTATCAGCTTTACAGCTTTGATTATATCAAGGTGGCTTTCAGTTATGCCACACTTTTGTCATAAATATTGGTATTCTAGCTGTATATTAGAACCCTATGGTGAGGCTACAGTACAACACTGGGGAATCAACCGGTAGGCTACTCTTATTGTTGGAAGAACATATTTTAGTAAGAATATCAGGTTTTGTTCTCACATGATTGAAGAAGGTAGTGTGAATCTTCGAAAAATATGCATTCATTATAGTTTCTGGAGCACATTCCGTAACCTCTAGGAGAAACAGATGAGAGAAACAGTTTTTACTCAAACATGATTCATCAAATGTCTGCGTTTTCCAGGATAAAACCTCCCGGAATTCATTAGAACTTCTAAAATAAGTATAAAATCACCAAAGAATAATTTATATTGTGACTACAACCTGGTATCACCCTTAATATGTGCTCCTTTTTTGTGATCCACAAAACCTGGCATTTACTACGTAGAAATTCTAGGAGGACAATGTCTCTGAGTCCTGTCAGGGATACCACAACATGTTGGCAACCTAAGCCCCAGGGCATCATGGCTTGCTCAACCTGTCACCTACGATAGACTATTCCCCTTTAAATTGGCCAACCAGATCATATCTGGGTACCAACAGCCCAGATGTACCTAACTAACACTCATGCCCGACCAAACCCCTTTTAAATACAAATTTCTCAATTTGTGAATTTACACCAAATCACAAAAAGCATACTTTCTGAGTAAAGTTTATATTTTTGCCAAATGTGGTGTAATTCCATTCAGCCATTTTTTCTGTATCGGGGAGCAAAGTTTACTATCGGAATTAACATGGGAAGTCACATTTTTGCCCTCCGCCCCTTTTTACTTAGCCTAGGTGGACAGATTAGTGCACAACCTTCCAGCAGAGAAAGATGAGCTTTTTGTTTGGAAAGTTACAGTGATACAAACAACACTCTTCCTATGGAAATCCTAGCATAACTATAACTACTCATTGGTAACCACCAACGAGTAGTGTATATATGTGAATATGTCACTTAAAATACTATTTTAAACTACAAAATACTGAAATTCACCAGTAGTATTTTACTGAGCTAACTATGACTTGTGCCCCGCCATGCAATGCTTAGGACTTTGCATATTACATCACTCATGCCATGTTCAATGACATCACAGATGACTTAACTGATGACATCTCAGATTACATCATCAATGACATAACTGATGTCATCACTGATGGCAATATCCACCAAAATGGTGTTCAATTTATTCTACAAACCAGAAATATGTAATAAGTGTAATATGTGAAGTCATAAGTAGTTTAACCTTTGGTTATTTCAGTGAGTTTCAACAGTTTGTTTTTTTAATGTAAAGTGATATATTATTTTCAGACCTACCTATATTGTTCCATTAACCTGTGGCCTATTCAATTAATATCTAGGATTTTTGTATTGTAAAGTACAAAATATTAGCACCTTTGTTTTTTCAGTGAATTCCTAGTTTTTTTTTAACGTAAAGAAAAATACGACTAACATACCTAACTGCACCTAGTAAGCTCTTGGCTACATAAAGAGGCTTGAGTTTGTGGAGGGAGTTCGCTCGCTATGAAGGGCTACACAGAGAGTGCAGCCTCTTCATAGCAGTGGCTCACCCAACTAACTGGGTTTGGGTGTCTGAAGCTCTCCAAGATGAACAACTCAGTGAGTGCAGGCTGTTTGTAGTAGGGACAAACCATCTATTGGAGCTTGGATCTCTGGAGAATGAGATCCCCACGCAGTCTGTGCACTGAGCACAGGCTGTGCATAGTAGGGGTTTGTCCACCTAATGGGGCATGGTTTTTTGAGGGGAGTGGGCTGCACGCACTCTGCACACTGAGCATTGACTGTGTGTAATAGTGACTTGCTCGCTTATAGGTCTGCACACTGAGGACTGGCGGTGTGCAATAGGAGCTTGTCCAACTTATGGGACTTATGTCTCTGAAGTGAGTGGGCTATATGCACAGTCTGCATACAGCATGAATTGTGCATAGCAGGGGCTTTCCCACCTAATAGGGCTTGAGTGTCGGAATGGAGTGGGCTATACGCACAGTCTGCACGATGAGCGCAGACTGTGTAGTAGGGGCTTGCCCACCTAATGTGGCTTGTGTGTCTGGACGGAGTGGGCTCTAAACACAGCTTGCACACTGAGTGCACACTATGCATCCTAGGTATTTGTCCACGTAATGGAACTTGGGTCTCTGGAGTGGATGGGCTCTATGCACAGTCTCTGCAGTGAGCGCTGACTGTGTGAAATAGGAGATTCCCAACCTAATGGGAATTGGGTTTCTGAAGGAAGTGTTCAACGCACAGCTTGCACACTGAAGCCCTATTTTATGAGTTTGGTGGGCAGAACAGGACGCCCGCCAAACTCCCGCAGTCAGGTTACCGCCTATGTGGCAGCCCCCCTCCCACAGCCCCTATTATGAGTTTCATGCTCGGTCAGTGGGCGGAAACAGTTTCCGCTCACTGGCCCAGCGGGAAACACACAACATTGACGCCGACTCGTAATACGGCCGGTGACAATGCTGTTGTGCATCAGATGCACCCGAACCCATCATACAAATCACTGTCTGCAAAGCAGACAATGGTTTGCACAACGGGTCTGGCCAGGGGGGCCCCCGTACTGCCCATGCCTTTAAGTGGTGGTGAAACCACCGCGTAAATGCCGGCAGAGAGAGAGGTCATAATCCCCAGCGCAGCGCTGCCCTGGCGGATTGGGACCATCAGCACTGCCAGGCCGTCGGGCGGCAGAAAAGTGGCAGTGCTGGCGGTCAGACCTTGGCCCAATCACCACGGTCATAATGTAGTGGTCTGACTGCCACTTTGGCAGAGGTCAGACCACCACTGCAAGTCTGGCAGTCCTAGGACCGCCAGACTCTTAATTTGGGCCTGAGTGCTGACTGTGCATAGTAGGGACACCCTCACCTAATAGGGCTTAGTTGGCTGGAGAGAGTGGGCTCTCCAAACAGTTTGTGCACTGACTGTGTACAGTAGTATTTTGGCCACCTAAAATGGCGTGAATGTTTAGAGGGAGTGAGCTCTATTCACAGTCTGTGCACTGAACACAGACTGTGCATAGTAGAAGTTTGCCCTCCTGATTGGCTTGTGTCTTTGGAGGGAATGGGATCAACGCAGTTTATATGCATTAAGTGCCTACTGTGTGTAGTAGGGCATTGCCCATTTAATAGGGATTGGGTTCTACACACAGTGTGCGCATTGGGTACTTAGGATCATGTTTTGGTTTATCATTGTTTGCCATATCTTCACAAACTTTGCAAATCTGGTGTAAGTCCATTCAAAGGTTTTTGAAAAATTAAGTTCCAAAATATATAAATATCCAGGCTGTTGGGTACATAAGAGTCTCGCAAGATTCCAGCGGGCAAGCATCATCAAATTATGGAGAAATCTGATTGGCAGTGAAGGCCTTTTTTTCCCATTGGTCAGATATTGCTCTGCTTTAGCGAGAGGTTCCTTCAAGACAGCAAGAGCACTTGCTCTGATTGGCTGGGACACAACAGAAACAGAAATGTTTTACCATCCATTACAGAACTCAAAGACTCAGGCGGTCATTCTGACCCTGGCGGTTGAAAACCGCCAGGGCAGAGTGCCGCGGAAGCACCGCCAACAGGCTGGCGGTGCTTCATGGGCAATTCTGACCGCGGCGGTAAAGCTGCGGTCAGAAAAGGGCAACCAGCGGTTTCCCGCCGGTTTACCCCTGCCCCAAAGAATACTCCATTTACCATTTACCATTTATTTAATTGTTATTAGCCTATCCGGCCTTAACAATAATCACACAATAGATATCAATCCATCAAACTCAATAAAAATCACATTGAATAAAACATCTCAGTAAAAAGGAAACTATGCTTGAATTTTTGATTTAACATGTACCAAAATGTGTCCAATTTACCATGCATTATCGTAAAACCTGATATGACCATAATTTACATAAAAACTTAACTTATTCTAGAAAAACATTATAAATCTAATATTTAAAATGTCTTATTCTGGGACGAATCATTTGGGACCTTGCAGGGCCTTCCAACCATTTAATAAAAGCCCGAGGCCTGACCCAGTTTTACACTACCCTGCACCGATTTCCCAAGCTAGATAGCTACGGGATAACATAGGCTGTTGTGCCTATGCCAACTGTGGGTGCATTGATAGACGTATTTTCCATGCTTCCAAGATATAAGTTGAGACCTTTGTCACAATGTATTTCTCATCTGAACGCATACATAGCGCTTCCGCCTCCTTGCACTTCCTAACTCCGTAAGATCTGAAAAGTGGACGAAGGTACAGTTTACGGAGTTTGAGCGTAAAGTGGCATAATAAGAGAAAGTGGGAAAGTGTTTCCGGACCACCATGAAGGCATGGACAGCGTTCTAATCTACCCGGAGGAGTGGATTGCCATCTGTTGACCACCGCTGTCACTGGTAGTGTGCCCATACGGAATTTAAAGTAGAGAGCCCTTTTTTCCTCCGGATAAATACTGTCTATGAATATTGCTGGTTTAAGCTCTTGGTTAAACAAAATATACCGCTTGAATAAAGGGCTAAATGACTCGCACATAATCTCAGTCTTTCGCTCCCAATATGCCTTTTTTATAACAGCTAGACTAGGCCTTCCGATTTTTTCTGGATGGAGCCAAAAGTCATCCTGGCCGATAGCAGAAAGGATAGTTGAGATATGTTTGAACCAGGGCAGTTTCCGATGGTTTTTCAGCTTCATGATGTCCTTAAGTACGTCTCTAAATGGTTTGAGAGCCTCTTTTGTCCAAATACGGATCCAGTATCTTACTGGAGCCAGAGCAATGTAGTCCTCAACCTTTCTCATCTGTAGATCAATTCTTATTGCATTCATTGGTGTGGCATTACCTAGACAAAGTAATCGGCGTAAAAATTTGTTCTCGGTTACTTGTATTGATGGAATCTTTCTGAATCCCCAGATCTCTGCGCTGTAAAGTGCTGCGGCTCTTGCTTTTGTTTTGTATGCAAGCAGTGCAGAGCTCACGGAGTGATTGCCTGTAGCTTTTGCAAATCTGAGTACTGCTCCAGCTTGTTGGGCCAAGGAAATTCTACTTTTGTAGATTTGTGGTTTCCATGTCTGTTTTTCATCTAGTCTGCAGCCCAGGTAATCATAGGTGGCCACTCGGGCCAAAGGCTTATTATTTGCCCTAAAAGTCGATTGCAACGTCTGTTTTTGGTTGAGAATCATAAACTTTGTTTTCCCCTCATTGATTACCATGCTCCTTGAGGTACAAAAAGATTCGAAGCCCCTAAGTAGTCCATGCATTGCTATCTCTGTTCTTGCCAGTAATACGGCGTCATCAGCAAAGAGCAAGATAGGTATACTTTCATTGGCTAGTTTTGGCACATCCAGATTTAATTCCTTCAAAACTTGACTTACTTTATTTATATAACAATTAAATAAGGTTGGGGCCAAAACGCAGCCTTGTTTTACACCTCGCTCAATTGGAATTTCAGCCGTATAATCATTTCTCGTAGTATATCTGACCCTGGCAGTGTTTCCTGTATGCAATAGAATTAGCAGCCGTAAGATTTTTCCCTGTATGCCCATGTCCGACAATAACTGCCATAATGTTTGGCGATTTACGCTGTCGAAGGCTGTTTGGAGATCCACAAAGACCAGGTATAATGGACAGTTTTTAAGGGTGGCGTATTTAGCGCAGATCATGTTTAGCTTAAAAAGTTGGTCTGTTGTACTTTGGCCTCTCCTAAAACCAGCTTGGTGTGTTGATATTAAATCTCCGTCCTCTAGCCATTGGTCTAGATGCGACTGAATCAATTTGGCAAAAATCTTTCCAACACTATCAAGCAGTGAGATAGGTCTGTAATTGCTCACCATGTCCCGAGGCCCTTTTTTGTGAATTGGAACGATTATTGATTCCTTCCAAGAAGGAGGGATTACCTCGTAATGCCAAACACTGTTGAATAGACGGGCTAGAGCAGGTAACCATAACGTTAGCTGGTTACGGTAAGCATCTGAAGGGATACCATCTGGGCCTGCAGCCTTATGCGGCTTTTGGAGGAGGATGACTTGTTTAATCTCTTTTTCACTGAATTCCGATATTAACTTCATTGCACGTGGAATGACATGGGCTACTTGCGTAGAATTTGTGCTGGAAAATTCGTTGGAGACTAGTACATTCTGGGTTTCGTTTACCAATCTAACAAGCCGATTTGAAGATGCTGCGTGAGTCTTTTGAAGAGGAAATACTTTACTTAATCTTTGATTTCTGCCTGCCAGCCCTTGAGTGAGGATGTTTGGGTTATTGGTCATCCCTGGTGCTGTCTTGGCCACTTCCTGATACAAGGCAGTAAAATGCTTTACCCAAAGTTGAGGGTTGATATTCAGTTCTAGGTTTTTCGGGGGACCTTCGCATCCCCACCTGACTATCTCCCAAAACTTTTTGGAGTTCCCTGCCGTTATTGCTTGCAGTAAAGTTTTCCAAAGTTTATGTGGAAATATCTTCCTTTTGTATCTTAATAATTTTTTGTACTGTTGCCTACATCCATAAAAATGTTGCTCATTGGAATCATTCAAATGCCGGTTCTTCAATGCTTGTGATAAGGTCTTTTTTAGCTTTAAACACTCTTCATCGAACCAGCCCTCCATCATTTTAGGGTTGATTTGAGGATGCTTGATCTTTTCCTTTTTTGTTTGCAATAGCAAATTATTAAAGTTATGCAGGAGGGGTATAGCGTCATTAACTGATGGGTTTAGGAACGTGCTAAGTGATGACAACCAGGTTTGACTGGGTACACTCATATAAGGTTCATCCTCATTTGACCTTAATATGTTTTTCCTGTTTGGTCTCATGGTTATTGTTAGGCTATTTCCGTTGAATGGAGACTCCGCCTTCCCTGGGCTCGTGTCCGGATGGACTATCTCCATTAGCAGTGGGTCGTGATCACTCTCGATTCTGTCCCTTATTTCCATATCGATGACATAATGCCAGTCTTCGATGTTTATTGCCATGTAGTCAATTATGCTTTGCCTTTTTTCAGTTCAAAAGGTAGATTTAAAGGTTTTATCTGACTTTGTTCTCCCATTTAATGTGCGGATTCCTCCTTCTATTAATGCTTCAAAGATTAATTCTCCTTTCTTGGAGTCATTACAACGTTGGATAAGAGGCGTTGGAATATTCCAAGCATAATCTTCCTCTGCTACTTGTTCATCCCAGAGGATAGAATGAGGTTTAGTGTTAAAGTCACCACATATCAAAAAAAAGGTTTTACAAGGTTGGGGAGAGCAATTGTTTGTGTGACCTGGTGCTGGGTTCCTCCGATCCTTAGTTCTTTTATTTAGGATATTTTCTTTAAGGAGCCGCACCCCTGGCATAACTTGAGCCCGGCTGATAGGTGGGAAATACACATTTACTATTTCGAGTGACCATTCCTCGTATTTGACTGCGAGCGTCTGCATTCACTTGCTTTGTACAGTGTGAGTTACTACGGAGTTCCTCAGTAATGAAGTTCTGATCCAAATACTCAGACCTCCCGAAGGTCTTCCTTTTTTTTGCTTAATAGCAGGTAAGTGGAAGGTGGAGAACCCATCTAGGTCAATAGCGTGAATAGACCAAGTTTCGTGGAAGCAGCTGATGTCTTGTTTTTTAATAAATTCGACCCAGTCTTTATCTTCCATTTTGTTTTTTAAACCTGCTATGTTCCAGCTTAGAATTTTTAATATGGGACTGATTTTATTTTTTATGTTCAAGCTATCCATTTTTTGCTACGAGCTTCTAAATGATTGCTCTTTGCAATTCTGTAACTGTGGGGGATTGCCCCTACTGTTTCTAGGGGAATTAGCCAACAGGCAGAACCTCATATTACTCAAGTTTATTCGTTCAGGGAGTTGTTGTTTGGAGCTGATTGCTCCCTGAAGTATCGAACCAAAGTTGCCTTTTGCCTCTTGCCTACCCATCATGTTTCGGTTTGAAGCTTTTTCAAGAAGTATTGTTGGATATGGTTCTTTTTGCGGAGTAGCAATGGATATTCCCCAGGTCTTCATCGTGTTTGAACATTTTAAGATCTGTTCTGCTATCCAAGGTGAGGCCCAGACTGTTTCTGTTAATTCCCCGTTCTCTAATTCTTTTTTTGGTATGAATCTTACTGAAAGGAGATCTTTAGTTGTTACGTTCTGTAAGGCTGGCAGGGAGTTGACAAGAAATAAGATTTTAGACCTGTTCAGGATGTCGTGACTTCCTCTTGAGGAGTACTCAGGCATGAACATGATCGTGGCTTCAGGCTTTTTAGTTGTTTCAGACCGGATCTCAGTGTGCCCGCCACCTTCCTGCGACAGTCTTCCTTGGAGTTGGGTGTTCTCATTTTGTCTGTCTTGAGTGGTAGCTGCCCGACTAGTAAATGTTCGATTTACCTGGCCTTTTTCCCTCCCCAGTTGCAATTCTTTGTTCCTTTGTTCTTCATAGGGTTGCCTTTTTGGAGGCCAATTGTCCCTTTTTCCTTTGATTTCATTGGTTTCCAGGTCCAGTGCTGGGCGCGATGGTGCAGGCGAATCAGTGATCCACCCAGGCTGGTTGCTGAGATTATAATTTCCAGGGCTGACCTGAGAGCAATATTTTGCCTTTGTCCGGGGTGCGGGAACTGGGGCTGTTGTGTTGTCCATGCACATGGTTGTTCTTATACTTTGTTCGCTTCGTATATACTCTGGGGTCTCTGCCCTTCTACTTTCGCCTTTGCTGTTATCTTGTTCTGCCCCCTCACTAATGGAGTTCGGAGGCTGCTGGCATTTTCCGTAGTGGTCTTCTACTGTATTTAAGTGATGTACCTGAACTAAATGTTCAGTTTTTGTAGCTGGGAAGTGCTTATCGATACCGATGCTAGATTTGGATGTTCCTGGGCTCCATTTGGGTTGTTCGTTGGCTGGAGGATCATTTACCTCGTTTGCCTCATTTATCCCATGATTTGTTCCAGGAACTTTTCCAGACCACCTTTCTTTGTCTAAGTCATGCCCAGATGCTTGGTATCCCCTGGGGCCAATGGGTATACGGTTTATATGGGAATGGTGAGTGCAACTTTTGTCGCACAATAATCCAGGATTTTTGTTTATAAAGTTACAAACTTTATCAGTAGGTTTCTCAAAACTCTCCGACTTAATGCTTTTATCTCTATGCTGTTGTTGGGCGATCTCATCACCTGTGTTCCTGATTTCTTCTATTAGGCCTCTCTGTTGTAACATATTTAAAGCCTTTCCTGCTGGTGCTTTTTTTTTCCTCTAGCTTTCTTCCATGTGTTTTTCCATCTGCCTGTTAGTTGAGGCCTTTTACCCGGTGGCCTTTTTTCTACTGAGTTTGGGACTTTGATTCCAAATTCAGGACTTCCGTTGGTTCTCTCCATCTTAGGTGTCTGATTTTTTGCATCTGGATAGTTCTCTCGTCCTGGGCCAGAGTGCCTTTCTCTATTTTCTCTGTCTGTTGGCCTTTCAATTAAACTAGATTCTGTTTTTCCTAGCTCGTAATTGCACCCCTGTGTGCTTTTAAGGCTATATTTGCAGTCTTTGATTATGTCTTTGATTACTTTTGGGACTTCCAATAATTTTTCCAGCAGTGGTCCACAAACTTGTCCGTCCAACTTGTCCATTTTATCGGCCACTGCTTGATGCAACAGGTTTTCCCTAATTACGCCCTCTACTAGGGCCATCCTGTAATCTATAGACTGTATTGAGGATGTAAGTTGTTTGTTCAGCTCGAGTTGATCATCAAATTTTTGAGACTGGGCCATAATCGTTGTTGCAATTGAGCCCAGTGTTGTACATATAACTTTCATGATGCTAAGAATTGGTTGGTCTAATGAGAGGTCATCTCTATTTCCACTTTGCTCGTTGGTTATCTGACCTTCTGGATTCTTACCATCCTTTCCTCTGTGGCCTTTTATTATACTACCTTCCAGGAAGTTTAGATCTTCTGATGTTATGCTGTTTAGTTGAGGGTCTATGTTGCCAATAACGGAGTTGTCGAGCGAGGACAGCTCCAGACTGAAGGAACTACTGTTGAGTCTGCCCAGCATTAAATTAGTTTTAACAATTTGACTTCCGCAGTGAAGCTGTGGCGCTGAGGTTTTATGGGTCTGTTTAGATGGTGAGTAATCTGTTTCCGGACCCATTATATTTTGGAGTGCTATGAATTCTGCTTGGGCACATTGTGGAGAGAATGTTAGTGAGAAATTCACGGAGTTTAATAGTCCCCTTTGGGGGTCAGGATAAAGTAATTCGTTGCTTTTTCTTTGCTCTCTCGAAAAGTTGCTCCACTTTGGGGAGTTTTTTAACTCCACTTCACCATCCCCAAGGGGATTACTCATTGGGCAGAATAATTGCGATAAACCAACCGGTTGCTGTTGCTGCTGAAGTAGGCGAGTGTCCTGGAGCCCGGTCACTGGTAGCTCCAGTTCGCCCCCCCCCACGTTGTAGCCACCCGCTTCCCCCGGTGGCTGTAATCGGAGGCCACTGGCTTTAGGACTTTGCATTTGCGGCTGTTCAGAGTTTAAGTTCACTTGCTTGTAATAGTTAGTAATAGTGTTTATTTTTGATCTAGTTTTCCTTACTCCCGTGGTTCCACCCGAGCCCGGGTGCGTCGGTGTATACTTATGTCTCCTGCACAGAGGACTTACAAGGCCCCCCACAGTTTCGCCTACAGTTTCTCCTGCATTCAGTAGGGCACCCCCTATGTCATCGGAGTCAGTATGGGCTGGCAAACAAGGCACTGTCACCACTTCTAATGTCCCACCTGACACTTCTCCTGGCTCGGAATCGCTTTTGTCGGCGGGAGACCCGAATTGGACACCCTCTGCTGTGTCCTCACCTAGGTTTGCGAATCCCCCCTGGGATTGCTGGATGGTTCTGGGGTCCTGGTCCTGATCCTGGTCCTGGTCTAACCCTAGACCTTGTAAACTTTTGAGCTCCTGCTCTGATCTTTGGAATTCCGCTAGGTGAATGAGTGCCTTATTGGCCTCCCTAGCCTTCTTTGTTTTTCCTCTTGTCCCAACCATCCTCCGTTCACCGTTCACCGCTCCCCTCCCCTTGGCTCCTTGGTTCCTTACTGGGTTCCTTCCTTGCTCAGTCTTTAGGAGAGACCACCAACAACGACGACAGGTCCAAGTCCAACGCCAAAGGCCAAAACTAGGGCTAGCTGTGGCTAGAGCTGTGGCTGGGTGAGGCTGGGAGGGGCTGGGTGAGGCGACGTGACGCGGTTGAGCACCGATACCGATACCGGAGCTGGAGCCGGGGCCGGGGCCGAGGGTAGGAACAGGAGAGGGGTTCAATGGCCAGGAAGGATCCCGTATAACAGTGTATGAACAGGGACCCTCCCCCCCCAGGAAGGCTGCTTACCCGGTCTCTCCCGGTCTGTCCCGGTTACTCCCGGTCTGTCCCGGTCTCTCCCCGGTCTGCTCACCCGCTCAGCGTCTTTTCAGGAGCCACAGGAGGCCACAGGAGGTCCACAGGGGGGATGGCAGGACTCCTTCTGACTCCTTCTGACTCCTTCCGGCTTCTGGCTCCTCTAGCGCCTAGGTCACGCCTGGTCCCGCCGTGCCGTGCCGCACAGAAAACAACAACAGCAACACAGCGGTGGAAAGGTGCAGGGAGGGGGTCGCCCACACTCCCTGCCGGAATGCAAAACTACAGCCGGGGTACACAGAATCCTCCGACTCCAAAAGCCGCGGCAACGTTGCACTCCGCGGTGAGTTCCGAGCTCCGAGCTCCGAGCGTGAGCCACCCGGCAAGAATTCTCCTCGGGCCCCCAAAAGCAGCAGTAGCAGTGGCGGCAATAGCGGCAGCGTTTGCACTCCGCGCTGCACTCCGCGCGACGTGAACCACCCGGCGCCTGCGTCCCAACCGCAATACTCCATGGCGGCGCTGCTCGCAGCACCGCCATGGGGATTTCCGACCCCCTTCCCGCCATCCTGGTCCTGGCGGTAAAAAACGCCAGGAACAGGATGGCGGGAGCGGGTGTCGTGGGGCCCCTGGGGCCCCTTCACTGCCCATGCCTGTCCTGCTATTTGATAAGTTTTGTTTTGACCAATGACTTTGTGTTTCACCACTGCGCATATTAGTTGCTCAATGTTCACCAGTAGCACATGGTATGTTTTGTTCAGTTGAGCCGCCTATTGGCTTTGACATGGCATTAGCCATTACTTTCTGTATTCAGTTTAGCCGCCTATGGGCTTTGACATTGCATTAGCCATTACATTCTGTATTCTGCCTATTGGCTTTGACATGCTGTATCTAGTCTAGCCGCCTATTGGCTTTGACATTGCATGCCTATTGGCTTTGACATGATGTATTCAGTTTAGCTGCCTATTGACTTTGACATGCTATTAGATATTCTGCCTATTGGCTTTGACATGATATCATATATTACATTTTGTATTCAGCTTAACTGCCTATTGGCTTTGACATGATATTATACATTACACTTTGTATTCAGCTCCGCTGCCTATTGGCTTTGACATGATATTATACATTGCATTTTGTATTCAGCTCAGCTGCCTATGGGCTTTGACATGATATAAGACATTGCATTTTGTATTCAGCTTAGATGCCTATTGGCTTTGACATGACACTAGACATTGCATTTGATATTTAGGTTAGCTGCCTATTGCCTTTAACATGACATTGCATTTGATATTTAGGTTAGCTGCCCATTGCCTTTAACGTGGAGTTAGACATTGCAGTTGAGAATCCAAGCTGTATTTTTCCAAGCTGTGTTTTTGCACAAGATGAACCAAGATGTTTTTCTCACAGTAGACTAGACATGATAAGAGAGAGTACATGGGTGTTGTTTTTTCTTCCCTTGAGCTTGGGAACAGGAGTAGTCTTGGAGACCTGGCCAGTCTCCAAAAGGCTTGCTCAGTTTCCCAGGTCTGAGAGGAGGGGGCACACCTTTGTAACGAATGTAACAGGCTGCAGAGAGTGAGATTCGAATCTGCCGGACCTCGTGCTGGAGCTTGGCGCCAGCTGCCAGCATCCCGTGTGGGTAGATGAAACTCTTTCTCGCGGCTGACAGGGGTCATCAGCTTGCAGACCTTAGAAAGATGTAGCTGTAAATAGTTCCTACACGGTGAAGTATTTCTTTTGCTTTGCATTCAATATCTTATAAATATAACCTGCTGTGTATATTGCAAACTGATATATTTTGTTTGATTAACGCGGACTTGAAAGCTACTAATTCGTCATTCATAAATATTAAGAATTAACAACAATAAAAGTCATTCTTTGACCTCAGAAGTGCATTTCTAGTGTGTTATGTTAGTGCTTAGAAACTAAAATAAGAGGAAAGCACTACAATTGGTACCTGGAGTCGTGGGGTCGGTCATTAAGAGGTGATTAAGAAGGGGTTTGACGAGTTAGTAGATTTCTAAGTGCACACTTTAAAAGTGTAATTGTTTTTTTGTTGTTTGGAGAATTACAGAAATTGTTTTCTGTTTGGAGAATCACAGTAGCACGGCAGACCATGTCTGAGAATACATGTGTTGATGAACTGCCTGATGGTGCTAAGAAAAACTGTGAATTGTTTTCTGTTTGGGGAATTACAGAAGAAAATGCATGTGTAGCTAAAATGCCTGATAATGTTTTGAGAAATAATTCCTGTTGTATATATGTAGAAAACGTGTCTTTTGGAAGTAATGATGACAGAAAGGTCTGGATACCTTTATCTGCTTACAGAGAAATGCAGGAGAAATGTAGGAAGTTGGAACATGAAAATAGGAATTTACGTGAGCAAATTAGCCCGACTGAAAGTTATAAAAGGGCTGTTTTTGAAGAATCTTTCTTGTCCCATTCCAGTAATGAGGGGGTTGAGACAGCTCCGAGCTGCACTGAGTTTTCGTGTGAGCCAGGGTTTTTGGCAGACAAAATGCATTCCTTAACTGATAACACGGAGGAGAGAGACCAGAATGTGATTTACGAGTTACCGTTGCAAAATGCCCAAGTAAAACGAAGGATTTTAGAACAAGACACCCCGAGTTTCATTAGCTTGTTTGATTTTTGGAAAAAGAATAGCCCTCATTTGAGAGAAATCCTAACACTTTTGTATATGGTCACTGTGAAAAATAATATGCAGCTGCGCGCTTGTGATTTGGCAAATGAAATAATGCAGACTTTAGGTTTCTGCGCAGTGCAAGAAGGAAATACTTATGTACATGTAACTCAAGAACAAGGAAAGAAAATAGTGCCCCTAGCTAGAATCATACAATGGATCTGGTACTTGCAAGACAGGGCTAGAGTACCACAGGTAAAAGAGTTACCAATGAAGTTGAATGCACCATTTGAATTCGTGTCCACTGAAGATAAAAAGCATGTTTGTTTTACTAATGATTCATTGACTGAAATGTTGCTTTCTGGCACAGTAGAAGGAACAGCGTTGTATAATGTGCGTCAGATTTTAAAGCAAGAGCTACGTGAGATGTGTCATTTTTATGCTGATTTTTGGTTCTTTGATAATGTTTTAGCCACATGGCTTGTACCTAACTGGTTCAATTACCTTGCAGATGTTAATGAGAAAAATTCAGAGAGAGAAGTGTTCACCCAGAATTCTGCCTTAGTGGGGATGGCTAAGTGGGTGCCCCAGAAATGTGAACAGCTGAGAGAAAAAGCCACTTACAGGTGGGCAGAGATGAGAGAGATGCACATTCCCCTAGATTTGATAAAAACTGTGCAGCACGCACAAAAGCAATCTGTCATGCAAGCAGTCACAGAGCAGTTGGGGAGAGGAAAGTTACCAGAACAGAAATGGCAAATTGATCAGGTTTTAGGGAGAGTGATTGCTGCAGATTACCAAGGAAAAATCGAAATTATGCTGATACCTAGAAAAGAATTTGATTCATTGATACAAATTGGAGACAGAATGGCCCAAATTGACAAAAGTGCAGTGAATGGAGGTTTGATAAAGAATGAGTCTGCCCCAGCCCTTCTGACGGTGCAAGAAAAGGGAAGCTGTGGTGCAGCAGATAAAAACCTCAGTGCTGATGTGTGGGCTGAAGCCCCAAGTGACCCTCCAGAACCTGCAGAGAATATAATAAAGGGCCCCAAAAACGTCCTGCTGATTATAAAACAGGGAAAGAAAGAGGAAGGGTGCAGTTTAAATGAAAAATGTTATTTGCAAGAAAAGTCATACTTGTTTCTTTTGCAGATCCTACCACGTTTCGCCACTGTCCCTGAGTGTGCTGTGTGGTCCCCCTTCCGGTGTGTGCGTGTGGGGTCGGGGAAGGGACCGAACCCCCAACCTGAACCTGGCTGAGTAAAGTGCCAGCACCATGGATCCATTTTGCGCAAACTGCGCCTTCAGTTCTGTGATTTTTTTTTTTTCCCTCTCGTATGGAACTCTGACTTTTGCTTACCTTCCAGAAAACCTTTCAGGTGGACCGTGCCCCTTTACATGAGCAGAACTCATGCCACATCAAATTGCTAACACTGTTGAATTAGAGACTCATTCAGAGAAAAAAAAAAAAACAATTGCCCAGTCTTTTCTATGTAGATGTATCTGATGTGAAAGGTTATGAAATCAATGTGTTAATTCACTTCTATTGCTTTACAGGGATTGCTTTGATCTGATGTTTTTTTTGTTTTTGTTTGAAATATGAGATATGTGAAACAAAAATTCATTGGTCAAAGGGCGGAATGTCCTGCTATTTGATAAGTTTTGTTTTGACCAATGACTTTGTGTTTCACCACTGCGCATATTAGTTGCTCAATGTTCACCAGTAGCACATGGTATGTTTTGTTCAGTTGAGCCGCCTATTGGCTTTGACATGGCATTAGCCATTACTTTCTGTATTCAGTTTAGCCGCCTATGGGCTTTGACATTGCATTAGCCATTACATTCTGTATTCTGCCTATTGGCTTTGACATGCTGTATCTAGTCTAGCCGCCTATTGGCTTTGACATTGCATGCCTATTGACTTTGACATGATGTATTCAGTTTAGCTGCCTATTGACTTTGACATGCTATTAGATATTCTGCCTATTGGCTTTGACATGATATCATATATTACATTTTGTATTCAGCTTAACTGCCTATTGGCTTTGACATGATATTATACATTACACTTTGTATTCAGCTCCGCTGCCTATTGGCTTTGACATGATATTATACATTACATTTTGTATTCAGCTCCGCTGCCTATTGGCTTTGACATGATATTATACATTGCATTTTGTATTCAGCTCAGCTGCCTATGGGCTTTGACATGATATAAGACATTGCATTTTGTATTCAGCTTAGATGCCTATTGGCTTTGACATGACACTAGACATTGCATTTGATATTTAGGTTAGCTGCCTATTGCCTTTAACATGACATTGCATTTGATATTTAGGTTAGCTGCCCATTGCCTTTAACGTGGAGTTAGACATTGCAGTTGAGAATCCAAGCTGTATTTTTCCAAGCTGTGTTTTTGCACAAGATGAACCAAGATGTTTTTCTCACAGTAGACTAGACATGATAAGAGAGAGTACATGGGTGTTGTTTTTTCTTCCCTTGAGCTTGGGAACAGGAGTAGTCTTGGAGACCTGGCCAGTCTCCAAAAGGCTTGCTCAGTTTCCCAGGTCTGAGAGGAGGGGGCACACCTTTGTAACGAATGTAACAGGCTGCAGAGAGTGAGATTCGAATCTGCCGGACCTCGTGCTGGAGCTTGGCGCCAGCTGCCAGCATCCCGTGTGGGTAGATGAAACTCTTTCTCGCGGCTGACAGGGGTCATCAGCTTGCAGACCTTAGAAAGATGTAGCTGTAAATAGTTCCTACACGGTGAAGTATTTGTTTTGCTTTGCATTCAATATCTTATAAATATAACCTGCTGTGTATATTGCAAACTGATATATTTTGTTTGATTAACGCGGACTTGAAAGCTACTAATTCGTCATTCATAAATATTAAGAATTAACAACAATAAAAGTCATTCTTTGACCTCAGAAGTGCATTTCTAGTGTGTTATGTTAGTGCTTAGAAACTAAAATAAGAGGAAAGCACTACAACGCCACAGGCATGGGCAGTGCAGGGGCCCCCTAACAGGGCCCCATAATGATTTTCAGTGTCTGCCACTGCACCCGTCGCACACCAGCAACTCCGCCGGCTCCATTCGGATCCGGCTTCATCGTTGCTGGGGCTTTCCCGCTGGGCGGGCGGGCGGCCTTTTGGCGGTCGCCCGCCCGCCCAGCGGGAAAGTCAGAATGACCGCGGTGCGGTCTTCTGGCGGTCTCCGCCCGCCGCCTGCCGGGGTCGGAATGGCCCCCTCAGTCCTTATCCAAAAAAACAGTTATGGTATAAGGGCAATAATACTCTGAAGTCCTTGTATGGGAGGTCCATTTAGGGCACAATGGTCCCACAGCAGTTTCTCGGGAGCCAGCAAAGCCCCCTGTCAGAACCCCTTTTAGAGGGCCACGGGGCAAGCAGGGGCACAACCATGGTGGTTGAGGCCTTTTACTCCTAATGTCCTGGGGCCCATGCCTACTATGAGCCCTGGGCAACTGGGCCAAGTACCCGTTCTCCACTGACTATCAATGGTAGCTTAGGTTGAGCAGTCAAGGGATGAGTTGGTGAATCTAGTTTACCTGAGCGATGTCCTTTTCACCCAGCAATGAGACTAGCATTCTTTGGCCCCCAGTCCAGGTCACAGGCCGAAGTCCTGAAGAGCTTCCCCTTCTCCACTGCCTGCCTGGCTGCTTAGCAGATGGTCAACATTTGAGGACTCAGACTCTCCTGCTTATAGTCCTTTTCCAGACACCAAATGTGACTTAGGGTTCAGGTCTTTGAAGTTTTATGTTGGAGTTCTGCTTCTTTTGAAGTATTCACCTCTCCTTTTCATCTTCCTTCATGAAAGAGGTCGAGTACAGCAGGCACGACTCTGAAAATTTTGTCCACAACACACTTCATGGGAGTTTAGGGCACAATGATCCCACAGCAGTTTCTTGGGAGCCAACATAGTCCCCTGTGAGAGGCCCATTGAGAGAGCCACTGGGCAAGCAGGGGCACAACCGTGGTGGCTGAGGCCTTTTACTCCTAATATCCTGGGGCCCATGTCTACCATGAGCCCTGGGCACCTGGGCCAATAACCCCTTCTGCAATTGACTATCAACCTTAGCTGTGGTTGAGCAGTCAAGGCTTCCCCTGGGGGATGGAGATTCAGGTCAGTTAACATGACTCATAACTCAAAGTGCAAACAGTGTGAACAATAAATCAATGAAAAACCAAATACTTGCTTTTTAACCCCACCTATGCCTGGGACGAGCTGATCTCGTCCAGGCACACGGTTGGCGTGTGCCTGGGATGAGACCATCTCGTCCTGCACCCGGCCCACTGGGGGAGCACTAGCTGATGACGTCGGCGCGCTCACAGCACGCCAACGTCATCAGAAGCTGGGGATTTTGGGGGGAAAACAGACACAGGGGGAAAGGAAAGAGTTTGCCTCCTGTGCCTGTTTTCAATGAATTCCTGGGCCACGATCGCGGGCGGGGCCTACGATCGTGGAGCAGGAATCCCCAGTAGGCAAATTTCATCTGTAGTTTATTTTGGGGAACGACCCCTTGGGCAAGGGTCGCTCCCCTGGGGGCAATGAAAATTCTGTGTTTCGCCCCCCCCCCCCCCCCCCCTTGGGGCAGATCGGCCATTTTTTCAGCCGATCTGCCCCCAGGGAGGGGGTCAAAACCCACTAGGAACCAAGGATTTCATTTTAATTATGTTTTTGGGCAGCAACCCCTTAGGCAAGGGTCACTGCCCCGGGGCAATATTTTTTAATATCTTTCAGCCCCCCTGGTGCTAAATTGGCCATGTTTTTGGCCGATCTCGCCCCCAGGGGGGTCAAAACCCACTAGGCCCCAGGGATTGTGTGGTGTGTGTGTGTGTTTTGTGTCTTGGGGGCACCCGTCGGGCAAGTGTCGCCCCCCAACGGGGGGATATTAGTGTTGGCCATTTCTGCCCCCAAGGAGGGCAGAAACCACCAATACGCCAGGGATTATTTTTTTTTTGTTCCCCTTTGTTTTTTTGTGTGCTGGGGTGCCCCCTTTGACAAGGGTCACCCCTCGAAGGGGGCACAGAGCTGTTGGCCATTTCGGCCTATTTCTTTTAGGCACCAGGGATCTTGTATGTGTGTGTTTTGTGTGGGGGGGGCGGCCCCTTTGGCAAGGGTTGCCCCCCCCAAAGGGGGGCACATTACTGATGGCCATTTCTGCTCCCCTTGGAGGCAGATCGGCCTATTTTTTTAGGCCTTTCTGCCTCCAAAGGGGGCAGAAGCCACCAAGATGTGAGGGAATTTTTTTTTTTTTGTTCCCCTTAGTTTTTGTGTGCTGGGGGTGCCCCCTTTGGCAAGGGCACCCCCCAAAGGGAGTACAGAGCTGTTGGCCATTTCTGCCCCCTTTGGGGGCAGATCGGCCTATTTCTTTTGGGCCCATCTGCCCCCTAAAGGGCAGAATCAACTTAGGCACCAGGGATTTTGTGTGTGTGTGTGTGTTTCGTGTGGGGAGCGGCCCCTTTGGCAAGGGTCATCCCTCAAAGGGGGGCACATTACTGATGGCCATTTCTGTCCCCCTTGGGGGCAGATCGGCCTAATTTCTTTTAGGCCCATCTGCCCATAAGGAGGGCAGAAGCCACTTAGGCAACAGAGACAATTTCAAAGTTCTTGGTGGCGGGGTGTTTGTCAACTGGCGAAGTATTTGTATTTGTGATTACAACAGTTTATTTCTTCTTTTTTTGTTCTAGTTCAAAGCTTTTGCTTCCTTTGCTGTGGATCCTTGTGGTTTTGGCAGTAGTTGTCCTGCGGTTTGCATAGTTGCATGTTTTAGGTAAGTAAAAGCAATTTACTCCAAAGGAGTATTGACATTCATGAATGATATGTTTGTAGGTGGTATACTAAATGCAGAATAGTGTGTGAAATTGTCCTTAGATTTGTGCACAATGATAATTGCGTTGTCATATGTCTAATTTGCTTTTTTCTTTTTTCTTTTTAGTTGGATATCACTGGTGATTACTGTATCTGTGCAGAGTAGTTGCTGGTGAGTTCTTTTTCAGGCAAGTGAGTGGTATAGTTTTGTAGTCCATAACTCTTTGTGATAAAGCTACACTTTGTTTATTACTTATTTTAGACAGTGCTGGTTGTTGTTGGCAATCCACTTGTTGTTAGAAAGGATCATGGTTAGCCGCAGAGGGGCCGCTTAGCAGGTTGTTGGCATGCTTCTTGAGTCGTCTTCCGACCATGATTATGAGACTGACTCTGCATCTGAGGCAGTGGAGGAAGTGAGAGATTCTGGCACTGAGTTTTCTGTCCGAGAAGATTCTTCTGATGAGAAAGCCACTCTCATTGCAGATGAAGGGCCTGTTTTAGAGGAGGACACTGATGTGCCAAGAGTGCAACAGCCTGGGGCTGAAGGGCTTCCCATTAGAAGACCTGACACCTGGATTGCCCCAAACATGGAGCAGCCACAGTTACCTACATTTACTGGTCTCCCAGGGTGTGGAGTCAATACGGAAAACTTTTTGCCTGTCAATTTCTTTCACTTGTTTATGGACAATGCATTTTTGGAAGAGATTGTTGAGCAGACTAATTTGTATGCAGAGCAATATTTTACACTGCCAGACTTAGGCCTCAGTCTAGAGCTACTCAGTGGGTTCCCACATATCTGGAAGAGATGAAAATGTTTTTAGGTTTGACTTTTTTGATGGGGTTGATAAGGAAGCCGTCACTGGCTTCTTATTGGTCTACTAGTCCCTTGATGGAAATGGCTATATTTCCTGCAACTATGACTCGTAATCGCTATTTGCTTCTTCTTCGTATGCTGCATTTTGTAGACAATGCTTTAGCCTTGCCACAAGATCACCCTGATTGTGACCGTCTTTTAAGATTAGGCCTGTCCTTGATCATTTTGTAGATCGGTTTTCAGAGGTGTATGTTCCAGGCAAAGAGATAAGTGTGGACGAGGCTTTGGTCCTGTTCAAGGGGCGTTTGGTTTTTAAGTAGTACATTCCTAGTAAGAGGGCACGGTATGGAATTAAATTGGATATGCTGTCAGAAAGTAGTACAGGATACGTGTATAATCTCCGGGTCTACACCGGTAGGGATTCCAGTACTGACCCCCCTGGTTGTCCGCCCACTTCTGGAGTTAGCGAGAAAATTGTGTGGGAACTTGGTCGACGACTGTTTAACAAAGGTCACCATTTTTATGTAGATAATTTCTACACTGGAGTGCAGTTGTTCAAGTAGTTGTTTAGAGTGGACACTGTTGCTTGTGGCCCAATCCATTCTAATCGGAAAGATTATCCAAGGGAGCTTGTCTAAAAAACATGAGAGGGTGCAGTGCCTTGCGGAATAATGAGCTGCTCGCTCTGAAATTTTCAGACAGGAGGGATGTGTACATGCTATCTACCATCCATGATGAGAGTACTTCCCCGTGACTGTTTGGGGTCAGGCTGCCGAAGTGTGCAAATCTGCGTGCATTTTGGACTACAATAAGCACATGGGTGGTGTTAATGGAGTAGATCAGAGGTTGGAACCTTACACTGCTCTTTGTAAGTCTTATGTGTGGTATAAAAAGTTGGGCCTACATTTATTTCATTTAGCAACTTTTAATGCTTTTATTGTGTTCAAGGATTGTTCACCTGACTCAAGGCTGAAATTTGTTAAATTTCAGGAGTCAGTGATAGAGAGCCTTATTGTGGTGGAACAGGCAAGAGTTCCTAGAGTAGCTCCTGTGCGTGGGGTGGCGCTTGGCTGACGGTGTGCGTAGGGTGGAACTTGGCTGGCAGGTGCTTGTGGAGTGGCTCTTGGCTGGTGGTGTGTGTGGAATGGTGCTTGACTGGTGGTGTGTGTGGAGTGGCGCTTGGCAGGCGGTGCCAGCCAAACGTCAGTCCACACACTCCCATCAGCTAGTTTGATTGCTGTATCAGGCTTGTGGACGTATGTTAGTGATGGGTCCTTGAGTGGCTCTGTCAGTCGATGCAAGTGTTGTAATGTGCTGGGCCAATGGCTGGCGACGTGAATGGTCTTGCGCATGTCACGTATAAAAGGTGTGTGAATGGACTGTAAAACGATTGGTGCCTTGACGCGTCTTTACAGCTCAGTCATTGTTTCAGTTTTTTGGCCTTTCAATTATTAACGGTGCATTTCACTTTTGTGAAATTTCTTGTTAATAAAATTTTATCTACTGAACCATCAATCACCCTCGTGCCAAATCCAACCAGTATGTGTGGTAAAAATAACAAAACCTGCTCTGCTGTAATCAGGCGTCACAGGACACCTGTGACACGCTAGGTGTCTCAGGTGGGACTCCGATGACAAAGCATGCCACCAACTTGGGTGGCGGGTGAGGGGCCTTTTTAACATAACCTAAGTGCGTTTCTTTTCACAATTTTAATGTTTGGAACATCACAGAAGTATGTGGACACATCAAAATGATATATTTCAAAACTACCTGTGTTTGGGGGGAGGGGACACCTATGTTTTTGGTCCCGGGTCCGGCCTTCATCCAGGGAAACCTACCAAACCCAGCATTTTTTAAAACTAGACACCACAAGGAGTCCGGGGAGGTGTGGCTTGTGTGGATCCCCCCCAACATTTACTTACCAAGACTCCTCTGCAAACCTCAAAATTTGCTTTAAAAAAAGCATATTTTCCTGACTTTTCTTTGGAGGATCACCGCTCCGGCACAAAATTCCTACTCCCCAGCAGTCCCCTCAATCTCTCAAGTAAAATGATACCTCACTTGTGTGGGTCCCAAAAGCAGAGTCAGCCTAAAGATGTATAAAAGAAAAATATGTGCTTATCAACTCGCTGTGCTATCCCCTCAATCTGTACAGGGTTTTTGCCTTTTTCTGTTGCAAGCACCTGGGCCCCCATACAAGTGAGGTATAATTTTTATTGGGAGACTTGGGGGAATGCTGGGTGGAAATAAATGTGTTGCTCCTCTCAGATTCCAGAACTTTCTGTCACTGAAATGTGAGGAAAAAGTGTTTTTTTAGCCAAATTTTGAGGTTTGCAAAGAATTCTGGGTAACAGAACCTGGTGAGAGCCCCACAAGTCACCCCATCTTTGATTCCCCTAGGTGCCGGCTGAGCTAGAGGCCAAAATCCACAGCTAGGCTCTGCAAAAAACACCTCTGTTTTCTGTGCGAAAATGTGAATTGTCCACATTGTGTTTTGGGGCATTTCCTGTTTAGCTTTCTGGGATCCAGCTTTGGTTTCACACCCATTTCTGTTGCTAACTGGCTGAAAGCACAAAAAATCGTAAAAAATGGGGTATGTCCCAGTAAAATGATAAAATTGTGTTGAAAAATTGGGTTTTCTGATTCAAGCCTCCCTGTTCCTGAAAGTTGGGAAGATGGTGATTTTTGCACCGCAAACCCTTTGTTGATGCCAGTTTCAGGGGAAAAAACACAAGCCTTCTTCTACAGCCATTTATCCTCTTTTTAAAAAGAAAAAATAAATTTTTCCCTTGGTCTCCTTCAGGGAACCCACACACTCTGGGTACCTCTAGAATCCCTAAGATGTTGGAAAAAAAGGACCCAAATTTGGTGTGGGTAGCTTATGTGGGCACAAAGTTATGAGGGTTTAAATGCGAACTGCCCCAAATAGCCAAAAAAAGGCCTGGCACCTGAGGGGGAAGAGGCCTGGCAGCGAAGGGGTTAAAGAAAGGAAGTACTATTTTATTTCTACCTCTACAAACGCAAAGAGATGCAACATCCATAAGCAATAACACAATCCCCCTTGATGTGAGAACTCTAGTAGTTGTGAAGCGAATTCCACCCTCCTTCGTGTTATGTGTTCTGTGTTAATCCCCATTCACTGGTGGCCACGTCAGGGAACCCAAACTATTAGGTTATACTCAAGAGTTTCCTTTTGACTATTCGGGATTTCAGTCAAAAGTGTCTATGGTGCCAAGACACTATTAGCAGTGAATCTCTGAGGGTCTCAAAGGCTCTAATTCTACTCTTATTCGCTCCTGCAGCACAGAAACATTTGGTGTTAGAGCGGGTGCCCTCAGCACAAGCACTCACAAGATCAGATCCTGCTCAGACAAGTTAAGCTTCTCGCTGTACACGCAGCAGCATTAGGCAGGCTCAGACTCACTCTTTGGAGTGGCACTGATGCTCTCCCAAGCCATCAGAGCAGTTTCTAGCTCACAGTGATGAAGTAAGACAAGGTTCTCGGCAGAGGGAATTCGGTCCTTTGACTCACGACTGGAGTCCCATGAGGGTGCTTCGTCCTCCTCAGCCTCCTCCTAGTCCACAAGGGTCAGTCAGATAGACCTACCGGGCACAGCTACACTTCAGTCCCATGCAAAGGCCTAAAGTTTTTGATGACTTGGTCCTGGCAGCCCCTCTTGACATACAAGTTTGCCATGGTAGCTCCTAGATGCAATGTAGACTCTTCAGGCACAAGTGCCCGCATCCCAAAAAGTCCCTCCTGGCATACGGGGTCACCACACAAGCGTTCACGAGTCCTGCCACACTGATCAGACAACTTCTTTACTGGTGGCCTCCTCTGGCATCAGAGGTCACTGCAACAAGGCTATGTGGGCTTGGTGCCCTCCACACAGGACTCAATACTTGGCACAGTCTATGGCAGCCCTATCCTGGCATTTAGGAGTTAAATTCTCACACCTCACAAAGGGAGTCTTCATGTTAGGAATCCACATTGGACTTCACACCCTCCAACGCCCTCCTCTTTCTCACAGGGCACACTGGTCTTGGCAAGCAGGCATATGCTGATGCTCCAGCAGTTGTGGTCCTAGTTTCCCTGGGCGATGTTCTTTTCACCAAGCAGAGAGACAAGCAGCCTTTGGCCTCCAGTCCTGGTCACAGGCAGAAGTCTTGAAGAGCTTCCCCTTCTCACACAGCCTGCATGGCTGCCTAGCAGATAGTCAACGTTTGAGGACTCAGACTATCTTGTTTATAATCAGGTTCCGCATCTTTGAAGTTTTGTGTTGGGGTTCTGCTACTTTTGTAGTGTTCACTTCTCCTTTTCTTTTTCCTTCATTAAAGAGGTCTGGTACAGCAGGCATGACTCTGAAAATGATTGTTCACAACACAATTTATGGGAGTGACCAGAGTTCATATCAGGGTGTCAGCCACACTATATGTACCTCAAACATTAAATCCCAGACCCCCAGCCATCTCCCTTCCTAGGATGCACCCAGGCCCATTCCTTGTTATCTAATCGGAATCAAACAACAGTCTTTTGGAATGTAAAGGGAGTTTCTTCCTTTCCCCACCAGTGTGCCCCAACCCCGCTCACATGAATGCAGTAATACACAAATCTATCTGGGGGAATTCCTCTCCTCCTCATGTCTTCCGAGGGTCCTCAAAACAAGGCACCCATGCAGGCACATTTACTCAATGTACACTCACAGTACACAACTGTCCAGCACTAATACTTCTATTCATTGTACCCTTACATGCACACATGCATTCAGGACACACACTCAGGGCCTCATTACGAGTCTGGCGGTCTATGGAGGCGCTCAAACTGCCCACTGGCACTGCCAGGTTGTCACCAGCAGATGGCCTAGCGGTGCCGGCGGTCTAAAGCAGCACTGCCCTCCGGATTACGACCTGCGTTCCTGACAACCTTTGCATGGCCTGGGCAGTGCAGGGGCCCCCATGGACAGCCCTGTTGCGCTTTTCTTGCTGCACCCAATGCACCCCAACATTGCCACCAGCTTGATTACGAGTCGGTGTCAGTGCTGTGGTGAGTATTCTGCTGGGCAAGTGGGTGAAAACGCTGTTTCCTCCTGCTGGCCCAGCGGAAAACTAAGAATTAACCGGAGTGACGAAAGAGTTTGGTTGGCGGCCTCCGTCGCCCGCCAAACTCACAATGAGGCCCACAGTCTGCATGCATTGTTCAGCACACGCACTGCCAGCACACACACTCACTAAGTGCGCGCTGTACAACACTTCACCCTTCTTGAATGGTACTACCTGCCCGCACACACATATATGCTCAGCACATGTTTTATCCATACATGCACTTCACCGCACTACATCACTTGTGTAATGTATTCCTTTCCGGCATACATACATTTAATACATGTACTAACCACACATTCAATGCACGGTACTTCTCCATCTTTTTACTGCACCTTTCTGAGGCACAGTACAACCGACGGAGAGTCACTACTCCTGCGCTGCCCAGCACTCCACATTTTACCTGATGTAGGCCAAGGGTGAGTTAAGCACAAAGCAGTGGAACGTTTAAAAAGGTGAGTGAGCCTGTAGGCCTCACTTAATTGACACAGGCTGTTAGACCTGACAGCCTTAGGGTGGTAATCCCCCAACTTTTTGCTTCCTCCCTCCAGTTTTCTGACATTGTTTTTGCTGTTTCTAGGACTCTGCGCACTTTACCACTGCTAACCAGTGCTTAAGTGCATATGCTCTCTCCCTTAAACACGATAACATTGGTTCATTCCCAATTGGCATACTTGATTTACTTGTAAGCCCATACATGTGCCCAGGGCCTGTAAATTGAATGCTACTAGTGGGCCTGCAGCACTGGTTGTGCCAACCACATAAGTAGCCCCTTAACCATGTCTGAGGCCTGCCATTGCAAGGCCTGTGTGTGCAGTTTCACTGCCACTTCGCCTTTGCATTTAAAAGTACTTGTCAAGCTTTAAACTCAATTTTTCTACATATAAGTCACCCCTAAGTGGTCCTAGGTAACCCATAGGGCAGGGTGCTATGTAGATAAAAGGCAGGACATGTACATGTGTGTTTTATATGCCGTTAGTGGAAAAATCCTAAATTCATTTTCCACTCTGTGAGGCCTGCTCCTTTCATAGGATAGCATTAGGATTACCCTCATATACTGTTTGAGTGGTAGATTCTAATCAGAAGGGGTACTAGGTCATATTTGGTATGGCCCGAATGGTAATGAAAATCCTGCATATTGATGAGGTTTTGTTTTATATTAATTGTTTAGCAATGCCAGTTTTAGAAAGTGAGCATTGCTCTGCACTTAAAATCCATCTGTGCCTTACAGCCTGTCTCTAATCAATGTCTGGGCTGGGCTGGATGACAGCTTCCTTGTGCATTTCACCCAGACAACCACAAAAACAGGATACTCATTCACACCTGCACTCATCTGCATACTGAAGGGGTCTTCCTGGGCTGGAAGGGTGGAGTGGCCTGACACTTACATTTCAAAGGCTAGTGGTCTGCCCTCACACCATGGACTGCCAAACCCCCTACTAGGACCCTGGCAGACAGACCTGTACTGAAAGGGGAGCTTGTGGACTTCAAAACCACTTTTTGAAGTCTCCCCCACTTCAAAGGCTTCTTTAGGTATATAAACTGGGTCTCTGACCCCACCAACTCATACACTTCTGGACCTGAACTTGCAACCAGTCAAGAGGAACTGCCTGGCTGCCCCCAAAGGACTCATCTGGAAGTGCAATCCAAGGGCTTGAATTGAGCTTGCCTCCTGTTTTCTGAAGTCTCAGGGCCAAAAAGACATAATCTTTTCAGAAAACTCCTTGGGCACCAAAAATCGACACACAGCCTGCCGGAAATGATGCACATCCGTTATCTTTCTGGTGTTTTCACTGTGTTACTGTATGATTTATTGCACAAATACTTTACACATTGCCTTCTACGTTAAGCCTGACTACTCAGTGCTAAGCTACCAAGGGTGGGCACAGGATAATTTGGATTGTATGTGACCCTGACTAGGACTGTGGGGTCTACTTGGACAATAGTGTATACCTCTGCCAACTAGAGACCCCTTTTCTAACAATTATTAATATAACAACGCCAATGTATATTTTAGATATCACTTATATTAGTGCATAATCTTTGAAAGTAGTGAGACGAAGAACAATGTTTCCCATAAATTGCAGCTAGAGAGTGAAAGGAGTCAGCCAGATCTCCTCAAAAAGGTGGTTCAGGGTGGTTCGCCCCACAAAATTGGAACAAATCATGCATGTTGAAGCCCAATTTTCACATACATTTGCCAAAGCGCCAGGGGCTCTGGAAGGGCCTTTATTAAATATTCAAGTCACTTTACAGTGTCCCAAGTCAATGACACCTGACAATCCGCAGGAGCTGATTCTATTATTTTTCAAAATGTCCTATGGGTGCCCCTATTTTCAAAAATGATCCCCGTTGTGACAGGATCCATATTTTGTCATAGTCACCCCTCCATATGCCATAGGTGCCCTCATGCCAAAAATTACTACAATATTCCAGCACCAGAATTTTGTCAATGATATTTAACATGGGTGTCCCTTATGTCAAAATCTACCTCAACTATGTCTGACCCCCATGTCTGGTTGCTCTCCTTTATGCCAAGAATTATGTACAATATTCTAGTGCCATGTTTTGCCACGGGTGGCTTCATGCCAAGACTTTTTTCAAGTTTACCAGCACCAGTAATTTTCCACAAGTGTCCCATATGCCAAGAATGACCTCTCGTACAGCAGTGCTTTATTGTAGGGATTAATTATGCCATGAATTACTTCCAGTATGCCAGCACCAGCATTTTTCCATGGGTGCCCATACAAATAATTACCTGCAGTATTCCAGTGCCAGCCTCTTGTCAGGGGTGTCCCATATGCCAAGGATTACCTCTAATAAGCCAGTGTCATTATTTTGTCACATGGGCCTGCCATGTTAAGAATTGCCCGAAGTATGCCAGTGTCAATATTTTGCCATGGGAGGCTCTGTAAGCTAAGAATTACCTCCAGCATGCCATAGCCAAATGCAGACTCACAATCTCACTTACTTAATAATTCTCAATGACTTGCATTCACTCATTCATTCTCACTCTGAATCTTATTCTCAGTCATACATTAACTCTCACCCACCCTCACATTTACTCTTACTCATATTTTCACTCTTACTTTTACTATCTCAATCTCAGTTATTATGACTCACTGGTTCTCACTCATGATTGTACTTACTCACTGACACTCACTCTCATGCTTTCTCCATCAAATCCTCAAACACTCCATCACCCTCATTCTAATTCTCAGTTACGCACTCTTGCTCACCTGCAGCCACTCTTACTCTCATTTGCTAAATCACAGTCATTCTGACTCTTTCAGGCTCACTTACTGACATTGAGGCCCTCATTTTAACTTCAGTGCTAAAAACCACCTACCGCTGCGGCAACAGCTGCCAAAAGACCACCGTCGCGGCTACCAGCTGTCCGCCATATTATGACCACAGCCGGACTTCCGCCACAACAATGGTGGAAATCCGGCTGTGGCGGCAGATGGCGGTAAGGTGGCGCTGGTGCCACCAGCAGCGGCACGCCAGTAGACGGCTGCCAGCCGTATTATGGCCAATAATACGGTCTGGGGGTGTTCTGCTGGCGGTAGCAGCGTCCCGTCCCATCTCCTGCCGGAGGACCCTCTGGATCCAGGTAAGTCAGGTCTCCCACAAGAGGTGAGGGTAGGGGGTATTGTATGTGGGGGTGCGTGGATGCAGGTGTGTGTTGCGTGTTGAACGCGTGTGTGCATGTAAGGAGGTGTGAGTGCGTGTATGTTGTGTTATGTGAATGCGAGTCTGCATGTATGTTTTTAAGTGTGTGCGGATGTGCGTGTGAATGGATGTATGCATGCATGTAAGCATGTGGGAATGGGTGTGTGTGTGTGTGTGTGAAGGGGGGTGTGAATGTAGGGGAGTTGGAGGGGGTTTGGAGAGGTTAACTGGAAGGGGGGAGACCCCTATCAGTGACAGGGAAGATGGAAACCATGGCGGTAGGCGGGGTCATAATCCTGCAGGCAGAACAATGGAGGCCGCCAGGCTGGAGATGGATACCTCCAGCCCAACGGCTGTTACCACCATGGTGGTCGAAGCCGTACATTGGCGGGTTGGCTTAAGCCAACTTGGCAATGTCATAATATGGCGGTAAGCACCGCCAGCCTGTTGGCGGTACTTACTGCAACATTAACACCGACCACTGGGGTCGTAATGACCCCCTCAATCTCACACATTTTCAACCACTACCTGTCACTGACTGTCACTTGCTTATTTTACCTTACACACACACACACATACATATACAAACTGTCTCTCACACAATACTACTCGCAAGCATACATTTAAAAGTGTATTTATACATATCTCAGGGGCAGCGAATGTGGTGCTCCCTTTCTTATGACACTAATATTGAATAACAGACTATTATTCATTATTAGTATAATAAAAATGGAAAGAAAACAAGGAAGGCAGAGCCCTGACGCCATTAACGGTAAGTCATCCCTCTGTCCGTGGTCCTGATTTTGCCAACTCTGAAGCCCACAATAGCAAAGGCAGTGCCAGGGTCACAACGGGCAGGCCAGGAGTCACAGCTAAAACACGTGCTGTTCCCTAAATCATGTTCATGAAAATAATACACAATACCTAGAATTAACAAGTCAGTGGCAATTGCGTCTCCTAAATACCCAAGTCACATTTAAGAAATGCATGGTACATCAGAATAGGAATCACAAATAGGAAATCCCTATTTGCAATTTTCTATTTTGGGAATCACAAATTGTGATTTATACAGGGTAGAAATTGCAATTTGCGATTCCTTAAAGGGCTTTGTACATAAGAAAAGCCTATTTTGCATTTCTTAACGGCCCGAAATAGCAAATCAGACCATAAAGTAATGCAAAGTGGCTTCGTACATCTAGCCCTATATGAACAATACATATGGAGTAGTTATTAACTCAATTACCCAGAACGTCATTTGGACCTCTTGAGATGGATGGGAGTGTGGACGCACTATATGAATGCCAATACATTACAATCGTTTTTTCGCCTGTCAAATCTATGACCTCGGTCTGGCAGTATTGCGTGCCTGTTCCACAATGCCGTACTTTGTTAAGGGGCTTCATATATATTGTTAAGGATTCAATTACAATTTTCTGACCTTTTCAGACTGTAACTTTGGTTATCAGGCTCAAGTTCTTGTTGATTATACTCCACTCAAATTCAGAGTGATTTTCCCATTCATCAATAAACATCTGTGAATAATCCACAGTCAGTGTTCCCCTTAAAAAAACATCAATTTTTATTTAATTGTAAAATAACAATGTTTGCATTACATGTCTAGATTCAATAATCTAATCAATGTTCTATTCAATAAACATAATGCACATTAATTTACCTGATATTTCTTTCCAGTTTTAAATGGAAAATCATCAACATATTCTATCTCATGTCCCCAGTTGTTATTTTCCATCGAGTTGCAAATTGTATATAGTTTCTTGTTATAATCGAATCGTGGGTCAAACTGAAACACAATATTTGCCTCATCTTGCTTTAAATCAATTCCAAACCTAAGAAAGAGAAGTATAATTATATTTTTATTAAGTTACCTAATTGAAAATACTATTGGTAATTAAATATTAGAACATAACGTTTGCATTTACATTTTCCTCGAGCAAAATAAAAAATCAAACACTAAATAGCAGTTCCACCAATTTTAATTTTTATATGTTTATTTTTTTAAGAAAATCCTTTATTTGTGGAGTTTACTCAATCAACATGTAATACAGCGTGGTAATCAATGCTACATTCGTAGGCACATTGTAATGGACTGAGGCAAAGGAGGAGTCTAAAGTAAACGTTAGATTTTCTAAGGAGATATGATTGTATATAAATACCTAGTAGGAGCCAGCAACATATATTCCTTCAAGCTCCATGCACACAATATTACCCTCATAAGGGTTTGCCTACTGTAGAAACGCAGCTTTGAAGGTGGTTCCATATATCCCTCTGTTGCAAGTGGCAGGTATAAGCTTCTGAAACCCTTCCATCGTGTCACCTCAATATATCAAAAAAATCATTAGGTCAGCCACCCACTGTTTGTAGTGGTTCCCCCAGCAAACAGTCACTCTACCCTGACCTACCAGCAGGGTAATAGCTGCATATTTCCTTGCAGGGGCTGGGAGCTCCTTAAAAACACAGTTGTGCCTCCAGGGGGGTATAGGTAATAGGCACCTCAAAATGCTAAGTAGCAGGTGAATTTCACAAAAACAATATGCCGTCAACCAAAGTACATGTCTTTCCCCCATATTTGAAATCTGCCTCCAGTTAATGACACTGCTCGAATCTGCCTCAAATCAAAATGAACTTAAGCAGGGAGGGGTGCAATTGTTTGTAAATATTTACAATGCAGGAGGTAATGTGTACTGTTGTTGCTCATCTATCAAGGTAATTCCACATCAATGCCCAAATGGTTTCCTTCTGCCCCGCCTTAGTTTGTCTGGTATTTGTCTGGTATTTGAAACCGCATTGTAGAGCTGGGTAATGCACACCTCAAAAAGCTTGCCATAAACAAATGCATAAGAGTAATCGAGGGCTACAGCTCTCTCAGGAAAGAGGAGAGCATGTCTGAACAGGGGTGGCTGCAAAACCTTTTAAAGAAAAGGATAATAAACTGTGATACAAAACAAAATATTTTCTGCTATAAAATCCTAGAGAACACTAACCAGTAAATTTTGGTCACAAAGTTGGAGCAGTTTAGTTGTTTCTTGAATGATTTTCTTATTTGTTTTATTCTTTATATTTGTGTTTCTTTCACCTGCTTGCACTGATGGTAGGGGGCTGAGGTTCAGTCGCATGGAGTAATTTTGGTTTATCTAATTGCCATTTGTCGAGTATGAGCCGCCAGTATTGACTGACATCAGAGATAAATTTGGAGCTGGGATATGTGACGCTATCGAGGGCCATATTTACAAACACCTGCCACTTAGCACTGCCGTAGCATAATTGTTCTTACACTACGACGGCACTAAACAGGCCCTCACCCTGCACTATAATTACAAAGTGGTACAACGCTAGCATTGTGCTGCTTTGTAAACCCTTGTGCCACATTATACCTGCACCAGGTATAATGTATGCAAGGGGGCGTTCCCCCACATGGGGGTCCAAAAAAATGGCACAGTGAAATTTACAAGATTTCACTGTGCCATTCTAGTGTTATTTTTTAACGCCTGCACAGGGCAGGCGTTAAAGTGACGCTAGGCTACTTCCTATGGGCCTACCCAAGCTTTGCCTGACTAGCGTCAACATTTGTGGTGCTAGTCCAGCAAAGCATCACAATAGCATTCAAAATGTTGACGCTGTTTTGCTAACATGTGCCATGGTGCACTGTATTGTAAATATAGCACTACCATGGGGTCCTGATTTAGTGGCACTGTGCCCTTCAGGTTTCACTTGAATATATTGGCCACACCTTATTCGACGCAAGGGTGGGATTTCAAAAACTGTCAAGGGTAAATATTCAGGCCAAAAACTGGATATTCCCTATGCTGATATTTTGGGTTTTGTCATCGTATCAACAATCTCAGCATTGGTATATGGGGTAGTTTGTTGCAGGCCACCGGGCCAATTTGATTTCTTTACTGAACCTTTGATTTATCCGATATTCTCACTTTTCTTGAAATATGCTAATTTTGTACTTTGTAGGGTGATTTGCCCATATATTAGAGAACGTTGTGCATAGACGTCAATTCACCGAAATGCTAGCGGAAGTGACATCACACGTCCTTTGACCTTTACTTTCACTCACCCACAATTAAACATACACACAAATTCACACTTACACACACACTACACTCTCTCACATAAATACACTCTCACCCACAAGCACGCACACAACATATATTTAAATGCATGTTTTACTTACCTCAGCTGCCATGGAAGGCCGTATTCCAGCTAACTGTACTCCATTTTAATACACTTATTGTGAATAATATTTGATTATTCACTATCAGTGTAATAGAAATTTGACAGAAAACAAAGAGGCTGGAGCCCCAACTGGCCTCTGCCATGCCACTGTGTTCCCTGGCAGTGAATTTGCCACTTCTAAGCAGGGATCGCAAAGGCAGTGCCAAGGGTAGTAAAGGACAGCTGCGACCCCTAAATGACTTTCCCAATCCTTACTGAAGGCGGGTTGTGCCCCTGCCTAGGAAAACTAAGGCTGATCATTACCATATTCTCGCTACCTACAGCTCCAGCAAACTGAGAGACAGCATCGTATACCTACTCCGCTGACCCAATCCACGTTTCGGATGCCTCGCTTCTATTTGCAGCTTTCCTCCTTTACTGCTTTTCACCTGGCTGGAGCTTTTTGGTTTCCCCATCTGTGCATTCTCCATTCGTCCTCCTTCGAAAGCGGAACTACTAACAAGCCTCGTTTAAATACCAGTTTGCTGCCTTTCAGTGTCACCTAGAGGTCAGTAGAATAATTGCAGCAGAAACGTGGTGGCTACAATGACATCGACCTTGACAAAGCTTAAAGACCACCTGAAACAAGCTTTGCAGTGCCAATTGGTCTCGCTTACATGTAAAGGTAAGTAGGACCGGTTGGCTTAGTCAATGCTTGTTTAGATTTTCTTTAAGTATCTGTACAAGTTGCACATGCGATTGGAAGCCAGCAATGTTTTGTTACCTCTCCATTTCTCTGTGAACAGTCAGCTCAGATCAAAGAATACGGTGTGATGTTGAGTCTGGGGTACACTACCACACAGCTATAACAGTTGCAGTACTGATGTTCACCACACGAGTTGTACCACACTTTAATATTTTCAAATCCTGTACCATTGAAAATTAGTATATCTTACTTCAGCAAAAAAGGTAAGGCTTAGCTGTAATCTTGCATCGAGACGTTGATGCAGCTTTAAAGGTATGAGCTCACAGAATTCTAATAATGGTTTAAGCATCTTTGCTTCACTAGAACCAGTGCAAAATCTGAACTGGCCCACATCATTAGCCTGATATGCCACGCATCCCAGTGGTACAAGCCAGTTGAGAATTCCTACACCATTGCGGGGTGTTTTAGTCTGATCTTATATATGTAGTATTGTAACAATGATTAAAAGTGCCCGAAGGCCACTCGCTGTGCACCTACATACAGAATCAAGAATGAATGAACTCTGTAAGGCAGAAGGAAAAAGCAGGCCTCTGTACAGCACATCATCTCTACCAGTGAAAGAAATACAGTAAGTACTGGGGAAGGGGAATACACTAATAGCCTACTCCGGGGAGCACAGATGAACGTTTTAGGGACAAGTTAGATCTTGGGTAATGTAAATCCAGACTGAATCTCTGTTGCTCCTTGTAGTAACCGAACTGTTTCTTCCAAACCAAAGTGAGAAAGCAATTATTGCGATGAAGAGGGCAGTGCTCCTCGAGGTACCTGATGAGACGTCTTCTACATTCATTATCATAAGTATTTCAGAAGAAATTGACTTCGATGCGAGTGGCTGACTGGTTTCCAGGGCAGAGAACACCGTAGGCAAGGAAATGAGAGACTATGCACATTTATTTCCTGCTACAAAATATGACTCCCATAAAATACACCTTTTAGATATATGTTTGCTTACCTGGGTGTGTTTTCCGGTATATCAATGAACATAGTCAATAGTGTATTCGGTTTTAATCCTCCTTTGAAATCCATGTGCTATGAATGGAAAACATATAATTAATACACGTGTATGTACACAAACAACAAAAAACACCAAAATCAATTTCCTAAAGTATGTACGTTGATTATATTTTTGTGATTGATGCTGTCAATACATTTTCACTAACAGATGATCCCACAGCTGAGCCCAAAGGAAACTCACACAAGTTCCAACCTACTCGAACACAGACAAAAGACAATCAGGGAGAGACATAATCACAAATACTAATATATGACTAGTGCTCTTACTGCCTTGAAATACTGTTTGACCTCGTACAATCTCCTGAGTTACAAAACACACCACTTACTAGAGTATAACCAGTGAGGACCCTCCACTAATGTTACTCTATGAATATTCGTTTTTGTGACATGTACATAATATCGTATGTAACCTTCCAGGCCATGTAACAGCCAATTTATTGGAAGAAACCTTTTTGTAAACCGTACAATACTGGGATACCCTGGGGTCATCTACACACAATAAAAAACTCGCAAATAAATAAATTTAACAAATGGGCCATGTCTTTTGACTGTGTATTATATTTGTGCTAGTGTAAGGTTCTGCAATGGGGGGCAAAGACAGCGGGAATGTCCTATAAGCTATCCTAGGTGATCACATCTACTGATGTCTGTGGTGTTGAGATGTATATGTATACAGATTCTTGGGAACAAATCCTGCTCAGTAGCTAATGCTTAGTCACACTGGTCACATGATGAAAACTGAAACTGGTACTGGCACTAACATTCTATGAGTGACACAATATTGAAATGTTATATTGCACTTCATGATATTCAGCCTTCACTGGAGATTGACTTGCGTCTGTGCCCTTGGTGCAGCAGTGAATAGATGCATGACCTGAAAAGGTCACCAGAATATTCTATTAAACTTGGTATAAGGTGCAGTATTAGAGAGGGGCTTGGTTCAGAGTCAGCTAAGCTGTAGATGTGTTGTGCTAGCACATGTTGCGATGGGGAATGAGGCAATGTGCCATCGTAGTAAAACAAATTACTACTGTCTGTGATGGACTGTAATTGCACTGAGTTATTGACACCTTTAACATCACTAAACACAAGCATTGCCAGTATTCTGGGTGATCACTTACCAGTTTCATAGTAAAGAGGTTATGTTGTGCATGAGCCAATGTACTATTTGTATGCAAGAATGTGTGAATATCTGGAACATCTGTGCAGATAAGGTAGTAAAAGTGGAGCATCTGAGGCCATAATATGTAACATGCCAGAGGGGCACAAAGGAGGGCCTGTCTACTTACTGTGCTACAGGGTACTTTGATATTACAGAAGGGGCCATCGACATGTGCACTGTGTCCTTTCTATAATACAGATAAGGCTGGCGCAGATGCACCACCATCAATATCCTCCAGGAGTGTTCCCTTATTTGCACTGGAGTGTAACCTCATGCAAAAAAGAGAAGCACCTTGCCTCAGCACATCACCATATTATGGATGAGGGCAAAGAAGGTGTCAGGAGGCCCAGAGTCAGTGTGCCCCAGAGGGCACCATCTGGAGGGGATCAAATGTATCCCATGGACACCCCATGCATCCCCCTGCAAGAAGGTGTAGTTACTCACATCACTTGTCTGAAGGGGGAATCTGTACACCTTGAAAGTGTAGGCTGGGTGTTGCTTTGCACTATGAAAGGGGACTAGCTGCTTTAATTACCTATTCCAACTTTCACTAATGTACAGCCCCCAAGGAAGCGTGAGTTTTCAGCTGCCCTGACACTACATTACCTATAACTCACCACTCTAACTTGCACTGCGCTCTGAGAAATTATATTATATCATTTCATGTAACATGTCTTATAATGACTGCTATAATTTCAGATGATATAAGTTTCTAACATATGTAAGGGTATAACCAGTGCATAGAGAAATGACAAGTTATAGTGAATGTAGTGTGGCAATTGATGCAACAAGAATGTGCATGGAGGTGCGCGATTTATAGTAAACTGAAGGTGGTGTGTAAATTATAAATGTAAGTGCTAACTAGTGATTCGAAAAGTAGAAATTTAAATTATACCTATAACTTTATCATTTCTCCAGTTTGAATAGTTGGTGTTTTTCAAATCATAGTGTCAAGTGTCATTTTATTTGGTGTAGTTCAATGCAGTATTGTAAAGTGTATAGTGAAAGACAGTGTCATACAGCGTTGTTTCATAGAGTCTAGTGGCATGCAATACAGTAGGATGTGGTGGCATTGTGTTTAGTAGAGGAAAGTGTTATGTAGTGGAGTGCCATATAGTGGAATGGAGTATTGTAGAGTGTAGTGGCGTAGTGCCATCCAACTCTAAGCTTTATATAGGAGCTGTTCTTCACCTAAACTTTGAAACTGCCCAGGGTTCTCTGCTTCATTTTTGCATAATCTATGTGACACTCTAAGACTGAAAGGTTATTGTTTTGACTTATTCTGGGTGCTCCCTTGTGTCTGGACAAAGCAAATCCTCTCTGAAGCGCTGTAATGACAGTGAAGCATGTGTCAGGGGTTGCTTTTATGTATTCCAGGTTGACTTGAATGGTATGTTATCAATCCAAAGTTGTAATATTGTGCCTGAAGTGATAAAAGGCTTTTGTCATTTTACAGCTCTGCATGCATGTCACTAGTTAATCATATACTTAAAGATTTTGCTGTGCAAAGGGCACAAGACTTTGGGCCAGGTGTATGAAGAAACCACTTTGCGATTCTCTAATAGCGATTTTTAAGAAATCGCTATTTCTGATTCGCAAAAAGGTATGTATCATATTTGTGATTTGGTAATAGCGATTTCTTTAAAATCTCAAATGCTATTACCGAATCGCAAATAGCTAATCTGAGCCCATTCGCAACTTGTGAATTGTTTGCATTTCACAAATTGCGAATTCCTAACTGGAATTCATAATTTAAGAAATGCAAAACCCCAGGGTGCTGGGGGCCTAACGTGCCCTCTGCTGCACCCCAAAAAGAAATTCAGGACATGTTAGGCGCACACATGCCGAAAGGGCATGTGTGCGTTACATGTCAATTTTAAAAATGCATTTTTAAAATTTGCACATTGTTACCACCAAGTTTTACTTGGTGGTAATTGTGATTCCTTAATGCCCAATTCGCATTAAGGAAAAGCTTGATACATGTGCTTAAGAAATCGCAAATAAGGATTCCTTATTTGCGATCTCTTATTCAGAGAATCACAATTTGTGATTCTCTAAACGGGCTGGCAATTTTAACTAATCGCTATTTTAGCGATTCCTTAAAATTGCATAGTGAATGCCTTTCATACATAATGAAAGGTATTTTTACATACGCAAACAGCCATTCGCACTGTTTGCAAATGCAAAAACGCTTGATACATGTGGCCCTTTTTCCCATTCTAGCTCTGTGTGGATGGCACTTGCTAATACTATGCTTAAAAACTTTGCTGGAAAAAAGACATTTGAGGAGAGTAGATTTTATAATGTTGTAGGGTGCTCTATATAGCAGCTGTGTTCCACCTAAACTTGGTAACTACCCAGAGTTCTCTGCTTAATTTTTGTATAATCTATGCAACATTCTAAGCCTGGAAGGGTGCTTATGGTTAAGATCATGTTGCCACAGGAACTTAATTGTTTGATTTTCCTACAACTTTGGCAATCTTTGCTGAATCTTAACAACATTTTTCCAAAAAGTCTCATTCACCTCAGCTTCTTTCTGAAAAATTTTGGGGTAATTGGTCAAGCGGGGCTGATAAAAAGGTGGCTCATGGCAAAATTGCAATTAGACACAGCAAAGGAACTATACCACAGATGGCAGAAAGCTAGATCTTGACAGAGAAAGGGTTTGTTCCGGGATTTGGTGCAAATACATTCAGTAGTTTTGGAGAAATGAAGGTTCAAAATGTATGTATGTTTCAAGCAGCAACTGATCTGTAGGTCTAACAGATTAATAGATATAAATAGCCATTTTAGAACTTGGCGACTCAGTCCCCTGCCCTGAATAAAAAATAATAATAATAAAAAAACAATTAAAAAAAATAAAATATATATATATATATATATATATATATATATATATATATATATGTGTATATATATATATATATATATGGGGCAGGGGAGAGATGCCATGCCCTCCAAGTGGTGGCAGGGGAGGGGGGGGAGTGTGCCGGGGTACTCTTCCTGTGGCCAAATACTTAGGGGGTCATTACGACACTGGCGGGCAGCGGTGCAGCCGCATTCCCGTGGCCCCCATTACGACATTCCCGCTGGGCCGGTGGGCGCAAACCAAGTTTGCGCCCGCCGTCCCAGCGGGGATGAGGCCGCAACATAGGAGCCGGCTCCTAATGGAGCCGGCGGTGTTGCGGCCGTGCGACGGGTGCAGTAGCACCCGTTGCGCTTTTCACTGTCTGCTATGCAGCGCTGCCCTGGCGGATTATCACCGCCAGGGCTAAAACGTCGGGAAACCGCCGGCCTCGGCGGTGCGACCGTGGCACTACCGCCGCGGTCGTAATAAGGGCCTCCGGACTGCCAGCCTGTTGGCGGTACGGACGCTACATTACCCCTGGCGAATGACCCCCATAATATCTCTGTACTGAGAAAAACAACACAGCCTCCTTGTGTTTCTTAATATGATCCCTCCTGTGTGACTCTGGGCCCAGGGAGGTAGCTTTTAATAATGTTTAGGGGAGGGGGCGTATACCCCCGTCCCCATGCCTCATTAATGCCCTGGTGACCCCATACCCTGGGGATGCATATAACATTTACGGGAGGGGTATGAGGCCCCTACTGTTGAGGCATTAAGGCCCCAGGAACCCCAGCTCGTGGGACAAAGTACAACATTTAGATGAGGGGGCATGTGGCCCACTCCCAGTGCCTTAGTGAGGGCACAGGGACCCCATCTCCTGGAGCCAATCTTGTTAATTAGGAGAGGGGGGACATGACCCCACCCATATCTCTTAAAGGACCAGCAGACCCCATCCCTGGGGCCATGACATAGGTTTTTGAGAAGGAGGCAAGGCAACCTTCCTCCCCAAGCCACACAAAGATCCAAAGGCCAAACAGGAGAGTGACTTAGGGACCCCATATCCTGGGACACTGCAGTTGCCTGCCTGGGAGAGTGTGGGCATACCCTGCAGGCACTCTCCTGGGCAGGGAACACAACTTTCATGTGAGAGAAAATGTACTCAGCCAGATTCCACCAGTAGCACAATGTGTGCTTGCTTGTGAGCTGGCTGGGGCCATGCGGCCCCTGGGCCTCTTCCACTAGCCCCCAACAATTAGGCTGTACGTGGGTCCCCCGGGTACACACTGGACCACCTACTTTTAAAACATTTTTTTAAATGTGCAGATCACACCACAGTGTTGGCTGGGGATCCTGCAGGGGCTGCGGAGGCCCTGGGGCTTTCTCCCTGCAGCCTCCAATTTTTGGAAATGTTGTGGGTGCACAGGAGCACCAACATTAAAAATAACAGTGCCTGAACCAAGTAATAGTGCCAGCTGGGGAGCGGCACAGGCTGCTGGAGCCTTGGGGATCCCCCTCCAAGCACCCACCTTTTGAAAAAAAGGTGTAAAGGAAGACTGGGTGCCCAAAGTGGGCACCAGGATGAGCAAGAATTTTTTTTACAAACCAGAAAAAAATAGAAAAAAATAATAAATGAGCAGCAGGAACCGTTTATTTATTATTGACTGCTCCACCAAGGAATGCCCTATAATGCCCTGCAAAGACTTTTTAGTCTTATTTTTAAGATTCTGATGGTGCCCCCAGGGGCAGGAGCACTAAAAAGAAAGTTTTTTAAATGTTCTGGAGGGCTCCTGGGAGCTCGTCAGCCCCCAAGCTACATCAAAAAAGCACAGTAAGTCCCCTGAGCCATTTATTCCATGACCCCAGGAGAGCTTACTATATTTTCCAAAGCAATCCAAGCTGCAGCTGGATTGCAGAACATCTTGTGGTTGGTTTTATGGTTGCTTTTTGTGGCCTGAAAAATGTCAAAAAAGATTCAAGGACATGTTTAATGTTATAGTTTCATAATGCCTTACTGGAAATATAATCACTGTTAAACATTGCAATGTAGGTTTTGGTGACTTTTTGACAAAGCAAATAGTGCTGTTTTATATATATTGCTTTGCTGGCCCCTTGATAGAACAAATAGGCCCACTGACCATTTGCAAAGTCAATAGATCTGCCTTACTTAAAATGACCCCACACGCAATATAGTCAGCTGTGTGCGACGGGGGATGAGCACCCACAAGATTTGGCTGCCCAAGTAACTATAACTGATGCCCTAAAGTAAAAATGTGCATCGTGGGGGCATGACTTCTAGTTCCTTTAGGGCGTGGGTTATAGGTACTTTAGACAAATATAACTGGTGAATTCCAGTGGTTTTGTTTGTTTAAAAGGCATTCTTTTTCTGACATTTTCACTTAACTATGACACCCCTCTAACCTTTGTTTTTTCAGTGAGTATATACATGCATACATACATACATGGACATAGCTTTCCATGTGTCAGTGGTAGTGCACCATTGGGCCAGTAGTTGGTAGGAGCCCTACTGTTATTCAATGTTTTCCATAAATTGTAAGCAAAGATAGGCATGGGAAACTTGAAACTAGCAATTCCACTTATATAAACATATATACAGGTTCCTGAAACATCAGCTCTAATTAAGCACCTCCTTTGTTAAAGTACACTTCAGCTCATAAGAAACAAACAACTCAAAATACACCCAGACATCCACTGGATAATGTTATAAGTCATGAAAGTCGTAAGGGGTCACTTGCATAACTTGAAATAAATATAGAACTTACAAAATTTGCTGCAGTCGATCCACTAAAATTAAAATAGGATATTATTAGTGGATGATTTCTACTTGATATTTTAAAACAGTGCCTTACAATGAAAACATAGTAGCGAAATTACATCAGCCAACATTATGAATGTGGGAAATATAAGCTAGGTCTAAGCTAGTATGTGGATTCCGGGCCATAGAACTCACAGTGCTAGAGCCACATGCAAAATACTGAAAATATTGTTTGGGGCATAGGTATTCCTTTTGTACCTCACCTCCTGCCAGCCATCCCCACCACCATCTGTTCCTTCCTTTCCCCTCTTCCTCTCTTGATCTGCTCTGCTACTGCGTCAGTGACAGGCTGTCAAACAGGCCTGCTGTAGAAGGCTGGACCTTATTTTTGATGTTGCAAGAGTAGGTAACCGCGTTTGTTAACCACTGTTGCTATGTATCACAGTAGTGAATCACCAAATTTCAAATCTGGTATTCATGCTAGCGGTACTCAATGAAAGTCATACATGACAAGCACTGACAAACCCAATAGGTCTCACCTATTTAAGAGCTATTGGTTTTATCAAACGCGATATGATGCAGCAAGCACCGACTTCGAGAGGCAGTGATCTTTGTTCTTAATTTAGGTTTATTTTCTGCTTTTGCACAAACAAACTTTTAATTATCTTACGTCTGAGCTAGGTTCCCCGTTTTAGCTTCCACACCCTTTCCTACTTTCGGGGCTCCGGGACAGTAGATTTGTCTTGCTAGCCTCCCGATCCAAATTCCCCACACTTCTTCTAATGAGTTTTTTAACGTTAGTGTGCAAAGGTTGCAATGATCAAATGCAGTAATAAGTAAAAAGAATAAACTAGTGTGGTTCAGTCAGTATAGTTACTGGAACTAAATCCCGGCTTTTTTACATAAACTATTAAAGTATCTGCTCTTCAGTAAAAATTAAAAGCCCTAGTTGTTTGCCCACTAAATAACAAATGATTGGTCAAATTAATTTGGCTTTCATATCCATAGATTTTGTAGCTCACCTATCATTCCTGATGTTGTACCCTAGCTAGGCTTTTTCCATTGTTCAGAGCAGAAACTAAGGATTGTATTGTATTAGTGTGTGGTGACTGAAATATGAAGACATATGTCCCTATTTTCAGCTAAACGTAGAATTGAAAGAAAACCTTCCAGTCTAAAGCTTTCAGTGTTACACCTGAGTATGCTCAGTCTATATATGTTTTAATATCAAAACCACTCATATTTATTAAATAACCTCATATGCCTAGATTTGAACTTCCCTCTCCATCAACCCTCATACTATCCTATTTTCCAGACCTACACCTGGGGTCCCCTTCTTTTGAACTCTCTTTGATTCAACATTTTTTCCTCTATTGTCTTTAACCAAGTCCTTTGAAAGTTAACTTTGGTAGATTCTGGCCATCAATCAAAACACTGAAACAGGTTGGTCAGACCAATTGTTTGCCAATGTTTTATACTAAACATGAATAGTTGATGTTTTCTGGTTTAAACACAGATAATGGTGATGGTTTCTTGTTTTCATGTTTGCACTTCAAATCATTGGAGGTTTTCTTACTCTTTAAAAAAAATTCTGTTACTTTAATAATGGTATAGCTGAGACAAAGTGTAAATAATTTCTCTAATGGGGCTCACTTGAACATGCTACCTCCAATGTCGTACTTTTGAAGTGTGTGTAATACATTTGGGAGGCATTCTAAGTTGTTTTACTGTTTGGATTTTAGGTGTGACAGAACCCTGCAAATTCTTTATGCAAGGACTCTACACGTTTCATTCAATCCACTCAACAGTGACATCCCTTTCCAGTCAGCAAGATGCTACAGTGAAAAAGGACCAAATTGACAGATGTCCACTGGCGGACATTTACAGGAACCTCCATTCCAGCATCAAATGAATTGAAAGTGTGCAGTGGGGATCCCTCAACATGATGTGTTGCACGGTAAACTTTCCAATTCATTTTTTAACTTTCAAAACCAAAATCCAAACTAAAACGTCTATTTTAAACATAAGAAAAAACACAATGACCCAATCGCCATGGGAGATTTCTCCCATGGTGTGAGCGTCATTTAAACGTTTTTACTTTCACTTACTACCACACTTTGGATGGTAGTAAGTGAAAGCAAAAGCTTGCCATTAGTCTGTCCACTCCATATCGAGTGGGTGGACCTATGGCAAAACCTCTAATGGGCCTTACTCTGTTAGGCCGTTGGAGGTATAAGTAGGCAGCAGAGACTGGGTAGCCTCAACCGTTTACATACTGAAGGTCCAACTGACTCTAAATGAGGTGGGCAGACCTTCTGTTTGACAGAAAGGGTACTCCATTGCCTCTGAGACAGAGTACCCGCTCCCCCAATCTCTAAATTGGGCCCATAGTATAACCTACCATTGATGTGATTTACAGGTGTTTGAATCCTAGCAGGTCCCATTTAGCCCTTCATCCTTTTGATATTGATCTATTACCTTAATTTTGTAAAACCTAATAACCTTTATTTATGTATTTTAGAATGGGAAACTGTGTATTTTCAGGACCATATAAAAAGCAAGGTATCAGTGCTTATAAAAAGAGTATGATTTTCAAATAGGGTTTTGAAACAATTGGATTCACTCAATCAATCTTCTAGGAATCTAATTTCTGTACTGTTCAATTCAGACAGCTTTCCACAGAGTTTTACAAATTGAAGGGGTTTAATGCACCACTTTGTTGAATGATGGATGGCTCTGTACACCATTGAGGAATGCCATTGAGTATCTGCAGAATGCTAAGTAATGAGAAGGATCTGACAATATTTGTTTGTCATACGTAGTTCTGGATGCTGAAGAGCATGGGGCCTCCTTCACATTTTCTAACCTACAAATGTTTTGCTGCTATACAAAATCTTATTAATGTGCTCCCTGTTTTGCAATTGTTCACTAATGTAACACAGTGTTTGACTTAGCACCTAGTATTCTAGGCATCTACTTTCTACGTATTTAGATGCATACTTCTAAACAACATGTCTAAAATGGAAATAATATTGTTTGCCTCAAATGGTAAATTCCACAAAAACGTCTGGTTACATAATATTTGCAGAGTTCAAAGATCCACTTACAGGTTAAGAAGGAGCAAACATATGGTAATGAATGCCAGCATGATTGCAGCAGAACCTAGAAGATAAAAACATTTTTATGCTTGATTCTTCAGAGAGCAACATTGATATCTGTGATGTTTTATACATCTATAGTATACATCTGATTTGGTGTTTTACACATAACCTTGGAAACCAAACAATCTAAAAAATGACCCTCCTTGTGACAGTGACCTTTGTGTTTACTCAAATGAGCATGCTTGAGTATTCATTGGCAATAACAGAATAGTGTAGATGTGAATAAACAAATCCAAAGCAATGTCAAATTAAATAATGGCTGGTGAGTTATCTTTATGAGATGTCACAATCTGCACAAACGGAGCTTTTACATTTTAGAGTATATTTCACATAACAGCCAACCAACAAAAGAAATCCCCTTGTAGAAGAAGAGGCTTAATGGATCAGCAAGTTCATTACTATTGACCTAAAGGCACAGGTGAGCAGTAAGATTTTTCTGTGTTTCTGTAGTTTGCATTAAGTGAAACAATAAATGAGGTTGAAGAAAGACTTAAATAGGAAAATAACTAGTGTGTGTTTTTTTGGACACTCACTTACTGATTGTCAACAGTTTGGACTGAGAAATCAGAGTTCTCTTCTTCATTTATTTCACAATTTGTTATGTCGACCATGAAATAACTTAACAATAATAATTTATTCTACAGTTGCTATCTTTATTTCAAACACATAAATTATTGAATGATTTACACACATTTTGTTTCTCTGTAATCATTGTGTTAACTTACCCCTGAAGAAGTTACTGCCTTTTGATGTTAGCAACAATGAATACACATATACAAAACTTGCTTAAATAAATTATTGGATTATCACATGAGAATGTAGGTTGTTTAGTTTGATTCATCATTGAACTGTATATCCGGGTGTGCCAATTTTTAAAAATCTTTTTTCAGTCTATCTTTGTAAAACATCCATACAAGCCAATTGTTCACTTGCTGCACTAACAGTGATTCTAAGAGGGAAAAATAGTATATTTTCTCTATTTAGACAGTGGACAGAGTCTTTCTCATATATAACAGTTCTAAAGAATAGCCTCATGAGTAATTAGTGCACTATACACATTGACATCACATAAAATAACATAAAGATGTTTCTACTATTTCAAAACCAATCAAAATACAGTAGAACTTCAAAAGAATACATATTTACTATCTTTTCAAAGCTATATTGTGAGTCAAATATATTGTGAACCTGCAAACAACAGACTTATTTCATTATTTTTTCAGCACTGAGGACAAAGGCACAACCCTCAGAAAGCACTGTATGTTTTTTTTAAATAAATCTTTCCCCTTATAGTGCTATGTCAACTGATTCACATAATACATCTATTTTGCTTCTCTCTGCTGGGAGATTAGCCCCACATGCTTTTTCATGTTCAGAATTTCCTACATATATCTGTGGAGCTAGACCACTGGACACAGCACAAAAGAAGTTCAGACATCTTCCAAAGCTCTTCTCTCTGACCCATTTTATTTCTGCACAAAATCAAAATAAGGGCAGCCAGACGTTTTTATAAGTGGATTGTCTCCACTTATAAATCAATAACCAAAAACATGTTCAAGAAAGAACCCACTTGTCAACTTGTAAATTGTCTCTCAGTCCTGCCACATGAAGGCGGTAAAATTGCCCTTTGTTTAAAAGGACGCTCACCTACTAGGATTTATAGCGCCACGCTTCATCATTGAGTCTTCACCCATATATTGAGTGTATCTAAATGGGCTCTAGCTTGAACTCAAGGGAGGTCTTTTGATTTCTCTGGAGGGAGGAACCTATATATAAAGTTGCTTACATCTATATAGGCAGGCCATTTAAAAAACACAGGGTGATGTCATAGGAGCAATTGTTAAGACTCTAACATCTGTTAGTTCTACATGCTACAGCCAAATTCCTGCCCCTCAATGGATATTACTTAAGGCACCCTTAGGCAAATTATTCAGAGGTTCCTGAGTAGCAGGCCCTTGCAGTGAGGTCTCTAACAAACATGGTAACCATATATAAAACATATAGGCTGCTGAACAACAACCAGAAGTATCCTAGACTACAAACAGCTATTTCTTTTTTCAAACATTCTCAATGCACAAAAATTAACATATCAAAATTGTTCATTTTCAAAAGCAGTTTCTCTTGTTTCAATTAATCAACATCATTCTCCAAGTTTTATTTTCATGTCACATATTCTGGGGGGCCAAGTTCATTCCCATTTATGTAGTAGGAATGCCATAGTCCCTAAAGCAAGCATAAATATGCATCACCTCCACTGGGTTGGCAGCCACCAACAGCTACAATTTGGTGCAGTCGGCCCCTTAGACCTCTGGTCCCTGGTTCTACTGCACCTGCTGCACTATCGATATGCATACCCCAGACTATATGTATACCCCAGACTTCCATCATGTAATTTGATGGTTAGTGATTCTATGATATACTCCTTATACTATCATGTAACACATTATGGCCCACATGTACGAACACATTTTCCCATAGACACAGAATGGATAAAACCCTTTGGTACATCTGGCCCTATGTCCTTATAGTTTGACCAGCCTTACTAGAGATTCACTTTTTAATTTTTTAACATTTATTTAACACACATAGGGGGTCATTCTGAGTTTGGCTGGCGGCGGGTGCCGCCAGCCAAACGGGAACCGCCAGAATACCGCTGCGCGGTCAAAAGACCGCTGCGGTTATTCTGAGTTTCCCGCTGGGCGGGCGGGCGACCGCCAGAAGGCCGCCCGCCCGCCCAGCGGGAAACCCCTTCCCACGAGGAAGCCGGCTCTGAATGGAGCCGGCGGAGTGGGAAGGGTGCGACGGGTGCAGTTGCACCCATTGCGATTTTCAGTTTCTGCTATGCAGACACTGAAAATCTTAGTGGGGCCCTGTTAGGGGGCCCCTGCAGTGCCCATGCCATTGGCATGGGCACTGCAGGGGCCCCCAGGGGCCCCACGACACCCGTTACCGCCAGCCAGGTTCTGGCGGTCAAAACCGCCAGAGCCAGGCTGGCGGTAAGGGGGTCGGAATCCCCATGGCGGCGCTGCCTGCAGCGCCGCCATGGAGGATTCCCCAGGGCAGCGGAAAACCGGCGGGACACCGCCGGTTTTCCGTTTCTGACCGCGGCTGTACCGCCACGGTCAGAATGCCCATGGGAGCACCGCCAGCCTGTTGGCGGTGCTCCCGCGGTCGTTGGCCCTGGCGGTCCATGACCACCAGGGTCAGAATGACCCCCATAGTTCTTAATTCACTTTGGATGTTCACCCGCCTCAAAAAATGATTCAACCAGTGGAAACTGCACCTACCCTAGAGTTAGCAGAGTTTCATGGTGATATGACATCCTCTGACATCCCCATATATTTTATCTACAGAAAAACATTTCAAACGTTTAACCCATCATTATAGTGATTAGCAAAAGGTATTGTAAAAGCATAAGAGAGATTATATTTTTTTACAGCTCCTATATGTTCTAAAATCCACTTTCAGCTTCCAAATGCTACTGCTATTGGATAAGTTATGGCTGTCACAACACAGCACATAAAATGTACGTCAATAGGCAACTATCAAAGCTCTTATTTATGTGGAACTCTCAAAGATTTGACCAGGTTCCAATCTGAGCTGTTTGTTCACTGATTTCTTTCACTGTTCAACATGGGAGGAGTAGTGTCTCATTCTGATTTCAGAAACAGTGTGGTGTGAAAGTGAGGCCCCACATTCATGTCCATATGTATGGATAGGCTTTCCATTTGGAGAAGCACACCCTTTATTCAGAATTTAAAAGGGGGTGCAACATAGGTAAGTGGGATGTTGTGCTCCTGGTGGTTTTGCAGTAACAATCATCTGAAACATTAAAAAAGAGGTACAGTGTGGAAGACTCTTCATCCTGAAGAGCCAGATCATAAGGAGGATAAGGGTATGTGATGAAGATTATTTTGAAGACATGGTCAGGCAGATTATATGGGAAACTGTGTGCTCACAAACAAAAGTTAATTGGCCAGGTGCAGGATCTGGGAATGAATTCTTATTCAGAGGAGATGGCACCTATGTCTGCAGATAAAATTGGAAAAAATAGACATAAGGAGATGCAACTTATAACCCTTGGGAATATTTGGCAGAACATCTATTTCTCCATTTCTCCTGTACTTCATTAGAAATAGTATTGAAAGGGCCCAAACAAAAATAATGTTCCCAGATCATTGTCCAGACTCCCTCCTATTGAGGATATACCAGAGTCAGGATCAGTTCACCCTTGGAGGCTAGTTTGATGGGGAGGACATCAGTGGTAAAGAATTTGGTAAAGGATATAATGCATAAGAAGATTGAATCTGCACTGAAGAACCTATATGCTGGAGCTGAGCTTTTCCATGAGAGCAGGAATATATGGAATTTATACTAGCCAGTCATGGATTTCTAGTCTTGAAGACATTTCTTTCAAAGCCACTGTTCAAGGTAAGTGTGTAGAGCTTTTGGAAGCAACAGAATGACAGCTGGTATTCTTATCAGGCATTTCTTTCCATGTTGTGAGAGCCTCGGCAGTGGCTGAAGGGGCAACAACTGTGGATAGAAGGAGTGTTTACCTAAGAGACTGCCATACAAATACATCACAGAAATCTGCTGCCATTTGTTTATTCTCTGAGAGGGTAAAACTGATTGGACCAAAGCTAGAGGAAAATCATCATTGTCAGTTATCAGGATCATCAATAGGATCAAGTAAGGATCAAGTAGGCCATCCTTTTCGTAATCTTCCAAGAGACCAACAGCACAAGTTTAAAGTCAGAAGTGGAGAAGAACTTCAAAAGTCAGTTTGAGCATAAGGGAAGGTCTTCTCCAACCAGTAAGACACAGCTTTGCCAGATATGGCAAAAAGTGGCCAGTTGGAAGCTCAATAGGACACTACAGAGCAACATTTAGACAATACACCTCAGAAGCTTGGGTTCTTAAGACTGTCTTAGACAGCTATCAAGTTAAGATTGCTTCTTGCCTTCGAAGATGGTAATCATTCATACACTTTTACCCTTTAATCCAATCAAGACTGAAGCAATCCCATGAGCGATGTTGTGCTGCCTTGACAGTCTGCTCCCCAGTGACGCTGACGCTTGGCTGGAGAAGTCAAATAGTACTGAGATTGTAGACTATAAGGATCTGGATTGGAGTTTCCTGGCTAAGGGGGAACTTCTAAAAGTATAACTGGGCATTAGAGTTGCCATAAGGCCACAATGGGTACAATGTGAGCAGAAGCGGTGTAAGCCCTATGTGACAGGGTGCAGAGAGGCACACTACACCCCTCATCTCTCCACTTGGGGGTCAACTGTGAGTGTGATGGCACTGGTCTGGAAGTGCCTTGATGGGGTGGCAAGGGTGGGTGCCCATGCCCACACTTTGACTTTACTTCTATCAACCTTTTTTGGTGTTCTACTGCCCTAGTGATCTGGCTTGGAGTCAGGGGGGGCTATTTAGTCAAGTGAGGGAAGAGACTCATGCACGGGGGTCCTAGAGTTGATGCCTTGATCTCACACCCTGGCAAGGCCCAAGTTGGGGATAGGGAATCATCTGCCCAGAGGGTGGGGAGTGGATTGGTGCTAGTTGAAGGGATGGGATGGGGACCATTTTGCAGTTTGCTGACAAAGGCTGACAGGAGGCAGGTAGAGAGTCTGAAGAGATACACCAGGTATAGGAAATGCAATGGCACATGCAGCCTCCTAGCGGTGAGCAAATGGATGGGGATGCACGTCCTTAGCAACCACAGCACAGGATAAACAGGACTTTAGTCTCATTGAATGTCTGGGGGCTAAATAACTGTACTAAAAGACAAAGGCCCTCATTCTGACCTTGGCGGGCGGCGGAGGCCGCCCGCCAAAGTCCCGCCGTCAAAATTACCGTTCCGCGGTCGAAAGACCGCGGCGGTCATTCTGACTTTCCCGCTGGGCTGGCGGGCGGTCGCCTTCAGACCGCCCGCCAGCCCAGCGGGAAAGAGGCTTCCACGATGAAGCCGGCTCGGAATCGAGCCGGCGGAGTGGAAGCTGTGCGACGGGTGCAGTTGCACCCGTCGCGTATTTCACTGTCTGCGCAGCAGACAGTGAAATACATGTAGGGGCCCTCTTACGGGGGCCCCTGCAATGCCCATGCCAGTGGCATGGGCACTGCAGGGGCCCCCAGGGGCCCCGCGACCCCCCCTACCGCCATCCGGATCCCGGCGGTCCGACCGCCGGGATCTGGATGGCGGTAGGGGGGGTCGGAATCCCCGCGGCGGTGCAGCAAGCTGCGCCGCCGTGGAGGATTCAATGGGGCGGCGGTACACTGGCGGGAGCCCGCCAGTGGTGCCGGTCCGACCGCGGCTTTACCGCCGCGGTCGGAATCCCCATTGGAGCACCGCCGGCCTGTCGGCGGTGCTCCCGCGGTCCTCCGCCCTGGCGGTCAAAGACCGCCAGGGTCAGAATGACCACCAAAGTGTGTAGTCCTACCTGCTGAAGTACAGGGTGCAAGAGGCACTCCTACAAAACCCACTTGTTGAGGGTGGAGGTAGGATGCCTGGGAAAATGGTGGTGAGGACACATCTTTGCAGCTACATATTCTAGCTATGCCTGTGAGGTGGTGCCATGTGACAGGAGTCCCCTTTCTGCAAAACAAGGTACTGTCAGACGCCAGGGGCATTATGTCACAGTAGTGGAAGGGTATGATACCTTCATTGAAAACACATATGCACCCAATGTCAATGATAGGGAGTTCTAGCCAGAGATGCGGAAATGGACTGCTCCATATCTCCATATGCGTTTTATTTGTGGGTGGGAGATTTTAATTGTGTTCTTAGTTTGCATCTGCACAGAGCCCACCTAGGCAGAGCCATAAACCTCAAATGGAAGCCCCACTGGGGGAGGTGGTAGAGAAGCTTAATCATCTAGGGATTTGGCGGCACTACCACAGTGAAATTTCTTTTTATTCCCTTGTATATGGGGTGCACAGCAGACATCGATATGGTGCTTGGAGGGTAGAGGATTTGGACTTGTTTAAAAGTTCTGGGTAGCTTAACTGTTATTTATCTGATCACTTCCCGTTATTGATTATACTGCTATCCTGTTGTGGGGACTCTTCAAAGAGGTGCTTGAGGGAGTAGTGTCCCAAAAGCATGTAAAGGAGTTCTGTTTCACTTCTTTCATGAGGACTCGCACACCACGAGCAACGGGATGACTGAATTGGAGGCTTACAAGGTTGCACTGAGGGGGAATGTATGGGATATATACATTGGGTGTTGGCACAACTGAAGTGTGAGCTCGATGACTTGGAGCACAGGTAGGCAACTTTGGACGGCCCCATCGAGCGAGCCATTGAAGCCTGTAGCCAGAAAACGCAGGCTGGGTGACAAATGGGGGACACTTGGGCTCGTCTTGAGAAATAAACTCATACCCAATACTGACAACGACTGCTCAGGGAAGGTGATAAGATAGGTGAAATGTTGGTGTGGTGCTAAACAGAGAACGGCCTTAGTCGCATACCCTGTGCGGGGGAATGATGCAACTGTGGTAGCATGTGATCAAATGAACAGTGCTTGTGCAGGGTACACGCGGGAGCTGTACAAGTGATGGAGGTGTACCTCAGAGTAGGGGCACTGCCCAGGGTAAGCCTAGAACTTCAAATGCTCCTGGAAGCCCCCTTAATGTTGGAGGAGTTATGGGAAGTTCTGGTGGACTTGAAGCGGGCATACTAAACAAGGAAAAGATGGTGGGGGGCTGACTCAATCCACTGAATTCTAGAAGATACTTCCGCTGTCAATGATGGGGTGAATATCAGTGGCGAAGATGGGCTTCCTGCCGTGATGCCTCTATAAATTGCAGAATGCAATGTGCCTGATTTCCCCCTCACGCAGCTAGATAAACAACTGGAAGACCTGGTATAGGCAGAGGGTTGGAGACGTGTTAAGCTTGACACGCTTATGTTCCCATGGGGGAGTGGAGCCCTCGGGTTAACTGATCTCTTTCTGTATTATGTGGCAGCGCTGCTCTAGCATGTGATACAGTGGCTTGATGAAGACTCGATCTGAGAAAATGCCTTGCTAGCAGAATACATGAACCATTTACCCTTCCGGAAGTCCTCATGATGAGGAAAAACTGTTCCAAACTCCAACAAATTAGTCGAGTTTGGTACAGGGTGGTGACAGTGGTCCCGAGCAGGGCGTCATACGCAAAAGATCTGCCCCTCAGGGCAGTCAGACTGCTCCTGGCTCTTTTAAAAGACATGTCCTTCGCGAGGTGGAGGGAGGGTGGCAATCTCTATCTCACAGTTTATCACCTTTGTCCAGGAGCAGTTTGGGGTCAGCCCGGAGGAGTTATTACAGTATGCTAGATTTCCATTCACAGCTGGAGGGGTCTGAACTACGTTCCGGGATGAACTGCAGAAGCTGGCAGGTTGCAGACGGCTCATTACACACCTACAGGTATCCCACACCGTACAGATGTGAGGACATAGCGTGAGCTAGGGAGAGTGGGAGCACAAACTGGGGAGATGAACTGTCAGAGGCAGAATGGCAGAAAGCTTGCATGCAGGTTTAGTTTGGTTTAAATTTCTCCATCACATTTACTTGACCCTCCTGTAAATCGGGCAGTGACAAGCGCGACAGGGCTGTGCAGGGGGGCCCCGGAGCACCCCTTCTGCCATCTTTTCCCTGGCGGGGGAAACTGCCAGGGAAAGGCTGGAGGAACACGGGTTCTTTATCGAGAGGGCATCACTGCTTGCAGCACTGCCCCGTCGGATATAGAAATAGCCATTGTCAGGCTGCCTGGCGGCGGTAGCCTGGCGGTGGCAGAGGGCCGTCTGTGGTGGTCTTCCTGTGTTAGTAATATGGTGATCCAGACCGCCATGCCGGTGGGGGTAATTTCTGCCACTGCCGGCATGGCGGTCTGGACCGCCATGTTCATAATGAGCCCCTTAATCTGAGTCATCCTCCAGAAGATGGCGAAATTGTGTTTGCTAGGGGTGCTCCTACGGGATATGTAAAATGCCTGCCTGTATACTGGTGTGGGGAGGGTCTTAGCAAGAGGCCAGATTGACATTGGCAGGTGGGCACCCCAAGCGCTAGAAATCTCAGCTTGGAGACAGGACCCGGAGGAGTGGACACAGGCAGATGAGCAGAACATTAAACACACCTGAAGAGACAAAAAAGCAGCAGACAATCTGGCAAACTGTGGGGGAAATAATATAGAACATTGTTGATCTTCCAGATGATAGGCCGAAACCCAAGCATCAGGGTAGCGCATACTGGTATTGGCTGAATAAATGGTCAAACAAAGGGTGAGATGGCCAGGGGGAGAGGTGAGTCAGGATGAACCTACAGATGTAATAATTGTGAAGTGTCTGCACTAGATATTGTCTTGTTGTGTTATGTGTTTGTATTGAAAAATGCTAATAAACACACTTTAAAAAAAAAGACCGGAGTAACGAGAGCAGGTCTTCATTCACTGACAGTGAAGAACGCAATCAGAGCGATCCCTGCACTGTAAAGGGAGAAAGGCATAAATATTCAATCATATTGGTGCCAAATATGACAAGAAGCTATAAACTTGTAATACATTTACAGAATTACATTCAAAGGTCCTCAAGGGTGATCACAAAAATGATGGCTCCATTGATATTCCTTCTGTATCTTCAAGAGTATATATCTGAACAATCTCCGGTTTCATGCTCCATCCAGAGAGGTAGTCTTGAAGGATCTGAGTTCTGTCCAGAAAAGACTAACTCAACATTGGTTGATTATCAGTTATTCAAAATGTCTTTACAGGTACTCATTTCAGAATAGATTGGAAAATAATATTTCTACATACAGAAAGAGAGAAGATATCCAGGCAGAATCTCTCTACCTTTTCATTACAATATCAGGCTCAAGCACATCATTGGCTGTAAGTGCCAGGACAAATAGCATACTGTGTGTTTTTGATGCCCTAGGCAAGGCTTAATTTTCAACCTCTTCAGGTACATCTGTTGAAGTTATGGGGCCTAGCTTTTAGGGTATATAAAAGGAACATTCAAATTACCCTTCAGATTGCCATGAATTTCCAGTTGTGACTGAGGTGGAGTTGTTACCCAGGGGGTTTTCTTTCAGAAAACTCTTCCTTCAGAACCCCCTCTGATAGTGACAACATGCACATGTGCAACAGTATGAGTAACCCTTTCGAGCCTAGAATTTCAGACAGAGAACTAGAGAATCATCAATCCTCATAATCACAAGAGCTATTAGCAATTCAAAGAGCATTGTCTCATTTCCAGATATATCTGCCTATTCTTGTCTTGAACAATCTGGTGGCCATGGGATATATAAATTGTCAAGAGGGAACCAGATAATCCACCCTCAATATGGTAGCTAGGAAGATATCCTCTTTTATCCCTGGCAGCAGTGCATATCGGGCATAGGAAAATCTGCAAGTGGAGAGGTTGAGCAGAATTTTCATGGCCTATCAGAATCTATCTCTGTCTGCTGAAATCGTCATGGAGATATGCTAGAGGTTTGGAGACATATTCTGTTTGCTTTTCCTGAGAACATTCACCTTCAAATTTTGTGTTCTCGGTTTCTAGCACTAGAGGCATGGACAGTAGGTATAGTGCCTATTTCTTGTTCATATCTTCCACTTTACATGTTTCCTCCTTTTTCACTCATACCTCATCTGCTTCTGAAAAGGGACGATGAAGCAGTGGAGATAACATTGATAATTACATTCTGGCCATAAAGAACTTGTTTTCCTCTACTGCCATCCATGTCTCTCTTCCCCATGTAGAATTCCACACTGTAATTTCCTCTTTGAGAACAAAGTTGTCTCTCTCTTCAATGGATGGCTCTTGCGCTTTAGAGGTGGAAAGGATTGGGCTTCAAAATAAGGGAATCCCACTCCACTGAACTGAAGTTCTGGGTGGTATTCCACACTCAAAGCCACTTGAAGAACCTTCGGTTGTGGTAATGTAAGAACTTGTCCGTTCCATTGATTGCAAAGTACCTATGATTCTTCAAATTACATATGGGGGTCTTAAGAAGAATTTGGTGGTGTCATCCTTGAGAGCTCAGCTGGAAGCAATAGGAGCCTTTTGTGAGCTTTGGGGTGTTTTGGGAATAGAGGATGGCCTGGGGTTTAGAATGCTGAAATGTTTGTTTATTGCTAGATCCCTAGGTAGAGCCACTGTTCCTCCCTGGGATTCAACATTGTTTTTTAAGTCCTAGAGGGATGTCCTGTAACCTCCTAATATTGTGGCACTGAGGATTTTGACTGGGTAGGTGCTATTGCATCGACCAGAAGGACTGAGGAGCTAAGTACTTTTATATGCAAATCGCCTTATTTGAGAATTCTTGATGACGGGATAATTTTGAAATGGGCAAGGTGGCATCCATTGTTCACAGAGATCAGGAATTCCTGTTGCCACTCGTTTTTCCCATCTTCTCAGGAAGAAATTTTGTTACATTTGTTGATGTGAAAATGTCAGACTCTCTTTTACCCAGGCTAATTCTTTGTGCAACAGCTTCAGATTCTGGCAGATATTCCTCCTAAATATTTAGTAAAAAATACTGGGTTCTATTTACAATCTACCTTTTATAGTATATCTTGTAGTACAATATCAGTATCACTTACATAATACAAATTCTTTTCACAAACCTACAATTTGAGTTTTCCACCTTACCTACCTTTTATGTCTGAAGGTTACTATAACTATTACAGAGATCTCCTCACACGTACGGCTACAGTTTAGTAGTAAATTTGACGGTATGGAAAGTGGCTGGAAAATGAGGAATAATTACTACTAAATGAGAGAAGTTTAGGGATGATTAAGGAGGGCTTAAGTTGGGGATGGGGTTGATTTAGGAATGGACATTTACCCACCCACCAAAGAGTAAAGTCATTCCTATTCACAAACTCCACTTTTAAAGTTACTACAAGGAAAGAGGACCCAAAGCAGTAGTTTAATGTACTCCAGCCTAGAGCTGGAGTAACTCCAACACAACACAGAACCAACCACAGTATTGCACCATACTCTCCTATAGAAAATAATAAAAGGGAGGTGCATAAATCAATACCCCCGGGGAAATAACGTTAAAATCAAATAATTTATTTTTACTTCTTAGAAATATATGAATGTGAATAATGTTAACAAAATTAAATATATAAACTATTATCTGATATAACATTTTATTAGTTTTTAAGTTAAATATAAATGTGACTTTAATTTTTAAAATTATAAATTAATTCTATACATTTGTTTAAGTTATTTTTACTACATATTATTTAAAAATGTACATTAGGCGTGTTTGATACATCTTTAAAACATAATTTCAATTTAATTTAATATATTTAAATGTATTTATTAAATAGTTAGTAGAAGGTGCTCTAGACTTTTTATTGTGTTCTACATTTAAAATAATGATACATCAGGATTTAAAATGTATAAGGAGCATCTACTTGGAGTTAAGTATAATAAACCTATAATTATCTATAAGTACTTACTTTGGCGACATTTCAATAGTCAATATTTTGGATATAATATTTTTGCACAACCATATTAAATCCAGAATATTTTGATACCATATCCTGAATTATACACAGCTTTATGTGTTATGCTTTAGTTTTATGTGGCTCAACATAGCAAGCTAACAGTTTTGCAACATAGCAGGGTAGTAGTTTTGAGTCTTTGGCATTAAAATGTTCACTCCTTACAGTTCAAATTCTTTTCATTCTGGTTCCATGCTTACAATACTATAAGCTTTCACCCTGTGCACTTTCGCTGTAATGCATATCTATAAAAACAAACCAAGGCTGGGCAAGGATGTTTTGCTGTTTTAGGAAAAAGTAAATGGTACCAACACTAAGCACATCTTCATCCTCTTGTTACCCTGAATTTGTTTGGTAGTTCCAGTGGCGGTCTGGCACCCCTGTGCTGGTGTTGACATAGTGAGACGTCTACTCTCACCTAGTTCAACAACTATAAATGAGGCTTAATGGCAGATGACACAGATTGCACTAATGCCCATGTAACTCCTTTCGTCCCATATTTAGCAGGCCGGACTGGCCATACAGGAGACTGGGCTTATTCCTGTTGGGCTGGCAGGGTGCTGATCAGTTTTACTGCTGGTGGAGGCTGGAATTGTTGCTGGGGAACGGGCCAGCTGCTCTTCCTGACTGCAACGGTTCCTCACTTTAAAAACAATGCATTACAAATCATTTTAAAGTGTACCAGTCAAACCATGCTCACTTCAATACTACTTTTTGGATTTGGTTACTGCGTTTTCTTTCAGGGACTCATGGAGAAAGGGGAGGCGGCTGTTGTTTTACTCAAAGTCCAGTACATATATAAGGACTCTTCAACATTCAGAACAGTGTGTTTCTTTAAATTGTGACCACTGCAAGGTATTTCAGTTTAGTATATTAAATTATACTGATACATTGAATGACAGTTGTTAAAAGTGATTCTAATCTTTAACTTAGAAAAATTCATTCCCTTTCGCCAGCGGCCTGAAGACAATGCAATTAGTAAACCAAGGCGGGAAGTCAGCCTGGCCACAGTTTTAGCAAATAACTAACAGATGCAAAATGTCACATTTTAAAGGTAAATCTGTGTACATGTGGTTTTAACACTTATCAGGCTGTGCAAATGAGTACACCAGCATCAGTGTAATCTATAAAATCCAGTCCTTATCATATAATCTTCTGTCACAAACATTATTACATCAAAATGAGGGATAAAATCACACCCAAAAAAATTTGAAGGGCTATTTAGACATTGTATAAAGATACCTTTCACTTTATAACGTTAGGTTTTTAAAGAAAATGTTTGAGTACAAAAGACATTCACACTAAGACTGGTATCATATTTGCTAATAATACTTATTGGTGAGCTATCTGAAAGAAAAGCATTACCTGAGCAAGGCCTTCAATGTCTCCTGATGTCCAATTACTGTCTGTTGCTGTGCTCTGAACAGAAGGTTCCAAGAGTCTACCTTTTAATGTCTGGTCAACCATTGATGCACACCTACTTTAGCTTGCCAAACACTTTGCTCTACAGCTCCAGATTATTATTTACATATATATTTTAAAATTGATAAATGATGATCTAAAGCTAATGAATGTATGCCTCAGGGAATGTGATCCACGCCTAGTTCAATATGCTAAATTCTTTGCTCTATGATATTCAGATTACCATTTGCATTAATATTTTTCGAGGAATTGATAAATGGTAAGTTAAAGCTAATATAGTTATGCCGCAGGGATTGTGACCCATGCCTAGTTTCAAATGCTTTGCTTTGCTCTACCACATGTAGATTATTATTTGCTAGGAATTGATAAACTTTGATCTGCAGCCCATAAATGTATACCTCAGGGATTGTGATCCATGCCTTGTTGAATGTGCCACATGCTTTGCTCTACAGTATTCAGAATAGTGTTTGCATTTATATTTTTTGAGGATTTGATAAATGTTGATCTAAAGCTAATAAATGTATGTTTTAGGGAGTGATTTTTTTATTGTCACTTTAACTGCATTATTCGTGTGACAGAAATAAATTCACACCAAAATCACAACATAATCCAACACTACTGATAAGAGACCCCCATGCAAAAGTGTCATAAGACTGTTCAAGGATGTGTGTATTTAAACAACATCCTGCTATTTACACAGTGGACTATGACATTTTGGCTGCGGATTCTGGATTCATACTGGAATAGAGATGCTTCCTCCTATACAAACAGAACCATCTTCATATAAGGGCTTTCACAGTGTACCCCAAGAATCATCCTAATCCTGACTAATCTTCTTTAAATATCTGCACAACATGGAACTGTTCCAAGAGCTTTATCTTGAAGGACTTCAAATGTATGGCAAGGATACCAAAAGCCATCTACAGATAAGTAGCACGACAGCAAACCAAGTTACCATCAGAGTTGGGCAGCCTTTTTAGCAGTGTGGCACTGCCAGATATGCCATTTTGAAAGGGCCAGGGTGTGTAATGTCCTATAAGCCGTGACTAGACCAAAAACACCAGCCTACATACTGGCCCATCCAAGCTGGTCCGTCTGGCATGGAGAGACTGCAAGAAAAGCTAGTCCAACATTTGTAACCATCAACACTTGCCTGGGTCACATACTGCTTTGCCTCAATAGGAGCTTCCTAATCTTTAGTTTGAGCCACGTTGAGATGCTAGGGCTTGGAGCCTTACATTCAAATAGTTCCAGCAACCACCAGAATGAAAGTAAGGGATCAGTTTTCTTTCATTCTCCAAATCGAAGTGGAGGTCTAGTGCACTCCTGTTACTACAAATTAGCTAATGGTTGTCATATTATGGATCCGATACACTACACCACTCTGTGCTATGGGTCACAAATAAAGGGTCATTACAACCCTGGCAGTTTTCAGATCACAAGGGTTGCGGTGGCGGTCTGACAGCTTCCAAAGCGGTTGTCTGACCTGTTGGCGACAGTCTGACCTCCACATTACAACAGTGGTGGTTGCGCCACGGTGGGATGGCCAGCACTGCCAGTTTCCCTCCACAGGGGGGGCTGGTGGTCCTAATCCGCCAGTTTTTACATGATGGTAGCACCGCCATGTAAAGGGTGGCAGAGACGGGGTGCCCTGCACTGCCCATGCACTTGGCATGGGCAGTACAGGGGCCGCCATGGCCAGCCCCGTTGCACAATTCACTGTCTGCATTGCAGACAGTCAACTGTGCAACGGGTGCTGGTGCACCCTACGCACTGCAACATTGCCGCTGGCTCAATTATGAGCTAGCAGCAATGTTGTAGGCTGTTCCCTGTTTGGCAGTGTTTCCCCCCGCAGACCCAGCAGGGGACTCCTAATGGGGCCTGGGGGAAGGCGGACGCACTGGTGGCAACCTAACCGCAGGAGTTTGGCAGACAGCCTTTTCCGTCGGCCAAACTCAAAATGACCCCCTCAGTCTGTGTGCCAGGTGCAGACTATCACAGTGTGCCTTTTCACAACAAATGTGACTTTTCCAAGGGAACAGTGCATTAGTTAAAGAACAGCACAGAAAACATTGGCTGCTTGAAGCCATTAGAAGCCATTAGTCTCCCATTCACTGTGCCGGTGGAACTGTGGCTTGCATTTGAAAGGGCAGCATAGATCCCCTTGCAGGCTGGTGCACTGACTGACTGACTGCACCCATCTGAAGACGAATATTAAGGGGTCAGGCCCATGAATACCCATTATCCCCTTTCAAAGAGTGCTTCCAGGATGGAGTGCACTGACTGTGTGCCACCTCTATGCGGCACATTGTGAGTGCTCCCACTGATAACTCCTTTGCCTCTGCGTCTATACCTGTAATAAAATGTGGGCATAAAGGCAAAGTGTTTTCTCATTTGCATAGAAGGCATTCATTCTTTAAAATGAAGGAAAGTCCCCTTGAGATCACAACAGTGCACATGTAGTGCCTGTGTGATCAGTATTACAGAATGGGCTACCAATGTATCTTCATCACCTTCTATAATACCAAAGTGCCCAAGGCACAAAACGCTGTGGCACATGGATGTTGGCCGGCGGGCACTTAGTACATTAAATTCTTGGGTGGAGTTGACAAAAATCTTGGCAATGCGCGATTAGTCCATTGAACCAGTTTACAATGGATTTCAAAATAACATTATTCACACTCAATCTGCAAAAACTAGCACCTATCTTACCAAAATGATCCTGTTCCCTAGGACTGTGTCACATAACAAGCCTTTAAATGGTTATAACAAAGAAACAGACTCTATGGAGGTCACATTACCAGTTTGTGGAATACCATAAATCCAAGTTTAAGGTCAGATCTTAATTACAAGCATTTCAGAAAAGGATGAATGAACTATGACACTCTGCTCTCTGAGACTGGTGTGCGTCCATGAACTGCCAGATTGCCATGAATAAAGATACCTACTAAACACAGGCAGTGTCTCTTTCTACAGTATTCATATAGCTACTAGTGAAGAGGAGCAGGTCACACAGTGGTTGAATTCAGATGGCTTCATAGACTTTCGTTTTTGGGAGCACAATAGCGTAAACCAGCATGCAAAACAGAAGCCTGTGCCTTTGAAATATCAGCATCTAACAGTTCAAACTCTCTGAATTCTGGTTGCATGCTTGAAAAGTTGCAAGGCTTCTGCACTTTTTACGTGATGCTTAATAATAGAAGGGAAATGATCAACGAGGAATGGTAGAAAGATATTTTAATTTTGAAAGAAAAAAAACATTTTGCCACTCACCACTAAGCACATCCATCAAGTCGCCATCTTAAAGTGCAACTTCCTTATAATAGCAGCACTCTTTTGTGGTTCCAGTGTCAGTATGTCACTCCACTGCTGTCTGTGCCCTGGACAGAGGTTTAGTCTCACCTTGTCTACTAACGGGCCCTAAATGAGACTTATATTGCACTGCACAAGTTGCACTGAATTCCTTGCAGTGTTTCACCCATATACAGAATTGCATTTTTTACCCGTCATTCACTGCAAATGTAACTTTTGCACGTCAGTCCAGGAAAATGTTACTGAGTGACTGCGTATACATCATTTCAATCACTGTCAACCGGTGCCTACTGTATCCTTTCCTTTCACAAATATTATTACACTATGATGAATGTACGATCAACAACTCACCAAGTATTGTAACGTATGAAGATCAGTAATAGTGATTACCAAATAGCGATCTTTTGCGAATCGCTATTACCAATATGCAAAAGTAATATCTGGCCCATTAGCGATTTGCAGTGGACTGCAAATAGGCCTTCCTCATGAATATTACTGAGGTAGGTTGCAATTTGTGACACACTAGAATTCGCTACCATCGCAGGGATGGTGACCTGCTGGGGTCAGCAGACCACTATGTCTGTGATTGCTTTTAAATATAACAATCATTTTTTGAATGCAGCCCATTTTCCTAAAAGGAAAATGGGATGTGTTTAACCCCTTCCTCGCCATGGATGTAACAGTTACGACCTTGGCTGCAGCGCTGAGGTGCCAAGGACGTAACTGTTACATCCATGGACTGGCTCTTGGGGGAGCGATAGTGCTCCCCCCATTAGTCTCCCAACCCCTCCCAGGGGCAGGGATGGAAAGTGAATTGCTTCCCCTTTCAACCCCATCCCCCCTGCCGACCGTGACGTCTGAAGACGTCAGTGCGCAATTGCACACTGACCTCATCAGAGGCCGCCCCCATCACGCTGGACGCTCAGCTTCCAGTGTGATCGGAGGAGAAATGCTTGCATTTCTCTTCCGATCCTGGGGCTGGGAGCGGCACAGAGACATGAAAGGAAAGGAAAGGTGTTGTGATGTGAGAAAGAATGCTAATGCGTAGTATGGAATCCACTGACATAGCTTAGCTTCGTGCAGCGGATTCCATACTACGCCAACGGGTGTTTGTGCTGATGGCTTTCTCTGTGCCCCGTTTTTAACGTGTAACATGTTTTTCACTATGAATAAATCTTACCTAATAAGAAGTAGGCTGGTTTGTCTTTACGTTCCCCACATTTTTAGCGACAAGGATGAACAGTTGATCAAACACAAGGAGCCTTTTGTTTCCTTCTTCGCTTCAGTGGCTGTGAGTTGTAACGGCCGAAGGCTTTGTCGGCTCCTGTCAGGAGGCACCGAAGCTTCGTTGGTTCATTTTCAGGAGGCAGCGATTTGGGGCACAGAGTAAGTCCTATCTTTTTCATTTTTTTCCTTTTCCGCATTTTTTCTTTTTTTCCTTTTCATTTTTGCTTTGCCGACAGTCACGAGTGCGTTTAACTGCAAACGCTCGTGCCGCACTGCTCTCTCCTTGCGCGTGTCCGCGTGCTTTCATTCCAAGACTGTGTGCCGCTCTGGACTCGGCTTCTGCATCTTCTTGTGTCAACATTGTGGAAACTGGACACGTGTTTGTAGGAGGCACTTTTGAATTACTGGATTTCTTTGCATCTGAAGACCTAAGAAACAAAGGAAGGACACAACATATTTTTTTTTGTTTTCTTCTTCCTCTTGAAGTAAAAGAAGGACTCATTTTTTTAATATATTGGTTCGGCCATCTTTCATTGGGACACTGTGTAAACTCAATGTTTTTTTTCTTTGTTTGTTTTTTATTTCTTTTTTTTCATTTTCTTCACTTAAAGAAGAACTTTTTTTTTTTTTAAAGGAAATGCAGAATGTTATGCCACCTGCTCCTTTTTTAAAGGACCCTGGCGAACCCCCTTTGGAATGGAAATTGTGGTTTCGTGCTATTGACGGCCATAAATTCAGGCCAGAAAGGAAAAAGAGTTTAATGTATTATTATCTGGTGGTGGAAGGTCAAAAATAAAAAATTTCACACACACAATAACGATAAAACAGGCTGCGGTACCTATAAAACATAAATTAAGAAATGTTCCATTTACTGTGAGATCAGATTTATCCAAGTTGCTGAAAGATATGTGTGAACAGGGCATCATAGAGAAAGTGGAAGCTACGCTATGGTTGTCTCTCATAGTTCTGGCAAAGAAGAGTTCGGGGGAATTGAGAATGTGTGTGGACTTGAGGAGTTTGAATCAAGTGATCTGGGTGGATAGTTTTCCGTTACCTTGTATTGACAACCTCATTACGAAAGTAGGTTCTTCCAGTTGGTTCACAAAATTAGACCTGAGATCGGCCTATTATCAAGTTGAATTAGATGTTAATTTGAGACATCTCATGGCCTTTGTGACTCCTGATGGGACTTTCCAATTTTGCAGATTACCATTTGGCCTGGCATCGGCTGCTGCCGTATTTCAAAGATTGATGACTGATATGTTTTCCAACAATTCTAATGTGGTGGTGTTCCAAGATGACATATTGGTTTTTGCTGACACAGTTAGTGCACATGACAGAGTTTTGGAAGAGGTCCTGAAGACTTTGGAGGATAGGGGGGTAACCCTAAGGAAGGACAAGTGTATTTTTAGGACTATGGAAATAGAGTACCTGGGTCATGTTCTTTCTGATAAGGGTGTCAAACCCAAGCCAGGCTTAGTGAAAAGTATTCTTGAAGCCCCTGCACCAGAGACCAAAGAGCAATTACTATCATTTCTAGGGCTGTGTGAATTTTACGCGAAATTTTTGAAGGATTTTTCCAAGACCACAGATTGCCTCAGATTGTTACTCAGGAATAAACAAGCTTTTGTTTGGTCTAAAGAATGTAATGAAGCATTTGAGCAGATTAAGCAAAGCATTGTTAAATCTCCAGCATTACAATCTTTTTCAGAAAAGTGTAAAACCATAGTTACAGTAGATGCGTGTGAGTATGGTTTGGGAGCAGTTTTAACGCAAGTTTCTGGTAATGACATTGGCAAGGAAAATACTGTCGGCTTTGCTTCAAGAACTTTGCGAGTGGTGGAACATAAATATTCTGTAATTGAAAAAGAACTTTTAGCTTGCGTTTGGAATGTAGAAAAGTTTAGACAGTATCTCTGAGGTAGACATTTTATCCTAAGAACGGAAAGTGTCAGACGAATTATCTATTGAAGGGGACAAACTTATTAGAGGTGATAAACTTGTTCCTCCTGAATGTTTTAGGAGAGATTTGATAATCAAAGCACATTCTGGTCATTTAGGTTCAACAATCACCAAAAGGAAATTAAGATCAAGCTTTTGGTGGCCTAAGATGGACAGAGAAATTGAGGAATTTGTGAGAAATTGTACTAGGTGCTACTCAAGTGACAAGGTACTCATCACTCAGGAGGCTGGGGATTCTTTCATTCCATCTCCAGCAAGAGCTTGGCAGAAAGTAGGGTTGGTTTTTCTAGGGCCCAACTACACAAAGTGTTATCAGATGCTTGAGAGATGTTTTTGGTCGTGAGGGCTTCCCAGAACAGATATTAACGGACAATGGTGTTCAAATTGGTTCCGGGGAAATGTGTGAATTTTTAGGCAAATGTGGAATTAAACACATAAGGACCCATTTTATCATCCTCAAAGCAATGGCATTGTGGAACGTTTTAATCGTGTGCTTGTGGAGTGTATTCAGGCTGCTCTCAGGAGCAACTTGTCGGTGGATCAGGCAATTAAGGAATTAATTTGGTCTCATCGCACAACACCTCATGTTGCCACCGGTAGAAGTCCCTTTGAATTATTGAGAGGCAGAGTTGCTACAACAGAATGATGTCCTTTTTGGATGATTGAGTTGTTTCATGATGGTAGAAACTTGACAGAAATTTGGGATACCGCAAGACATAATTCAGATTTTATTGGCAGGAAAAGACTGACTGGATCCCAGGCTAGCAATACTTTGTAGGTGGGTGACTGGGTGAGAGTGAAGGATCCCTTAGCGGTCGAGAAAGGCATGTCAAAGTTCAGAGAATCTCAACAAATTCTTGAGGTACGCAAGAACGCTGCCAAGCTAACTGATGGTAGTTGGTGGGGCATCACGAGACTAGCGTTGGAGCCCAGTGTTCGACGAAGTGTTGCGGAGAGTAAGGAGCTTGGGAACAAATCTTTGGTTCGAGCTAAACAAGTAAGGAATAAAGTATTTGCTGAACAATTAAATATGGGGATTAGAAGGAGTGTGAGAAAATGTCACAGGCCTGCAAAATTTCAGGACTATGTTTTGCCCTAAAAAAATTAAATATGTATAGTATATTGTTAAGACATTAACTGTTACTCTTAGATATGTTTCTCTCTTAGATATATTTCTCTTTATTATTTAAATTGTGCATTCCCTTTGTATTTGTAAAAGGGGGAGAAGTGTTGTGATGTGAGAAAGAATGCTAATGCGTAGTATGTAATCCACAGACATAGCTTAGCTTCGTGCCGCGGATTCCATACTACGCCAACAGGCGTTTGTGCTGATGGCTTTCTCTGTGCCCCGTTTTTAACGTGTAACTTTGTTTACATGTTTTTCACTACAAATAAATCTTACCTAATAAGAAGAAGGCTGGTTTATCTTTACGTTCCCCACAAAAGGCCCTTCCTTTCTTTTCATGTCTCTGTGAGCATTTCTGCAGCCAGATTGTGAAGCGAACAGGCAGCAGAAATGCCCACTAGACACCAGGGATTTTGTGTTTGTTTTTATTTTTAAATTTTTTATGCATAAAGGGAGCGGCCCCTTTGGCAAGAGCAACTCCCCAGGGGGCAATATATTACTAGGCCTTTTCTTCCCTCCCCTGAGGGCAGATCGGCCTATTTTAATCAGAGGGGTGCAGAAGCCACTAGACGCCAGGGAGTTTTTAAATGTTTTTTTATGTTAAGAATGAGTTGCTCCCCGGGGGGCAATATATTATTAGGCCTTTTCTGCCCTCCCCTGGGGCAGATCGGACTATTTTAATTAGGGGGGGCAGAAACCACTAGGCACCAGTTTTTTTTTATTTTTTACAGTTGGGGAGCGACCCCTTAGGCAAGGGTCGCTCCCCTGGGGGGCAAATTTATTTTAGGACATTTCGGCCTATTTCTATTAGGCCTGAAACCACCTAGGCAACAGGGATTGGTGTGTGTGTGTTTATTTTGGGGGGCAGCCCCTTGGGCAAGGGTCGCTCCCCATGGGGGGCACATTACTGTTGGCATTTCTGCCTATTTTTTGAAGGCCCACCTGCCCCCCAGGGGGCAGAATGCCCACCAGAGACCAGGGAGGATTTGTTTTTTTTTAAAAAGAGGGTAGGGGTATGGCCATACCATGACCCCAAATAAATGGAGACAAAGTTGTTCTGCCCACCAGTAGGCAGATGGGGCAAATACCCCTGATCCACTCCCTTGGGGGCAGAGAGCCTACTAGATGCCAGAGAATTAAAAAAATTGTAGGGTGGTATTACCAACCAATATGGGTATGGTTATGCCCCCACCCCAACTGAAGGGGTTAACAGTCTTTCAGCTCTCCCTCCACACCGCAAGCAAGAGGACATTTGATTATTTTAGGTTTTGGTTTTAAATTTGGGCCATGAGAGCTTGTCTAAATCTCAAAATCGTCTCACTTGGAATGGTGAGGGTTGCACTTTTTGGACTTTGGGACACTGCCATGTAGAAAAATCTACAAGACCTAGACACATCTGAAAACTAAGCATCTGGGTGAGTCCGAGGTGGTGTGCTTCATATGCACCCGGCACCATTTTCCTACCCACAATGCCCTGCAAACCTCCAACCTTCCTTCAAATCAAACATTTTCCCTACATTTTTGTGATCGAAGCTTCTGGAATCTGCAGGAATCCACAAAATTCCTACCACCCAGCATTGTTGCATCTATACCAATAAAAATACTGCCCCACTTCTCAGCCTAAATTTTTTTTTTTTCAAACTGCCCTTTTGGACCCACTTTGGTTCCCCCTCAATTTCAACCTGTTTTTGGCTCTTCCCTGTCACAGGCACTTGGCCCATCTAAACAAGAGAGGTATCATATATATCGGGAGACTGAGGGGAACGTTGGGTGGTAGAAAATTTGTGCTGGTGCAGTGATCCCACACAGAAATGTGGGAAAAGTGTGATTTTGTAGCTAAATATGAGGTTTGCTGAGGATTCTGGGTAGGAAAACACTGGGAATCCACCCATGTCACACCTCCCTGGACTCCCTCGGGTGTCTAGTTTTCAGAAATGTCTGGGTTTGGTATGTTTCCCTAGTTGGCTGCTGAGCCCAGGACCAAAAACACAGATGCACCCCAGCAAAAACAGGTAGTTTTGTATTTGATAATTTTGATGTGTCCACGTGGTGTTTTGGGGCATTTTCTTCTGCGGGTACTAGGCCTACCCACACAAGTGAGGTACCATTTTTATCGGGACACCTGGGGGAATGCTTGGTGGAAGGAAATTTGTGGCTCCTCTCAGATTCCAGAACCTTCTATCACCAAAATGTAAGGAAAAAGTGTTTTTTGCCAAATTTGGAGGCTTGCTAAGGATTCTGGGTAACAGAACCTGGTGAGAGCCCCACAGGGCACCCAATTCTGAATTCCCCTAGGTGTCTAGTTTTAAAAAATGTTTTGGTTTGCTAGGTTTCCCTAGGTGCCGGCTAATTTTTGGCTAATTTCTTGGTCTCCTCCGGGGGAACCCACAATCATTGAGTACCTTTAGAATCCCTAGGATGTTGGAAAAAAAGGCTGTAAATTTGGCGTTGGGTGTTTATGTGGACAAAAAGTTATGAGGACCTAAGGGCGAACTGCCCCAAATAGCCAAAAAAAGGCCTGAAACCTGAGGGGGAAAGGGCCTGACAGCGAAGGGGTTTAAAATAAAAAATGAAAAGTTTTAATTTTTGTTTGTTAAGAGTAGGCAAAGATCCGTGAACCACTGCCAGCTCTTAAAAATATGTTTAGACATTTTCAAAGGGGAATTGTCTGATTCAATATTTGGAAGGGACGCCCTAAACATGCTCCTTCAAAAAATGAATCCTTTTGTATTCCCAATTCCAAATTGCAATTCAGTAGCATATTATCAAATTGCTATTTGGGATTAATACATACCAAAATGCATTCTTGCAGTCAGACTGCAAAAGTGCAACTGTAAAAATGCTTTGTACAACTAGTCCCAAGACTAGTAGATTCTGTTCCTTCAAGCACCTGATTCACAGTCATATCAAGCTGCTCTTCAGGCAATGCAGCATGTGGCCCACTGGGCTCTAAAGTAGTCTAAGTCGGTGGCTATGGACAAAAGGCTGCACTCTAATACGTGGCCAAAATGGTGATAGTGCACTGGATTACATAACAAATCTCCAAGTGGTGAAAACAAGTAGACATGACTTTTGAAAGTGCCATTATGTTGACTGCACCAAATCTAAGCTTGAAGACGGAAAATAACTACAAGGATTTCAGAAAGGCCAAACAGCCATGCCCAGGCAAAATTTCTGTTATAATGGCATAGGGGGTCATTCTGACCCTGGCGGCCGGTGACCGTCAGGGTCACCGACCACGGGAGCACCGCCAACAGGCTGGCGGTGCTCCCTCGAGCATTCTGACCGCGGCGGTTCAGCCGCGGTCAGAAACGGAAAGTCGTCGGTCTCCCGCCGACTTTCCGCTGCTCGGGGGAATCCTCCATGGCGGCGGAGCGGGGGATTCTGACACCCCCTACCGCCATCCTGTTCCTGGCGGGTCTCCCGCCAGGAACAGGATGGCGGTAGGGGGTGCCGCGGGGCCCCTGGGGGCCCCTGCAGTGCCCATGCCAATGGCATGGGCACTGCAGGGGGCCCCGTAAGAGGGCCCCGCAAAGTATTTCAGTGTCTGCAAAGCAGACACTGAAATACGCGACGGGTGCAACTGCACCCGTCGCACCTTCCCACTACGCCGGCTCCATTCCGAGCCGGCGTCCTCGTGGGAAGGTAGATTTGCCCTGGGCTGGCGGGCGGCCTTTTGGCGGCCGCCCGCCAGCCCAGGGCAAATCTCAAAATACCCTCAGCGGTCTTGTGACCGCGGAGCGGTATTTTGTCGGGGGAACATTGGCAGGCGGCCTCCGCCTCCCGCCAATGTTAGAATCACCCCCATAATCTTGAGTAATGTTAGGTGTTATTCAAAACTTCTGAAATCATGTTATTACACCATGTAGTGTAATTACATGCTGTTCTTGGGAAAAATGAAGCTCGTGCCCAAAGGAACAATCATCTGCAGCCCTGTGGATTTTGCACTGTTAACACAAAATGCATCCTTGTGTCCAGAATGGACACAGGGATACGTTGTACCAAAATACATCACCACATGCCAGTTTTGTGTTTCATGTAATAGGTTGTATTTTCACACAATTTCCCCACGATTTTGCATATTTACGGTAATGGCTATTACGTAACTTTTGCACAGCCCCTCAGGCCAACTGCACCTTTATGGCTCACCTGTAACTGAGAGGACACTGAACAACATTATATTGGGGCTTGTCCTTCACTGTCTCTTACACTTCCTTTGTCACATCATATTTTGGCACAGCCACTCAACCCAAGTGTGATGTTGAGGTCGGGAACTAATATTAAGTGCAAGACTCATCATTTTCTCCATTACTTCTGTTCGAGCTGTGGCCTAAATGATGGAACACTACGCAGGTAATTGTCCTTAGCAGAAATCCAAACTAATTGTCCAACTTGATTCCTTAAAACAAAATCTGCTACCCGTCTCTTTAAGGAGAGTGGATTGTCGAATACTCAATATTTTGTATGTAGATTTATTTCATGATGCTAAACACAGTGTGCAGTACCTGCTTGGCTTTGTCTCAGGTCTGGGTGGCATACAACTCAGTAGACTGCAGAGGCATCTCCAGATATTGGCTGTGCAATAATGAGATGTAGAACCAAGTCTAGTACAGCTCCTCAGATGGAATTCAATGGACAACTAGTTGAGCTGTCCTCAGGGATCAACTAGGCTGCTCAGGATGAGAGCTCTGCACCCTCTCCTTATTCAGGGCTCACTGTAAGCCAGATGGTCTGCCAATAAGAAGGAAGTATGAAAGCTGGGGTCATGCATGGGCTTGTCCTAGCCTTCAAACATCTGATCTTATAGACCTTCAAATATCGGATGTGGTATATCAAGTATGGAGGGCCTGCATGGGAGACCTTGCATCACCCCTGGATTGGCAGATTGAGGTTAGGTTCTTATTTTTCATTAGCCTCTTTCTGTATTCTCTTGATGAGAGCTCTGTATAACATATGGCTGTGGTATCCAGACTGCTGGGCGAGTTCCAGTATGATGATTAGTGGTGAGTGCATGAATATATACCATGTCCTTGCTTGCTGTTTATTTGTTACTGTCTCATTGCTCCTATTTCCTATTTACAATATCCTCGTCATTCTGTAGACAAGCACCTTTTACCATTTCATTTTCACCATCTCATTGTTTATTAATTTATCTTGTGACTTTCAACCTATCCTGTTTTCAAGAATAATGAAACCAATAAAACCCATAACCATCCTTACCTGTAACTCTCTGCCTATGGACACTTACTCTTACACCATTACCCTTAAACCATAACCTTCTACCCATATCATGATACCCATAACCCCTTACCCATACACTTACCCCTTGCCTGCTCATTTAATCTATTACCTGTTACCCCTTTTAACCTTAATTCATAGCCACTATCCCTTATCATTACCCTTAAACCCTTATCCTTAACTTCACCCTTAATCCATTAACTTTACATGCTTAACCTATTACTTTTACCTCTTGCCATTAACCACTTGCCCCTTACTACTAAGCTTTACTGCAATCTTCTTACCTTATCCAGATCTCATACCATTATAACCTAATCCTCTTGTCCCATTCCCCCTTATCTCTTATCCTCAACCTCAATCCTAATCCTTAAACCCTCCTTTTAACCCGAAGCCCCTGACCCATAACCTTACCTGTATTTAAACCCTCCTTTTAACCCAGGCCCCTGACCCATAACCTTACCTGTATCTTTAACGTCTTACCTTTACACTTTTAACCGCTTACCTTCTTACCCATTAACCTAAACCCCTTACTATCTTATCTTTATAGCCTACCCCACTACGCCATACGTTTTCACCATACACCCTGAACCTTTACCCTTACTTTCTTATACCTTAACCACTGACTTTCTAACCTTCCCCCAAATCCCCTTGGTCTGCTTCCGAAACCCCAAACCCTTAACTTAATCTCAATAACCTAGCCCCTTACACTAACCTCTTTAGGCTTATGCTTCACCTTAAACCTACACCTTTACATTTACACCATTATTCCCTTACACTTACTACCTTACCCCATTCTCGTAACACCCTTACCCATTCCTCTTTATGCCCTGCCAGTTACTCATAGCCCCTTACGTTTACATTAAACAGTTAGGTCCTCATTACGAGTTTGGCGGTCTGTCAACGGCCAGACTATTGCGGTCACAAGGCTGCACAAACAGGCTGGCAAAGACAGTGTTTCCACCAGACACATCATGAAGTTGCACACTGCCAATGTGATCATGGCAGTTCAAACACCACGTCTCAGAAGGCGGAAAAGGACAGTATAAAGGGAGACAATCATCTGCAGGCAGCTTCACACGTCCGGAGCCACAATGGAACCCATCACACACATACTGCTGTTGTTGTTGATCATAGATGGAGCACAAACTCAATGCCACCTTGGGGGCAACCAACAGTAAGTACGCACACTTTCCCGTGTAATTTCCTGTAACAACATCTCATCGTGTACACAGTCCTATCATACATAAAGATGGACCCATTCACTGTCACAATATGCCCCCTTTGGGCAGCTCACTTAAACTGCGCTGCAACACTACACAAAAACACACGTCCACGCATCTCAGCCACAGGGATAGTGAAGGCTACACAACATTGTCTCACACATCACCAACAACACACAAACATCACATATAGAAATACAACTCACACACACCACACAGGCTATGGACTGCTGTCACATAAAACACACATATTTATCAATGTGGCATGGAACACAAACAACACTTGCAGTTAACAGCCCTGGAATGGACACACACATCACCCACATCACACTACAATGGAAGGACAATGGCATGCACAATAGACAAGGAGACAAATAGACAAAGAGCACTATGCTAACAAATCACTTTGCACACGCCCCTCAAACAACATGTGCACAGGAAATGGCCCTACATGTGTCACAGGGACAAACTGTACTAGACCCAAATGACATGCCCATCTGCACATTCAACTTCAACTCCATGTGACATACCTGTACAGGAACTAGCTGAAAGGAACACACAGCTAAATGAACGCATGCACAGGCAAATACAAACAAAGATAGCACAATGAACCACACTCCATGTCTGCACAAACAAAACTCAAGCTGACACAAGTCAGATGAATACATAATCCATATCAAGGGGGACAAGTCTAACACCATACATGCTCACATTGGACAACACAAGATGAAATACTTACCACATGAAACACAACACAATGCCATGACACCACCTCTTCATTTGCACCCACATATCCATACGCTCAACATACACCCTTGTCTTGGGGGACACCAGCACTGCCCACAAAGTCAGATACTACGAACAACAGCAAATAGATTAGCAAGCAGGCTGAAACACACAACTGAGACACAAAACACAAGTCACTCAGGAACAACATAAAGGTAGAAAAGGAATTGCAGGACTAACATGTGCCCAGAAACAACAATTGTTTGGGTTTATTAACTTGGAAAATGTTAAAGTCCAAAGGCCATTGCCTAGTCCACATATATAGTCCAATAATAGCACAGTGTTGTGCCTAAACCTCACTCCCAACTGCCAAGGAACTGCCACAGGAAGGGGTATCAAGTGGGCAGCAGGCTGGCACCTCAGGGTTTATCTGAGGGAGTGTAAGGGTGGGTGTAGGTCGGATTTGAGAGGGGGAGTTTGGCTTGGGAGGGGTGGCCTTCTTTTTTGGGAGGGGTGGGCTTCTTCTTGGAGGGGGAGAGGTACGGGTGCTTGCAGGGGGGCAGTGGAGGTCTGGGAGGTGGAAGGGAGTGACTGGGAGGTGGGTGGGGGCTTCTTGGGTTTGGGATAGGGTCAGAGGGAACGGAGGAAAGGTCAGGGTCAAACAAAAAACCTTGTTAGGGACATGGGGACGGTCAACAGAAAGGGGTTGGGATTTGGAGGTAGAGGGAGTGGTTGTCTGCTGTGTTGGTATGGATGTCGTGGGTGCGTAATTGTGGGAGGTATGCTTGTGTTAGTATGTGTCTGTTGGGTGGGTGAGTAAGTGCGTTTGTGTGTTACGGGGGACTGGGAGGAAGAGGTGCTGGGGATGGAGTGGTGGATGTGTGTATGGCTGTTGTGGTGACTGCAGGTATGGTTGTACTGGTGGATGTCTGCATGTCTGTAATTGTGGTGACTGCGGGTGTGATGCTTGTGGTGGATGTCTAGGGGTCTGCTGGGGTGGTGTCTGTGGGTATGATGGGTGCGGTGGGTGTGTCACGGACTGTTGGTGTGGTGCCTGTGGGTATGCTGGATGTGGTGAGTATAATACTGGGGGGGGGTGTCTAGGAAGTTGTAACTGTTGTTGTGTCTGTGGGTAGCTGCTGTTTGCTTGCATGCTGGTTTGTTTTGTGGTGCTTATGTGTGGTCCTCGTGTGTTGATGTGGATGTGTGTGGATCTGTCTGTGTGCTTTGGGTAGGTAGGGGAAGGGGGGATTTAGATTGGGAAGGGGGAGATGGAGTGAGGATGGAAGGTGGGAGGTGACTGGCTGCCGTCAATATGAAGGCCAGAGCTTGAAAAGATCTCTGTAGTCCAGACATTGCACCATGAATGCCTTCCAGGCATGTATTAGTCTGTTGTAGCTGACTTGCCAATCCCTGGATGGCATTTACAATGGTTGTCTGACCCACAGAGATACTTCTCAGGAGGTCAATAGCCTCCTCACTGAGGGCAACAGGAGTAACAGGATCTGAGGAAGAGGTGCCTGCGGTGAAGGAGACGGCCACCCTCTTGGGTGAGCGGGCATGGCCAACTTGGTGGGGAGCAATGGGGAGGACGGTGGTAGAACGGAGGTGGCGGACAAGGATGATACTGGAGGATGCCACGATGGGTCCGCCACTGTTAGGGAGTGTCCAAAGGAGGAATAGTCCAACGATGATGATGATGTTGTAGTCTTCTCCGTAGCACTTCCCTCACCCCACGGGCCGCTGGATCCCTCTGTGTCAGTGGTGTCTTGACCTGAGGTCCCATGGCCAGATGCTTCCCCACTAGTCTGTGTCCCATCTCCTTTGCTTGTCAGTTCTGATACTGGAAATACAAAGAGAAATAGGGTCATAACATGTCTGTGGTCACACTTGATCAACAGCTCTGATTGGTATACATGTCCATGATGTCAATTAGGCTCGAGCAACAAACTCCACCTATGTGGCCCATACATGTGCCATACCATATGAATGCATGCCAACTGAACTGTCAACAGTTGCCCACATGAAATTCAGGATCTCACACAACTAAAATTGCAAGGCTGAAGTTGCGCAATCACAATGACCGTTCAACCATTAGGAGATACCATCATCCTCAATGCTTTGTCCCATGGAGCAGCCCACAGTCACCTGTTGGCATACAATAGTAGGGCAATACAAAACGAATTTCCACAGATCCCACACAAGGTCATGCATACATCTCTTTGTCACATACATGAATACCCAATAATAACTGATGATGCAAAATCATGCCATGTTGATGACAACAGTACAATATTCTGATGAAGGTGACATGGAAATACCCATGTCACTATGGAAACATATCAACAATGTACACTTCATCAAGTGAAATTAGTCCAACAGTCAGGGCACATACTTGACACATTATACAATTGCAGTGTACTTTCCCACATGATGCCAAATCAAGGGCATAGATATTCACATTGTGGCTCTAAACTCTAGGCCTCCCTGTCATGTCCCCCATTGCTATTGCAGTTGTACATGCCAAATGACATGCTATGACAGCTTAGGGTATGTCAGCCAATAAACAATGGTGACACACTCCTGTCTGTCGCACAACATGAAATGTACACCCATTGTAAATGCCCTATACCGTGCGAAGGTTGGCATGCACACACATGTGAAGGAATACCAACATCATCCCATCAAAATAGGTAGACCATGCATGAAACTGCAGCTCACAAAGTTTTATATACAGAAAGGGACACATGCTGGCAAGTAGGCATAAGTATGTTGGCAACACTGATGGAACATAATCAATGGACATTCCCCACTTAACAAGGGAAAATAGTGATCCATAGCTGCATCCAAAGACCAATGTAATCTCTGTCACATGTATGTTGGACATCTTCACATTACAGACTGTAATCTGGCACTACCATCCATCACACGCTGAAGACAAATACTCCTGGGTGGTAGATGCCTATCTACACATTTGCCCAGACACATGGCAGAGGACAGCGACCCTTCACCTACTTACCTTTGGTCTAGGACATTTAGGAGTAGGGGTCTGTTGCATATAAATTACACCCACTACAACAACAAACAGTACTTGATTGATCAATGTACACAGCCATGTGTGGTCCCTGCAGAGCAAGTAATTTGTGTATTCTACCCAGTTGTGTCCTAGATCCATGGGATAATAGGCAAGGCACATCAGGATACAACCCATGACATGTAAACACAAACAATCACTCATCTACTGTGTGACACATGGCTCATCCCTAATTCTCAGGGGGAGCTGCCAGAGCCTCACTCAATAACTTGGCAATGCGATAGGCTGGAATATGCCCTGTACTCACTGCCTTGTGGCTGCTGTGCTGCCCTTAAACTCCAATCAAGCTCCAGGAAGGCCAACGCCAGGATGCCTACCATTAGGCGGGTCACGCTCAAATGGGCACCCGCCCAGGTTGAGAGGACAGCCTGAGCTGGACCTCTGCAATCTTCCGGGCCCAGCGTCTCAGGTCCTCCCACTTTTTTCTGCAGTGGGCACTCCGAAAGCTGTGAATCCCCAGGGTTCGTACCTTCTTGGAGATGACTCACCATATTCCCTTTTTTTGATGTAGGTTGAACCCCATGCATGCAAAAGACAAATCAAGAGATCATGTTCACAAGTCTCATCACAAATGGTTGAGTCAAAGACATGTCAGTAACATCAAGCTAGATCTTTCCTATTTGTCAATACTCCCCATTTTTCCCAATTTGTAGACCAACCCACCACCCTATTCAGGCCCTACAATGACTAAGCAAGCTTACTGGCATCATGTGGGACATGCTTTAGCGACCTGATTGAGATGTGAGCCACTGTGAGACACATCACACCTCTGTGGCTTCTGAAGGGTAAACTCCATAGGTATGAATAGACCAACACATTCACACTCTGTGAGAATGACTCTCTGCACACAGTCACTACAGGCTACTGCCAGACTATAAACGCAAATATCACACATGGTTAACATTGAAGGGACTGGCATGTTGGGTTCGGAAAGTGTCTACCATGTCCATGTGTGGACACGTGCAAAAACAAATGCAGACTCATGCCACTCAGTGGGTGGGGTTCAGTGTTATGTACCTGCACCACAGAACACATTTTTGGACATATTTGCCCATCCTACAGAGGTGGCATCCAACATACTAAGGCATGCATTGTACAGTTTCTGCTATGTGACCAAGCTACAGACTCACATATAATGGCCTCCCAGGAATCAAAATACTGCCTGCACTGTGAGAAAGTCATATATGCAATAAGCCTGCATAGGACAAATGTGACCTGTGTGAAGATGAAAACTGGGCTGTGGGAGTAAGGGACCTGTCATGAGTAAGGAACACACATTGACAATGATGCTAAGTGCACATGTGTAATAAATCAGTAACTCACCTCCAGACGCATTCCTATTCTGATCAAAGGATTGAGCCATTCTGGGCAGGATATTACACCAGAGCTTCATATTGCCCACATGACAGGATCAGCTGGGATACAGGGAGTGGGCACAGTGCCACAGTATAGCCACAGTGACTCCACCCCAGCCTATACTAGGACCCATACTGGGAGATAAGTGTGACAGGCCCTGGTCCTTCCAGGCGGAGCACACAGAACCTACGTGATACTACATTCCCATCACTTGCATGCATGACAGTATATAATGTTGCCAACGGCTAATTGGCATGTGGTGTGTGTGGCAGCTTGAAGGACACAGATGGTGATAATATGCTTTTCCAAACAACAGTCCAGCAAGGGCAGATGTGGAGAGAAATCTCTGTGGCAACATACACATTGCTCACATTACTCACAACTGATTTATACAACATGCATACTCAGCTTATGCTGTCATGCACATACATGTTGTCAGACATATTCAACAATCAAGACGAAAGGGAGGTCAGTGGATGGCAGTAATGGCTCATCACCTAGCTATGTGCATCCAACACAAGGAGGAGTTAGGCACCCCAAAATCACACACAACGCAATGTGGATGAACTCAACATGCGTGCACATTGACCCTCCCATTGATGCTACACAGACTGCACCTACAGGCACATAAGCAGCCAACCTGGCACACATGGCCACATTCTAGCCTGTGAGGAGGGAAATGATAATGAAGTACAGAGAAAACATTATGTACTTACCTCCTCCTCTGGTGCACCATAGAGCTGTTCATACAGGGGTAGGACATCATCAACCAGCCTCTCCAGCTCCTCTGGATCAAAGGCTGGGGCCGTATCACCTGCTGGACGGGGCATGATTGCTCCCAGAAGCAGTACACAGCTCCTCAGTAGTGGATGTCTTGCTGGCTGCAGCGTCAGGAGTCAAGTAAGTGATTCTGCAGAACATGGTTCTGACATCTGCCATGTACGCGGTCGTCACAGCCGGTGGACACCTCCATCGGCCACGACCACCACTGGCGACAACGGTTACCTATGGCTGCGTCCGCCGCAGTTGCAACTGCCTACCGCAATGACGAGTTCTGCCGGCGACGGTTCCTAATGTCCAGTGGAGTATGTCAGGCAACCACACTTTTAGAGGCCTGAAATGCGGTATTGGACTTCAAAAACTGCGTCTCACCTCAGAAATTGTTGTTTTGAGCACACAAACATGCTTATCCTGTCGTGTCATGTAGGTCCTACTATGTAGACACCATTGTAGTATGTTGCAGGGCACAGAGGGCATTTTACAGTGGGGCACAGTCCACCCCCATCAAAGGTCATTTCTGCGGCTGGAATAACAAGGCGCATACAAGGGGCATTTGAGAGGGACTTATTGGAGTATGGTCCAGATACATGGTGTGGACACGTGTAGCAAACCATGGGGGTCACATGTGATCCATGTGTTACTAGCAGCTGTGATATATACTGGTTGCCGTGTCTTGCCCTTCTAAAATGACTTTTCATATGTTATCATTGACATGCGTTATGTATGTAGCTGGGGACACAATGACTAATTTTAGAACTCATTCCTTGTCATATATAGGTACCCAGGGAGAGGGAGGATGTGTCAACCACATGTCCACCGTCCACTGCCAGACCTTCAGATCATGGAGAAACACCATGTAATCATGTACTACCACCTGAGTAGGCAAAAAATTGTGGACTTCTGTCATCAGTTGGAGCCAGCTCTGATGCTAGCTATAAGTTTTCCAACCAGCATACCACCCATTGTACAAGTCATGTCAGTATTGCACTTCCTAGCCACAGGGTTCTTCCAACATACAGTGGCTCTGTCAGCTGGCATGTCCCAACCTATGTTCAGTCTGGTGTTGAAGAATGTCCTCTCAGCAATGTTGAAATACCTGGACAGCTACATCCAGCTTCCCCAACATCAGAATTTAGCCCGTGTGAAGGCTACCTTTTATGGTTTTGCACGTATCCCACATGCGGTGGGGGCTTTTGAAGGCACATATGTTGGCTTGGTCCTAAGACATGCCAATGAACAAGTCTATTGCAACAGAGAGAACTTCCATTCCATCAAAGTGCAAGTTGTTTGGCAGATCTCTACATTTCAAAGGTCTGTGCCCGTTATTCGAGTTCAGTCAATGATTCATTCATTATGAGAAACAGCACTATCCCTCAGCTGATGTCACAATTCCTCCCAGAGAGGGCCTGTCTGGTTGGCGAGTCACATTTGTCCTGATTATGTGTGTGCAATGTCTGGTGCCACAATTCTGATAAGAGGGGTTGACTGTTGCACAATATGTCCCATTTATTAACAGAAGACTCCGCATATCCAAACTGTCCTTGATTGTTAGCGCCACTAAGTAATCCAACTATGGCAGGGAAAGTCCACTTCAATAGGGGTTTGGGCTCCTGAAGGCCTGATTTAGGTGCCTGGACAGGACAGGTGGAGCCCTGCTCTACTCAAGTGTGTCAGATCACTGTGGCATGCTGCATGCTCCACCACATTGCCCTGTGGAGGAATATCCTGTACATCCTAGAGGGAGAGGAGCCTGCTGTGCCACCGGATGAGCCTCCTGAAATGCCAAGTGAGGATGACAGTGGTGAAGAGGAAGGAGCTGACTTGTGGGATGATCTCATCAAGACCTACTTGGCTTTAAATTTGGCTGGGTCAAGGGAACGTTTTAGAATTTCGAGTCATTTAGGTTAGGAATTTGGATATAAACTTGATCTTATATTCCTTTTTACTCTCCTTGAAAGAACAAACTGGTTCTAACTCATGTGTGTGATTAGTGTAGGTTCTAACTCATGTATGATTATTATTTTGTTGATTGTCTATATGTTTTTTATGTAGTCTAATGTTGTTTGTGTTGAATGGTGGTGAAGCCTTTTTCTTAGTTCGGTTATAAAAATGTAGTTTCTCTGAAGTGTATGACATGCTTTTAATTGTATATTAATTGTGTTGATTTTTACAGTCAGTTAATAAATAATCGAGTGGCCGCAATAACTTAACTCTGAGACCAATCTTAATTAAAATTAAAAATTGTGTGTATTAGTGTCATTGATGGTGCCTTTATTTTCTTAACCTGTTTAGTGGCCCAGCCTCACTTACTTTAATATAGACCCAAACATCTGTCGTGGACTTTTAGAACGTTGACATTTTCCTGCCCTTTGCCCTTTTGTGCCTACAGCCTATCTTGGGCCACATGACCGGGCGAAAATGGCAGTTAGGCTTTTTGAATTTCTCCCAGACAGTCACACAACAGAGGCATTAGGTGGGCCTAAATTGTCCATCTGCTGGCAGAATGGGGGCAGAGCTGGTCACAGCCCCACTTGCAACTGAATAGTATGTGCTCTGCCGTCACACAAAGGACTTATTACTTCCACATTGTCACTGCAGCCAGCTTAAAGCCAGGGAAGGGGAGTTAGGAAATTCCATGCACTTCAAAGAGACTTTCTAGTCACTTCTCCCACATTCCAGAGGAAGGGCACCAGGTATAAAAATAGGACCCTTAGACCCACTCTTCACTTCACTTTCTGGATCTGCAGAAGGACCCTCAGAGGACTGTCTGCTGCTGTAACCTGCTGAACATTCTGAAAAAAATGCTTTGCTGTACCTGGAAGGATTGATTTGCTTATTGCAACCCACACTTTGACCCAGCCTGAATGACTCCTGAAAACCCAAGTGGTGACCCACCAGTCCTGAAGCTTTGGTTGGTATGCTAAAGGTGACCAGATAATAAAAATCCAAAACTGAGGACTTAGAACATTTTTGACCTAAAACTTCTCTGAGAACCGATACCTGGACAAATCTCCTCGTCTATAAACCCAAGGTCAGCCTGATTTTGCGGATGCTCCTACTACCACAGCAGCAAATCCTGATCGGTGCTCCTTTGCCAAAGGGATATCCAAGCACCTGGAACGGTCGTCGGCTACAGCCTTCTGCCTCACTTCGCTGGGGATTTTTGATATTCAAAAAAGATTCTAAGTCTGAATGTAGAAATCTTCGCAGCGGCTCTGTCCTAACGCTCACCAACAATGATTCTCCCTCCTCAAACCCCGCCTGAAAACTTGCCGTGCTAAACTTTACCTGCTAGAAATATTTTTCTCAAAATTTGTTCTAAGTCTGAAGGTAAGCGCTTATCAGGCCCATTCCAATTCTTTTATCTAAACTGTGCTCCATCACAGTCAATTCCGACCTGGTCTTGCTACAACTAGATGTCCAGGGTTGGTGCTTTGATCGTTTAGGTGCTAGTGTCATGAGGTTATTATAGCTTTTTACACAGGCTCAATATTAAGCTCTGGGCCTGAGGCCTGTGCCCTTTTACCTAATTACATTTCACTTTTATTCCTTTTATTATTTTAGCAAAGCTTCAGTTTAGTGGCAATATGTTGTATTCATTTTATCAGTTATCCTTGCTTGCAGAATCTGTTATTCATTTCTGTGCACAACATTTTCATTCTGTGCTCAACCCAAGGCTGTACATGATGTTTACCGGGTATTGCCTACCCAAAGGGTACATTATCTACCCTACACAGAAAAATATGTATTGTCACAACATGGCAGTTCTTAGAACATCATGTATGTTATTATAAAACATCACACTGACCACACCATCTTAGTGGGGACATTCTGGCCAGTTTGCCTTCTTGTGTTGTACATCATCGCAGTTTCTGCCGAAATGTTTTGGTTCCTCCTCGTGTACCTGGGAGGACTCTCAGCAGACTAACAGACCTCTTATTTACCTCTGCACAGGTATGGGGGTTGGGCTTCCTTTTAGGGACCAGAAGGGTGGATCAGGGCTACCACTGCTACTTGCTCCCATGTAGAAACTTAGTAGTGTAGGTAGGAATGTTAGGCACACTATTGTGATAATATGGTGGGACTCTTCTTGTGTTTCACTCTTTTGGGCTGTAATAACGATGTGTTTCAATATCCTCATAATCACAATTCATGCCTTATTAAAGGAACGCAGTTACTTCAATAAAACCTATTAAACCATGATTCTGCTTCTGCATTGTATGTATGAGACTTATATAACTGAGAGAAAGAGGTACGATCTGTTCCACCATGGCTTCCCTGAGTAGTGTCATGGGCTAGGCTGCCACAAATCACTTCTACCTCTGGTACTTGTGAGGTGCTGAAAACTAGCCAGAAAGGGTTAGGTAGACAGCTGACACATGGCATGGGATCAGACTCAGTCCCCACGCTTAGTGGTGCTGCCGCCCAAAATCCAGCAGTCTTGTTACCATAAAGGGAGTCTACAACACTAGTTTTACTAAAAACTCTGAAAATTCATAACTCTGGTTCTACTGATGGTATCTTTGTTTTAGGGTGTCATATTTTATTAAAATGTACTCTTTTTTTCTAAATTGGTGTGGGATTATTCATATGTTGTAATTACACTCTATTGTTGTTTGTGTGCTGCATATATACTTTACCATCGCCTCTAAGTTAAGCCTGATAGTTTAGCCCAGCCACTCTTTGTGGTTCATTCTGCAGGGGATTGTGGCTTTGATTGACTAGGGGCCATACCCCAGTCAAACAACAACCCAATTTTTCACAGCAGGGAATGGCACACTTGAAAATACACAGAGGCGGTGAGTGCCTGTCTCTATGATGAGAGCATCTGAGCAAGGCTTCTTGGCCATGGAAAACTATATGGCAGAGTCCTCATGCTTGGAATGCACTATGGGACAGCAATGAGATCGGGCTCCAAGTGGCTACTCCACAGGGGGTTAATTTGACCCTGCGGTAGTAAACCTTGCAGGTGATCAAAGGTGGCAGGTCAGGGTTTGGTCTGGGTCATGGAGAAGAGTGTGATAAGGTTCGGCCCACATGGTTTGTGCAGTGTTGAGCAGACTGCTGGTGTTCGCAGAGGCCAGGGAACTGGAAAAAGATGTATGTCAGGGTTAGAGAATTTGGCCCCACCCTAACTGCGGTTGTGGCTGGGTCTCCAGGCTGTCCGATCTGCATGTGCACTGACTGTTGCCTGTCACACTCTGCCAGAGTCCCTAAAGCAGTCTCTATGGCATGACAGACATACTTAAAAAACATGGGTAAGGGAGACCACAAGCAAGTGAAGCTTACATCTGACCAAGATGACGCAGAATGAGTAGGCTGACATCCTGGGGGCTGTGTCCGCAGACCCAGAGGTCAAGATACTACTGCTAGAGATGCAGAAAAGTTTGCTATCTACAATTAACAATTGTTGCGTGATCCTTGTAAAAACTATGGTAGATAAACCACAAGAATGCACAGAGGCAAATGAAAAGAGAACCTCTGATGCCCAAGACTCTGCCAACAAAGGCAACCATAAGTTGCTCAAAATGGAAAAAATTGTGTTATCAAGATTATGACTGAGGACCCAAAGACTATGTCCCAAGGAAAAACCTGAGAATTGTGGGTGTGATGGAATCCACAAACACAGGCAAGTTTGAGGATTACATTGAGAAGATGCTCATCAGCTTTTTGATACAGACAGCTTCTCACGCCTCCTTATTGTCAAAAGGGCACATCGATCAGTGGCAACCTCTCCACCTCCTGCAGCTCCTGTCTGCCCCATCATTGCCTGCTTCCCCAATTTCAGGGACCGAGACACATCTCTCCAGCTAGCCAGGGAAAGTGGGTCTCTGGTGCATGAAGGCAATTCCGCTGTCTTCTTCCAGGATTTTACCATAATAGTTCAGGAATCCTTATGAATTTTTGCAAGCCATAAATACTGCAACATGCTTGTCAACAAAATGCAACGTTCTGCCCATCCTGTCTGATGATTACAGTGAAGGGCAAAGTCCAGGTCTTCAATCACCCTAAGCAGGCAATGAAGTTTCTATATAAGTTGGAATCACTGGGGCATGTGCACACAAGACACCATCGACCTGCTCATCTCTGAAATGAAGATGATGACTAACATTGGTTCATCTCAATCAAAACATTCTGGTATGCTCAGTGATCATGTGCCCTATCCCCTCACTGCCTACCATCCTTTTCCTTGATATAAAAATTTGCCTGAATACTGCACTGGTTGAGGACTGATCAGATTGAGGTGGCCTGACCGCACTTTGACTGCAATTGCACATTGCGATGGTGAGTTTCTGTTCCTGAATTTCATCTTCTCCACTGTTTCAGTATGCTGGGGTTTCATGGTTGAGTACGGATATCAACAAGACCTTCTATCATCTCCGTACCATTAACTACACTCCCCCAGCCACATTTGCACTAGTAAAATGTTTTGGCCATCACTCATGGTTGCCCACATGGTTTATTTCTGCTTCACGCTCAGCATATTTCTTGTTGAGATGTTGCGCTAATTGTTTGTAAGGGTTGGGAGAGAGGTGGGACTTAAATGGTCACTGGCTGAATTGGGGGAGGGCCACTGTGGATGGGTGGTGTATGTCTCAGGAAATGTTTATGTCAAACAAATTTAGAGATACCACCTTTGTGTCATTGACACAATGCATAGAGGTATATTGCCCACTCACTTATCACAGTCATTGCAATGGTTGCTAGACTGTACTCTATGTCAGAGCCTCAACTGTAGAGAACATGCATGGAGTCTGAATGATCACATTTATCACATGGAATAAGAAAGGTTTGAACACCTCAACTGGCAACACTCTTTTGTGTGCCTAAATATACCACAGAATATGCATCTTATGCATGAATATTGCCTATTCTTATTAGGAGGAAGTGTGCAGTTTCGACTGCTCCATTCAAAACTGGATGACCATTGTTGATACCTCATTATTCAGAACATACTAAAAGGAAAATTCACTACTATTTCAAGAGATGAGAAACAGCTGCCTGCTTTGTACCTGATAACATATATGATAGAGTATGCTTCTAGTCCTGCCACTCTCTGACAACAATGAGATGATAATCTGAGATTATTAGCATCCACAAACTGGCAGATATTTAGCACATTAAAAAGCTGAGTCAGTAGTGATTTGCATAATGTGGGCCTTTGTCTAGAGTGGTCCCGTTGGTGAAAATGATGGGTTAGTATGCTACTGTGAGCAACTGCCTGTGGTTAAACTATTTGTAGGTATTCCTCCTACCATCCTTTGTGTGGTTGATGTAACACCCCAAGTGGCTAAGGGTAAACCTAGAAGTGGGTCCTTCACTATCTGTACCATAGAATCCAAGCTATACCTCACTGATGAGGCCTAACAAAGCTGAAACTCAATCTTGGGTTGCTTGTAGTCCATTCTGAAGGGGGTCTCCCCTGGCAGTTTGGGATGGTCTGTTCCTGTGAGGAGCAGGGCCAATCCTTATTTCCACTAGAGTGGAATAGTGGGTGGAAAACAATGGGTTGAAATGCTACCCCAAGTGGTTAGACTAATTGCAAGCATTTCTCCTATCACCTTTTGTGTGATTAATTGATAGTGTACATTACCAGATGGATGTGAACATTATCAGCCACTGTCTTTGATGACACAGACACTAAAACGTTTGCCCAGCTACTGGCAAACAGGCTGCTCCGTAAACTTGCTAAAATGGGTCTGTCAGATCAATAAGGTTTCACCACTGGCAGATCAAAAGCACAAAATCTACGTACCATTTCTGTGTTGCTGCACCAGCTGATCCCTGAGTTACATGTTGCAGCTTTTTACTAGAATAGAAATATTATTCACTGACATAGCACTAGGTCTCCCCCAGTTTATTTTTGAACTGGATCAAACCACTATACACCAGCCCCACAGCACAGATCCCCTTGAATGGTCAGCTCTCTGACCCCATGACTATTTCTAGAGGTACAAAACAGTAGCTGTCCACCTTAACCTATTCTATTTGCCCTAGCAACTGAGCCAGTAACGTTCAAGCTGTGGCAGCACCTTTCAAACAGAGAGCTGTTTTTCTGGGAGAGGAAGCTTTTGGTATCACTGTCTGCTGATGATGTGGTTTTATTCAGAAGACAGCTCTGATATAAAGTAGCACTTCTGTTTCTGGAAATCTTTCTGTTTGGGTACATTTCAGGGCCTCAGATAAATTATAATATCCTCTCTGCTGGTGTGGCACTTCTATTAAATACTTACATGTGTCGATAAGTCATGATGTATTATCTATCATTAATGACAACTATGGGCCTGATTTAAGAAAAGTGGCACTGCACCAAGTGCAGTGCCACTTTTCTTGCGCCCTCCAGCGCCCCCCTAATGCCACCATGTGTGCTGCATCTAAGATACGGCACACCATGGCAATAGTTAGGGAACTAGTGATAAATATTTTTATGGTATTTCGGAGCTTTGCAGGATTAGTGTCAAAACTTTTAATGCACATCCTGCAAAGCCCATTGAGGCCTATTGTAAACAATGGTGTGCCTCTTTTTAATGCCTGCTCAGAACAGGCGTTAAAAGTAATGAAAAAAATGAGGAAAAGAAATCTCCTAGATTTCTTTGCTCCATTTTTTGGCCCCCCCAATGGTGGAACGCCCTCTCTGCACACATTATGCCTGGTGCAGCGCGTAGGGTTACAAAGTGACACAATGCATGCATTGCACAACTTTGTAAACTTGGTGCAGCGATTTTGGCCTCGATGAGCAACATTAGTATAAAAAAAAATGATGCTAATATGGCACAAGGAGGCGCTAGGGGCTCTTAAATCAGCCCCTATGGGTTTGACATAGCGCAAATAAAGGAAAAGGTGAACCGGGGGTGGAGATGGTCCTTACGCTTACTGGTCACATCACCCTTATGAACGTGGCAATGTTCCTTAGTTACCTCTTCCTCAATATACCTTTCGTCCGATCACAATTTTGGTTTACGAATAGTGAGGTCTTATAACATTATTGTGGGCCTACAAGGTACCCAGGGGCATATTTAAGGAAAGTGGCACTACATTGTGGCCCCTTAGCACCCCCCTAACGCCACCATGTGTGTGCTGTATTTCAATACGGCACACCATGGCAGTAGTTAGGGGACTAATGTCTTTTTTTGACCCCCTGCAGGATTAGCGTCAAAAATTCTGAAGCCTCCTTTTAATGCCTGCTCTGAGCAGGTGCTAAACGTGCCAAAAAATGGCACAAGGAAATCTAAGAGATTTCCTAACGGGGGAACGCCCCGTTGCATACTTTATGCCTGGCGCAAGGTTACAAATGCAGGGTTACAAATGCATGCACTTTGCCACTTTGTAAATATGGGGTCGCGTTTTTGCCATTCTGACGCCACATTAACGCAAAAAAATTACTCTAATGTGGCGTTGGAATGCCACTAGGGCCTCTTAAATATGCCCCTTAGAGTTAAGTGGAAAATACTGGCCCTCCCATACGATCAGGGTGCCTTCAAGGCACCCAATATAGAATTATACATGCAGCTAGTAAACGTGAGTCTTCAATGTTCCCAAAGCATTTTCAATTCTAATTTCCTCACCAAGTAGGAGGTGCATTGTCTCCAGTGTTTATAATTCTATACCTAAAGAGGACCGGCTTTTGAAACCAGTCTAAAAAGTTAAACAGTGTGCAAAGCAGGGGGAGCAGATCACTGATGAGGGCTGAGCTCACTGCGCACAGACTGGGACCCTATCAGCTAATAGTGGATAAGAAATTATTCATTTCAAATACTTGCATAGACTCTGTCATACTCAATTAAGTCTGCAGTGGTGTGACCTGAAACTGTAAATGTATACAATGTTGTGTTACAGAAGAAGGCTTTTTGCACCTGGCATGGCTATGTCCATTGATGAGTAAATAATGGACCACGTAGTTTGCATCTCTCAATACTATGGTTGGAGTCCTACTCCTGGTTTAAAACAGATTGCCCTAGTGGACCTCATCAGAAGAATGCCTGGAGGATGCATAGGTTCACAGCAATAGGGTGAACCACAAAAGTCACTAAATTAACCTGTGCTTAACCCTCTGGTAGCTTGGCACGAAAGCAGTCGGGTTAACTTAGAATTAATGTGTAAGGTACTTATGCAGCACACAAATGATAATAGAGTGAAAACACAACACAAGACAAATCCTGCACCAATTTGCAACAAGGTTGTTCCAGCCTGTCAGGATGCTCTGCTCCATTTCCACAGAATTAGCTAAACACAGTTTCCTAACTTCTCCTACTGGGGAAAACTTTTGTCAGCTTTTTGTCAAGGTGCTGACTGGGTTGGCAGTACCAGTATAGAACAGAGTTTTCTCATCGACAGTGGCCTGGCTGCAGTGCAGGCCCTTGGTGGGTGCCTCGGTGTTGGCAAGACGTTTGAGACTCTCGATGTCAAAGGTGGGAAAACTTCAAGCGGGCAAAATCCGAAGATGAGGCCTAGGATGATGGGGTGCTATTCGGCACAGCTCCAGGTGAAGTTCTGTACTTTCGTACTAAAAGGTTTTTGGGGAAATCAGGATTCTTTCAGTGGGGTAGACCAGCAAGTTAAGGCCGAATGGCAGCTCAATGACGGTCCAGTGGCAGGCTCTGTTTCTTCTGCCAGAAATCCTTGAAAAACTCTGAAGAATACTCTGACATTCGTCTAAGGGCCCCAGGAACTTAGGGACACCATTTGGGGATCAGGACTCACTCCAGGGGAACCCACCAGCAGGGTCCAGGGCAGGTCTAGTTGGAATTGGTCAGCTGGGCTCTTCGTGAAGGGAGGCTTTTGGCAGCTTTTGTGCCCTAGGAACCTAAAGGGAGGCTAGCTACCTAGCCCACTGAGTCTACTATATAGTCCAGTGTTCAAGTAAAAGCAGGTTCAGCCCTTGTCTCTTCTCTCCACAGACACTGTAGGTCACAAGAGGTGCAGTGCTCTTCTACATTCAATAGGGTTTAGGTGCAGTCCTTCTTCTGTCTTCCTCAGGTCTACCACTGGTCTGAAGAAGGTACTTAGGGATGCCACTGTAACTAGCTTTTGGGTGGGGGAAACTCCCTAACCAATATGGACAAAGTTCCCATGGTCCACCCTATCCACATTGACATCATTCCCTGGGGGTTGGCCCTAAGAAATCCCACAGTACCCTGCTTTGCCAGAATCTAACATGGCAGAACCTTTCTTCTCCTGGTCGGAGCTCTTGGCACGCCTCTGAGGTGGGTCTATGAAAATAAGAACCCCCCCTTGCAAACCAGCCCCTCCACTGGGATTGGTGACACTCTGGCTACTTGAACAATGGCAGGGGCAGAATTTACATCTGTCTGTGACAGGGGATACTCCTTTGGAAGCTTGTGCAATTGGTGGGCACATCTCCAGTGAATCTTGTCAGCCAAGTCCCTTTTGTTACCTTTACTTATAGCCATTCACCCCTCTAAGCAGGCTGCCAGGTGACAGTTGAGCATTAATTCTGAAAGGGCTACAAAACGCTTTAGGCAGCAATATGTCAATTCTCTAAAAGTGGCATTTTTCTATATTTTTTTTAATTTTTACGCAACAAGATTGCCACTCCACGAGTGTAACTTGAGTATGTCGAGCAGTGGGTCTCGCCAGCCCACCCAGCTCTCAGTCTGCCCAGCGCAGACGCCGCCAAATGGGTCTCCTGCAGCATACAGATATCAATTTCATGCCGTTTAACATACGCTGCCACCAACCGCACCTTCCACCTGTCATTGAGCCCACGCACATTCCACGTCAAGCACCGAACCGCAGTCACACTATCAGCCCCCATCTCTCCCCCACATGCATACTTCACTTCGCCAGAAAGCGCGTCCCCACCTGCCAAGGACTTTTAAAAAAAAACAGCCATAACAACATAGAAAACAGACGTCCCGCATCCCAACAAAGCCCGCTCCCACCCCCTCCCACTCAGGCCCCCCAATTGGACCATTTCAAAAACCCACCCACTCAACCCCAAAACCCAACCCCTTAAATCAAAGGCACAACTATCAGGACTCATCCTAGGGGCGATAGCCGGCCTATCAGCTCTCCACCCAGTATGCACTAGGGAAGAGGGGCACATGGGCCGAACAGCAAAGCTGAACTCCGGGCGATCCCATGCACAGAGGGGGATCTGTGCACCTCAGCAGTTTCAGCCAGTACCACCAGCCCAGCAGCGAGCCGACTAGTCATTTTCACTCAAGGCAGCACTCTCCGCTCCCGACTCCCCCGGCTCCGCAGCCCCCGGCCGCCTAGGCAACCACTGAGCAAAATTGGCTGCCTGCTTTGGGTCCGTGAAGTACAATACCTTCCCTTCATGCCACACCCTCAAATTAGCAGGATACAGCAAGGCAAACCTGACTCCAGCCTGGTTCAACAATCAACTGGTCGGTAAAAAAGCACGTCTCAGCGTCTGCACGCCCGGGGTATAATCAGGGAAGAAACTGAGTTCCGAGTTTTTATATACCAGTGGCTTCCTCTCCCTCGCCAGACGAAGAACAGTATCCTGATCCCGGTAATTCAATAGGCGCGCTATAATTGGGCGCAGAGGAGTTCCCGGCGGAGCCCGAGGCCCCAAGGATCTGTGCGCCCTCTCAACCACCAGCATCTGGGAGAGCTCGCCCGCAAACAGATCCGACAGCATGCTCTCCACAAAGTCCTCCATGCGGCCCATATCGGTAGCCTCCGGCAGGCCCACAATGCAAATATTGTTGCGGCGCGACGTCACCTCCAAGTCCTCATTTTTATTCCGTATCACCTCCAAAAGCGATCCATTTGTGCAATCTGGTCTCTATCCCCCCGACGTGCATCCTCCATTTCCGATGTACGCGACTCCAGAACCTCAAATCTGGAATCGTGGTCATCCACCCGGGCTTTAATGCGGTCAAGTTGTTCAGTCACATGGTCCAGTTTCGCATCAATGCCGGCCAGGCTATTCTTGAGCTCTAAAAACATGGACCGCACAGACTCCTCCGGGCTTCCCTCTCCGACTTCATCACCACAGGGCTGAGAGGCAGAGGCCGCGTTTCTCTTTTTCCCACCCTCAAAGGTGAGCTTTGCTTGACGCAGATCAGCCATGCCCATGATTCCAGCTCAGTCCGTAACTGACTACTGCCTGCGCAAGAAGGATAAGTAATATCCAGATCTAAGGACGTCCGCAATCAGGCAACCCCTTCACAGCCACCCAGATCTCGCCTCTGGCCTACCAGCCGGCAAACAAGACAGCAGACCAGCGCCAAGACTCTCCACACAGCAGGCCAATCGGTGCCAGCTCTACTTTAAGCCTCCGCCAGCACCAACCCCAGCACAGTGAATCTTCGGTGCACAGGACAGCGTCTGGGCCCCAGCCAAAACCAGCACTACGGCGCGGGGGACCCCCTCTAACTCCAGGCCCCTAAACGATCACCGCTGGCCCAGCCGCAACCCACCAGGATCAGTCCACCTCCACCTGCTCTCCAGCGCCCGGCCGCCACATCCGGCTAGTCCTTCTCAGGCAGCTCAATACATGTCCGCCGACCCAGACCTGCCAAGAGATTCAGAGATGTAGCTCCCACAAGGCGCTCTTCAGCGACACTCCTCTGGCACCTCCATCCGTCCACACGCCAGCAGCAGACCTCCACGTCCAGCAGACATCCACCAGACCACCAAGCCGGTCCCACCTCCTCTCCGAGGTAATCTGTTGCCAGCTCTAACTCAGCTCCTCTCGCTCCCGCCTGCACCCCCAGGCCGCCAGGGCGCGAAGATCACCAGAAGCACCAGAGCCGCAGGGTCCGCAAGGCCGCGGAGTCCACGAGGGCCGCGGAGTCCACAAGGGCCGCGGCTCGATCCAGCCACTGAGTAGGCCACCAAAACGTTCTCTCGCTCCCAGCACAGTATGTTCGCTGGGAGCGCCACTCCACAAGCGCCCCGACCACCGGAGCGTGTGCGCGGACAGCGGCACGCAGCTAGGCCTCCACCCGCGAGTCAGGTGCTACAACACCAGCCCCGATCGTGGGCCGCCGCCGCGCCCAAAGTGACTGCGAGACCCACCCGGGACCGCGCCTCAATCCGCCTCCGTCAGCACCGCCCCGTTAACCCAGTGCTTTTCAACAGGAGAGCCAGCCTTGCCAAAGTGAACAAATACTTCAGAGACTCTTTACTGCCAAGACGTACCCCTAACTTAGGGGTGACTTTTGGTATTAAAAAGAGAGGTTTAGGCCTGGCAAAAGGTTTATTTTGTTAGATCGAATTTGCAGTTTTAAAATTGCACACCCAGGCTGCAGGGGCAGGCCTGAAGAAATGCTTTGCATTGGCATTTTAGTGGTGACACAATATGTGCTGCCGTCCACTAATGATATTTTACTTACAGGCCAGGGTTACACAGAGTGCCATATATGCTGGACTTGTGGGTGAATTAAATATACCAACCAGGGATTAGCCAATTCTACATGTGTTAGGGGTTAGAGCACATACACTGGTTGTTACTCTCATCCTAATCTTAGAATTTTATTGTGGAAGACATCACCACTCAGAATTTTATCACTTTGGCCTTCATTCTCCTTCTACATTGTGTGCCAACTACAGTAAATCCGACACCTCCATTAGTTTCACTTAACTCAACACCTTTGATGAAGTTAAAAAATGTATAGTGCTGAAAATCTAAAATATATGACTATTCTTGCTCTACTTTCTTAAAATAGTACTAAGGGCTCTTCTTCAAAACACTTTCTGCAATCTTCTTGTGAACTCTGTCAATTGTGAGGAGGTTGAACCTCAATTCCCAGTTGCATTCTTAATGATATCCTAATACACAATGGGAGATGATTAAGAAATGATGAGGGAAGACTAGGAATGATCACAGCTTTGGATCTCTCATTAATTGTGACTTTCCTGCTAAAACACTTACCAGAGAGGGCAATTGATTTAAATACATTAATGCTCTTGTATACAGCATTAGAACAGAGCCTTCAGGCTATTACCCAAACAAATTACTGCAATAGTTTAGATTTTTTTGTCCATGGTTCACATCAGAATCGAAGAGTATCGCTCTACAGAAAGGCTGTGTCTGGAGAGCAGCCTGAGACAGACAGTTGAAAATAGAGCAGAATGTTTATGTCCTAAGATTTTACACAGTGGATCCTTATCTCCTCCCTAATCGCTGTGTATGAAAGTCAGATCCAAACCACCAATTTTTTTCTAATTCCACATCTTGCAAGACCAAGGTAGTGAGTGTTCCCCAGTGCACTCAAAGGACTACTGAGTAGCCACAGCTAGTGTCTTCCTAACAGCCAGCCTCAAATGGGTGAGGGAACATCGCCTGAAGTCTGCACTTTCTGCTGAAGTAGCTGAGGGCCTGCCTCAGCCTCTATATGCCTGACTACCTGATAAAAGAGGGAAGGAGTCTGCTTAACACTGCAAGAGAAGAAACTGTCCAGTAGTATAAACTCACTGTATCTTAGGTGTAATGGGAAATCCTGCGGAACCTGACAGTGAGCTATGGGTCACCTGTGCTGCAGTGGATCCATGTGGTTTCTCGTGCCCAGTTCTTGGCGGGAACAACTTAACGTAACTGCCTGTTTTGGACGAGTTTGGGGCTGCATTTGTCTAGTCTACAACATAAGCTTGATCACAGATACAACTGAATGAATCAGACTGGCTGGTGTTGCACCTATTGTGTCAATGACATTGGCCTGATCGGGTTTGCACATGCTTGTATCAGCCTGGTTGAGGCTGCACCTGTCATGTAGATGAAGCCAGTCCAACCAGAGCTGAATCTGCCATAATGACTGTGACTGTCATGCCCTGTTGAGGCTGCCGCATGGTTGACAGGAGCCACAGCAGCTCGGGCCATATGTAACGTCCATGCACCAGTGCTGCTGCATTAGAAAGTTAGGACACGCAGCAGCAGACACAGAAATGCACCCATGCATGGTCTATACAGCTGCAACTGAGGCTGTCTTCACTTGTCATAGCATCGTCTGTGGGAAGGAATACAAGGCTGCTGGACATGCTCCAGTTGGGGGCGAGGGCTACAGCATTACTCACTAGGCCTAGACTTGAAACGAAGTGAACTGAATTCCCCTTTTTGCCTTCGTCTTCTGAGGGACATGTGAGACTGAACCTATGTCTGATTGATGCTCTTTCCATTATTACTGAGGGGACTAGCCATCAAAGGGTCACCTGTTTTGGATTTAGTGTGAAGGTGCTCAAAAACTGTACCACAAACAAGAAAAATTACCAGATTCACAAAGTTCCAGTAGTCCAGTTTCCTATATGTTCTGTTTTGTTCAGTTTATCAATAACAAATATATTTTATCTGACTTTTTGTGCGGCTTTTAAAATACTTATTTAACCTCTAATAATATCTGAGGTCTGGTGGTGCGTACTGAGATATTAATGTCTATGATAGTCAATGTCTAAATTTGTTACAAAGTTATGAGAGGCTAAATATTTCATTTTTTACAAGGCAAGAATAAATTAGTGGCTAATCACACATCTGGGTTCAAGAAAGAAATGAGTTGAGGTTGGCCCGTATTGCTTTCTGCTCTGTTCCCAACTACAAAGTCTTGCTGGAAAGGAATGATTTTCTTATACAAGGGGATGGACAGGTCACAGGGGCAGGAGCGTTTACGGGTTCAGTAAAGTTTTGACACATCAAAAGTGGCTTTCTCCAACAAAAATACTTTCACAAATGTTTAAAGCATGAAGGCAAACAAGGCAAGAGCTTCCACTTTTCTCATTTTTGTCCAGAATTGATTCTGGAGCCCATATATAAAGACATGAGCAAACAGTTTAAAAAATAATTAATGAGGGTATGCAATGTGAAGTACTTATTTGTGCTAATGGTAATTTTTATTACTGAACTACGATCCTCCGTTTTGATGAATGATAAACTAAGGTGGTGATTTTGATTAAGGCGGGAAAGCCCACTCTGCTGGCGGCGGCGGTAATTACCGCCGACGGCAAGGTGGTGCATGACTGCCATATAAAGATTACAGTAGTGAACTAGCTGCAAAGCAGGCAGTTCACTACAACCCACCGACAGGCCTGAATCCTACCGCCGGGCCAAAGGTAGCCACCGTCGACCCGGCGGTCAAGCCTAGACTGCCGGTGGGATAATGATCCCATTTCCACCAGGGATTTCCTGGCGGAATACCCTGCCAGGTAATCCCTGGTGGAAAGCATACTGGTGACAGGAATACTCATTCCTGTCACCAGTATGTGAAACGGTAGCCCCCCCCCACTGCCACAACCCCCAAATACCTCCCCTAAGCTCCGGGACCCCCCCGCCCCTGAGCCCCGAAGTCCACCCACCCACACTCATTCACACACATACCGACACACCCACACCCCCCTAAAGAGACGCACACATCGACACACATGCCCACTCATGCACACATGTACCCATAAATAGACATACACACACGCATTTATACACGCAGACGTACATCCCCTTTCACATACACACATGCACACCCCCTATGCATGCACTTACTCACTCAACACACACCCTCCTCCGTCCTTCCCTCTCGGGCAGCCCTTACTTGTTCCGTGGTGTTGCTCTGGGAGGGAACGGGCTCCTAGGATGCTGCTCCACAGGCATCGTCGCAAATCCATACACCACCATGCCTATGATTGCATCATTATAGGCATGGCGGTGTCTGGCTGACGTAGCGGTGAGGGTGGAGCAGCATCCACCCCCACCACCGACCGCCATCATGGTGCCTGGCGGCCCTCAGGCGTCATTATATGGCGGGGTGCCTACCACAGCCACTGGCGGTCTTCCCTCAACCGTCAGCATGGTTGTCAGTGGTGTATCCCGCCATGTTGAATTTCTCTTGGAATATGAAGTTATTCTGAGTATGTGTAAGATAATGGGAATCTCCCGAAGATGGCTAGACACAAAGTAAAACAGTGGGCAACTGACAGTGACACAATGGTTGACTTGCAAGCCCCCAAACGTTGAGGATACCACAGAGCCACAATTCTCACATCACAAAACAGTACCCCATTGATAAGCTTCAGCATTCCTGAAATTATATAACATACAATTTTTCTGTAGGATTGCCGTATCGTTATGGGCCCACCACCAAAGTCTACAACATTATGTATCTTTGTGAGTCTTGTTTAGGTACAGTAGCAGCCCAGTTACAACTCACTTCAAGATGGTTGTCTCTCTCTCCTATTCCGTGCCAGTTGCATTTCCTGCAGCTCAATGTGTAATTCACAACTTGAACATAAAAAATACTTTTGGACTCTGCAATGTTCCTGTTATGCGACATTCTGTGCAGCTGATCTTTACGAATGAGACACACAAGCCAGTTAATCAATTAATCAATCAGGATTTATAATGCACGGAAAATCACCTGGAAGGGTCTCAAGGTGCTGGAGTTTCTAGCTGCTTCATGATGCTCTTTTCATTAGAACAGCCGTGTCTTGAGTCTTTTCATGAAATCCCAAAGCGATGCGGCACTCCTGAGGGGCAGGGAACGATCATTGCAAGCTTTGGCTGCCAGGTGAGAGAAGAAGAGTCCTCCGCTGATGGAACGGCTGATCGAGGAGGTGTCCTTGAGGAAGAAGGAGGAGATCCGCAGGTGTTTGGTCGGCTTGGTTGAAAGTCATTCGTTTGTTGAGGTATGCTGGTCCTTCGTTTGTGCAGAGCTTTGTATGCATGGATCAGCACCTTAAACCGGCATCTCTTTTTAATTGGAAGCTGGTGTAGCTTCTTGAGGTGTGGGGTGATGTGAGTCTGTATGGTGAGGTCAAGGATGAGTCTTGCCTCTGAGTTTTGTATTGTGTGTAGTCTCTTCAGGAGGCATGTAGTGATTCCTACGTAAAGAGTGTAACTGAAGTCCAGCCTGCTGGTGATGAGGGCTTGAGTGATGGTCCTTCTGGTGTTGACTGGGAGCCACCTGAAAATCTTATGAAGCATGCATAGGGTGTGGAAGCATGCAGACGAGACTACGTGTAACTGTTTCTGCAAAGATAACTTTCTGTCTAAGATGATGCTGAGGTTCTGGGAATGGTCTGTTGGGACAGAGGAAGGGGAGAGTTCATCAGGCCACCAGGTATCGTTCCATGGTGAGGTGTTGTTCCCAAAGATTAGGACTACTGTCTTGTCTGTGTTGAACTTGAGACATTTGTCCTTCATCCATTTGGCGATGGTCATCATATATCTGTGGAAGTTGGCTCTGGTGGTGGAGGGGTCTTCCAACAGTGAGAGGATGAGCTGGGTGTCGTGGGCATAGGAGATGATGATGAGACTGTGCGATCTGATGGTGTTGGCCAGGGGGGTCATGCATATGATGAAGAGGGTGGGGCTGACGGACGATCCTTGTGGGACGCCGCAGATGATCTTCTTGGGTTCAGAGGTGAATGGTGAGAGACAAATTCTCTGGAGACAGTGTTGAAGGCAACTGACAGGTCCAGGAAGATGAGGGCTGCTGTTTGGCCGTGGTCTAGGAGGGCCCATGTGTTGTCGGTGGCTGCGATCAGGGCTGTCTCAGTGCTGTAGTTGACTCAGAATCTGGATTGAGAGGGGTCCAAAAGGTTGCTGTGTTCCAGGTGTTCAGTGAGTTGCTGGTTGATTGCCTTTTCAGAACCTTTGGCAGAAAGGGGAGCAGGGAGATATTTTTCGGATCTGCTGGGTCAGCAGATGGTTTCTTCATGAGGGGCCTCACTTCAGTGTGTTTTCAGTCCTCCAGGAAGGAGGCCATAGTGATGGAGGCATTTAGGACTTTCTTGACCTTGCCGCCAATCATCTTGCTACCGAGGTTGAAGATGTGGAGGGGAGATGGCTCTGTGGGTGCTCCTGAGTGTACAGGGTTTATGATGTAGGTTGTGGGTTGAGTTGTTAGAGGGTCCTTCGGGTGAGCAGGTGCTCGTGGTTTATGTTTGTGGGTGTGAGTATGCTGATGCTGACAGCATCAGGGGGTTGGGGTTTGAAGGTCTCATAGATAGCTCAGATCTTGTCATGGAAAAGGTTCTTGGGAGGGTGTGATGTCGTTCCCAGTAGTTCCAGGGTTGCAGAACTCCTTCATGATGGCGAGAGATCCTTGCTGTGGTTTGTGCTGGCTTCTATGCGGTCTGCTAGAGCATTCTCTCAGGAGGTGGTGGTACTGGTTGAGCGCTGTTTTGAAAGTGATATGGTCTTCTGTCTTTTCCCTAGTACATCACTTCCTTTCTAGATGTCAGCAGTTGTGTTTGGAGGGATTCAGCTTTGTTGTGAACCAGCTGGCTGTACTGGCTGCTACTTTGGGTTTGGCTGGCTTGGCGGGGGGATTGTGTTGGCACATTCTGTGATCTACTTGGAGAAGTTCCTTTGTTCTTGGTCAGCTGATGTGTCTGGGAGGTGAAAGGTGAGAGCGTTGTTCCACTGGTCTTCTGATACCTTTTCCCAGTTTTTGCATGTGGAGCTGGAGGTGCAGTGCCAGCACTGGTAGATCCTGAAATGGTGACATGGACGATGTAGTGGCCGGTCCCGGTGAGCTTTGAGATATAGTTGTACTTGACTCTGTTGCTCGACGTAAAAATTGGGTTGAGCGTGTGTCCTGCGATGTGGGTGGGGTCGATGACAAGTTATTGGAGACCGATGTAGTTTATGTTTTCCAGGCAGGTAGGTGTCGTCGGGGTCACCGAGGTGGAAGTTGAGATCTCCTAGGAAGGTGAAGTGCTCAGGGTGATGGTGATCAGGGCAATGAGGTCGAGGATGGCATTACAGAAGCTAGGGCGTAGTCCCGGTGGTATGTATGTAAGGGTGCCTCTGATGGTGCTTTTTCCATTGGTGTGCATTTACCAATGTGGCTAGTGAGCCTGCCCTGAAGTCCACTTGGCCACTATAACAGACTCATTATTGGTCTTTCTGAGAAACCACTGTTTCTTATTCATCTTTCTTTTGATCCTTTTGATGAACACTTTGGTAGTTGTAGCAGTAACCGTGCTATGAAATATAAACTTGAATACCCTTTGTTTTCCCAAGACAGAGAGCTATTTTGGAGATCCCAAACTGTTTACTAGTAAAACTGCAAGCTTAACGACAGCTCACTGCAATGAAAATTATGATACTCTATGAAATACTGGATCATATTTCAGATGGATTGTTTGAAAGGCATGGCAGCAGGTGGTCATATAACCAAAAAGAGCAGGGAAGAAAACAGTGTTCCCATGTAAACAATGGAAAACCCACAAACAATGACAGGTCATCCAGAAAATGTGCTACTTAAAAAACTTACAGTGCAAGACAAAAGAGAAGAAGCAGTGATACTGAAATATGGCTGTACAATCCAATGTTGTACAGGCCACTTTGGCACTTTAAGCAGGTTTTTGTCCAAGCATAGGCACAGACTTCCTGTACATTGTTCCTTCAATTAAGCTTATACTACAAAACATGTTTTCTTTGTGTCTAAGAAACAATTATAAAACTGATATAAAGATGTAATAACATTTGGTTTTAAAGTTGTGAATTTGATATCACCCAGAAAGACTGTCCCACTCACACCCTCATCATCACAAATTAATTCCAGTGTGTGATGGGTCAAAGTCACCTGAGTGAATCCTATTACATTAGACAGAAAATACTTCCAAACATGTGGCAGGCCAAATGCTCCACCATGTACTTAGCAATGTGTGTGACAAGTGCACGCACGTGAAAAGGTGCACCACCACCCTGTACAGATTTACTTGCCACATGCACACAACAGCCATTGCAAAAAGGTGTGTTTATGTATCCGAGGTTTCTGACGCTTTCACAAGGATTCGGACATGTCAAGGAAGCACCTGGCTCAAGCAGGAAGAGCAACAGACATTTAAGAATTACATTAAAATGAAAAAAGATGGAATGAAAAACCAAAAGTACTTGGCAAGCTACTGTGCAAATGTACCTTAACACAAAACACTTAGGCCCTCATTATGAATTTGGCGGTAATCACTGCCGACCACCATGCTGACGGTGAACAAAAGACCTCCAGTGGCAGTGGACTGCAGACTGCTTAATAATGATGTCAAAATCAAAGTCCGCCCAAAAATTGACAACCTCCACGCACCACCAGGGTAAACGACAGTAGAAAGGCAGGACACAGCACCCTGGCACCGCAATCCCCACAAACTCCCTGCCCACCAAATAATAATACACAAATCAGCGTGGCCGACAGTGGATGTCAAACGGCCATTGGCGGTAATGACCGCTGTGCTCAGAAATGGAAACTGCCAACAACAGAAGCACACATTGGCAAATTTGAAAACCACACAGCTAACACACATCCACACCACTATAAAACACACTCACATGCAACCCACAATCCTTTGCAACGCCAACAGCACCACAGAAAACCACACCACAACACACATACAAACAACCACCACACAAGCCACACACACAACACACCACCCACAACAGACCATGGCACCCCCTAAGCACCTCTGCTTCACCGACTGGGATCTGAGGACCATGGTGGACGAAATACTCAGAGTTGAGCTGCGGCTATTTGGGGCACAGGTGCAGCAGACACCCTTGGTCTAGAAGATGGAGCTCTGGCAGAGGATAGTCAAAAAGGTCAACATAGTAGGAATCCATCCACACACAAGGGATGACATCAGGAAGAGATGGAACTGCAGGGGAAGGTGAGTTCCATGGCCTACGACACAACATCGCCGTACAGAAGCCTGGCAGTGGTCCTCCACCTCCTCCCCCCGAATAACTGACTGGGAGGAGAGGGTCATGGCTATCCTGCACCCGGAGGGCCTCACTGGACTCCCTGGAGGACTGGGCTCGGGTAAGTCAACTACATCTGCAATGCATGTATCACCCCATCCCTCTCACTACCACCATGCACCCATCCCCTACCCAGCGCACAACACCCACATATGCCTAACCATGTCCCCTGCATGCCCACAACCCCCCATACAAATCACTATCCATCTCCCAGTCCACAGTCACCAACCCATGCATGAAACAGCAAGAGCACCACAACACCCAGAATGCACCACTCCCACCTCACCAAATGGATCCAAAAGAACACCAAATGACCCTGCATGCCACCACATGGGAATGGGACCACCAATAACTCCTAAGCAGTACTGCAAGGGACATGAAAGTGCAGAACACCCACATCTCTGTTCTCACACCCACAGGCACCACCACCCACGCCACCCGGATGGAGACATCAAGGAAGAGTGCAGAGAAATGTCTGGGTACAGAGGAGAACCCTGGCCCATCCCACTCGGCCAACACCATCAGCTCTGGCCCATCGCCCCCACACCAGTGTCTCCAGGCCACGGTCTGGCTGCCCACAAGTACAGAGTCCAGAGTCTCCACCCACCACCAGGCAAGATGATGATGGGCCCAGTGCAAGTGGGACTGCCAGACCTGTGCAGGGGACACAGCTACAGGGGGCTAGGGCCATTGGGACGGGAGCAGTGGGTCAGGGAGGTGGCCCAAGGATGGATGCTGCTGCCCAGGAGGCCATTGCTGAGGTCCTAGGAGCATACCACCATTCCCAGGACAGAATGGCCCAGATCCTGGCCACGCTGGAGGAGAATCAGAGGCTGCAGGTAGCACACCATCACAAGGCCATGCAGCAATGGAAACAGCTCAATGCTACTACGGCCACCATTGCAGGGGTGATGCAGCGCCAGAACAACAGCCAGCCTGAGTCCTCCACCCACCAGCAGGCCCCTTATTCTAGCCAGGACAATGCCCTGCGATTCACATCTGCAGCTGCTATTGGACTGGTGGCACTGCTAGAGGACTCACAGGACACCAGCACCCCTTCCACTACAGCCCAGCTTCCCCCTCGCAAATGTGCTCTTAGATCCAGACATCCATGTGAAACACCAGCCAAGACCAAGCCCACCACCATGAAGTGACTCTGCCCTGAACTGTCTCCCTTGTGTACCACTGAGCTACCATGTCAACATGCCACTCCCATTTCACCATCTTCCAATGGCCCCATGGACTATGCCCCTGTGCAACCAACAGCTGTAGAAATGTACCTGAGTATATTGTACACCATGTGCCCACTTCCTTACACTGGCCCACCAGTCATGGATGTGTTCTGTTTAAAAAAAAAAAGACCTGTGCACTCAAAATATCTGTTCTTCATGTATATATGCAAACATGCAAATGTGAATATAGTAGCCAGTTTCCATCATAATGCTGTTTTATTGCATAATGGGGGTCTAACAGACTGCAGTGTTCCAAGTGTGTCACACTGTACATTCCATTGCTGTAACAAACATTTCCTTCTTCACACATGAAGTCTGCACATCACTGGTAAGGGACACCACAGCACTTTGCACATAAGTCACCCTGAAACAATGCAGTAAACCCATTGGTAACATAGAACACTACCTGAGAGTCACTGGAAGTATAGAAGGATGAGCAGGGTCATGGAGTTGATGTCTTCTCTCTCCTCTTCCCCACCACTCTCATCCATCCTCTGAGGTGGCAGGTGTGGCTGGACAGCATCCACCTCATCCAGTAGTGGAATAGCTTTCCTCAGAGCCAAGTTGTGAAGCATGGAGCAGGCCACCACTATCTGACACACCTTGTCAGGGACATAGCACTGGGACCCTCCAGAGAGATGAAGGCAGAAAAATCTTGCCTTCAGGAGTCCTATGCACAAAGAAGGAGGGGAGTACCCTATCACCCCAACCTGCTTAGGGTACTATCTAAACATAATCACAAGAAATAGCAGGCAGGGACAAATCTATTCATTAATTATATTAACCAAAACACTCATTTTTGGTTAAAAGGGTAAATTACTTTCCCATATTTATTTAATTTATTTACAAATAGCAGTGTGTACCTCATCATGATAACATATATTAAGACATCAACAATTACACATCATATTACTAACTAGTACATGAATTACACAACACAATTCCTTAAAACAAAACACAAACAGAATGGGTAATGCCCAACGGAATAACTCGTAAAGGTCACTATAGCTCAATTCACATTGTGATCCTGCCTTAGACAGGTGACCAAGGGGTTAGCACCCAGCTGAAAACACCTAACAATTTTTTAAGGTATTATGTAGTGCTTCTCATTAGTCAAACTTTCCATTTATGAATTATAAGCCCTTGATCCCGCTAGACTAGTGTCAACGCGTTTCGGCCTCAAAACTCGTGGCCTCTTCAGGACAGTCGAAGGGCACTGGCACCTCTACAAAAAGTAACATATATATTAAATATTAAAAGCAAGCAATTACATGATAATGATCTTCAAATGTATACAGTATCAAAGTCTGAATTTTATGTTTTGAAGCGAGTTATCAAACCTCAAAACTACAATTGTTCCAAAAATGATAACTAATAATCTAAATTAAGTCTCTCTCAGTGCACTATTTACGTGAAATCAAAATAATTAATCACCATCATGCATCTCCATGTGTTATTTGTGCATCCCCCAAGGGGTTAAACCCTATTCAGTGTCACCCATAATAAAACATACCTTTTTTTTTAAATCGGAGTCAAAAAATTGCCAACCTTCAGGACACATTGCCTATTTGTCTATTAATATTATCCTGAAACTAAGAAAGGAAGGAAAAAATTCAACCAGTCTCATCATATCAAAAAAGGCTCTTTACTTAAATTAAGGTTTACAATATCGTAATTCTTCCCTATTTAAGTTACCTTCTGGTTTCTCTGGACGGTAATGGCACCAAGCAATCAAATGTCTATAGCAACTGCCAAAAGAGAAAAGTAGGAAATTTCTCAATCTCAGTGACTCCTAGCTCGATTACGTAGCCCACTTATCATTGCTCCTACTCCGAGCAATCACACTCCGACAGCACTTACTTTTCATAAATTTGCTCTTCTTTCCTCACACTGCGGAACGGTCCATGTCAGTATCTTGCTGCTAACTACGCGTCCGCTGAAATGGCGCGGTCGGCCGTGTGTCGGCCATTTTGAAAATTGTCCCGACGAATACTAGTCTGTAATTATTTCTCTACAATGTATAGCGCTAAGCGCCATATTGGGGGAACTGCGTCCCTTCCTTATTATTATCTGAGCTTCCTACACGTATTATATGCCCTAATCCCGGCCTCTCTGTATGATTTGATATATACACAGTGCTGACGTTGCCTACAGAATAAGGGGACATTATCACTCATGCCCAAACCACGTTTATCCTCTATCATCATTGTAAACAACAACAAATTGTAAGTTGCCACACTGGAGTAGTCATCTCAAAAGTAAATTCCCTATATATTTTAATCACATTTTTGCACATACAATCCGTATTTGGTTATCTTCATGAGGGCTTACTCATACCACCAATTTCTCACTATTATTTTCAAACATTATTTTGAGCTAAATTAGCAAATTTGAGCCCTATTTCAAATCAAATACATTAGCAGTTATTGCCTAGATCAAAAGGTTGCATTCTCTTTTACTGAGTCTCCAAATCAATATAACCATTCTCTTCTACCTATGATTTTCATAACACCTTAATTGAAGTTTAAATTTTTGAGACATATTAAAAGCAGAATGTACTAAAAATTAGTCCATCAGCCAAGGGGTTCATTCCCTTTTCCTGGAGTCTCAAGACACTGAAGTCAACCGAGATCATATCCAGTATCATTTGCCAATGAGAGCCCAGACTTCGTCGCAGTCATTTAGTCCATTTCTGACTGTTTGGAATTTCTCAATCAGCCATGCTTCCAATTTGAGTAATCTGGTCAGCATTGCAGGGCCATCCACTTTACTTTGTACAACTGCTAGCACTGTCCATTTGATGTCATCTGCTTTATGACCATGTTCTAGGAAATGTTCAACCAACGGTGCTCCTTTTATAGCACACTTGACTCTTGATCGATGCTGTAGGATGCGGCTTTTGACTGCCTGTGCTGTTTGTCCAATATAAGCTTTATTACAAGGACATAATATACAATAGACCACATTTTTGGTATTACAATTGGAGAAATCGTATTGGACATGTTTTCTTCCGTTTATCGCTACCTCTTTTGAGTTTTGCGTAAATTGGCATGCTGAACACTTCCCACATCTAAAATGTCCCTGTATTATTGGAAGCTGTAACCAAGTCTTTTGCTCTTTCTTTTCTGATTTTTTTACAGCAGCTTGAACCCACTGCTCTTTTAAACTTCGCACTTTCTTAAATGAGAACAGAGGTTTCTCTATGTTTAGATCTTTTATAATACGCCAATTTTTTTCGATAATCTTACGAATTTTATTGGCCTTTGGGTTGAATGTCAGCACGCACGTTAACGGGGTCTCCTTTACTTGTTTTTTTGGTGTAAGGAGAGTTTCCCTTGGAGTAAACCATGCCCTTTTCTCAGCCGTTTTCACTAGCTTTTTAGGGTACCCTCTAGTGATTAATTTTTTCTTTAACTCTTCAGAGTTACAGAAATAGTCATCTTTCTCCGTACAATTTCTCCTAATCCTAAGAAATTGTCCATATGGTAAATTCTCTTTAAGCACCCTCGGGTGTCCGCTAGTAAAATGTAGTAATGTATTCCGGTCTGTCGGTTTTTTATACAGACTCACCATCAATTTGCCGTTTTTAGACAAAATCCAAATATCTAAGAAATTTATTTTGGTTTTGTCTTTGTTCATCGTAAATTTAAAATCAGCAGTCCGTTGATTTAGCCAATCGAAGAAGGAACCAAGCAGCATTTCAGGTCCTTCCCAGATCATTAGGATATCATCAATATATCTGAACCACTTAACAATATGCTTTTTAAATGGATTATTTTGATCGTATATCCATTTTTTTTCAAAAAAATCCATCACCAAATTGGCGATCTCTGGAGCAAAGCTGCAGCCCATGGCAACTCCTTTAACTTGCCGATATAGCTTTTCATTAAATTTAAAAAACTTGTTTTTCAAACATAATGTTGCTAAATCGACTATAAAGTCTATAGGGGTACTTGCTATTTCTGTGTTGTTATTTAACGTAAGTTTAATAATCTCCAGAGCCTCGTCTTGTGGGATGTTTGTGTAAAGCGACTCTATATCAAAAGTCATTAAAATATGTTTCTCCTCATTGAATATTACGTTTTCAATTTTATTGATAATATCCATAGTATTACGTACATATGCTGCTGTCTTAAATACATAAGGTTTCAAAAATGTATCTACAAACCGGGCGAGAGGCTCTAATATAGAGCCACATGCTGAAACTATCGGTCTCCCTGGTGGTTCTTGAATCAGGAGTCCTATGGTTCTCTAAATAACCCTCCTAGTGTGACCACAAGCCTCATTATAATGGATTTCTGCATCTGTCCTAGGATTCCTCACAGGTGTCAGGAGCCACTGCAAGTTTGGGTAGCCAGAATCCCCTGCAAAAGTGGGCGAAAGAGGGTTGAAACACACAAAATCTACTTGCATACAGCCTGCCTGTCAGTTATAAAATGATCCAGTGTCATACACACTCACCTATGAGCCAAGCTCTGTTCCCCTGTAGTTGTCCCATCATGTGTGGCACACTGCTGTTTCTCAGGACAAAGGAGTCATGGACTGATCCTGGGAACCTTACACTGACATGAGTAATGGACTGATCAGCGGTACACACCAATTGGACATTAATGGAGTGAAAGTTTTTACGATTTTTTAACACCTGTTCATTTACTCTTGGGGGATTGAGGGCTATGTGGGTACCATCAATGGCACCTATCACATGGGGAATATTTACAAAAGCATAAAATTCAGATTTGATGGAGGTGAGATCAGCACTTTCGGGAAACTGGACAAAACTCTGCAGGTGTTGCACGAAGGAATCCAGAAATTTGGACAGGACGTGGCTGAACATTGGCTGAGATACACCAGCTGCCATGCCCACTGTCACTTGGAATGAGCCCGTGGCCAGAAAATGTACCACAGACAGTACCTGCACAGCTGTAGAGATGGCATGGGGATTCTTATTAGTTGGCATCAGAATATGCTCCATTTGTGCACAGACTTCCAGGATAGTGGCTCGAATCAGGCAGTAAGTGATGACCAGGTGGTGGCCAGATCAACCAGGGGTCTGTAAACAGATGGTGCCCTCCCTCGCCACATGGGTCTGTACCTATGGGTGTGGGACAGACACATTGATTTGCCACATAAACTTCAGTCACAATATCCACAATTCAACTTGTACATGCAACATTATTGCCCCTCACACAGACCCAGAGAACATGGTAATCCTGTCTGGGTATTGCCTGGTGTGGTGTGTATTCTGCATTGCATCACAGTGTAAGCACTCTTCTCACTGTGATTCCATGAGGAGGATCACTTATCATACAATTACTCGACAAAGGGGAGAGGGAATGAAGCAATGGATTAGGATCCCAGACAGACTATGAAGGCGTGGTGTATGCAAAATGGCAGCCCCCGCCCTACAGGTAGTGTAGTGTAGGAAGTGACTACATACCGCTGGCGTTAGTCGTCATGACGGTAGGCGGTGTTCACTGACGTGCACCTCTTCATTGGATAGCCTTGGGGTCTAGGGGAAAGCAGGGCTAATCACGATCACCACCGGCGGTGACAGTGCACACCACTGCGGTAAATACCACCATTTTGCTATGCCCTTGCCACTTGACTAGACCTCGAGAAGAACGGAACTCCACTGCGTGAGCTGATGTGTCCTGACTCTGGGCATTATAATGGCACGTATCACAGGGGAACGGGCCCCGGCCTTCACAGCGGTGGAGCTGGAGAAGCTGCTGGACGGGGTGTTATCCCTGTATGCGAAGCTGTATGGGCAACCAGAGACTCAAGTAAGTTGCTATTAGTCCCCATTGAATGTGTGTGAATGTGGCAGATGCCTGTAGGTGTTTTTGGTGGCTGTGTGGATGCTTACCCGTGATGTGTCTGGCAGTTGTCGCCTTGGCTATTGTCAATATGTGTGTCTCCCTGGGCCATGTGAGGTAGAACTGGCACAGCATTTGTGTATGGGGCAGCCACACTGACGTCTGTTTCTTTACTCTGTGTGTCCCATGCAGGTCATCAGAAGAATGGAACATGGCAAGCCATCGCCAAGGATTTGCGGACCCTGGGGGTCTACAACCGGCGGTGTACCCACTGTAGGAAGCGGTGGGAGAACCCGCGGCGCTGGGCTAGGAAGACTGGAGAGGCCCAGCTGGGGAGGGCCTCCCAACGAGGGATCCCACTAATGGCCTGCATACTGGTAGTGGCCTATCCTGATTTGGATGGGCGCTTGAAAGCAGCACAGCAGCAGCACAGCAGCCACAAGGGGGTGAGTACCTACACTAATGTGATGCTGCTATGCTGAGTGTAGTTAGGTGCCATGGGGTGCATGCAGTGTAGTGGCAGGCTCATAGACAGGTGTGTCCCTGCAGTCCTGCCCCCCTCTACGTCCGTGGGATAGTGTCCTTAGGTAGATATGGCTGGGAATGTAGGCCTGTGAGGGGTCCCCTGTTTGGGCTATTGGTTCAGATGTAGCCTCATGGATTAGCAGATTTGTTGTCTTGCCAATGCCTCTCATTGTGTCCCATTGCAAAGTGTTTCGGAGTAGAGGGCCAGGATGGTCATGTAATCTACTGTGGGATGTTGCCTAGCAGTCAGGGGAACATTCAGGTGAATAATCCTGTCTGCTGGGGTTTAGTCCATTAGGTGGGTGAGGGTGTATGTGTGCCAACAGGTATTTTTGATCTAGATTTGAACTACTTCTTTCTTGTTTTGTCCCAACCCCCCCTCTGTGCTCTTGTGTCCCTGTGTGCTTTAGCATCATCTGGCAGGGGAACTGAGGAACCGACAAGTGGGGATGCTACAGCCCACAGTTCCCAGGAGGCAGAGTCCACCAACGCCAAGGGGACTAGTAGGTTCGAGGGAGAGGGGAGTACCACAGGGAGGCAACTACCACTGGAGGTAGTGACTCAGACACCTCCTCAGATGGCAGCTCCCTAGTGGTGGCGGAGTCTACTGGGCCCAGCCATTCCTTGACATCTTCCGCCACCCCCCCATACCATCACCACCCTCCCAGCAGCTACCCAGTGTGTGGCACGTGCCCGCTCACCCTGGAGGGTGGGTGTCTCCTTCGTCCCAGGCAGCTCATCTCCTGCCCCTGTTAGCCCTGCTGCCCTCACTGAGGAGGCTATTCACCTCATGAGAAGCATCACTGTTGGTCAGACAACCATTGTGAATGCCATCCAGGGGCTGGCATTCCAAATGCAGCAATGCAATGCATTCCTAGAAGGCATTCACAGTGCCATGTCTGGCCTCCAGAGATCTTTTCAGGCTCTGGCCTCCTCTTTGACGGCAGCCAGTGTCCCTGGTCTTTCCGTTCCCGTTCCCACAACCTCTACCCTTTCCAGTACCCCACTCCCTTCTCCCATCCCAAGCACACATCCAGACAGCCATGCACCCAAATCAACACCCAAGAAGCATGCAGACAAACACAAGCACCATATGTCCCACCGCATGCAGGCACACACCCAACATTCAAAGGCAGGCACAGCAACATTCACCTCCCCCACTGTGTCCACCCCTCCTCCTCTCAGGACACAGAAATGCTCCCAGACATCCACTCCACACACATCCACCAAACATGGGCATACTGTACAGGCACCTGCATCCAAGCACACCAGACTTACACCTTATAACTCCATTCCCTCATCTTCTACTCCCAAACCTGTCTCCAAAACCCCTCCAGCTGCACCTCGTAAGCTTTCCCTCTCCCATGTTGACCTGTTCGAACCCACTGGCCCACCCTGTCTTGTCCCTAAACGTTCCCTTGGCCTCCTGAAACCCACTCCTTCCTCATCCAAGTCCTCCGCAGTCCGCCCTACCCATTCCCGTGCCCCTTCACCAGAGAAGAAGACGGGCGTGTTGCCCCTGGTCCCTCTACCACCCCCCGGTCCAGACTCACTCCTCCTCCTCCCAAGGGCAAGCCTAAACTCTTTCCACCTCCAGAACCTACGCCCAACACCCCCAGTGCCAAGCGTTAGTAATTTATGTATTTTTTTCATCCAAAGATAAGCATAGTGTTTCTCTCACAGCTGTTAGTGGGTTCTGAAACTGGGTGTGGCTTTTTCTCACCAGTGATCACCTTTGTATGTGTTCCACAAAACTTTAGAACAGGATGAACCTACTGTTACTTTTCTCTAACTTTTTTTCATCATTTTGCTTGCTTAGTGAATTTTACGTTTAGGGAAATTTCGAGTGGATTTCCATCACAAAGCACAATTTGTGGAAATGTATTATTTGCCAAACTTGTACTCTTTCTGTTTTTTTTTTTTTAACACAAGAAGGTTCATAAAGAGTTGGAGGCATTGCCATCTTCCTCTTCCTGCAGTCAACCCTCCTCCTTCCTTCTGGTTGACTCGCTGGTCATTTTGTGTTTGGGTAATGGAACAAAATCATCTTGCTGCAGGATATCCCTGTTATTTCGGAAAATGTACTAAGTACATTTGTAAAAAAAATGTGTTTGTATTTGATTGTGTTTGAGGCATAATGCACAATTTAGTTATTTTTAGCTCTTTAGATTATATTGTTAAGCTAGGTTCCCACCGCATCTTTTTACTACTTTCCCTGCTGGGACATGTCTATAGTCTAGGGTACTGATCTGGGTGAGTTTAAGGTCAAGGTTTGGCCATCATTTTGTTTCCTGCTATGCATGTATTTGCTTCTTAATGTGGTTGCTCTGCAGACCCACATCTAGTGTGTGTGTGTGTGACTGTGTGTGTTTGTGGTGTATGTGTGTGTGCGCACTCATCTGTGTACATGCATGCATAAATTCCTGCACCTGGCAAATGATTAATTTTCTTGCATTTTTCTTCGGAATGGATGCCTCCCAGTAGCGGTTAGGTAATGAAGCCTTGTCTAGTGAGGTCTGTTGAGGATTCAACAACTTCCCCCAAAATCACCATACAGTGACATGGTCAGAAATTAAAGTCCTCCGTTCTTACGGTAAATGTTGGAATGTGTTTTACCTGGTGTTTCTAGGACTACATCTTGGGCAGAAATAACAATGAAGTGCTGCTGCAAAGAAAGCCCACTCTTCGTCCACCTGCAGAAATGATGCAGAACGGACTTGATGCAGGAATGGACGAACGATCCCTTAAACAGAAACAGCATAGGAAAAAGAGGACACACCTGAGGTAGATATAGAGGAATAGTTTGCTTCTATACCACTAACAACCATCTAACAACCATCTCTCCCAAAAAAAGAATCAAGTCTCTCAACTTCAAACGATCCTGAAAGGGGATGGGCCCTTGAGGTTGATTTTCAAGGGAGACAAGGCAAATGGACATTTTAGGAAAGCCCAATTGCCAGTGCCAATAGTTTTGGTGATACAGATGAATCTACGATTATTGGTAAGACTAAGAATCTGAATCACTTTTCAGACAGCAGCACCTGCTATCACAACGCCTACTTGCTGCTTGGTTTGTATCAAAAACTGAAAACAACATGAATGATTACAGCAAAATTCACGACCTTGGTTTTTTCACAGTGAAGCTGGCAATACTAATTCTGGGTTGGACCCCACAAGAAAAACCTCATCCTGGATTTGGAATGACAGGTTCCCTCGCTACACTGCAGTTTGCACCATTTGCAAGTCTGAATTCTGTCTGTGGAGGCTCGGTAAACATTTAGGCCCTGCAGGCCAAATGACTCATTAGAAAGGCGAACATGCATGCATAAATATTGACTACCAAATAAACCGCTTCTTGTTCAGCTTCACAATTACTATCCCCAAGGGAGATGATGATGGCTCGTTAGGAGGCTCAGCTATGCCTACAGGATTTAGAAACACATCTCGCCTGCTGTCTCGAGCATGACTGTGTTAGAAATTTCAAAGTAACTGAGTAAAGTCATTCTTGGTGTTTCACGTTAAGGTATTGCAACTTCACTGTACTAATTTGTGTTACCAGCTTACTTATGCCAGGACTAAAATTATGACCAAAATCTTTCAGTGGCCTTTAACGCCTAAAATGTAGGCAGCTGACGTCCTTCCATTTTCTTTAGTAGACAGAGAGAGATTAATATAATCTCTGGTACCAATTTGACCAAAATGAGTTTCTAAAATGATCTAAGATGATCCTATGTCTTCGGTGTTGCTGTGCACATTGGCTCAAGGGAATGCCAGGAGTGGTTACATGTGCACTGAAGGAGAAAGCCATGCGTCTGATATCAGACATTAATCAGAGGTCAGGTTACAGGCTATATGTGAATCACTGCTTACTGGGTCACTTCCAAGGTACTAAATTCAACAGCAACCACTACCTGTACTGTCATGGAAGGCATTTGTGAGTATGCTACAAATGCTCTGCATGGTAAAACCACATGCAGCTGCGAGCATCTTTGAAAGTGCCTGAGAAGTTCCAACGTCAGGTTTTCAGTTTTGGGTGTACTGCCCCTTCTAACGGCAGGAACAATGTATATATTACTCCAGAGGGTTTGATCTGAATAGGCCTTTTCTGTTAAGGCTACTCCCAGGAGGTTACCCCTAGAAGAGACGAAACAGATAGCTGTTGAAGTGTTTTGTCAAAGTTGGGGTTCTAGTTACCAGTCCCAAATGGAACTGCAGTATTTCATGTTTTTGAAACATGGCGGGACTTGAATTGTGCAAACGTTAGGCAGTCACTGGTAATTACCCCTGCTGTACACACTTTCATGGGTTTTTAAAGAAATTAAAACAGACATTTTCATGTGTTACGTCACTAGTTTGAATTTGCAAGCAGCAAGCTTCACAATAATGTTGGGTGGGGCGTGTTGTTGGTGAGGTTCCAGACTCCAAATTAAAGTTTCTGTACAAACGGAAGTGAAATTCTTTTTGTATGCAAAGCTGTAGAATACTGTTTTTTCATCCTTGCTGCCTGTCCTACCAGTGGTCTCAGAGAGGAGTGTTCTCAATCAATTGATCGATCAATCAGGATTTGTAAAAGCGCAGCTTATCACCCAACAAGGTATGTTGGTGCTTGCAGGACCTGGAGGCTCTTTAGAACAGCCAGGTCTTGAGGGCTCTTCGGAATTCCGGAAGGGAGGTGATGGTCCAGAGTTGCATGGGGAGGCTGCACAAAAAGTGGGAAAAGCAAGGAGAAAGCAGTGAAAACGAGGGGAAAGTAAGGAGAAGACACACAAAAAATGGGGAAAAAGCAAGGAGAAAGCAGTGAAAACGAGGGAAAAGCAAGGAGTATGCACTCAAAAAATGGGTGAAAAGTAAGAAGATAGGAGCAAGAACGATGCAGCAGCTCGGGGACAGCTGGCCCTGAGACCTCTATTCTGAAAGACCATTGCTGTCTTTGTATGGCTGTGTGAGAGAGTTACATTGTTCACACAGCCATTGGAAATGAAATCTTCTGATGGTAGAGAATGATTTTGATGTCTCTGGCCTAGGTGATTCAGACTCGCAGGGTGCATTGCAGCCAGTTATGTGATCCCTAAGTACACAACCCTTCCAGCTCCCCTCATCCACACTGCAGGGTACCAGAGAAGCAATTAAACCACTCTGAGATACTGTCATGACACCATTAGCTGCTTGTTTGAATGGCACCCCATTGAAGAGGCAATCAAGTGGGAATAAGAAATGGTTGCCTTTACGTACTAATACAGAGGTCTAGCATTTAACTGTTAGACCTGGCATCGCTTGGGCATGGTTTGCCTGTACTTTTTGCTTCTCAACCCCTGTTTTTGGACCCTGTGCTGTAATTCGTTTTTGCTGGTTCTGATATTCTGTGCACTTTACCGCTGCTGACCAGTGCTAACGTGCAAGTGCTCTCTGTTTAAAGGATATCGGTAATTCGTTTTCCATGATTGGCACATTTAATTTACTGGTAAGACCCTAGTAAAGTGCACTATGGGGGCCAAGGGCCTGTAAATCAAATGGTACTAGTGGGCCCATGGGAAGGGTGCAGTGTGTTTAAAAGGAAGGACATGTATATGTACATGTCCTGATAGTGGAACACTGCCAAATTCGGTTTTCACTGCAAGGCCTATTTCTCTCATAGGTTAACATGGGTACTGCTTATAAATATATTTTAAGTGTAGTTTCCCATTGGGAGCAGATAGAGATGTGGAGTTTGAGGTCTCTGAACTAGCAATTTTTAAATACATATTTTAGTAGAGTTGTTTTTTAGATTGTCTTTTTCTTAATGACACTTTTAGAAAGTAGGCATTTTCTGGCTTAACCATTCGGTGCCTCTGACTGCCTGTGGAATACACATCTGGGTCAGACTGACAGTTGGGCTCTTTGTGAATTTGCTCTGGACAGTGCAACAAAGGGAGCTGAGGAGTGTCCTGCATATCCTGGGCTAGAGTGGGGAAGGAAGAGCTAACACTTACATCTGAAAGGGCTGTGCCTGTCCTCACACAATGCAGACTCCGACACCATGGAGTGTGTCTAGGGCCAGCCTGGGCAATGCAGGATACTGTGAAAAACAGAGACTTTCCTTTGAAGTTTGTCTACTTCAAAGGCAGAAAGGAGTATAAGTAATGGGCCCAAAACCCAAGACTTAAGATTACCTCTGGATCAAGTGGAACCTCTGCCAAGGAGAAGAGCTTGATGCTTGTGGAGGGCCTACAACTCTGCTTGTTGTTCTGCTGTGTTGGCCTGCTTTTGCTGCTTCTACCTTAAGAGGAAAAGGACTGGACTTTGCTTTCTGAAATCCTGCTTGTGAAGTTTCTCCAAGGGCTTGGACTGAGCTTGCCTCCTGGTAAGAAGTCTCAGGGATATCAAAGACTTCACGTACCAGCCACTTGGGTACACCTGTTGAGGACCCTGACTTGCCAAGTGGTGCCAATCCAGTTCCTGGGCCCTTGGAAGTGAGTTCTGGTGACAAAGAAAGAAGATCCAGGCACACCAACTCTGGATGACTCCAGAACTGGCAACTCTGCACGACTCTGCGCCGTTGGCAACACAAAGCTGTGGTCCCCGCTGGACTGCGACGACCCCGGCTGACATCGCAGGCCCAATGCAGCTGCAGCCCCGCTGATGTCCCACGTATGTCCGTGACTTTGTGAGTCCCAAATGCTGTGTCACCAGCGTCTGTGACACACGACTCCGCTGTGGCGTTTGTAGCCCTGTGGTGTGACTGCGACCCTATGAGGGTTTTACCCACAAGATTGATCGACTCCACCGGAGCGTAAGGAACTAACACTTTCCACCAACACCGCATCTCGTCCCCTGCTCTGCAATAAGGAACCAAAGCCGCACTGGATCCAGCAACGCCTCACCTCCCCGACTCCATGCATCAGCTCTTTTCTTCGTTTGCCAAAGGTACTGGACCTGGGGGTCCGTGCAACTCCGTGACCGGCGCTGCCCTCCTCGTGAGTGGTGTCGGATTGTTGGGAATGACTCCGCCAACGACGTTGCGATAGCCCTAAATGGAGCTATTGTGTTTCTAAGCGCTATATAGTAGCTTAGTGTTTGATAATTCATAACTGTTTGTGTATGTTGGATTTTTGTTGTTTTGGTGTTGTTTTACTAAGATAAATATTGGCTATTTTTCTAAACTGCTGTTGAGTGATTGCGTGGTGTGTTACTGTGTGTGTCGGTACAAATACTTTAAAGAGTGAATGATGCAAAAGAAAGTAATTGGCAACTACACCAATATGTATCTATTTGGCACACACTGGAAATGTAATTGTCTCAATGTGCCTAGTTCTACAAAGTCTCTAACCTAGAAGTACAGCTCTTCATGAAAGGACAGCATGAACAGAAAACGTAGGAGCTCAGAAAAAATGTCTTGACTGCTTTTCTGAAGCATAACAGGGTAGGATCATTTTTAAATAAGTTCACCCAGAGAGTTTCAAATAAATGATCTCTAAACCATACACCTCGGGATTCCGTTGAAGTGGAGCTTGGCTTATGGGATTTTCTGCTAAATCTTGCTCCTTAATCTCAACAACTGTGTTGGCTGGTGCCTATAAATATTCTCCACAGATAGGCAGGATCATTTGCTTCTAAACATTACAAGAGCAGACATGCTGCCTTAAACTTGACATGGTTTGCTACTGGTAGCTCAAGAAGAGGAAAAAAACTAGCCCTGATGCTTTTGAAACTTGCCTCATCTTGAAACAAATGAGTCTGCTGTGTTTGGAATGATTTGTAGTCCTTCAATCTGTCTTTTTGTTGGTTTTCTGAGTACTGCACTGGTGTAGTCCAGCTGTTACAAACTGGGTCTCTACTTGGCAGAGGTATGCACCCTGTCCAAGTAGGGATCACAATCCTAGTCAGGGTAAGCTAGATACACACTTAAAGATAACTTGTGGTTACGTTCTGGTAGCCTGGCACAGAGCAGTCAGACCTATCTAAACAGGAAATATGTACAGTATTTGACCAACACACACGTGCACACACATACAGTAACACAATGAAAAACATCACAAAAAGACCACACAGGTTTAGGAAAACAGCCAATAATTCTATGGATAAATCAAAACCAAAACGACAAAAATCCAATCAGTAGAAATCGAGATATGAATTTTCAAAGAACAAACCAAACAAAAGTGCTTAGAAGTCAACAGCGCTAAAAGGTTACTTGAGGTCGTGCTGGACCAGGGTTAATCCAAAGCTCAGGCCGACCACGATGGAGGGAAGGTTGGCCACAGAACCCATCCATGGTCTGCTGAGAAAGTACCTAGAATGGAAGAAGCGTTGAGAAATTGATGCATGGAGCAGAGGAGGCAATGCATTACTATCATTGAGTAAATGTAGGTGATGAGTCAGTTCCGAGCCATGCAGCATCAGGAATGCATCAGGTAGTGTTGAGTATCGAGGCGAAGCGTTATCGTCAAACCAATGGGTTTGAAAGATGCGTTGGCGCTGAGCCATGCAGAGTTGAAAATGCCTCGGAGTCCCGGGATGATGCGCTGCAAAGTCGCTAATGCAGTGTCTGCAGCGCGAGCAGCAGCAACGTTACATCAGTGTTGAGTAGAAATTAGCCGGTTCCGATCTGCAAAATGTCCCTGATGTGCTGTTTTCTTTAGTTGTAGCACTAATACTCACTTCCAAGGGCCCAGGACTGGATTGGGACAACTTGCCAGAACGGAACTCACAGCAGACAAAGTCCAGGCGCTGGTTGCAGGCAGTCTTTCATGTCCCTGAGACTGCAGGTAAACAGGGGGCAAACCAACAAGCCCTTGGAGTCACTCTGGGTTCAGGCGAGAGTGTTCTAGTCGCTCTTCAGCAGGGCAGAGATCAGCAGTCAGTAGCCAGTGCAATACATCCAAGCAGAGAGCTGTCCTTCTTGGAAAGCAGTCCAGCAGAGTGGCACTCCTTGTAGCACAGCAGTTCTAATCCTGGTAAAGTGATTCACTGGTCTAGTAGTGTATTGTCTTGGTTGGGTCAGATGCTCAGTACTTGTAGGAAGTTGGCTCTGTATGTGCTATTTCAAAGTAAGGAATAGCATGCACAGAGTCCAAGGGTTCCCCTTAGAGGTAAAATAGTGGTAAAAACAGATAATACTAATGCTCTATTTTGTGGTAGTGTGGTCGAGCAGTAGGCTTATCCAAGGAGTAGTGTTAAGCATTTGTTGTACATACACATAGACAATAAATGAGGTACACACACTCAGAGACAAATCCAGCCAATAGGTTTTGTATAGAAAAATATCTTTTCTTAGTTTATTTTAAGAACCATAGGTTCAAATTTAACATGTAATATCTTGTTTGAAAGGTATTGCAGGTAAGTACATTAGGAACTTTGAATCATTTCAATTGCATGTATACTTTTCAAGTTATTCACAAATAGCTATTTTAAAAGTGGACACAGTGCAATTTTCACAGTTCCTGGGGGAGGTAAGTTTTTGTTAGTTTTACCAGGTAAGTAAGACACTTACAGGGTTCAGTTCTTGGTCCAAGGTAGCCCACCGTTGGGGGTTCAGAGCAACCCCAAAGTTACCACACCAGCAGCTCAGGGCCGGACAGGTGCAGAGTTCAAAGTGGTGCCCAAAACGCATAGGCTTCAATGGAGAGAAGGGGGTGCCCCGGTTCCAGTCTGCCAGCAGGTAAGTACCCGCGTCTTCGGAGGGCAGACCAGGGGGGTTTTGTAGGGCACCGGGGGGGACACAAGCCCACACAGAAATTTCACCCTCAGCGGCGCGGGGCGGCCGGGTGCAGTGCTAGAACAAGCGTCGGGTTCGCAATGGAAGTCAATGAGAGATCAAGGGATCTCTTCCGTGCGGCAGGCAGGCAAGGGGGGGCTTCCTCGGGGAAACCTCCACTTGGGCAAGGGAGAGGGACTCCTGGGGGTCACTTCTGCAGTGAAAGTCCGGTCCTTCAGGTCCTGGGGGCTGCGGGTGCAGGGTCCTTTCCAGGCGTCGGGACTTAGGTTTCAGAGAGTCGCGGTCAGGGGAAGCCTCGGGATTCCCTCTGCAGGCGGCGCGGTGGGGGCTCACGGGGACAGGTTTTGGTACTCACAATCGTAGAGTAGTCCGGGGGTCCTCCCTGAGGTGTTGGTTCTCCACCAGCCGAGTCGGGGTCGCCGGGTGCAGTGTTGCAAGTCTCACGCTTCTTGCGGGGAGATTGCAGAGTTCTTTAAAGCTGCTCCTTTGGATAAATTTGCAGTCTTTTTGGAGCAGGTCCGCTGTCCTCGGGAGTTTCTTGTCGTCGTTGAAGCAGGGCAGTCCTCAGAGGATTCAGAGGTCGCTGGTCCCTTTGGAAGGCGTCGCTGGAGCAGAGATCTTTGGAAGGCAGGAGACAGGCCGGTGAGTTTCTGGAGCCAAGGCAGTTGTGGTCTTCTGGTCTTCCTCTGCAGGGGTTTTCAGCTAGGCAGTCCTTCTTCTTGTTGTTGCAGGAATCTACAATCTTAGGTTCAGGGAAGCCTTTAAATACTAAATTTAAGGGCGTGTTTAGGTCTGGGGGGTTAGTAGCCAATGGCTACTAGCCCTGAGGGTGAGTACACCCTCTTTGTGCCTCCTCCCAAGGGGAGGGGGTCACATCCCTAATCCTATTGGGGGAATCCTCCATCTGCAAGATGGAGGATTTCTAAAAGTTAGAGTCACCTCAGCTCAGGACACCTTAGGGGCTGTCCTGACTGGCCAGTGACTCCTCCTTGTTATTCTCATTATTGTCTCCGGCCTTGCCGCCAAAAGTGGGGGCCGGGGCCGGAGGGGGCGGGCAACTCCACTAGCTGGAGTGTCCTGCGGTGCTGTGACAAAGGGGTGAGCCTTTGAGGCTCACCGCCAGGTGTTACAGCTCCTGCCTGGGGGAGGTGTTAGCATCTCCACCCAGTGCAGGCTTTGTTACTGGCCTCAGAGTGACAAAGGCACTCTCCCCATGAGGCCAGCAACATGTCTCTAGTGTGGCAGGCTGCTGGAACCAGTCAGCCTACACAGATAGTCGGTTAAGTTTCAGGGGGCACCTCTAAGGTGCCCTCTGTGGTGTACTTTACAATAAAATGCACACTGGCATCAGTGTGCATTTATTGTGCTGAGAAGTTTGATACCAAACTTCCCAGTTTTCAGTGTAGCCATTATGGTGCTGTGGAGTTCGGGTAAAACAGACTCCCAGACCATATACTCTTATGGCTACCCTGAACTTACAATGTCTAAGGTTTTGCTTAGACACTGTAGGGGCACAGTGCTCATGCACTGGTACCCTCACCCATGGTATAGGGCACCCTGCCTTAGGGCTGTAAGGCCTGCTAGAGGGGTGTCTTACCTATACTGCATAGGCAGTGAGAGGCTGGCATGGCACCCTGAGGGGAGTGCCATGTCGACTTACTCATTTTGTTCTCACTAGCACACACAAGCTGGTAAGCAGTGTGTCTGTGCTGGGTGAGGGGTCTCTAGGGTGGCATAATACATGCTGCAGCCCTTAGAGACCTTCCCTGGCATCAGGGCCCTTGGTACCAGAGGTACCAGTTACAAGGGACTTATCTGGGTGCCAGGGTGTGCCAATTGTGGAATCCAAAGTACAGGTTAGGGAAAGAACACTGGTGCTGGGGCCTGGTTAGCAGGCCTCAGCACACTTTCAATTCAAAACATAGCATCAGCAAAGGCAAAAAGTCAGGGGGTAACCATGCCAAGGAGGCATTTCCTTACACAACCCCCCCCCCCCCAAACGAAAGAGGATGAGACTAACCTTTCCCAAGAGAGTCTTCATTTTCTAAGTGGAAGAACCTGGAAAGGCCATCTGCATTGGCATGGGCAGTCCCAGGTCTGTGTTCCACTATAAAGTCTATTCCCTGTAGGGAGATGGACCACCTCAACAGTTTTGGATTTTCACCTTTCATTTGCATCAGCCATCTGAGAGGTCTGTGGTCAGTCTGAACTAGGAAGTGAGTACCAAAGAGGTATGGTCTCAGCTTCTTCAGGGACCAAACCACAGCAAAGGCCTCCCTCTCAATGGCACTCCAACGCTGCTCCCTGGGGAGTAACCTCCTGCTAATGAAAGCAACAGGCTGGTCAAGGCCATCATCATTTGTTTGGGACAAAACTGCCCCTATCCCATGTTCAGAGGCATCTGTTTGCACAATGAACTGCTTGGAGTAATCTGGAGCTTTTAGAACTGGTGCTGTGCACATAGCTTGTTTCAGGGTGTCAAAGGCCTGTTGGCATTCTACAGTCCAGTTTACTTTCTTGGGCATTTTCTTGGAGGTGAGTTCTGTGAGGGCTGTCACAATGGATCCATATCCCTTCACAAACCTCCTGTAGTACCCAGTCAAGCCAAGGAATGCCCTGACTTGAGTCTGGGTTTTTGGAGCTGCCCAGTCCAGAATAGTCTGGATCTTAGGCTGGAGTGGCTGAACTTGGCCTCCACCTACAAGGTGGATGCCTTGATAGAGAGGCCTGCAGATTGCAGAGCCTTCAAAACCTTCTTCAGGTGGACCAGGTGATCCTGCCAGGTGGAGCTGAAGACAGCAATATCATCAAGATAAGCTGCACTAAAGGATTCCAGCCCAGCAAGGACTTGATTCACCAACCTTTGGAAGGTGGCAGGGGCATTCTTTAAACCAAAGGGCATAACAGTGAACTGATAATGCCCATCAGGTGTGGAGAATGCTGTCTTTTCTTTTGCTCCAGGGGCCATTTTGATTTGCCAGTACCCTGCTGTTAAGTCAAAGGTACTTAAGAATTTGGCAGCCCCTAATTTGTCTATTAGCTCATCAGCTCTAGGAATGGGATGAGCATCTGTCTTTGTGACAGAGTTGAGACCTCTGTAGTCCACACAAAACCTCATCTCTCTCTTTCCTTCTTTGGTGTGAGGTTTGGGGACTAAGACCACTGGGCTAGCCCAGGGGCTGTCAGAGTACTCAATTACTCCCAATTCCAGCATCTTGTGGACTTCCACCTTGATGCTTTCCTTAACTTGGTCAGACTGTCTAAATATTTTGTTTTTGACAGGCATGCTGTCTCCTGTGTCCACATCATGGGTACACAGGTGTGTCTGACCAGGGGTTAGGGAAAAGAGTTCAGCAAACTGCTGCAGGACCTTCCTGCAGTCAGACTGCTGTTGGCTAGAGAGGGTGTCTGAGTAGATCACTCCATCTACTGAGCCATCTTTAGGGTCTGATGAGAGGAGATCAGGGAGAGGTTCACTCTCAGCTTCCTGGTCCTCATCTGTTACCATCAACAGATTTACATCAGCCCTGTCATGGAAGAGCTTAAGGCGGTTCACATGGATCAACCTCTTGGGGCTCCTGCTTGTGCCCAGGTCCACCAGGTAGGTGACCTGACTCTTCCTTTCTAGTACTGGGTAAGGGCCACTCCATTTGTCCTGGAGTGCCCTGGGAGCCACAGGCTCCAGAACCCAGACTTTCTGCCCTGGTTGAAATTCAACTAGTGCAGCCTTTTGGTCATACCACAACTTCTGGAGTTGTTGGCTGGCCTCAAGGTTTTTACTTGACTTTTCCATGTACTCTGCCATCCTTGAGCGAAGGCCAAGTACATAGTCCACTATGTCTTGTTTAGGCTCATGAAGAGGTCTCTCCCAGCCTTCTTTAACAAGAGCAAGTGGTCCCCTTACAGGGTGGCCAAACAGAAGTTCAAAGGGTGAGAATCCTACTCCCTTCTGAGGCACCTCTCTGTAAGCGAAAAGCAGACATGGCAGGAGGACATCCCATCTCCTTTTGAGTTTTTCTGGGAGCCCCATGATCATGCCCTTTAATGTCTTGTTGAATCTCTCAATAAGGCCATTAGTTTGTGGATGATATGGTGTAGTGAATTTATAAGTCACTCCACACTCATTCCACATGTGTTTTAGGTAAGCTGACATGAAGTTGGTACCTCTGTCAGAAACCACCTCCTTAGGGAAACCCACTCTGGTAAAGATACCAATGAGGGCCTTGGCTACTGCAGGGGCAGTAGTCGACCTAAGGGGAATAGCTTCAGGATACCTAGTAGCATGATCCACTACTACTAGGATGTACATATTTCCTGAGGCTGTGGGAGGTTCTAGTGGACCAACTATGTCCACACCCACTCTTTCAAAGGGGACCCCCACCACTGGAAGTGGAATGAGGGGGGCCTTTGGATGCCCACCTGTCTTACCACTGGATTGACAGGTGTGGCAGGAGAGGCAAAACTCCTTAACCTTCTGGGACATATTGGGCCAGTAGAAGTGGTTGACTAACCTCTCCCACGTCTTGGTTTGTCCCAAATGGCCAGCAAGGGGAATATCATGGGCTAAGGTCAGAATAAACTCTCTGAAACCCTGAGGCACTACCACTCTCCTAGTGGCACCAGGTTTGGGATCTCTTGCCTCAGTGTACAGGAGTCCATCTTCCCAATAGACCATATGTGTTCCATTTTTCTTGCCTTTGGACTCTTCAGCAGCTTGCTGCCTAAGGCCTTCAACAGAGAGACAGGTTTCTTGTCCCTTACAAAACTCTTCCCTTGAGGGTCCCCCTGGGCCCAAGAGCTCAACCTGATAAGGTTCCAGCTCCATAGGCTCAGTTCCCTCAGAGGGCAGAACTTCTTCCTGAGAAGAGAGGTTCTCTTTTTGGTGTTGTGTTGCAGCTGGTTTCCCAGCTGACTTTCCTTGTCTCTTGGTAGGCTGGGCCATTTTTCCAGACTCCAGCTCTACTTTTTCACCCTGTGCCTTGCACTGTGCCCTAGTCTTGACACACACCAGTTCAGGGATACCCAGCATGGCTGCATGGGTTTTCAGTTCTACCTCAGCCCATGCTGAGGACTCCAGGTCATTTCCAAGCAAACAGTCTACTGGGATATTTGAGGAGACCACCACCTGTGTCAGGCCATTGACCCCTCCCCACTCTAAAGTTACCATAGCCATGGGATGTACTTTAGTCTGATTGTCAGCGTTGGTGACTGGATAAGTTTGTCCAGTCAAGTATTGGCCAGGGGAAACCAGTTTCTCTGTCACCATGGTGACACTGGCACCTGTATCCCTCAGGCCCTCTACACTTGTCCCATTAATTAAGAGCTGCTGCCTGTATTTTTGCATGTTAGGGGGCCAGGCAGCCAGTGTGGCTAAATCCACCCCACCCTCAGAGACTAATGTAGCTTCAGTGTGACACCTGATTTGCTCTGGGCACACTGTTGATCCCACTTGGAGACTGGCCATTCCAGTTTTAGCTGGATGGGAGTTAGAAGTGGTATCTTTCTTGGGACAGGCCTTGTCTCCAGTTTGGTGTCCAGACTGACTACAGTTTCGACACCAGGCCTTTTTGGGATCAAAGTTTTTACCCTTGTACCCAGAATTGTTTTGTGAAGAGGCTCTGGGCCCACCCTCCTGTGCAGGTTTTTGGGGGCCTGTAGAAGACTCTTGACTATCTTTGTTTTTGGCTGTCTCACCACCTTTCCCCTGGGGAGGTTTTGTGACCCCTTTCTTTTGGTCACCCCCTGTGGAAGTTTTGGACACCCTAGTCTTGACCCAATGGTCCGCCTTCTTTCCCAATTCTTGGGGAGAAATTGGTCCTAGGTCCACCAGATGCTGATGCAGTTTATCATTGAAACAATTACTTAATAGGTGTTCTTTCACAAATAAATTGTACAGCCCATCATAATCATTTACACCATTGCCTTGAATCCAACCATCTAGTGTTTTTACTGAGTAGTCTACAAAGTCAACCCAGGTCTGGCTCGAGGATTTTTGAGCCCCCCTGAATCTAATCCTATACTCCTCAGTGGAGAATCCAAAGCCCTCAATCAGGGTACCCTTCATGAGGTCATAAGATTCTGCATCTTTTTTAGAGAGTGTGAGGAGTCTATCCCTACACTTTCCTGTGAACATTTCCCAAAGGAGAGCACCCCAGTGGGATTTGTTCACTTTTCTGGTTTCACAAGCCCTCTCAAAAGCTGTGAACCATTTGGTGATGTCATCACCATCTTCATATTTAGTTACAATCCCTTTGGGGATTTTCAACATGTCAGGAGAATCTCTGACCCTAGTTATGTTGCTGCCACCATTGATGGGTCCTAGGCCCATCTCTTGTCTTTCCCTTTCTATGGCTAGGATCTGTCTTTCCAAAGCCAATCTTTTGGCCATCCAGGCTAACTGGATGTCCTCTTCATTGGAGTTATCCTCAGTGATTTCAGAGTTGTTGGTCCCTCCTGTGAGGGAACCAGCATCTCTGACTATTATTTGTGGAGTCAGGGCTTGAGAAGCCCTGTTCTCCCTAGATAGGACTGGTGGGGGGGAATCACCCTCCAAGTCACTATCATCATCCTCTGTGTTGCCATCCTCAGAGGGGTTGGCTCTTTCAAACTCTGCCAACAGCTCCTGGAGCTGTAGTTTGGAAGGTCTGGAGCCCATTGTTATTTTCTTTAGTTTACAGAGTGACCTTAGCTCTCTCATCTGTAGATGGAGGTAAGGTGTGGTGTCGAGTTCCACCACATTCACATCTGTATTAGACATTATGCTTCTAAAAGTTGGAATACTTTTTAAGAAACTAAAACTAGTTCTAGAATCTAATTCAAACTTTTACCAAACTTTTAAACTCTAAAAGAAAATGCTAACAGGGACTAACACAAGGCCCTAGCAGGACTTTTAAGAATTTAGAAAACTTTCAAATTGCAAAAATCAATTTCTAATGACAATTTTTGGAATTTGTCGTGTGATCAGGTATTGGCTGAGTAGTCCAGCAAATGCAAAGTCTTGTACCCCACCGCTGATCCACCAATGTAGAAAGTTGGCTCTGTATGTGCTATTTCAAAGTAAGGAATAGCATGCACAGAGTCCAAGGGTTCCCCTTAGAGGTAAAATAGTGGTAAAAATAGATAATATTAGTGCTCTATTTTGTGGTAGTGTGGTCGAGCAGTAGGCTTATCCAAGGAGTAGTGTTAAGCATTTGTTGTACATACACATAGACAATAAATGAGGTACACACACTCAGAGACAAATCCAGCCAATAGGTTTTGTATAGAAAAATATATTTTCTTAGTTTATTTTAAGAACCATAGGTTCAAATTTAACATGTAATATCTTGTTTGAAAGGTATTGCAGGTAAGTACATTAGGAACTTTGAATCATTTCAATTGCATGTATACTTTTCAAGTTATTCACAAATAGCTATTTTAAAAGTGGACACAGTGCAATTTTCACAGTTCCTGGGGGAGGTAAGTTTTTGTTAGTTTTACCAGGTAAGTAAGACACTTACAGGGTTCAGTTCTTGGTCCAAGGTAGCTCACCGTTGGGGGTTCAGAGCAACCCCAAAGTTACCACACCAGCAGCTCAGGGCCGGACAGGTGCAGAGTTCAAAGTGGTGCCCAAAACGCATAGGCTTCAAAGGAGAGAAGGGGGTGCCCCGGTTCCAGTCTGCCAGCAGGTAAGTACCCGTGTCTTCGGAGGGCAGACCAGGGGGGTTTTGTAGGGCACCGGGGGGGACACAAGCCCACACAGAAATTTCACCCTCATCGGCGCGGGGGCGGCCGGGTGCAGTGCTAGAACAAGCGTCGGGTTCGCAATGGAAGTCAATGAGAGATCAAGGGATCTCTTCCGCGCGGCAGGCAGGCAAGGGGGGGCTTCCTCGGGGAAACCTCCACTTGGGCAAGGGAGAGGGACTCCTGGGGGTCACTTCTGCAGTGAAAGTCCGGTCCTTCAGGTCCTGGGGGCTGCGGGTGCAGGGTCCTTTCCAGGCGTCGGGACTTAGGTTTCAGAGAGTCGCGGTCAGGGGAAGCCTCGGGATTCCCTCTGCAAGCGGCGCGGTGGGGGCTCAGGGGGGACAGGTTTTGGTACTCACAATCGTAGAGTAGTCCGGGGGTCCTCCCTGAGGTGTTGGTTCTCCACCAGCCGAGTCGGGGTCGCCGGGTGCAGTGTTGCAAGTCTCACGCTTCTTGCGGGGAGATTGCAGAGTTCTTTAAAGCTGCTCCTTTGGATAAAGTTGCAGTCTTTTTGGAGCAGGTCCGCTGTCCTCTGGAGTTTCTTGTCGTCGTCGAAGCAGGGCAGTCCTCAGAGGATTCAGAGGTCGCTGGTCCCTTTGGAAGTCGTCGCTGGAGCAGAGTTCTTTGGAAGGCAGGAGACGGGCCGGTGAGTTTCTGGAGCCAAGGCAGTTGTGGTCTTCTGGTCTTCCTCTGCAGGGGTTTTCAGCTAGGCAGTCCTTCTTCTTGTTGTTGCAGGAATCTACAATCTTAGGTTCAGGGAAGCCCTTAAATACTAAATTTAAGGGCGTGTTTAGGTCTGGGGGGTTAGTAGCCAATGGCTACTAGCCCTGAGGGTGAGTACACCCTCTTTGTGCCTCCTCCCAAGGGGAGGGGGTCACATCCCTAATCCTATTGGGGGAATCCTCCATCTGCAAGATGGAGGATTTCTAAAAGTTAGAGTCACCTCAGCTCAGGACACCTTAGGGGCTGTCCTGACTGGCCAGTGACTCCTCCTTGTTATTCTCATTATTGTCTCCGGCCTTGCCGCCAAAAGTGGGGGCCGGGGCCGGAGGGGGCGGGCAACTCCACTAGCTGGAGTGTCCTGCGGTGCTGTGACAAAGGGGTGAGCCTTTGAGGCTCACCGCCAGGTGTTACAGCTCCTGCCTGGGGGAGGTGTTAGCATCTCCACCCAGTGCAGGCTTTGTTACTGGCCTCAGAGTGACAAAGGCACTCTCCCCATGAGGCCAGCAACATGTCTCTAGTGTGGCAGGCTGCTGGAACCAGTCAGCCTACACAGATAGTCGGTTAAGTTTCAGGGGGCACCTCTAAGGTGCCCTCTGTGGTGTACTTTACAATAAAATGCACAATGGCATCAGTGTGCATTTATTGTGCTGAGAAGTTTGATACCAAACTTCCCAGTTTTCAGTGTAGCCATTATGGTGCTGTGGAGTTCGTGTAAAACAGACTCCCAGACCATATACTCTTATGGCTACCCTGCACTTACAATGTCTAAGGTTTTGCTTAGACACTGTAGGGGCACAGTGCTCATGCACTGGTACCCTCACCCATGGTATAGGGCACCCTGCCTTAGGGCTGTAAGGCCTGCTAGAGGGGTGTCTTACCTATACTGCATAGGCAGTGAGAGGCTGGCATGGCACCCTGAGGGGAGTGCCATGTCGACTTACTCATTTTGTTCTCACTAGCACACACAAGCTGGTAAGCAGTGTGTCTGTGCTGGGTGAGGGGTCTCTAGGGTGGCATAATACATGCTGCAGCCCTTAGAGACCTTCCCTGGCATCAGGGCCCTTGGTACCAGAGGTACCAGTTACAAGGGACTTATCTGGGTGCCAGGGTGTGCCAATTGTGGAATCAAAAGTACAGGTTAGGGAAAGAACACTGGTGCTGGGGCCTGGTTAGCAGGCCTCAGCACACTTTCAATTCAAAACATAGCATCAGCAAAGGCAAAAAGTCAGGGGGTAACCATGCCAAGGAGGCATTTCCTTACAGTACTTATACCCAAAAGTGCCTTTTAAGTGGGGGTCTTTGAAGTGTACAGAGCTCCCTTCTTCCTAACCCTGGCTCCAAGCTATCAGTATAGGGTAATCGGCCCTTTGTGTGGTGACAGGCACTTCCGATTCAGATCATCTCCCTCCAGCCTCTCCTGCTCAGGAACAACCATTAAATGCAGACACACCTAACCCTCCTGCTTATGCGGCTGTCTAAAGGGAATGAACAAAGTGTAGCTGTCACCCACCCCAGATGTACATTGGAGACAGGTTGCAAGGCACACAGAGCAGTGAGAGCAGAATAGTATAAAACAGTAATGTTAAATCCAACTTTACCAGTAAAGAGGAGTAATCATTACCATTCCAATGATATAAAATATGATGGATCTCCTCCTTTCTGATCAGGAATTACAGCTTAAAAGTATATTAAGGAATTCCTAATGCTGGCCTGTGAGAGGAGTAGGCCTCACAGTAATGAGACATGAATTTGGGAGTTTTTTACTACCGGGATATGCAAAACCTAATAATAAATGTCCTACCTTTTAGTTACATAGTATCCTGCCTTATGGGATGCCTACGCTTACCATAGGGGTGACTTGTATGCAATAAAAGGAGATTTTTAAACTTGTCGAGGAGTTTTAAAAGTCAAGTCGAAGTGGCAGTGAAACAACACACAGAGGCACTGCAGTGGCAGGCCTGGGACATGTTTAAAGGGCTACTTAAGTGGGTGGCACAATCAGTGCTGTAGGCCCACTAGTTTCATTTAATTTACAGGCCATGTGTATATGGTATACCAGTTTATAAGGGACGTACAGGTAAATTAAATATGCTAATTTGGAAACACCAATGTTACCATATTTACAGGAGAAGCCCATGTGCTTTAGCACTGGTAAGCAGTGGTAGAGTGTAGGGGGCTGGCCTGGTTTGTAGTGGGTACATATGGGACTTACACCTTATACCAGGTCCAGTTATCCTTTATTAGTGAAATGTAGGCCGAGTCTAGAAGCCAGGCTCTCTAGAGGTAGCTATAGCTGAGCAGCCAAGGCCATTCTAGGAGACAAGCAAAGCTCATGCAATACCACTGTAGTCACACAGTACTCACACACATGAAAGAAAACACAAACCCGGGGTGGTGGACAGGGGACTGGTCACTCCCCTTTCCTTTGTCCAGTTTCCCGCCAGAGCAGGGACTGGGGGTCCCTGAACCGGTGTTGACTGGATTATGCAAGGAGGGCACCAAATGTGCCCTTCAAAGTATTTCCAGTGGCTTGGGGAGGCTACCCCTCCCAAGCCTGTAACACCTATTTCGAAAGGGAGAGGGTGTAACACCCCTCTCCCAAAGGAAATCCTTTCTTCTGCCTTCCTGGGCTTGTGTTTTTGAAGCAACAGGAGGGCAGAAACCTGTCTGTGAGGTGGCAGCAGCTGGGGTTGCCTGGAAAACCTCAGAAGGCTGTAATGGCAATACTAGGGGTTCTCTATGGAGCCCCCAGGGTGCATGGAAACATACAACCAATGCTTGCAAAAGCCTTGGGGTATGATTCCAACATGTTTGATACCAAACATGCCTATGTTCGGAGTCACCATTATGTAGCTGGACATAGGTAGTGACCTATGTTCAGTACACACATAAAATGGCATCCCCACACTCATGAAATCCAGGAAAATGGTCCTGGAGGTCGTGGGGGCACCACTGCTAGTGCAGGGGTGCCCTCATACACAGGTACTTCGCACCCTTCCCTCAGGGTTGGAGGGCCTGCTATAGGGGTGACTTATAAGTGACCTGGTGCCATGTAAATGGCAGTGAAATGGTGCATGCACCTTTTCACGTATGCTGCAATGGCAGTCCCGCAGAAGCCTTTGCACGGGCTCCCTATGGGTGGCAAAAGATATGCTGCAGCCCATAGGGATTCCCTGGAGCCCCAATGCCCTGGGTACCTATATTAGGGACTGATAAGGAGGTGCCAGTATGCCAATTGTGGGTGAAATACTGGGTCAACAATATGCAACAACCATTATTTAAGGGAGAGAGCATAACTACTCGGGTCCTGATTAGCAGGACGCCAGTAGACACAGTCAAACACACTGACAAACATGCCAAACGGGGGGTTACCAAGCTAGAAAGAGGCTAATTTCCTACATAAAGTGCTCAGAGTCCTAAAGCCAACAAAAAGATAAGGAAAAATGTGAGGCATTGATATACGGTATTACTTGTTGAGTTAGGGTAGTAATTGTGTTAACTGTTGCGAACAAAAAAGATCAAACTTACGATATATGCGGTTCAGTTTGCATTTTTTATCTGATGCCACAATTAAATTCCTTGCTGTTTCTGAAAAGGTAGAGGAAAGACAAAGCCTCATTCTAATGTAATTCTTCTAGTTCTTTTGGAATATAATGCAAGTGTCCATGGTTGATCTGTTCTGCCACCCAAATGTACTCTCCCTCTTATAATGTGAAAGAAAGAAAAGCAACATTTTGAAGAACGCAAGATGGTACGAAGTTTTGAAACCTAGCAAATGTAAAGCATTTTACTTTACAATTACATTGTATTAAATACACTATTTGGACCTATTTTACATTGTTGCTAAGGTAACACTGCACAGTTTCATCAAAGTTAATGCTAGACAGTGAATTTAATTTAGTTACAAGTATTAAATCATTCAAAATTAATTTTCTGAAATGTCCACTACTTTATAAATGTTAGCTATTTTCCACAACAGGTGTGCCGAACACCTGACCATCTTATCACATGTGGATTATTTCCATACCTCAAAGTTTTTCCTAATTTTACCTTCCTGTCCATTTAAATTGTTTCCTTATTCCTTTCTGAGAGTGATATAAATTGTGCCGTAATCAATTTTTTCATCACAAATCTCACAGTGGAAGTCGGATAGTGTGCAAGCAACAGCAACACTGTCCAAGACGGCTTAACTTAGCTAAACAAAATAAACGAATAATGAAAAAAACCTGAGCAAACATTGATTGCACAAATGTTATGATCACGGCTAATGGATTCTTAAACTAAGCTTGTCAACGCTATCTTCATTCATCTTGTTTATATAAGAGGCGTGTAAATTTGCAAAGCCATCTGATTCATAAATTCACTAAGTTTGAAAGTTTTTTCCAGAACGAAGAAAACAGTTTCAGCTGCTCTTTTCAAGGACAGAAAAGAAGTCACATTCTGCAGAACCGCAGGTGACCTATTGCCACTTCACAGCCATCTTTCGTGCCCTACTCCGAGCAACCTCCCACAACAATGGCAGATTGGGGTGGCTGGTATGACCTCGGGTGGCCACCACCCAAACTAGATCTAGCCTGCTAGCATTCCAAATCATCAGTTCTGCAACTTTAGCACCTCCAATCTATTTGAAGGTGACTTCCTGTAGGACAATGGTTTGTGCCAGAATCTCCAACCAGGATGGCTCAAGATGTCATATTGACAGGACATCTTGGTTGTACGAAGACTTATCATTCCATCAGGTTTCTTTAAATCAAAATCAAAATTGAGAGGGCTTGTCCTGATTAGTCCTAAACGTGAAAAGCAAATAACCAATTACACAAGAACTTAGGCCCTCATTTAGAGTTTGACAACAGGTATTATGCAACAGATGTGATGGGGTACCCTTCTTGCCAAACTGCCGGTCCATCTGCTCTATCCAGAACTATCTAGAAGCCATCAGGTTTCCATTGGCAGTACCCCTCTGGCTCCGCAGGCGGAACATTACACCAAAGGGCAGAGATACTGTAGCATTCAGGGCATGTACCTCTGTCTGTCTGCTTTTTCGTTACAAGGTACTTTTTTTCTTTTCAGGACTGTAAGTAAAAGTCTGGCATCCCTGAAAAAGAAAAAAGAACAAGAAAAAACAGACCCCCTTCACTCCCCTACATCCTAGGAAACAACTCACAAGGTGGCAGGTCATTAGTTTTTATGTTTTACAAAAACAATGGGTGAGAGTTTAATCCTGTAGAACAAAAAAGGATACTGAGTACCTGATTGAAACATGGTGCAGGTTAGTGCACTTTTAGTGCCTTTAGAGAAGGTGCTGTGGCAGCGGCTCCTTGAAAGATTTAGAGATCTTCATCCGGCAGTAACACTAAATATTGCAATCAGCAGTCTGCCATGGTAGTGGAAAATATTACCTCCTCCCCAGTGGTGGACTGCAGGCGGCCCAGCCAACTACAATGGGGGCCTATGTTATCTCAACAACAGTGAATGAAGTAAGCATACTCAATAAACTAGGCAAAGCCACAACAATTAATGTTTTATTTAATCTGGAATATATACATAAGTGTGCTGTGGTCAGTGTTTGTGCTCATCACACACAAGTGAGGAAGTGATAATACTCCACTTTTACAAAAATGCAAACAACCAGCCAGTCAGTTGTAATCAGCAGCCCAAAATGGGCAATGAAACTTGCATGAGCGCTACATTGTATCCCTAGTTTATTTGCATATCATCTTTTCAACCCTTTCAGAAATCTCTGGATTATCACCTGGACACTTGTACTTGATGTTCTCATAAGGTGTCAAAAAGATCCAAATGGTGACAGAACTAATATGTAAGAGGTCCGTCAGTGTCACACTGGCAGCAATTATAAGAGCACATCCAAAAGAGTAGAGAAACTGAAACTAAAATCGCAACAGTGGTCTTAAAAAGGGTCAAAATAATCCTAAATGTCACACCCTATATGTCTACCAGCTGACACCTGTAAAGCAGACCCAAAATATTGGTCCCTATAGCTCAATCTGCTACAATGACAGACTATTTGAGAGGGAACGATCCTACATACTTTATATTGATGACTCTTAGCCATTGATAGCAAAATATGTGCATTTCTACTTGTACAAGAGCTTGAAACATGGGTAGAGAACATAGGGGGTCATTACGACCCTGGCGGTTGACGGAGAAGTGTCGGTTTTAGAGCCAACAGGCTGGCGGTAAACAATTTGGAATTATGACCACTTCTCTGATCAGACCTCCATGGCGGAGACGACCGCTGGGCTGGAGACTTGGGTCTCCAGCCCGGCGGCCGTCACAAGACCGCAGGCGGTATCATAACCCGGCTTACTGCCATGGATTTCAAGGGGCTTGGAACCGCCATGAAATCCATGGCGGTAAGCACTATCAGTGCCAGGGAATTCTTTCCCTGGCACTGATAGGGGTCTCTGCCACCCCCACCACCTCCCCCGAGTCCGTCCGTGACACCCCCATCCCCCTGCCACGCCCCAAAGGTGGTAGGTCCCCCCCTCTCACCCCTACCCCCGACATCACAACACAGACACACACCCGACACGCATGCAAGCACCACCAACACACATTCCCGCACACACACGAACAAACATGCCAACAGACACACACACAGACACACACACAGTCATACACGCACACCCTCATTCAGACATACATGCACACATCCATGCAGACATACATACAGACAGACACTTACCTTGTCCGTTGATCTTCCGGGAGGGGACGGGATCCATGGGGGCTGCTCCGCCACCACCACACTGTCAACAGAACACCGCCACGCCGAATCACAGAACGTGATTCGGTGGGCGGTGTTTTGTTGACGTGGCGTTGGAGGTGGAGCAACCTCCACTTCCCCGCCGCCCGCCAGTATGACTGCTGGCGGCTCTCCGTCCGGAAAAGGACAGAGGGCTGCCAGCAGTCATACTATGCCGAGTGGAAAACCGTCACCACTGGCGGTCTTCAGCACGGCGGTCTTGTCAAAAGACAGACGAGGTCGAAGTGACCCCCAAAATCTGTTACCATTCCAATGGACTGGCTTCAGGCCAAAATGTATTATGAAAGATATCAGCTTAATAGTGTACTTGATCGCCAACCATCAGATGGAATGCAAGAAGCCAAAATATAGCAAAGCATGTGACTCTGTGGACAGTGAATTTTTTTAAAAAATTCAGAGCGTGGGAAATAGTCCCAATTCTGCTGAAGGCAACTAGAGAGCTGTACAACAAAACCTGGATATATGCCGAACTGGGTCAAGGAAACAGGATCTCAAGACCCATCTACACTAACAGAGGACTGAAAGAAGGATGTGCATTGGCTTCTTTGCGCTTTAATGTTTAAACTGTAGGCATGAAAACCAAATCTTAATTCAGACCAACATTTCCTGACTCTCCTCGACGGATATGTGGGATGAAAAATATTTTGCATTTTGCAAATTTCCAGGTAATATATTGAGGGAAGCACCTGTTTTTCCTTGCGTTCTGATCTAGAAAAGTAGCAATTATCCCAAATCTCATAAAAAGATTAAATGATTCTTTTAAGATATTTATATTTTCAAACTTTGTACCCGCCCACAATCTAAACATACATATATAAAAGAAAATCCTCACTCTTCCATTCGACCCTTCATAATCAAAAAGATGCTTCCCATGAACCATATTCACCTCATTCCTAGTACCCACTTCTGATCAAAATCTGTCTCATGAAACAAACTTAGCTCAACCCCAACAAAATTCCTTTCATACATAACACATGTTTCCTCCTAAACCACCACATATTTAAGGTACAAAAATTGAGGAGGATGGAGGGAGAAGACAGTAGAAAATAAAGCATCAAGTACCAGATGTCAGCCTAATGGAATCCAGACTCAAAGACTGTAGGTTTATTGTTCATCTCTGTCAGGCTCTTCTGTATGAGAAAGATGACTCAAAAGGAGATAGCAGTACGTTACTTTGAGGAGGTCCTTTATGGTTGTAGAGGGCTCTGACTGCAATGACGGTGGTGGCAAAGGTAATGCGCTGGCTGGTAAAAGCGCTTGTGTGCCGATATTCCTCTCCGAATGGATCCAGGGCCCTCTCCTTTGCTGTAACTGATGCAAGACTCTGCCCTGTTAGATCAGTCATGGTTGCACCTCTGTGTCTCTTCTGCAAAATGTTGTGGTCCTTAGGGGAGCAGAAAAAAGCCTGTTTAGTAATTCTCATTAAAATAATCACAAATAAATTAAGTTGCAGTGCTGTTCGACAAGGTACCCTACCTATCCAACACCTCTCCTCCCTCATTTACTATTCTCTAAAATATTTCTTTGCACCATACTGTTGTCTCCCTCATCAATCAACCTTGAAACAGTTTACTTTAGGATAAGGGGTGTCAGAAGTAGTCTTGTTACTTGGCCCTTCATGAAATGAATGAACTTTCAGGCCACCAGCATCAGAGGTGACATTTTGCTGCACAACCAACAACCAGCTGTGGTGCAGAAGGATATTGCCTTGCAGCAGATTGTGTTCTACATTTTCAGTCAGAGCGATACATAGGCCACAAAATGGCTTCAGGAAAACACAATACAAAATGCAATTGTAAGACTACGCAATTCCTGTGTTATTATTTGCTGTATGAATTTAAAATTGTACACATCTTTCCCAGGCAGTGTAGAATATGTGCAACCACACAAGTATTTATCCTTCTCTTTGGATCCCAGTGTTAGGCGTGTAATACTAATGCGAAGGCTGGATGTTTTACCATTGATTGCTTACAAAGGTTGTTGGACTAGTTCTAAATATGTTGCTCGTCTATGTGACCTGTGTCATGGAGGTATACAAGATTTAAGACATGCACTTTATATATGCCCTGGAGTTGCAGCAGCACACAATTGTTATTTAATTCCTTTATATTTCAAAGTTAATATAACAAGATGGATTAATTGGCAAATTAGTGTGCATGCTATATTAATGTTTTTACATTTTTAAAATCCTTCCTGAAAATCTTTTAACTTTTTATCTATAACGTTGTTTGGAATTGTGTCAAAGATACAATCCTATTGTTTTAATTGGTTGATTAAAGTCGAGGTCTTCATCAATAAACGTAAACAAAGTTAAAACACTACCTTTTGAAAACATAGCAAGAGAGCAAACTAGACTCAAACTTACAAGATATCTATGGCGTTAATATAATACTGATGATAATCTGCTGTTGCTATTTGCCTATTGAAGGGATGTCAGCAGTCATGTAATCCAAGGCAGTGTATTTATGATTACCTGGTCAACAAAGGTGATGATGATGACGATGAGAAGGATTATACTGAGGATGACTGACAATTTAAATGAGCTAGAACAATGAACCAGCAGGACCTCTAATTCGCAACATTTCTTTACGGCTAATCTGTTTACCAGTGTGGCACTAGTCAGAGTCATAGGCAGGGGTATTTGTTTTGGAGAGTGTGGCCCAGAGTAATGACACCAGAAACTGAAGGATTGGATCGTTAGGGAATGCCTCTCCTAATGAGTGTGGGGACCCATCACTTAATATGCAGTCATACTTTAGTATCACACTCATGCCTGTACTCTTTAGTACATGAATGTCTCTCCACCTTCAGGACTAACCCTACTAAGAACTTGACAAGCCTTGAAGAGCCTTCAGTTCTAACCTATAGGGTCATTGGTTGCTATACAAATGGATTAAGCTTTGATTTTATATGACCCTTTTTGGAGACAGAAGGATATGTAGTAATTCACAGATGGGTGACAGCTTTAGGAGACAGGTTCAACATGATTTATGCCATTGTCTCTTTGTCTATCATATTTTACACCTACAGCTGCACACCAATTCAACTTTCATGATGACTTGTGGAGAATGCTGGGTGCTTTACTAATCAATTCCTTTACTGTATAGTTGAACCCAGATGACACATGACAGATGACACATGTTATGTTATGTTGATTTGTATAGCACACTAATCACCAGAGAGGGTAAAAGTGTGTGGGTGTTTGGTTCCAAGGTGCTTATATGAAGAGCCAGGTCTCCAGCTTCTTGCAGCGCTCAAGAGGTGAGGAGGAGGCTCTGATGTGTTGAGGCAGATTGTTCCATGTCTTGGTTGCGATGTTTGAGAATGAGCGACCTCCAGTTTTGCTTTTGTGGATGCGGGGAGTGTGTGTAAGTGAGATTAAGGCAGAGAGTAGATGTCTAGTGGGTGAATGAAAGTGTATGCGGCTGTTCAGATGTTATGGTCCTGTGTTTTGTACGGATCCTTATGTGTGTGTGTGAGAAGTTTGAATTGGTTGCTCTTTTTTAATGAGGAGCCAGTGAAGCATCCTGAGATGCGGTGTGATGTGGGTGCAGCGTGGGAGGTCAAGAATTAGTTATGCGGCTATGTTCTGGATGGTCTGGAGTCTGGGTAGGGGTTGTTTGGAGATACAGGTGTAGAGAGGGTTGCCATAGTCCAGCCTGCTGGTAATAAGAGCTTGTGTGATAGCCCGATCTGGAATTGTGAGGCAACCATTTAAAGATCTTTTGCAGTATGCATACGATGTGGAAGCAGGAGGTGCACACTGCATTGACTTGAGCCGTCATGTTGAGCTTGTTGTCTAGATTCCTTGTGTGGTCTCTGGATGTTGTCCTAGCTCTGACAGTTACCAGGTGGAATCCCTTGGGGAAGTCTTGTTCCTTAAGATCAGTACTTTCATCTTTTCAGAGCTGAGCTTCAGGCATTTGATTCACATCTATTCTGCTACCATGGACATGTAGTTGGTGAAGTTGGCTCTGGTGGAGTTTGTTTTGTCTGTCAGGGAGAGGATGAGTTGGGTGTCATATGTGTAGGAGATTCCATTCAATTCAAGAATTTGTATATAGCGCATAGCTACCAAAAGGCCTCCCAGTGCTAAACAGACATTGTAGGTCACCAGTCACACCAAAAGGACTAAATCCCAAACAGCCAGATTTTCACAGCCTTGTGGAAGGACAGTTCATGGACATGTTGACAAAGCTATAAAGTAAGAGTATTCCATAGTTTAGGTGCCAGGTAGGCCATAAAACAGCCTAACCACTGAACCTTAAATTGCGCGTGTTGCTCCACCAGAAGCCAGTGTAGTGCTGACAAAGTTTTTTGGTGGACTTATGTCTTGGAGTGCTCCTAATGATGCAGGCGGCAGCATTCTGTACCACCTGCAACCTATTTCCCACGTACCGAGGTGAGACAAGATATAAGGCATTGTCATAATTGAGGCACAAGATTAAAAGGGCCTGAACCATCAATCTTTTGGTTAGAAATAGAAGAAGTTCAAAGACTTTCCTCAACAGTTTTAGGACCCCTAAGCAAGTGGCAGCCATCTTCTTTACTTGATTGTCCGTGGGCTGGGATCCAGCCATATCCCAAGGCTTTTTATCAAGCTTTTAGGGGTTGGAGGTTCCCCAGATTGTCCGGTAGAAGCATAGGAGTTCTGTCACAAAACTTACTGCCCAGTAACATGAACTCAGTTTTGTCTTCATTAAGATTTACTCTACAATTAGACATCCGCTGGGCCACCTCTTGAAGGCAAGGAGTCAGTTGGAGATGACTAGAGCTTGGATCTAGGGAGAATGACATAACCAACTGGATTTCATTGGCGTAGGAAACTAGCCATAGGAGCGCACAATCTGTGCCAGGGGGTACATATAAAGATTGAAAAGTGTTGGACTTTAAAAAAAACCCTGATGTACCCTACAGCTCAGGTGAAGGCTTTCAATCAATCAATCAATCAATATTTGTAAAGTGCAGCTACTCACCATGAGGGCTTCAAGGCACGGGGTGGCCTCATCCAAAGAGCCATGTCGTGAGGTTCTTCCTAAAGATGGTGAGCGTTGGGTTTTGTCTGAGGTGCAGGGGGAGGTTGTTCCAGCTCTTTGCTGCAGAGTAGGTGAAAGACTGTCCTCCAACTGTAGTTTTGCGGATGCAAGGGACGCTGGCCAGGACCATCTGGGTGGAGCGGAGGGATCTGGCGGGGGTGTGGAAGGAGATGCGGTGGTTCAGGTAGGCTGGTCCTGGGTTGTGTATGGCCTTGTACGTGTGGGTGAGAAGCTTGAAGGTGATTCGCTTCTCGACCGGTAGCCAGTGGAGGGTCCTCAGGTGTTGGGAGATGTGTTCTCGCTGAGGGAGGTCCAGAATGAGTCTGGCGACGTTCTGAATGAGTTGAAGTTATTTGATGTTCCTAGTTGAGGTGCTGGTGTAGAGGGCGTTGCCGTAGTTGAGCTTGCTAGTGACTAAGGCATGGGTGACTGTCTTACGACAGTCTGCTGGGATCCATCTGAAGATCTTCTGAAGTTTTAGGAGTGTGTGCCAACAGGAGGAGGCGACAGAGTTTACCTGGGCCTTTAACTGAGAGTCTTGACCATAAGATTAGGAAAGGCCAAAAGACTGGCATCCTGTTGATGTAAGGAGAACTGTCTGGATTGAAGAACTGCCAGATTTGGCCTATCGGGAAAGGAGGAATATCTATTTGTTACCTTCTTTTGAAAAAAGAATGCCAATATATTACTATGCTCCACAGAAGCTTCTGTAGTGAAACTGGCTGAAATGTGCTCAGTTGCCTCTCTGATGATCTAAAATATTTATTTCGGGGAGTTAGATATTTAAATATTTCCAGAGTAGTAGGAGGCTTGTGTGGCTGTTATTTCAGCATGGTAGTTTCTGATGGCTAGCTTGTATTCAAATTTCCCGGTCTCATCATAGGATCTCCTCCACCTTCTCTCAAGACGTTTGCATTCCTGTTGTAGGTTCAATAGGTGGAGATTTCTTACCACGATGGGCATTAGTATGTAACTTTGCTGGGAGGACTATTTCCAATGAACTGGAGATACACTCATTGAACCTACAGGAGGATAGAGTAATCTGGTCTGCAAAGAGAAGTGTAGATGCCTCAAGTGCAGTGGACCAGACCATAAGGTTCAATTTCGGCCATCAACGGACCATATGCCTTGTTGGTAGAGAGGAAGTTAAGGAGGGGGAATGAATAGTTTAAAAGCGAGTAAAAAATGATCTGACAGGAGAGGGGAACGGGACTATGCACTGGTAGATCAGTGGCATTACTAAATATGAGGTTGATTGAATGACCTTTCTCATGCATGGGGCCCTTCACCAGTTGAGTAAGTTCCAAAGAGGCAAGGACAGATAAAGGATTCTTAGTGGCAGCAATGCTAATATCATCGACATGATGACAATGTGTCTTGTGATAAGATGATGTTAATGAGCAGTGTCAAGTATATGTTGGAAAGGGTGGGGCTGAGGGAATATCCCTGTGGGACACCGCATACCAGTATATTGGTCTCTGACAAGAAGGGTGGGAATCTGACCCTTTGGGTTCCTTCAGTGAGGAAACAGCAAATCCATTTCCTTGTATGCCAATCTCATGAAGATTTCTGATAAGGGAGTTGCGGGAGACAGTGTCGTAGGCCATGGAGAGGTTGAGCAGGATGAGGTCCGCTGTTTTTCCTCGGTGGCGTGATGAGTGATGTTTCAGTACTGTGGTTCTTTCTGAATCCTGATTGTGTTTTGTCTAGAAGATGGTGAAGTTTGAGGTGGGCTGTGAGTCGCTTAATGCTCGCCTTTTCAATCACTTTGGCTAGATAGGACAGCATGGAGATGGGTCGCAAGTTGCTCACTTGATTCAGGTCGGCTGTGGGCCTCTTGAGGAAGGCATTGATTTCTATAAGTTTCCTTTCATCTGGGAATGTGGTGGACATGATGGTTGTGTTGATGATGTGGGTCAGGGTGGTGCTGGTTGGTGATGTTCCCAGGTTATTGATGTGGTGAGGGCATGGGTCTGTTCGGGCCCCCGAGTCAATGGTCCACATGATTTTTGCTGTGTCATTTCTGGTGAGCATTGTCTATTCAGTCAGGTGGCCATCTTTGTCAGTGGTTTGTGTTGAGACGGGGACACTCACCTGAAAAGAAGGATGTCTGCAGGGGCAATAGTATGCCCCCGACCTCCTGGAACAACTCTCGGCACTTTCTGGTGGACACAGAAACCCCAGCAGGTGTCCCAAAAGGAAAGGGGGAGTGGAAGAGAAAGAGACATAACACTGCCACGTCTTGCCGGTCCAGCCAGGCACCCTGTATCTTCGGGAGGCAGGTCGTTGTTGACAGAGCGATAGGAGAGTTAGTGCACTCAACTTCCTTGAAACTGAATCTCTCTTTCTGATATGGGCACAGGAGCGGTAGAAGAACACTGGGATGCTCCAGCACTTTTCTTGGATAATAACTGTTGGCACAATTACTAACACTGCATAACCAAAAACCCAAACTGAGTACCATAACAATAAGTACTGCAACACTAGGGCTGGCTTCACAGAGATTCACTGTTGAACACTACAATTAGAACTGTGGTTGCACTTATCATGCACAAGAAAGACAAACAAGGGCATTAATTATATCATGTATAACTTTCCTGCAAGCATAGGGTTAAACTAAAAGGAACAAAAACAATCCAAGAAATACAAATGTCCTCTCTGGGTTCAAACAGTTAGGGTGGCACAGTTTGATTTGGTTTCATTGTGTGTGTGAAAAACCCTTCAAAAAGCAAATTCCTCAAACCTGAAACACAGGCATGAACTACACAATTTAAATCCAAGAATTATGATATTAGAGAAAGAAAAGTCACGTAAATGCTCTTTTAAAATTGCACTGTCATTTTTTGTAGTACTTGAGCTCAAGCAGATATCCTGAAGCACATTTAGGCAAGTAACTACAATAATAATGTAGAATGTTCAGAAATGCATTTGTCTCTTCAAATAAGCACTCTGCCAAAATATGAGGTCTGAAATACACCAGCTGTTCTAGAAAAGTGCGGCACTCAAAGAACAAACTCCCTGGAGAATACTAGTCACTTTTCCGGACTGCTGGAGGAATGCCTGGTGTCAGCTGGTACAGGAACCAAGAAACGAATCGCCTCAAAAGTCCTGGATACGAGGATGACAGCAGGGGCTGGACTGCCAAGTCAGATGCTGAGATCAGGAAGCAAAACAAAGCCAAGCAGGGAGGCATGCTTCACTCTGCTATTTATAGCCAATCAGGAAAGCAGTTGAGTTTCCACATGTGGATGAGTCACCACACCCAATTAGAAACACATGTCTATACCTGCTCACATTAGCAAACAAGCATTGGTAAAACAAGCATTGATAAAACCACTTGTGTAACACAGCACATTATGTTTACTTAGAAACATGAGAGATATGATTTAACCCTAATCCCTGGGGATGCTGGCAGATAACGCATGAGGCACCTTGGGGATTCCTGACAGTTTGTAGGTTAGCAATGAGTTCTCTGGGGTTGGGTTGATGTGTGAAGTTGCTGTAGATGTTTGCAATTCTGCTGTGGAAGACGTTAGATAGGTTGTCAAAGGGCTGTTGGGAGGGAGCAGTGTTGTTGACAGTGGCTGAGAGCGAGGTGAAATCCTTGATGATCGAGAAGATCTCCTTACATCTGTTGGAGCTTCCTTTGATGCAGTCAATTAATGCTTTTTTCTTGGTGCCTCAAATTTGCTGGTGATAGTGTGAGTGCAGCCTTGTAGGAATTTCTGCTGTTGGTGTTGTGGCTGGTTCTCCATTTCCTTTCTAGCTGTTTACAGTGTCAATAATGTCTCTAAGGTCTTCTGCGTACCAGCTGGCCTGCTTGTTTGATCTACTATGCTTGATGGGTTTGATGGTTGAGAGGGAGTCTGTGCAGTTTTTCATCAAGTTGTTGAAGTTGTTGATGTCCTTGTCGAGGTTGTCTGTGGGGCTAGGTTGATCAGTGCCGAGAGTGCTGAGCCAGTCTGCTTCTGTGATTTTGCCCCAGCTGCTGCTGGGAATGCTGAACCTGTTTGGGGTGTTGACTTGGAAGTGGGTGATGGAGTGGTCAGTCTATGCGAGCTGTGTAGTGGAGTTGTATTTGATGCTGTCATTTGTGGTGCAGATGGGGCCCAGTGTGTTTCCTATGATGTGTTTTGGTTCTGTGATGAGCTGGGTGAGTTTTGATGTTGCTCAAGCTTTTGAGGAGTGCTGTGGAGCAGGGGTCATTATGGTCTTCCAGGTAAAAGCTGATATCACTTGGGAGAATATAGGCTCTGTAGTCAAAGGTGAGCGGAGCAACAAAGTCGGTGATTAGGTTGGTAATGGTGGCTTGTGGTCAGGGTGGACAGTAGGCAAGGGTTCCATTCAGGGTGAAGTTTTGGGAGATTTGCACCTTGAAGTGCAGGTGTTCCATGAATGGTGTAACGTTCTCTGTGGACGTTGTGCATTTTATGGGTTCCTTGTAGATGATAGTGATTACTGGATTCCTTGTAGATGATGGCCATCTTGCTTGCACATCATGATTACCCAGATCAAACTCTTCTATTGTCACTCTTCTGCAGTTTTCTGATGTTCTATTTGAACTTCTGCCAGCTTAAACCGAAGCCACATATCCGAATGCCTGAATTAACTAGGTCTGAAGATATCACAGAACTATTAGTCTCACCACCTGCAGGTCAAGTACCACATGGAATTTAGCTTCACATCCCTGGACTAATGTAAACGTGAGACACAATGGTTTAGCTGAAATTTGAATCTTCCTACAATTTTGTTACTGTGTGTTCAGTGATATCATAATAAGATAGTTTTGTTTAATCCATCATCCTTCTGTATTTGGAACAAATTTGAGTACTACACACCCAAAAGCAAGGCTCAAAGTGCTGTCTATTGTCGAACTCAGAGGAACCAGAAAGCAGATTTTTCATCTATGCACAAATTAATAATTTAGACTTAAATACAGGATCTTTTGTGGTGTGTCTGTCTGTCATGTTATAAACGTCTGACAATCTCTGATATTTTGTATGTAAGATTCGTTTGGAGACCAAGACTCCACAGCTGTCTTTCGATAAGTTCCCTCTCAAAGGTATCAAATTTCAATTTTAATGGAGGTTGCTCTAAAGTCCAGGGTAGTGCACAAAGAAACTACTGGGACAAGGCGAATCATTATATTTATTTTAAGAACTTGATGTATTATCAAATCTTTGAAGCACGCACTGTTTTGGAGAAGGAGATGGCCGGTTGTCATCCACTGTAGCACTTTACCAGCTCAGATCAGATCAGGGCATACTCACTGTCAGCAAGCTCACTGGTCTGTTCCCTGATTGCACAGAGAGAAGCCACCCAAAGAAGAGGCATCAGTGTCAGACTGAGAGGTCCACTGCAGCTTCTGCCCAGTCGTGCTCAACAAATTATCCAGATGTATGCAGTAGTGTGTATGCTTCTGGGAAGGTCTGCACTTCTTTCATGCAACCCCTGTCGGGATCCTGGGAGCCTAATGCACCATGGCCTGGGGCAGGGAGCGGCAGGCATAGCAGGTGCCTAGCCAAGCAGCATATGTGTTTCAGGTGAGACCAGGAAAAGTGACCCATGGCATGTTAGTTCAGTCAGCGTGCGAGCCAACTGAACGGCATTAGTGAACAAACAGAAGTCTAAGTGGACAGCATATATTGCTAACTATGTTCCACGTTTTTTTAAATTTTAAGAACACTGTTCTTATACTTTTTCTTTAAAAAACAAATGTTGCAAGATGGTTAATGCCGACCTTTAGTTTCCTCGGGCTGAAAGGGGGGGGGGAGGAAGCACTGGGCTGTGAAGCAAGAGAATGGACAGACAGGTAAAGAAGAAATAAACCTTTTTCTCCAGGGTGCTCTGCTCCATGAAAAATATGTAAATGTTTGGAACTGGTAATCGCCAAATCAAAAGGCTGCTTGAGAGCCAGTGTATGTTTTTATTGATGGTGTCATTTGAAGCTTATTGATAACACGGTGTTATTCTGTTTGAGAAGTACTGTATTGGTGTTACCAGTCCTGGAATGCATAGTTTTAATGGAAACCTATAGAAAAGGTCTAACCTAGGTGCAATCTGATTGTAATTATAACTTTTGAAAACACTGTAAGTAATTAAACATTGAGGCCCAGATTTAACAACATTTTGATCTCGGTTTACACAAATTAGTGCAAAGTCTTGTTTTAATCATTGCAGTGCGACACTTGCAATGGGACATAGACGCAGCTGTATGCTACTTTGGCCTAGCTGTACGCTACTTTGCACTACTTTGTGTCAAAATGGTGTCCCATGGATGGTACATGGGTGTTTACAGTCAACCACCCACTGTTTTTTACACCAATCCCTATGTACTAAAAAAAGATAGGGATTTGCATCCACAGATTATGCCTCCTAAACACAGGCACATGTGCGACAAGTTTACTTTTTTCAAATTGATTCTAGTTTTGCATGTGTGCAATTATTAGTACAGCACACATTCAAAGTTAGAAACCTTTTTAACAATGTTTACGCATAGTATTTTGTATTGAAAGAGGACCTCTGTAACACAAAATCTATACTAGAAACCACAATTATAAAGTGCAATGCTGTGTGTGCATGTGGTGCAAGGCAGCCAAATGTGCACCAGCACAAAGGGAGAGAGAAAGAGTACCTTATGTTAGTATATATGGTACTGCTCTGATCTTTCCCTTTGATACCATGCAGCAACTTCAGTTATCTGGAAGCCATGACTGCAAGACACCTTTGTGGCTTCCTGCACAGTGACCCAAGAGAAGATCAGCATCTATCATGCCCATAAGATGTGCAAAATGTTGATGTACTATTGCCCATATCTCCAACAGGTGGATCCAGGATTCAAATTAAACAGCCATAGTCTCTGAGGGATCCAGTGCCGGCCATGAAGTATTTAAAAAAGTGAATTTTAAGCCTGTGCCTCCTGAAGGCTCTCCCTATGGTGATTCATGATATCAGATCATTCTTTGTCAGCAAAATCCTGTGAAAGAAACTGTTCTCAAACTATTGAAGCAAAGCTGCTGCGGGAACAGAGTTGAGTGGCTCAATGAGAGCATATTAGGAACTATGAGTACATGTCAGAACTGCCCCAATACATGCAGTTATGACAAAATCAGAGAGGGTGATGGATCAAGCTTAGGGGATCCCAATGACACCCTGCAACACTGTGACAATTACACAGCTCCATTTCTGTGAAAAGCATAAGGCCATTGTTGCAAAGAGGGTTCCGCCCATTTAATAAGCCTGGTGAACCATGGGCACATAGCCCCAATATTGGGGCTTGCCATGGATGCCACGGTAACATCTGTGAAGTCTCAGGAGCTCTAGCAGAGAGTGTCCATGTCTAGCTCTGCCAAGCTCCATCTCTCCCTGAAATTAAGTTTAAAACTGACTTGAAGTTCTATGTAGTGTCTTTAACTTCAGACTGCATTCAATACCAAAGAGGTGCAAGAAAGAGAGATTCAAGTTTCAAACTGGATAAGTGAATGGCCTCTGCCCTGGCTTCTTTGTAGCCCTATGTTCGTATTCGACATCTCAGTGGGTTTTAGCCTGCAATTAATGAGTCGCCAGTGAAACAGGCTCAAAACTTAGTTAAATATATAAGTCCATCACCTAATCTTAACGAGGGGTGCCAACGGAAGGTATTGAGAGGGCCTAGGCCAGTTCCCAAAACAGTTGTAAACATTTTGCCTCCCCTAAGCTTAATGTTGGACAAATCTTGAAATGTTGGGCCTTCCAATAATGTGTTGGTTATAATGTGAGCTCCTCCCTTCGGATTATTACAAGTACTGAATCTAGTCCTGGATGTCGAATACATTCTGGCTGTTGTAGTCTGGACTGGCTTCCACAATTAATTCATTGGACAAACACACCTGTAATAAATGATTTGCAGGAGCAATGTCCAGAGCTGGACACAGTAAGTAATGACCTGGAGAGAAGTGGTCACCCTTGTTGGCCGTCCCAAGCAAACAGCTACACAATCTTGAAATAGTGGACAGTTTTATCAACATGTTGTCTGTCTCTGATACAGTAGTACGAAAACATTGATACCCCTAGAGATGTGTGCACAAAGGTTTGCTACAAAACCTGTCATTTTATGATTTTTTTGACATTTCATGCCAAGGGAAGTAAGATCTTAAATCAACAAATGCAAGACAAACATATGTCAAAAGTAATAAATTTGAGTAAGTAAACTATTCCAAAATGGGTTTCAACGAGGTAGGGGTTAAATGTTAATGTTAAAGAAGAATAAATAAAAATGTATTCCACCAGTTTTTTAAGTTTTTTAATTCACTTAGGCGCAAGATCTTTGGGACAGTCTAAATAGGATGACAGATCATCTTTCTGTGGGGAAAAATACAGATCAACCAGAATACATTTAGGCCATTCGCAGCACTCACCTTTGGCAATAGAATCCCTCCAGCAAGTTTGACCTAAAGCCACTTGTTGTGCAGATGCATCAGAAAGCATAGTAAAGATTTACTGACAATCTGTGTTGTTAATTTACCCGAGAGTGTTTTTCAATTAACTTGATTGAAAACTTCAGAGTGATCAATTTAAAATGCATATTACTGAATATGTTCCTTTAATACATTGTTTACCAGCTTAAGGCCAATAATAATGTTTTATTGTGGAGCAACTTGATCTGAATCCAGATTCATTAATTAGATAATTATTGGAGGCCCAGTCACATAGATGGTTTAATAAGCATATAGCAAAAATGTTCCCTCAGAGTCGAGGAGGGAAACACAATAGTAGTTTTTTTCGATCCACCTTTGCTCCTTTTTTGTGAATTGGGTGTATTTTTTCTCCCTTCCTTGATGTCAGAATTCTGCCTGTGTGAAGGCTCATTGATAATAGGTTGTGTAGCAGTATGGTTCAAAGACCAGGGTCTGTTTTTAATGTATCAATGAGGATCCCATTTGGACCAGCAGATTTTGATGGCCAAGACCTCTTATTCAGTGCTTTTGTTTCGCAGATCTGTATTTGAATAAACAGGGAAAACATGTATTGTGGATAACAGGTGTCATCAATATGTGATTTTCACTTACCATGCAGGATGAAAAGGTAATTTGCAACTTTATGAGACCAAATGCCATGACCAACTAGCAACCAAAATAGTTTAGACATCTTTGTTTTGGTTGATAAGTGGAAATGGATCTATGCAGCTTCTTGGTGAGTTGGCCGAACCTCCAGTATTTTCCTCTTATAGCACATTTTTCATTCTTCATCTTTCGGTCTCGATATGGCAAGCATTGACGTTTTAGGAGTAGTGGCAGTTGTCTATGTTATTAACCTTATGTGGATAGAATTAGTCCGTCAGTGGAATTAGAATGGGAAAATGTACAACCTTTGAAGAAATAAAAAAGAAAATTTGCTGCTAAAATTATTCCCAGTCTGTAAGCCAGTTCACTTGTGAAAGATCACTATCACTGGGCTACCCTTTTTTGTCTTGCAACAATAAAATCCTGCTTTCTAAGATGCTGGATTTTAGCATGGAAGGCACCATTTCTTCTAATGGTTCTCTGATTTATCGAGGTTAGAATTTATTTTATGAGGATTACAAGCTTTGTAATTTTTTGGTTGGAATATAATGTGATTTGTTGTGGATCACAGACACTCTCTTCCCTAAGAATGCTCTTGCAACTCCTAAAAACGGAAAAATCAGAACAATTTAGAAGGGCGCAATTATTTTTCCTAATTGATTTAGATGAGATAAAAGTAGGTCATGTTGGCTAGTTGGCAGGGAGCCTACCATTCAGTGTTTGAAATCCTAGTTCAAATACTAGTTCACACACATAATGATTTTGTGGTTGCTTGTTATCTCACTAGTCAGTAAGTACCAGAAGAGGAACATTAAAGGATGTGTCGAGAAGATCCTCAGATTATATTTTACTCCAATACTTGGATAATAAATTATTAATATAGTCTCTAATGATCATAACTGTGCTATTGGAATTATGGTATAAAGACAGTTTGGAGCTTTAATTTATTCTTTATTAATGGTGATGGAAAATATATATTCAGCAGTATCAGTTGGTTTTGTCCATTTTGGTCTATCAAACTGGTAATACTTGCTCAGCTCTTAATTTGACAATGGTAGTTTTCAAAGGTGAACTATTAAGTGCTAGAATCAATAAGCTGCCAGTAGAACATCCCATCATGCTTTTTGTCTGACATGAATCTTATATGTATGGAAATTAGTTAGGTTGAATGCGTTTATATGCCATGTTTCCTGTAGGTAGGCTACTTGGTGTTTGGCTAATGTTAAACCGTCAGCCCTAGGGTGTTTTTCCCACAAACTCTTTTCCTTGGCCTGCCACTTTTTTGCTGACATTTGTATTTGTTGGCTTTAGTACTCTGTGCATTTTACCACTTCTAACCTGTGCTAAAGTGCTTTTACTGGATCCCTTAAACATGTTAAAATTGGCTTTACAACTAATTGGTATATTTGATTTACTTTTAAGGCCTCTTGTACAGTGGGAATCCAAATACCCAGGGCCTGTAAATTAAATGCTTCTAGTGAGCCTGCAGCCCTTATTGTGCCAGCCCCTTGAGTGTAATGTAATGTAATGGAGCATGGATTTCTAGAGCACAATCTTGTCACTCGTGAGGGTATCCAGGAACTGAGTAGATGCAGGCTATGCAAGCAGATTCCATTGGAAGAGCTAGGTTTTCAGTTTCTTCTGGAACTCCATAAGAGACATGGTTGGAGTGAGACTGAGTGGAGGTTCATATTTGGTTGGTGGAAGTATGGTTGGGAGTTGAGGTAGGTGGGTACCAGTTGTGCAGTGCCTTGTAGGTGTGAGTGAGTATTTTGAACTGGCTGGGTTTCTGACTGGTAGAGCCAGAGACGTTGTCGGAGGTGAAGTGTGAAGTGCGTGTGATGAAGAAGGTTGAGTACTAGTCTGGCAGTGGCGCTTTGAATGGTTTTCAGATTCTACAGCAGGTAAACAGAGATGCCGCAGTAGGGAGTGTTGCCATAGTCAAGTCTACTTGTGATGTGGGCCTGGATGACAGTCTTTCTGGTGTCAGGGAGTCATTTGATGATCTTTTTGAGCATGTGGCGTATGTGGAAGCAGGTGGAGAAGACAACATCGATCTGATGTCTCAAGGTGAGGTTAGTGTTCCACATGATGCCCATGTTTCTGGTGTGGTTGGAGGGTGTGGGGTTGAGGCATAGTTCTGTGGGCCACCAGGTGGAGTCCCGACTGAGCTCATGTTGCCACATATCAAAACTTCCATCTTGTCAGCGTTGAGTCTGAGGCAGCTATCTTTCATCCAGGTGTAATTAAAACTATCACTAGTTGATAGATGACCTACCACTTATTGTGCTACTCACTCAATTAGCTCCTTAACAAATGTCCCAGGCCTGCCATCGCAGCCTGAATGAAGCTTTAAGCTGCCAATTCAACTGGGGTTGGAGGGTCGCAGTAATTTTAGGGGAAGGGTGGGGGGTCGCGGTAATTTTCGGGGGGTGGAGGGTTTGGGTGGTTTTAGGGGCGGTGTCACTGTAATTTTAGGGGCGGGGTGGGGGGGGTTGGGGTGGTGGGTCAGGGGTCGCATGCTGGAACCATGCATGCCATTCCATGCATGCCTTTACCAGGAATGCCTTTACAACAAGAAATCATTGTTAAGGCATTCCTGGTAAAGGCATTAGTGGTAATAACGTGGTCGTTGTTCTGACCATGTTGTTCAGGCATGGGTGGTTCCAGCATGCATTGATCCGACATTAATTAATTCTTGGTGATTTAGGCAACACATTGAGAGAGTGCTACCAATGGTTTGGAAGCATCCTAAAGCTGTATCAAAGTTGTTGTAGGTAGTTTTTACAGACCTGAACAGATATGCAAAAATGCAGAGTGCAGAACGGTCAAAGAGTCACCAAGTCACTGTAATTTTAGGGGCGGGGTGGGGTGTTGGGGTGGTGGGTCAGGGGTCGCATGCTGGAACCATGCATGCCATTCCATGCATGCCTTTACCAGGGATGCCTTTACAACAAGAAATCATTGTTAAGGCATTCCTGGTAAAGGCATTAGTGGTAATAACGTGGTCGTTGTTCTGACCGTGTTGTTCAGGCATGCGTGGTTCCAGCATGCATTGATCCGACATTAATTCATTCTTGGTGATTTAGGCAACACATTGAGAGAGTGCTACCAATGGTTTGGAAGCATCCTAAAGCTGTATCAAAGTTGTTGTAGGTAGTTTTTACAGACCTGAACAGATATGCAAAAATGCAGAGTGCAGAACGGTCAAAGAGTCACCAAGGAATACATCAATGAACAGGTCATAGCATTCCGCATAGCGTTAATTTTGGCTGCCAGAGGGAATATGAAAAAGCAACGGTCGAGAAGTGGCAGCAAGATGACTCCAGGTGACTCTAGACCTTGAGTAGCCGCTAGGCATTCTGCGTATCGTTCATTTTTGAGTCACAGCGCATAGAAAGTGCTAAGGCGTGAGGCAGCCTTGAAGTATCCAAGAAGTACTTCAACCTTCAGCTGGACAGTGACATGTGCAATTTTGAGGACCAATAAGGCCAACTATAGTATTAACATTTGGCATTTGGTATGGAGTATGCTATGTTCGGACTGGTGATTACAGCCTATACAAGAGGCAGAGACAACTGAAGAATGTCCCAAGAATATTTCAGATGTCTAAAGGTAGCTGAGCAGAAAATAAGCAATTTTAGGGGCCTTGCTCTGAGCCGCCTAGGGTATGGATGGACCCAAATTGTGTTGCAGTCGTCTGGAGGGATTTGACTGTTTTAATATTTAAAGTTGTATTCACTGGTTTCAGGCTGGCAATTACAGACTGAGAACATGTTTAGACTCCCAAAGTCTTTGCAAAGTAAGTCTTTTCTTAGCCAAAGCAGCGAGGAGCAGATGCACAGAATGCAAGTGATGGTTTCCGCACTCAGACTGCTGACAACACAATGCATTGTTTTATTCCCCCAGTCACAGAGTCAGAGCGGGTAGATGCAAGTGATATATTTCTGCTACTTCCATAGGGCATAGGAGTTAATTACTGCCCAGGAGTGTGAACGCTTCCTCAGCACTGCCAAGCCATTCAGCCTTGAGAGCCTTTTCGCTGTAATTGCTGTGAGCTTTTTGAATGTGGATTGTGGGTTTCTTACCCCAGGCTTCTGTGAGTGAAAGGTCTTTTAGTTTGACCTCGAGATGATGCTTAAACAGGGATCCTGAGCTGTCTAAATCCAGCTAATGTAGGCCATTCATGGTGTCTAGTAGGGCAATTCTGAGCATGGGGCAGAAATTTAGGAATGCGCTCCTTCTGGCCCAGGATTGCTTTATTATGTTGAACTCAAGCCTTATTTGTGCTGGCGATGCTTGCTTTGGCAGACGCAGAGCAGCTTGGTAGATTTGAGTGATGATCTTGTCTAACAATGCAGCCTTAAGTCCCAGGGTGATTTAACTTCCATAAGACTGTGTAGGAGCGACCTTTGCTTTTATCACCTGGAGTAAGGTGTCTTAGCTTCGTCCCATGAGTTTCTGGCCAAACATTTTAAGGGCTAGCATAAGGTTGTTGCCTTTCCTTTTCAATGAACGCAGGTGAGATCTGAACGACACTTGACTGTCCAGAAGAATGCCCAGGTATTTGTATTCAGCACTATGCAGAAGCCGTTCCCCACTGAGGTATTACCTGCCACAATCTGCTGATTTACTTCCAAAAATAATCGTCATAGTTTTCTTGTGGTTTATTTCAAGACTGTTCCTGATAGTTCCCCTCCCCCCCACCCCCTCCCAGTTTGGGAGGATGACAGTTGACTATGTCGAAGGCCTCTGTCATGTCAGCATTATATAGATTGAAAAGCATGGGGGCGAGTACACAACTTTGTTTCAGACCCAAGTTCTTCCTCAAAATATGCATTCTGTCTCCAGTTTGACAAGCACCCAGCTGCTCAGTCGAGCTGAGTAGGTCAGCTGTGAGGCCCCAGTCCTGCAGTTTGCACTACAAGGAGCTTCTGTGAATGCTGTCAAAAGCAGCTTTGATGTCTATGAAGCAGGAGTACAGAGCAGATCCACTCCTGAGAGCGTTGCCACGCGTTAGTGCCAGCGGCATTAGATTTGTTGTGGTACCACAGGTGTCTCTAAAGCTCCAATGATTTCTGGGGATGATCTGCCCACTGTCTGCCCAATCTTTCAGGTCATCAAGCAGGAGCTTAGCAAATAATTTAGCGTCATTTTCAATAAGCACAATAAGGTAATAATGGCTGGGATTAGTTTTAGAGCCCCCACCTTGAAGATTGGTTGAATAATTGATCCTCTCCAGGAGTCTGAAATGCAGTTTGTTACCAGGCAGGATCTGAACAGTGGGAACATTACCTTGGCCCAAAAGGAAGGGTCAGATGCAAAGAGGGCTGTTGGAAGTCCATTTAGGCCAGGGGCCTGATCTTTCTGCATTTTTGCCAATTCGAGTATAATCCGTTCCTCTGTCAGGCTGGTTTCACAAGTTTTTAGAAATGGGCTGACAGAATGTGCCACTGACAGAGCGGTGACTGTGCAAGTGTGCTCTAAAAAATGATATCCATGCGGTTTCAGTAATGTTTGCATGTGTCCCTTTCTTCCCTCCAGTTAGCATTTGATTAACCATGAACCAGAATTATTTCCTGTGTTTGCGTATATAAACGGGCCCGGAACTCATCATTATTTTTTCCTTTTGCCAGCCAAATTGATCTTCTAAAGTTAGCCCTAGTTATTTTAAACATCAGTTTTGCATTTGGAAAGAAAGCATGCCTCGAAGTTACGCACATTTAATTCACTTTGCTCTTCAAGGCCTTGTGGTTCCTTGTCAACTTGAGTCTTAACAAGGGCTCAGAAGTCTTTGTGCGGGGGTTGTACATAGTTTTAAGATTCCAGTCTCTTCAACCCATTTCATCCGCTTTTCAGTGTGAGGCCCTGAGCTGGTGGGAGGGGTAGCCTCCAACTGCAAAATGCAACATGCTAGGGCAATTTTTGCAGTCTGGGATCACTTTCAAGGCGGTCCCCAAGGGTAAAGTTACTAACGGACCTGAATAACGTTGATGAGCACAGGGTAACGTTGATGTAGGAGATGGACTTTTCTGATACTTGGGTCCAACCAGGAGGAAGGTTCCCAATATTTTGGCCATTTAGGAGCCTGTGGCCCAGGACTTCGCAGGTTGCCAAGGAGTCTGCCAGTTTGCTCTTGCGAGTTTTAGCAGGCATCATTTGTTGTGGGATATCACATGCTATATCCAGGTTGTTGACTTTCCATGCTATCGCGCAGCTCAACAAGTTTATGTTGAAATCGATACATAACAGGAAGCTAGCCAGCAGGAACTCAATTTTACCTCTGTTATGATTGCTAGGAATGATTTCAGTTCAGCCCGCTTTTCTAATCTGTTTGGCTGTATGTAAACGTTGATGATTAACAGGGATTGCCTCTTGTTGATGTGGAGGATACTAAACGGCTTGCCCGCATTGTTCCGTCAAGGGGATCGCCTCCGTAATACCATGAAAAGATGACGAAATGTAAATCTTTGGCCTGCCCATTGGGCATCCATAACTACTGACTTCGGAGGCTAGCTACTGGTGTTCTATGTAACCTGGCAGAGGGACAGTTGCTTGGGTTCAGATTTTCTGGAAGATAAAGATCTCGAAATTGCTCCACAAAGTTGTAATGTGATGGTCATCACCTTTTTGTGTGAGGCTGTAAATATTCCATGAGCATATTTTAAAGCTTGCCTTAAGTGTCTGTTGGATATCGGGGCTCTTGTTTTGTCAGCATCTGTTTTTTCCAGAAGGGCGGATGGCAGCCAGTTCCAGTCACTGAAGTTATCCTCTGGGTCTTTAGGACCCTGTGCTCCTTTTTTCTTTTAGAACTAAGAATGTGGGGGGTTTGGTCTGGCAAGTAAGCAAATTTGGGTACACTTTTGCCTTCACTGTTTAGGAAAGATCCCACAGCCTTCTAGTAGAGTTGCTTTTGCCATGATTGCTTCCACCCATGAGTGAGAGGGAAACGTAACCCGTGCAGATTCTGGTCCCCACCGAGCTCTAGAAATTCTACTGATAAAATGTTTGTAGACTTGAAGTGTTCCAAGTCAGGGATTGATTTCTGTAGCTGAATGATACCTCTTTAAGATGTAATGAGGCCCCCTTGTTTCATACTCTGGTGTCAGGATCAACTTGTAGGACTCAGGTGACTGTGGTGGGCAGGTTTGGTGACCCCAGTTGTTTGAATTTGCAGAGGAAGGGCAATATTGCGGATTAACTTTCTGACGCCTGTGATCCTTTTGCATATAAATAAATCAATGCTTCTTGATAACTGCCAGGTTTGACAGAATACTTAGTGTTAAATTGTTCACTTTTAGAAGTAGCATTGGTTGTACTTTTGGGGACTCCTGGGACTACTGTACTGTAGTTGCTTATCTGTGGGATCTTAATCTAAGTTGCGAGCATGTTTGGCTGTTGGCTAAGTGTTATCCTACCTGTGACCTGTCAGCCATTAACCATCAGATCTGGCTCACAGCGCCTGCCTGACCAAATACCTTCGTGCTGAGGTTGACGGAGAGTTAAGGATGAGGGAATCTAACAGCAGTGATGCGATTTTGTTTGAATTTTAAAATTATGATCGTGTGCATTAACAAGAGCTCAGAGACAGTGCTGGATTCATTCTCTTTTTGAGGGAGCAAAAGTAAGTTTGCCCTAAGAACTTTGGCTCCTATATTCTTGGTGGTCTTGAGAACACCATATTGCGCTTCTCTATTAGGTTGGAGTGAGACTGTAGGGTGAGCTGTAATTTGTAGATCTTTCCCTCATGCTGCATGATTAGGTAGGCAGTACTGAGTCCTGAGGTCCTGAAATAGGGTTTCCAAGGTTTGTGGCAGACAGGACAGTTTATTCAGGATGGGAGAGCATGGGCATGGGCCATGAAGCTCTTGTGTGGCTTCTGTCAGGGTCACAGCAGATTGTGCCTGCTTGATCAAGATATTCAGTGTTTCAAGCTTCAAATCAATTCCTGTGATGAGGGCGACTATAGAGCTTAAACTGCTTAAGATGTCCACTTGGGTGTCTAGTTCAGCTGAGTGATAAGTAATGGCATCTACCATTGAATGTATAGTGACAAGTGGGAAGACCACATATCAGTATTTTGTAAAGGGATTGAGGGCTTCACTGTTTGTAGGCAAAATTCTGTGGTCCAAAGTTGGATCTCTGGATTGAACGAGCAACTCCTGCTCTGGTTTCCTGAGGAGGCTCAAAGAGGTTAGTGCTGCACTAAGAGAGTTGGACTGTGGGTTGATATGAACAGACAGGCCCTTGAGCAAATTGAGTTGATGTACTAGATTGGAGTCAGCTGGATCTTACAAGGTTGGACTGTTTCCCAGGTACAGAAGCACAGTCACAATGAGGTTCTGTGTTGGGTTACGGCTATGGCAGGACCTCATGCCTTACGATACTGTAACTGCACATGCCCCCAGAATGGCCTGTGAGCTAGGAGAAGGTCAGTTCTGGTTGCAATCCGAAAACGTTGGCCATTTCCTCTTTATGTTTTTAGGGGAGGCAGGGGATGAGTGCACCTTAATTTGGGTTTTGCAGGCCAGTACAGGTGAGGCTCCCTCCTCCTACTCAGCATTACTTTCTGAAAAAAAGTTTGTGATTTGGATTGGAGAATGAGTTGTGGCATCCATGACTGAATCTGGTTCAGAGTCGCTCTGACGTTTGATGTCTGTGGCAAGAGCCATGGTCCTTCCTGACCTCATCCTTGCTTTCCTAGCCTCTTGCTCTTGGATCAGTGGCAGCGACAAGATGGTTGATTGACTTGTTACTAGCTGAGGTGGCAGGTGGAGATTTTTTTTAGCAATGAGGGTATTTTCCTTCTTCTTGTCATAGCGCAGAAAGTCAGTCGCCTCAAGCCCTTCCTGCTCCCGATGGACGGCCGGAGCTGTTGCTGCCGCCTCTCAATCGTGTTGCTGTAGTGAACCATGCCTACTCATCATCATCTAAAATTCTGTATAGTTTATGTATTGTTAAAAAACAAAAAAAACTGATGGATCTGTATAGGTGTTTTTTAATCCCCTATATTAATACCTCAACCCTCCTGTCAGACTTAGACTGGGGCCCCTGGGAAAGGATGGTTCAAGATATAGGTGGTCATTATAACTTTGGCGGTCTTCCTTGAAGACTGCCAAAGCCGCAGGTGCCAGAAGATCGCCAGCATAATATTTTGGTTACTGCTGGATTTCTGCCACACTTTGGGCAGAAATCCAGCAGTAGTGCTGGCGGGTGGAGGCACATGGCAGGTTCCACCACTGGCCCAGGCGCACCAGAAGGACACCGCCTGCCATATTATGTGCAATAATACGGAGTAATGGTGTCCTGATGCGGGGCACTGCCAATGGCGGACAACCTCCTCCCCGGACCGGGTAAGTTGATCAACCGACAGAGGAGGAGGATATGAGGGCGGCGGGTGTTGTGTGGGCAAGTGTGAGTGGGTGTTTGCGTGTGTGTATGCGTCTATGTCTGCGTGTTTGGATGGATGTGTCTATACATGTTTGGATGGGTGTGTGTACGCATGTTTGGATGGATGTGTGCTTGCATGTTTGGATGGGTGTGTGCATGCGTGGTTGAATGCGTGTATGAGTGCTGAGGTGAATGCGAGTATGGATGCATGTGAGTAAATGCGTGTATGTAAGTGTAGGTAAATGAGTGTATGAGTTTCGTGCATGTCGGTGTCTGTGTGCGTGTGCATGTATGCGAGGAGGGGGACGCTGTACCCGGAGGGGGGGTGGAGGGTTTTGTGCTTGCTGGGGGGGTGGAAGTCGTCTACCGGTGACACCGAAGAAATTCTGTGTCACCGGTAGTCTTTCCGCCAGGGTTTTCGTGGCGGTGCTACCGCCACAGAAACCCTGGTGGAAATGCGGCTCCTAATACCGCCGCCGGTCTTCCGTGGATCGCCGGGACGGAGGTGCTCATCTCTGGCCCAGCGGGTCTGACCGCCACAGCGGTATGAGTGGAGATGTGGCAGGTTGGCAGAGGCCGACCAGCCACACTCATAATGTGGCAGTCTTCACCGCCAGCCTGTTGGCAGTAAAACCGCCACCTTTGCCCACGCAGTGAGGAAACCTCCAGGGTCATAATGACCACCATAGTCTTGAAATGAGAGGCAGTGTGGTTTGACAAGACGATCAATTTTATGGTAGGTGGAAAAATTTGTTTGAAATTAAAACACTGACAGGGGATAATTTTTGGCTGAACTTAAACACACCATGACCTCTCAGTCATGAATAACCACACAGAATTTAGTAAGATTTATGATATTATTCCCTATTAATTACAATTCTAGCAGTAAGTTTATTAGTCTCAATACCAGGAAACACATCAGTAGTGTCATAATATGGCAACTCGAATACGATTTCATCAAAGCAAAGATCATGAACATTAGAACAAAGCACAATGTCAACATAAATTAATCTTAGCAGAGTATCATTAGCGCATTATTCAACAAAGCATAGATTCAGTCATTTGTCTATTTGCGTCATTCAATGAACTCCTTAACTAACCGCGAATTAGCATTAGCATGTTGGGCTTCATGCAAAACAACTTAGCAACACAAATTTAGAAAAACATCTAACTACGGTCTCTGTCAAAAGAGCAGTTGGTACCTAGAAGAAAAGGCAACAGACAATTACAATTTCATCATCATATATTTACTCTCCGTAATGGGTCAGCATTCAGAGTCAGTCTTCGTCCTCAGGATATCAGTTGATTCATCATCAACCAGGAAACTCAGCAAAATTCAGCAAGACGTGCGAATGGGCACTTCCCTCATTAGAAGGAAAAGCATAGAACGGGCTAAGCAAAGTAGAGTAAGAATAGTTCGAGGAATCAAACATCAAAGTCTTTAGGCAATGTGACAAAGTGGCTAGGTGACAGCAAAGAATGTCCTATAATGGCAGGGAATGGCTGATTTCTCCTTGTATCCAAGAATTATATTGATCTTGTTGTACAGTCCCCTAATTTCCAATTGGGCATGTTTTGGTGCATCATTATCTCCATCCAATAGTGCATTTGTCGCCTCATTGTCACCCCATAACAGTTCTCACGTAGTTTATTGGCTCCTGTGATTAACGCCTCCATCGGGTAGAATGTCAGGTGAAAACATTTAGTTTCTCAGGCTCAGTCAGTAGCTCCATTGTCTAAACCAGTTTAGGCAACCTTGTACCTGTTGCACGTCTACGCTTGCATTCAGTAAGAATGTCTCCTTGAGCAAGTTGAATCTCATGAAAAAGAATTTACTACGGTTACACACATCTTCTAGCTTCTGGAAAAGTACAGCTACATTTCCTTCAGCAAGTCAGCACATTGCATGTTAGAAAAACACATCTAATATGAAACCGGGCAGCTAGGCCCTAATTCATGCTAATTAAGGCCTAGTGATTAATTAGCAAAACCTTAACATATAATCCTTAATACTAGTATGAAATCATACATTAGTACATTAATATTCCATTATTAGTCAATTTCATTAATCATCGTATACATTGGAGGTTACTCCCCGAGGGCACATTTCACACGCACGTTTAGCAAAAGTACATGAATACATTTTTATGCAGCAACATTATACATTATTACGCAAACATTTCATGTTAATTTTGATTATAAAACTACACTCCAAAAGGTGTGTTAAAAAACCTTCAAGCATAGCTGTCAGCTAACTGAAACAAGCAACGTTCAGCAAGTACCATTTCAGTTAAAATTACTAAGTCTCAGTATGCTTAGTGATGGTGGCTAAAATCGGTACTGGCTGAAACTCATATCAAAACATGGAGTCAATTTACATCTATAATGGTGGAAGAGAGTTCTACAGGAATTCAAGAAAGGATGACCTACACAAATATGTATGCAGGGAGTGCTGAAAGCACACAAATGAAGTGCGTGCTGCATCATCCAGAAGGAATGGCAATGTCAAAGCCGAAGGCAAGAAGCGTGGGAATGTTAGAGGAGCATGGCAAGAGTGAGTTCAGCAGGAGCATGGGTGAAGGGACTGCTGCAGGAACCTAATAGGAGGAAATGCTACTCGATCCTGTAGGGAGAAAAGGAGGGAGTACAACAGTAGTGTGTATTTTGGAAGGGTATAGCATTGTTGGGCCTTTTTAGACTGGAGAGTCCAGCTTTTGGAGCAAGAATAGAAGAAACACTGCAGTATCATGAATAGAGTACTACACAAACCTAGAACAAAACAGTCACTGCTGCTGAAGAATGAAGGGATTAAATGCAGAAGGTGTTTAGAGAGGTAGGGTGCTGCAGGGGCCTTGAGAGAGGACACTCTGAAGCAGGATGATGGACAGTATTACATTGCATTCATGAATGTCTGCAGCTGGTATAAAGTGCAGGCATGCTACCATAGAACTCCTGGTGTTGAGAAAAACTGCTCATCAGATGCTGCTTGACAATTCCCTAGAATCAGAGCTCTTAAGCCTCCAGATTCATTGTGAGAGTAAAGCATCCAATCCAGGTTTTTGCTTGCAATCTCGAATGTGTAGTGCTTTTCATTTCATTATAAATTCAGGATTTGAGGTACAAGAATGAAAAGAAAAAAGAGGCTGGTGTGTATGAGATCACCAGGCTTGAAATTGGTAATCCTGAGAACTTTGGAGCAAACAAGTAGCTTCATATGAATTTACTGTTGGGTATGTCCCTGGCACTGCTTCAACCAGTTCCACTTATTGAATGTAGTTGAATATACTACAGAAGAAAATGCTATTTACAGATACAGCTGTTTCTCTGCATCGGGTCAATAATTAGATTAGTGATGAAGTGTCACTCCGGGTGTCACACAAGAAAAATGAAAATGCCATTCAGTAAAAATGCAAACATAGAAAGGTCTCAAAAAGCCAGACTTTAAACATAGTTGCCATGAGATAGCTATGCATATTTTTCCCACTCACAAAAGCTAGAATACTTCATGGCAGAAAACAAATCTACATGGTGGCCATATTGGAAGTAAACAAAATAACACCTGATGCTCCAAGTCAACAGTTAAAGTGAAAGGTACTAGCACAACAAAATCTCATTCTTAATGACTCTTAACTCGACTTTCCACTACACTATTGTGGCCACCTTTGTTTCCAAATCAACGCACCCCAAGCATCAGCTGAACTGGCAATATGGCTATTTAGCCTTATCTGTTGTGCTTCATTTTCAGCAAACGTTACTATTGAAATTACAACCTGTCTCTGCTATATATGAAACACCCTATTTCAAACATGGTTCAAACAACAGCGTTTATAGGACACCACATTTGTCAATGCAATATAACAATATAGTGGCTGCCAGTGAGGGTGCTCAGCAGTGAACACCTCTTTTGAGAGGATCCCTACCCAGCAACAATCCCTTTGTTGTATATTTCAAGAGGTTTTTTTTTTGTTTTTTTTGTCGGGTACAAAACAGTCATCATTACTTTTCTGGCAGCTTGGCAATATAGCTAAGTTGATGATAGCTGCTGCTGAGAGATGAACAGGCAGGTTTGTTTTCGAGGGTGACCCATTTGTCTCACACATTTCAAATACCTTGTATCTACTCCTCCCTCCAACCATCTTTCTAAAGCAGTACCAAGCTTGCAAACTGTATTTGCACCAAAACCTTAAACCTAGATTAATAATCAAACACCATGAAACACTCACTGCTGAACACTATCACTCCACAAACAAGGGTGATCTTCAAACTGACTTAATATTTTTCTCTCATAATTTGTTCCTTGTAGTTGAAATCATATGGAAGGACTTCTACATCTCCCGTAACTCCAACTTGCTGTTTCCCTCTCTGTGCTTATCATGACCAGTCTTCCATCTCCGTCTTTATGAGTGGCAAACTTTCAATCCAATCCACATACATCAAATTAGAATAATAAAATCTACAATTCATGACCCCTCTTTCCCCCCCCGGAAATCTTGCTACTCTACCCCACATACTCCTTCCTCATCAACTCCTCTCTCTTATGCGTGGTCACTGACTACTTACTGGACAGCATATGCCTTACTCTTCTTCTACCATTTTTTGACAAACGTAGGCTCTGTTCTTCCTTCTCACCCGCCCTACTCTCTGACTACCTTGCTTTTAATGGCCTATGCCTTTAATACCAAACTACCCTAATGTTTGTTGACAAGTTGTCTTTGTATATGGTACATTGATTTTTGTAATAAGAAAAACATGCTATATCGTTCGGAGCGGTGTAGCTACATTGTGTAAGCCTTCCTCTTGTTTTAAATCTCCATTCAAGATCACATTCAATATCACTGGCACTTTTCTTCCAACTACTAAATACTGTGCTTTACCTGTGTATTTTCAATATGTTCCTCTTATTGTCCTTAACAACCACTTCAACTTTATATTTTAATGGTTTGCAAATTCTTTTAGAACTTTCCTGAAAAGTGTTAGTTATCTATATTCTGTTGAAACAGGTTATTTTAATACTCATGCCACAGCCAATTTGCAAACAGTCAAACTAGTTGTATTGTCAAGTTTCAAATACTCCTGTACTTTCCCAAATCACTTTTTCCTATCACCCATGCCACCACTATCAATGAAAGAGATCATGCAACTAAGAAACCCATCAAATAATACTGCAAACATTTATGGAGTTGTGTAAATGAAGTATACATACGAAACAAAACATGTTTGTCTTGCTTTTTGGTTTCTTAGCAATCAACTGAAATGGTCACTGCAATTCAGCAGGAACAGACAGGGGATGAAACACCTATTCATAAAGTAAATATATTTAACAGTTGCTGTTTATTTGCGAAAACCTTAAGAGAAATACGTTTGGCATAGGGACACTTCTGTTTTCTCATGCAAAAAATTGCTTATATCATACAAAAGATAACAACTTCATCCTCAAGGTAGGAGGATCACAACTATCCAAACAATTGTGGCCTTGATAAAGCCCACATTTAATATGAAATATTGTTGTGGATATTGCACATAAACTCATTTCCTTTGTAATATTTTTTTTCCAGTTTTTCCATTTATGTTATCCATTCAATCTTTAGAGATCTCTCTGGTTTGATCTCTGTAGGGACGTTCTGCAGGGCCAATATATATTCTTTTACCTTTTTTCTGAATCCTGTTTTTTCTGGCTGTAGAACTCTATGCACTTTACGCCTGCTAACCAGTGGTACAGCTCCTATGCTCTCCCCTTTCAGCATGATGAAACTGGCATAAACCTGATTGGCATATTTAACTTATTAATAAGTCCCTAGTAAATGGTACAAAAGTGTACCCAGGGCCTATAAGTTTAACATCACAAGTAGACAGCAGACTCCAATGTGCCATTTAATACAGTGGCAGGGAAAAACAACTCCATGCCCACACTGTGTTGTCTGGCTGTGCAGTTTTCAACTGCAAATTCGACCTGTCAAACTAAATAGGACAGGCCTTAACCTCCTTTGAAATATTAGTAAGTCACGTCTAAGTACACCTTAATGTCTATAAGTGAGCGTTCATGGAATATAAAAGTAGGACATGTAAAAGTTTATTGTTAAACATGTCCTAATGGTACACAAGCCCCAAAAGCTTTATTCAAAGTAGCAGGGTTATCTATTCCATAAGAAAACACTGGGATGCAATATTAAATATTAATACTGTATTTCGGGAATGGACATAGGTAGAAAAATAACAAAAACCTATTCAAAGCTAAGTTTGATGTATAGTGAATATTAAGGAAAATTAATGTTTAGAAATTTACTTTTTCTCTTCCTAGATGCTAATCTGCGTTTTGCTCACCCACTTCTGCCAGCCCATAATTAGATTTTGAACAGCTCCGGACTTGTTACCAGAGTTGAGACAAAGGTCTTTGATGTGGAGAGATGGTATTGTGGCCTGCGGGCTGAACCCAGGAACTTAATTAACATCAAAGAGGCCTAACTGATCACAAGCAGATGAAGCCACCACCCACGCCTACCCCCTTCTTCTATCCACCTAGCCAGGTAGGCTCCCACCACAATGGGCCTATTTTTGAAATTATGGTGTCAAATCCTCTGGAGTGTCAAAACCTGCTTGACTGGTCTGCTGGGTTTTTACATACAACACTTGGGGTTCACTTTAAATGGCAGGAACAGGATGCCAAATGAATCTTGTGAATCCGTTGTCTGGTCACTGGAAAAATAAGCTTTTGTTCTCATAAACTTATTTCTCTGAATTTGTTGTAGGTTCAGAACCTGCTTCAAACTGGATTTTAGCGTTAGATGTGGAAGGGCACAACTATTACCATTGTACACTCCCCATATGCACCACCAGCCCCTCAAAGTCCTGGTTTAATATTGCTTAAGACTTTTGCCATCTTGAAAATGCCCAATGTGGTTAAGATTAGCCCTGAGATTCTTTACCCCATTGGTTAGGGGGTGCCCAGGTGTCATTTCCACCCACTAGCTCATGCCAGACATAAATGTGTCATCTCTGGGCACCCACTTCAGAATACTCCTGGTCTGTGGAAGAGCAGAAAGGAACTGAACCTGCTGTCTCAGACCTGAGAAGAGCCTACAGGACTATAAAAGCTCTCTCTCTTGTACCCAGGACAAAACTTGGACCCCATGGTCACAAGTCTGACCTGTTAAAGCTACAGGGACACAAGAAGCTACAAGAGGCATTTTCCTGCAACTGTCCAGCTGACCAGTGTTCATTGGACCTGGACTGGATCCTGCTTTTTGCCCTCTTGGAGTGTCTAAGTGCCTCCCCTGAGGTCCTCAGCTGTAGAAGTGTACCCCTGTGGTGAACTGGGACTAAAAGCAGAAGGTAAAATCTTTTACCATGACAAACCTGATTGGTGTACCTGCCCCACAGTCCATCATGGTCAATGTCAAATTGTGCCTAGATCCTGGTCTACCGTAACCACGCACTACCATTTGTACTTTTTACTTCTTGGCGCTATTCCTACCTAAAACTTTAAACATTTATATCTCTGGTTTCTCTCAATGGTTTATCATTTTTGGTGTCATTTTGTTTATTACGTTGTACTCTATTTTTCTAATGCAAACTTTTTTGTTGTTTTGGATTTCTCTGTTATTACTTTTTTGATACTACACATTGCCTGTGATATAGGTGTGTCTGCTCTGTGCCAAAACTACCAAGGGTTTAAACGTAGGGTAATTCAGTATCTATGAAGGTTCACCCTGACTAAGACTGTCATTATTACTTGAGGTTGGTAATTCGCCCTCTCAATTAATAAGACATTTGTTTTACAGTCAGCACATAAAAGTTGGTTATGACTACCACCACTTTAAGCCAGTCTACACAAATCACTTGCAGGGACAGTTAACTAGTGTCTTTTTTCACCTTTCCATGCATAGGGCTCTTTAAAGTAATACAATTTATTTGATCACATGCATGCTATTGTCATCTTTGATCAAATGTGTATGATTATCAATTTTCTTTTACATAAAGTCAATTTCAGGGTGTGTCACTAGGGTGAAATCAATGCCTAGAATATCAAGGACTCCTCATGATGTGGACAGATTTTCTACTGGCTTTCAGTACTGGAATTCTGCAACTTCACCAGGCCTAGAGTTTCAAGGATAATTTGCAATACTAAAAATAGAAAGGCATTGCCCTGCATTGTAATTATTGTATCACAATTTGTTACTTATAATTTGCAATCTTTTGTGGATACAGTGTTTCATCTTTTTTTTCATTTTTTCAAGATGAATCCTTGGCAAAAGAGTTTTGTTTGGGCTAACTGGGCTTTCCTGATCAGCTGTCATATTCTATTATTGAATAAAAAAAAGGTATCCCTCCATTTATAGTGCAGTATTCTAACTTCACTTCAAATAGCCTTGATATTGCAAATTCAAAATGATAATTCTACCAAACAAGAGTAATACATGTTTTCACGCACCTGACCTTTTCCAAATGAGGGTACAAGTGTAGCTTGATATGTCGTAAAAGCATAGATTACTCTGTAGAAATTTACAACACTCATTATCTCATTTTCTTTTTGTTTCTCTTTTACCATAATAACCTACCTCAGACAGCTAAGGAGGTTAAGACATTCATGTTACAATTATTAGTAATTAGTATTGATTTCATAGTAATAGTAATTAGTGTCTGCAGATTTTACATAGCTTTTTATAACAAGGAAGAAGTGTTTTGCCGTTCAGTGTGGATTAGGCACACTAGCTTGGGTGTTCTAATGCAGAATACATTTGTAGAGTTCTTCATATTGTTTCAAATCTTCCTTACAAAACAACTTCGATATCATTAGTATTTTCCTTCATACTCCTATAATTCCTGAATACTGTCATTATCAGACCTGCATATTTTCAGGATTTTCCTCTTCTCGATCACCATTTCAACTCCCCATCTCTAGTTTGTATGTATGTAGTTTGCAAAATTCTTTCCAGAGTTTCCTGAAATTTGTTGGATATCCATGCTTTGTTCTAAGAAGCTATTCTTTTAATGCTCTTAATATTTTCATCATCCAAACTACCTATTGTTTCAATCTTCTGTTTGTAGTGTTGTGTGAGTTAGCGATGACAGGACCCTTTTGGTTCCTGATGGACTCCATTGAACTGTGATGTTAGTGTTGGGGTTTGGTGACTAAATTTTGTGTTTAGAATTAACTTCGTCGGAAAGACTTGTGTTGTAAATAAAAAATGAAAGCATATGCCGACAAGCATTGAACATCACTTTCTATGAAGGAGATCGGTTAGTGGTGCAACAAAAGAGAAAATGTAACTCTGATGCTCCCTTTGGTACTGAACGTTTTGAGGTTGTGACTAGCAAAGGACACACGGTGACTGCTCACTAACCTGGGAAGTCCATTATGCAAGATTCTTTGCACTTTAGACATCTGCCTCAACATTTGCCAGTTCCTAATCTCAAAGATGAGACTCAATTGAGACTGCAGAGTGCCCCCTGACATGCAGAAAACAAGTGATATTGTCAGTGATCTTCAGTCCATCTAGATGCAGTGATTTTAAACGGCACTTCCAGAAGTTTTCTCTGATGTCCATCCCAAATCATGGACTCCTCAATGTGGTACAAATCCTGTTCTTGATGCATACCTTTTTATACATTAACAAACTCATCAAAGAATCAACACCTAAAAGGATTTTTGATAACATTACCAGAGAGGAAAGAAAAGCTCTCCACCACCTTCAACAGACAACAGATGTCATTATAAAACCGGCAGACAAAGGTAGTGCAGTGGTTGCCATGAAAGTATGTGATTATCTTGAGGAGGGAATGAGAGAACTGATTAATACCAACACTTACAAACCTTTAGAAACTGATCCCACAGAAGACTTGAACAAAGAAATTAAGAGCATGGTTGCAAAGTACAGGATCTTAAACCTCATTGATGAAACAACATCAAATGTACTTGTTCATCCCAAACTAAGACCTTGGAGATGTTATATGCTTCCCAAAATTCACAAAATGAACAATCCTGGCCGCCCCATCATCTGTGGCAATGATACAGCCACTGAGATACTATCTTTATTTGTCGACTTGCTCCTCCAGCCCATTGTCCAAGAACTTCCATCATTTGTTAACGACACCAGTCACTTTCTTCAGATTATTGAAAAATTAAACCAAACCAACACATTTGATGAAGACATTCTTCTGGCTACATTTGATGTGACATCATTAGAAACCAATATACCACATGATGATGGGCTTGTAGCATTATTTGAAGTTTTTAATGAAAGAACTGTGAAAAAAACACCAACAAATGTGCTTACCAACTTTGCAAGAGTTATCCTTAAATCCAACAATTTTACCTTCAATGGTAAACACTATCTGTAGATACAAGGGACAGCCCTGGGTACTCGGATGGCTCCTTCCTACACAAATATCTTCTTGGGCAAACTGGAGGATTATATGCTTGTGAGTTCTATCATCAAAGCACTGGTATGGCTATGATACATTGATGACATATTTATAATATGAAATGCAGGAAGCAGAACATTGGAGCAATTTACAGCTTTTAACAACATTATCCATCCTACCATCACATTAACTAGCAGCAAAACTGAACAGAAGAGTCATCTCCCTTTTCTGGATGTGTTACTCACTATTCATGAACAAAATATTATAACTGATCTGTACCACAAGCCTACAGATGCTCATTTGTATCTAAACTGGACTTCATGTCACCCACGTCACAATAAACTCAGCATCATCTACAGCCAAGCACTCAGAATAAGACGCATCTGCAGCAATGAAGACACTAGTAAAGACCATCTACAGGAGCTTGTTACATCATTGAAAAAGTGAGGCTATCCTCTGCATATCATTCTGCAACAAATTGACAAGTCTTTGCAGTTACCCAGGAAAGCACTTATTTGGAATACCAACAGAAGAAACAAAAGTGACAGAATCCCATTTGTGGTTGACTATCATCCATTAGCTCCCAACTAAAGAAACATAATACAACTTTTCCATTACTATCCACTTGTAGAAAATTGCAAAAGGTTTTTCCAAAACCGGCAGTCATTGCTTACCTCAGAGCTGCCAATTTACAATTGCTTATTGTGAGAGCTGAATTTAAGCAAGCTGTAACAAATGCAGGAGTTCATTGCTGTGATTCTAAAAGGTGCATCACATGTGAATACCTTTTACCAACTCAGTAACTAGCTCTGTTACATGAAGGACTTATGGAATAGGACATCATCTTACATGTCGCTCATCATGCATTATTTGTATGATTCAGTGCCAACGCCAAAGCTGTAAAAAACAATATGTAGGCCAAATAGTGAATGACCTACGTACACGATTCAGGAACCACAAATCAGCAATAATTATCAAGAACCTTGACCAGCCTGTATCCAATCACTTTAACCTTGTGGATCATTTACTATCAGATTTGAAGATTTTCCCTCTGGAAAAGGTCTTAAAGGAAGAACTACTGGACATCAGAGAAAACCTCTTGATGTACCATTTAAAATCACTGCATCCAGATGGACTGGACATCACTGACAATACCACTTGATTTGTGTTTATCCGAAGAGTTCTCATGACTGCATTGATTCCACATTCCAAATGAAATCTTCCCTCATGATGCTTTTTGAAAATCCAGCAGTGTCAGCTGTGCAGCAACTAAGCAAACCAACTTGTACTACCTGAGGAAGGCGGCAGCTGAAACGATGTAGTGGAAATATATTTTTGTTCTTTGGTGAGATCATCTGTTTGAGTCACTTCTTCTTGGATATTACATTTTCTTGTGACTCATTTCATCCTTTGGGATGTAGATTTTTGCCCTGGCAGGCTGTTGTTTTCATGTAATCCTTCATCTTCTAGTATATATATATATCTATATCTATATAGATATATAAAATACGTTTCCTTTATGCTGCCCGCCACCACCCTGAAAATCAGAGGGTGTGTCGGCTCTAATGGGAAGTCAGCACTTTCCACTCCACGTTATCCTCAAATGTTGCAACATTCTCAGCAAGAACGCTGACAGTGAAGGTACTTGCTCTGCAACTTTTAGTTAAAGTGCTCTTGTGCTCGTGCTAACCGACTTTGGTGCGTTTCGGCTGTATCCACAGCCTTGCTCACAACAAAGAGGCGCCATTTTGCTACTCATTATAAAGCGCATATGACATGGATACAATAGGCAGCAATGACAGACTATACACTTCCATAAATATATATGTTTAATATTCTGATTCCATACATCAAACATTTCAAAGTAAGTTGGAATACTTCATATTTAAATTCAACAAATGTTATAACAAATAATTACTTAAACAACATATAGAAATATATTATTTTCACTCTTTTCACTTTTATCAAAAATCCTCATTATAGTTGGGGCACAACCAGCATGAATATACAAGATTAATTATTTTATAATTTATACTTATATTCAAATTACATTACACGACATTTGAAATCCTTTCTTTCTATATTGCCCATATGCCAAGGGTCTTCTCTTCATGCCTCTGTGCAATACACCAATCCAGCCTCAGTGGGCTAAGAACTCTTAGAAAATGGTGGTTATATATCAACCTTAATATCCAATTCAGCCCATGTGGCCTGTACTAACATCCTTATCACCTTGAACTTTATTCAATAAATTATTAATTTCCATTTCTATACTACTCTTATAAGTCCCCAATATTCCGAGCACATTCTCTTTTTTTCATACCCAAGTGCAGCCTTACGCTGCAGTCCCTCCATGTCTCGCCTTAAAGTGCATAGCGCTCATATGTGACTTATTAAAGTATTGTTTAAAACCAAAAGACTCTTGTCTCTCTTCGGCTTAAGGAAAAGGATAAAAACTCTTTAAAGGTGAGTGTGCAAGTCTTCCTCAATGTTCAGTTCTCCTGTTTTCAGTTCAGCAGATGCAATCCTTTTTCTGTCTTCCTCAGGTCCAGCAGTGTTCTGAAGAAGGCGCAGGGAGGGAGGCTCTTCCTACAACAAGGAAAATGTTCCCGGGTGAAACCTACCCACTTTGATATCTTTTTTGGGGGTTTCAGCCTTTATCAATCCCACAGTGCCCTGCCCTGCCCTGCCAAAACCCAACATGGCTGAATCTTTCATCTCCTCTCTCTCCTGTGGTGTACCTAGGAAATGAGGAACTCCTCTTGCAAAGCAGATTTGCAACACGTTTTCACCCCACTAGGATTGGTGCCACTCTTCCTACTTTGATAATGGCAGCACAAAGTCTAAAGTGTAGGTGTGAGATATCTGCCTGTGACAGAGTGTGTCCGTTTGAAGCTTGTGCAGTTGGTGGGCACTTCTCCCAAGCCATTCTGTCCAGAGGTAGTCACACCTCCTCCCAAAAAAGGTCCTTTTCTTCCCTTTTGTCACCTTTCCTGGGAGCCATCCACACCTTCTAAGCAGGCTGCCATGTGACAGATAAGGATACAAATGCTACTAAAGGCTTTAGGCAGAAAACTCCACCTTTCTAAAAGTGTCATTTTCAACATAGTAATTTAAATTCCTATTAATCTGAGTCCTTGAACCATGGTCAGTCCCAGCTAATCCTAAACTGAAGTTGTGCATCATGAGGTATTATAATGTAACCCAGTGGTTTTCTATAGGAAAGTAGCCTTGCCACAGCGAAAAATTACTTTGGAGACTTTTCACTGGTAGGACATGTATAACTCAGCGGCGGATGCCGCAATAATGCAAGAGGAGGGCTGAGAGGGGGGTTGGAGGGGTTTGATAACAAGGTAAAAAATGTTTTTAAAAAAAACCTTGCATGAAAGAAGCGCAAGGATTGGTTTGAGCGGCAGTGACTCCTGCTCAGACATAGATGGCCGGCCAAACACACATGAGCACTTAGATCCACTCTCCTCTCCTCCCCCCTCCTGTGGCCCACCCGCCCCTCCCTGCACTGCTGGCTGTGCCAGAAGCAGAAAAATAAATCAATCTATTGTTTTATTTCTCTGCCTCTGGCACAGCCAGTGGGGCGATGCTCCTTCGCCATAGTGAGGAGGTCGCCCCTGATATAACTAAAGAACACATGTCCTGATTTTTAAATACCAAGCACCTTGCACAATGGGCGTTTAGTGAGTTCCTTGGTGTGACTTGTCACTATTCAAAAAAAAAGGTTTAGGCCAGGCAAAAGGTTTATTTTTCAGGGCTGAATTTGCATTTTTAAAACTGCATACTCAGGCTGCAGCACAATAGGTTTGCAGTCCTCAAGTGACATTTAATTTACAGTCCCTGTGCATACAGAGTACCATATACTCAGAACTTGCAGGTGAGTTAAATATGCAAATGAGGGATTACTCAATTCCACAACTTTTTAGGGGTCAGAGCACTTACATTGGGTACCGGACAGCAGCGCTCCTGTGTTAATAGTCCATACACCAGAAACAAAATCTGGCAAAAAGAGATGGTGTGACTTTGTTACAACTTTGACTTGAAAAATGCTAGTGAAATTGACACCTCCTCTGAAACAAAGTTGACTTGCCACATGGGCCACAAACACAGCAGAATGCCTCATTTGAGGTGGTGATTTAGAGGGCAGCATAGGTGCGAGAAGTGCTGTTGCCCTCCACTGAGACCAAGACAAATGTGCTAAAGGAGGTTGAAACATGGCTGAAACTATGTTCCTGTGAACTTGTTAGTTGGGAAGTAGTAAAGGTGACTCAGTTCTGTGCTTCGAAGGTACGCCTAAATGAGACTGACCAGATTTTCTGTCAACACAGAAGCAGCGCTCATGGGCATGCCCTTGAATGGGTCCAGGTGACCCAAGGGTAGGTCGTTCCCCCTGCCGCTGCAGCTCCTCCAGGTTCCTGAGTTCCTGAGACCCACCTCACAGTAAGTACCCCCCACCTCCCAACCCCTCGCCCTGCCCCGCGCTACTCACGCTCTCTCCTGCTTCTTTTCTTCTTTTCTTCTTCTCTGTTCTTCCTCCTCGCTCCTCGCCTGTAATCTTCTTCTGTACTCTTCTTCTCCCCGTCTTCTCTCTTCTTCTGTGTGCTTCTCTGCCTCTCCTGTCACCTCTCTTCTTCTTCATCTTCTTCTGAGGTCTTCTGCCTGTCTTCTGCCTTCTGTTCTTCCTATCTTCATCTGTGATCTTCTGCTCTTCTGTGAACTTCCGCTCTTCTGAGTTCTTCTGGACTCCTGTTCTTCGGTTCTCCTCTTCTTCTGTTCTTCCGGTCTTCTGTTCTTCTGCTCTTCTGTTCTTCTGTCTTCTATCTTCTGTCTTCGGCTCCTCTGCCCCCTCCGTCTTCTTCTCCCCGCACCTGCCCTCCTGCTCCTGCCTCATCCCCGTCCCTCACTCGCCTCCCCCTCTCTATCACCCCTATCTAACCCATTCGCTATCTACCTCCCTCTCTCCTCCTATCCACCTATCTCTCTATCTCTCTATCTAACTCCCTCACTCCCCACCTCCTCCTATCCACCTATCTCTCTATCTATCTATTTCTCTATCTATCTATTTCTCTATCTATCCATTTTCTCTATCTATTTCTCTGTCTCTCCCCCCTTCCCGCCACCCCCTCTATTACCTATTCTTCCTATCCTCTCACTCTACCTCTCATCCTCACCCACATCTACAACCCCCCCTCCCCTATCTTCAAAACCCAACTCCTAACACTCTCCCCCCCCACCCTTAAGCCCCCCTCCCCCAGCTCTTCTCACTCTACCTGTCCCCCCCTTGCGCTTTCCCGCCGCGACCTCCTGCTCGCCCCCGCCCCCCCAGCTCCCATTCGCCCCCAGCTGACCACTCCCCCCCTCCTACCTCATATGGTGGCCGCTGCGCGACCGCGCCGCTGGCGCGCCGGAGGTGCGCCAGAGGCAAGCCTGTCCGCACCTGGCCCGCGCCCAGCGCCACGACCCCTGGTCCCCAGCTCTCCCAAACCCCGCTGATCCGCTACGACCTCACGACCCTCCTCGCCCTCAACCCAGGACGCTCCAACCCCTGCTTCCAAGCTCACCCCAAACGCACCCATGGACCCTTCGCCTGCAACTCCTGCAAACGCATCTTCCACCACGCAACTACCATGACCACAAGCCCACGCGCCATCAACCACCTCAAGTGCATCCTGGTCAACCCTCGATCCGTCCACAAGCACGCCGTTGAACTCTGGGACCTCCTGGACTCCACAGCACCGGACGTCGCCACCACCATCCCCGAAGGCTACAAGATCTCCAGAAAAGACCGCACCAACCAAGTAGGAGGAGGTATCGCCATCGTCTTCAAAGACTCCATCAGCGTCACCACCTCCACCGAAGACACCCCCCTCGCTGCTGAACACCTGCATTTTCAGATTCGCACCGACCCGAGGACCACCCTCAGAGGATCCCTCGTCTACCGTCCTCCCGGACCGCGCGCCCTCTTCAGCGACGCCATCGCCGACTTCATCTCCCCGCACGCCCTCGCCTCACCGGACTACATCCTCCTAGGCGACCTCAACTTCTATCTGGAACAAAACAACGACCCCAACACCGCCACCCTGCTCGCCAACCTCGCCAACCTCGGCCTCAAACAACTGGTGAACACCGCCACCCACATCGCCGGACACACGCTTGATCCTATCTTCTCCGCCAGCAAACACGTCTTCTTCAGCCACACCTCCGCTCTACACTGGACCGACCACAGCTGTGTCCACTTCACATTCCGACGCGAGACCCGCCACCTCCGCACTCAACCCATCCCTCGTCGACAGTGGAACAAGATCCCCGAAGAGCAACTCTTCTCAGCACTCGCCGCCAACCAACCCACCCTCACCACCGACCCCAACGACGCAGCCCTCAGCCTCACAAACTGGATCTCCAACTGCGCAGACAACCTTGCTCCCCTCAAACGCACGCATCGACAGACCAACACCAAAAAACCTCTCTGGTTCTCTGACACCCTCAAAGAATCAAAGAAAACTTGTTGCGCCCTCGAGAAGGCCTGGCGCAAGGACCACACCGCAGACATCATGACCGCCCTCAAGAACGCTACCCGCGAGCACCACCGCCTGATCCGCGCTGCTAAAAAGACCTTTTTCACCGACAGACTGGACAAAAACAGCCACAACAGCAAAGAACTCTTCAGCATCGTCAAGGAGTTCTCCAACCCCAACGCCAACGCCGTCACGCCCTCACAGGATTTGGGCGAATCCCTCGCCACTTTCTTCCATCGCAAGATCAGCGACCTCCACAACAGCTTCGGACACCAGACCCAACATAACACCACCGAACCCGCACCCCCGGCCATTACCCTCAACAACTGGACCCACATCAACACTGAAGAAACCAAATCCATCATGAACTCTATCCACTCCGGCACCCCTTCGGACCCCTGCCCTCACTTCATCTTTAACAAAGCCGATGACATCATTGCCCCGCACCTCCAGACCGTCATCAACTCTTCTTTTTCTTCTGCTACCTTCCCCGAATGCTGGAAACACACCGAAGTCAACGCCCTACTAAAGAAACCTACGGCTGACCCGAGCGACCTGAAAAACCTCCGCCCCATCTCTCTTCTGCCTTTCCCAGCCAAGGTAATAGAGAAGACCGTCAACAAACAGCTGACCACCTTCCTGGAAAACAACAACCTGCTCGACCCTTCACAAACCGGATTCCGAACCAACCACAGCACGGAAACCGCCCTCATCTCAGTCACTGACGACATCAGAACCCTGATGGACAACGGTGAAACAGTCGCCCTCATTCTCTTCGACCTCTCGGCTGCCTTCGACACCGTCTGTCACCGCACCCTAATCCCCGCCTCCGCTCCACCGGGATCCAAGGCCAGGCCCTGTACTGGATCGCCTCCTTCCTCTCAAACCGTTCCCAAAGAGTTTACCTCCCTCCGTTTCGCTCAGAACCCACCGAGATCATCTGCGGCGTACCTCAAGGCTCATCGCTCAGCCCGACACTCTTCAATGTCTACATGAGCCCCCTCGCCAACATCGTTCGCAAGCACGACATCATCATCACCTCCTATGCCGACGACACCCAACTTATACTCTCCCTCACCAAGGACCCTGCCAGCGCCAAGACCAACCTACAAGAGGGTATGAAGGACGTCGCAGATTGGATGAGGCTCAGCCGCCTAAAGCTGAACTCTGAAAAAACGGAAGTCCTCATCCTCGGCAACACCCCGTCCGCCTGGGACGACTCCTGGTGGCCCACGGCCCTCAGCACCGCACCGACCCCCACAGACCACGCCCGCAACCTCGGCTTCATCTTGGACCCTCTTCTCACCATGACCAAGCAAGTCAACGCCGTGTCCTCCGCCTGCTTCCTCACCCACCGCATGCTCCGCAAGATCTTCCGCTGGGTCCCCGCCGACACTAGAAAAACCGTGACCCACGCCCTCGTCACGAGCCGCCTGGACTACGGCAACACCCTCTACGCCGGGACCACAGCCAAACTCCAAAATCGCCTGCAACGCATTCAAAACGCATCGGCACGCCTCATCCTCGACGTACCCCGCAACAGCCACATCTCCGCACACCTGAGACACCTGCATTGGCTCCCAGTCAGCAAAAGGATCACCTTTTGACTTCTAACCCACGCACACAAAGCCCTCCAAAACAAGGGACCGGAATACCTCAATCGACGCCTCAGCTTCTACATCCCCACCCGCCTCCTCCGTTCCTCTGGTCTCGCACTCGCTGCTGTCCCTCGCATCCGCCGCTCCACGGCGGGTGGGAGGTCTTTCTCCTTCCTGGCGGCCAAGACCTGGAACTCCCTCCCCACCAGCCTCAGGACCACCCAGGACCACTCCGCTTTCCGGAGACTCCTAAAAACCTGGCTATTCGAGCAGCAGTAACCCCCCCTTTCCCGTAGCGCCTTGAGACCCGCACGGGTGAGTAGCGCGCTTTATAAATGTTAATGATTTTATTTGATTTGATCCAGGTTATTTGGGAAGAAGTCTGGCTTCATGTTCTATGGAGTCAAAGGGGGTTGAGCTACGTTGAGTTCCTTGGGGCTATAGACACCAGCAAAACAGTTTCCCTACCAGGTCTACAAATGTAGGAGCTATTTGATGGGGCAAATTACAGGAACAGTAGCTTCCCCACCCATTGATTCAGCAGACCATTGATTCCAGGCTGTTGATGTGGCAGTGAATTACACAGGACAGCAGGGGCCCGAGTCCTCTAATTCCTCCTCCCAGACTACAACTGCTACAAAATTGTTTTAGTTTTGCCCGCAATGACTCATGCCTGCTGGTAGGACGCAAGATTCATTATTTCCTTCCAAGTTGACGATCTATCACATGAAACAGTTGGGTCTCACAGCTTGTTCAAAGTTCCTAAACCCTTCCTTTCATTTCTTCCCCTTCCACCTTCCTCTTGTACCAGAATGAATTTGAGAGGAGTATCTACCCAACCTGCTGTAGGAGATACATCTCTAGCTCTGCAAGGAAAGCAGCAAATGAGCACCAGACTCAAAAAGGTGATAAAAGATTGTAAGCTGCAGGGCTATCCTACAGCTACACCCACTAAATTCTTCACTGTGGAAGGACAAATTTAAAATGCTCTCATTGGCTAAGATTCTATCTGTCCTGAGCCCACGAGACTGATTGGTGTACCTGAACTTGCAGGGAGTGTATTTCCATGTACATGTCCTGCAGTCCTGGAGGCATTACTTGCAGTTCAAGGGGGGGGCAGAAACACTTTCACTTTGCCATATTCCTCTTCAGCCTCTCCTATGCCCCTCAAGTATGCACAAAAATGATGGCGGTGGTCATTGCCCATCTTCAAGGGTTAGGAGTTCCTGTAATACTGTAACTCGATGACTGGCTGTTCTAGGTTGGCTTGTTCCAGCCAGTCGTAGATTACCTCCTCACGATGGTGGAACTCTTATCATCAATGGAACTCACCATAAACAAACCAAAGCATCATCTGATTTCCTCAATGAGGCTTTCATTCTTGGGGCTGATCGAGGATTCAGTGAGTTTTCTTTCCTTTCTTCCACCTCAGCGAGTCCAAGTTCGGCCAGGGTCTTGGTGAGGATGACTGTGAGGCATTTTTTGTCGCCTGGCATCATGCATCCTCATTATCAAAAACTCAAAGTGGTACCTGTGGGCCCTGCAGGGTAACTTGAAATCCCTAGTTGCTCAGCATCATGACGGCCTCCCCGACTCCTGTTGAGATCTCACAGGAGATGACCCAAGATTTGCAGTGGTGGCTGACCAACCCCATTCTGTCCTGCGACACACCCTTCCCTACCTAGAGCTCACACTATTGATGGATGCATTGCTACTGAGTTAAGGGGGGTCCTATGGGGAAGGTATTATGTAATGTGTATTTGTAAAGCGCACTATCATCTGTGAAGGTATCCTGGCGCTGAAGGTAGAGATGAGAGTCCTTTGGTCTCCAGCACAGAGACAGGTGTATATGAATCTACCGGAACTTCAGGACATTTGTGTAGCTCTGAAGATTTTCCTGTCATCTATTGGGGAGGCTGATGCAGAGTCTCAGAGACGACACCATTGCCATATGGTCCTGCAACACGCGATGCAAAGTGGATACCTGGGTCCTGTGCCAAGAAGTTTTATGTCTCTCGAGCTGGCTACAGCAGCATTTTTTAGGAGTCAACCACCTGGATTCTTGCCAGAGTGGACAAACTGAACAGATGCTGTTTGGCAGATCATAAGTTGTGTCTGCACGCAAAAATGGCACAGGACATATTCGCTTAGTCGGGAGAACCCTGGTTAGGTCTACTCACCACCAAGAACATGCAGTGTCAATGATTTTGTGCACTTTAGTATACACAAGAGCACTAGCTCACATATTCTGGCTAGAATGGAATAAGGGAATCGTACGTCCTCCCGCCACTACTTTTCCTCCCATGAGCTCTAAAGAAGCTCAGGAACGACCCTAAGTCATCTTAATTACTCCAGATTGTGTGCGGTATTCAGAGTTCCTGAGCATGAGCATCAGTCCTCTGATGAGACTACCACTTCACTCATATGACACAGTACTCCATCCAAATGTCCTCACGTCCACATTATTAAATACACAGAGAGTAACCCACTAGTAACCCAAAGCACCTGGGTACATCTCAAAACAAAACTACAACGGCCCTAATGGTGAATTTCTTTTTTCCTTAAACACAAGCATATACGAAACAATTCTTAACGTCGTCTGACGTATTGATTCCAAAACATGTTTACTTAACATGCCGAGGAGGTACAACGATCCTACTCTCCTTCAGACGCTGAGTAAAGGAGAGTAGGAGGGGGAGTTTTCAGTCCTATTTGAAGGCATGTTAAGTAAACATATGTTTTGGAATCAATACGTCAGACGAGGATAAGAATTGTTTCGTGGACTGATTTGAATCTTTAAAAATCGACTGTGGCAATTTGTTTGGAGAAAATAAAGAGAAAATTGTATGTGTTCTCCCTTCCTTGATAGGGTTGTATGGCGATTTGGATTTTTGAATGAAGTGATTGATGCACCAGTTTGATGCATGTCATCATTTTCTCACCATAGGATGAAAGATTTTAGGTTGCTCTTAATATGTTTTGTTGCCTGATGAAGACGCGCTTGTGAGACAAAAGCTGGCCCTATTTACTTTGCCAGGTCGAAACGTTGACAATTTAGATTGAGCCTGGATTGAGTTTGGAACCACCACGGGACAATAGTGATTAAGACACTGTCCCCCCACGGAATGTGACATATATTCTGTTGTAGAATGGTCAATTGACAGGCTCTGATGTACATAATTTCTGTATAATAAATAGGATGGATTTCTTTTAACGTTTTCTTTTTCTTTTCTCTCTCACGAACACCTTTCTTGTACAGATTTTCTTTTGGTATTTTGGGGCAACAATCTTTTACAAATTTTGAATCCTAAGACAAGAAATAAATTGTATTTTTATATGAATTGGTGTATGTATATTATTTGAGATGATGAACGTTGGTTTGTGGTGCATGTAAAGGTTGCAATTTAAATGCTGACAAAACTATTTTTTTGTGTTTAAGGAAAAAAAATGTTCTCTGTTAGGACCATTGTAGTTTTGTATTGATATTCACTTCCACATTAGGCAACTGCCCACTGTACCCCTTCACCCTTCAAAAGAGGAGGAAAGGCTCCATTGTCTGGACCACAAAAGGGATTTGCGTTTTTATATTGGTCCGACTTAAGGCCCATTGAGTGGACGATCAACACTGTAGAATTTTACAGAAAGAAGAAAAGGAAGGCTGTGCATCACAGTTAGCTGCACACTAGTCAAGAAGCAGCCCCCTGAGGGTCTGAGAGTCAATGCCTCTGCAACGAACGGCACAAGTGGTGCCTGTCCTTGACATGCACCAGCCTGCAATATGGGCATTGGTCCATACATACATAAAGCATTCCTGTCTTGACAGCCAGGTCTAGCAGGAAGGAAACTTCAGCTGATTCGTTCAGAAGGACTTTTTAATTTGAGCACACTCTAGACACCCTCCACCTTTTGGAGGTACTGCTATTCTAAAGGTGAGGTTAGACGTATCTCTCAGAGGCGCAAGTTACTTATCTTTGGTAGCGCTCTTTCTGGTGGATACTCCATCCAACTTTAGATTCCTCACTGTCCACTGGCTTTCCTGTTCTGTAGAGTGGTCCCTAATATCTAAAAGGTCCCACACTAGCAATCAGCACATTGTTGCCAATAACTGCTTTACACAGCACATCTGAGGATGCAGAAAGGATAAAGACAAGAAACTGACATCAGTGTGCAGGTCTTGAACCTACATGTGAAGCCATGTACCGGTGCAAAGAGAGCACTGATGAAAAACCTCTAGATCCAGTCTGGCACGTGGGGGGGGATATACTAAAATGAAAGAATCTCCAGTTAGATACAGTATCCATCAGAAAGCGAATTTCCAAGTCTAACTAACTTGTTCTTGCTCACTGTTTGGTGTTTAAAGATGAAAAATTAGCACCCCATTTTTGTTTGGATGTCACTTTCTCATATTGTAATATTGTATTGGTACATTATGGAGGCAGTATCATTTGTTATGTATTCCAGTAATGTACAACCATTAAATATGAAAAAGTGGCAAATGTGCAGCAATCCATTACACACACATTTAGGTGGTCATTATGAACATGGCGGGTTGTCCCGCCATACCGGCATTGGAGGCTGAAATCGCCTGTTGAGGGCCGCCATCAGCAGCCCTCACTCACTGCCAGGCTTCCGCCGTCAGGCAGCCTGGCGGTGAGTGGAAACACCATCCGACCATATCCACCAGCCTTTCCCTGATGGGTTATCCCACCATGGAAAGGCTGTCGGAGGGGGTGCCCCTGCACTGCCCATGCACTTTGCATGGGCAGGCCAGGGGCCCCGGTGCAGCGCACCGTCGCGCAGGTCCCAGCCCATTAAAATCAGGCAGTGATCTGCGCGACGGGTGCAGCTGTCAATGTCCCACCTGGCCTTTCTGTGAGTCTGCGGGCGGAAACAATGTGTCCGCCTGCCACCCCACAGAAAGGTTTTTTATTTGGCCAGCGGGGTTCCGGGGTTGCTGGCGGTCAGTGTTTTGACCGCCAGCATGAACACAGCGGTTGTTACCGCTGTGTTCATAATGACCACCTTAATACTGGTTTTTCATGTAATTGACATTTTCCAAGAGAGGTAGTGTACCCTTTCTAATAGTCTTGCTTGCTGATGATACAGCTGAGAACCCTGTATTCTCCATTGATGAGTCTGTGTTCCTTTTCCTCGGAGGCATTGGCCTACCTGTGTGTTCCAGTCTGACTATGACTATAGTTGCCACTAATGCTCATTATGAAAGTAGTACATATACTATGTTCAAATGGACATTGATTCGGGAATTCCCCTTATCCCATCCATCATAGCTCAACCACCTTCTATTTGATACTAACAGGCTATGATGAGGCCAGGTAGTACAAACTACAGAAGGTACATTTTATTTCCCATCTTTGCTGCTTTCTTCCTGACCTCTGAGTCCAGTGGTAGATGGAGCAGTGCCAGGGGTACCAACGGAGTTGTAATTGCTAGTGAGAGCAGGAGGCATAAATTGAAAAGACCAGATTATCACCTTCCTGACACAATCTGAGAAACAGGTAATACTCATACCTCACAAGACAGTACCAGTATTCTGTGATCTTAGAGTCATCACAAGATGTCAACCACTGATAGGTCCCAGTAAAAATCATAACAGGTACAATGTACGTTGCAATAAATATTCTCTTTTTAGACAAATTAGCTAGACAAGTTGAAACCTGATGTCTATTGTAAGGAAAGCCCTCAAGGCAAAGAAACAGGAAAAGCCTGGTGTGTACCTGCTGGTAAAACACCAGATGAACTTTGGGCATCTTCCTACGGCTATTTCTTGGAGCACATTTACATAAAGTTAAGGAAGCAGAGAGTTGGTGTCAAGTCAAGTCAAGGAATGAGACATTATTGGGCAAAGAAGAGAAAAAAGAACTATGTAATAGATTTGTAGTCATTGTCTTGCTCCAATCATTATATTATTTTAACTCCCACAGTGTTGGACTAATGCACAAGTTAATAGGACTGTATTTTTAATCATCCCATGTCTATAATGAAAAAGTGAGTTGAGCCCCTTCTAGTAATAACACACCATATATGTATTCTCAACAGATTGAGTTATGGCGGACCTTTTCCTGATATTTATGTCCCTCATCCACAAAACTGAAAAGAGAAAGAAAGAAAAAATCGGCTTCACTAATTACCCTACCTGGAAATTAACTGTATGTATGTATGTGTGTATGTATGTGGTATTTCTATAGTGCAAACCAGACCAAAAGGAACTGGAGTGTTGTACAATTTTCAGTTCTGGCAGACCTTCAGTTCAGTGGAAGCAATTAATGCTTTTTAAGACACATGAAACACTTCTCTGGGAGAAAACAAAAAGCATGGCCTACCAACAGACCACTCTCATGAAGGCAGGGATAAGTTAATTATCTTGAACGGTGGCGAAGAACAGTGGATTGGAACAGCAGAAGGCCATTACAAACTACTGAAACACAATAGTAGTGTGTCGGGAGTGACTCAACCCCACACATGATCCGTTTTAACTAGAAAACTGTAAGTACACAAAAGGTGTGGGGAGTAGCTGGAGAAAACTGGACTATTAGGGCCTGTCCAGGAAGCGCTAGTTGGGCGCGTATTCTCCAGGTAGGGAATGGGTGTGGAAAGTGGCTGTGCTTTCGAGGGAGTTCCCTTTACGGACAAGGTGGTCGCACACACATTATAGTGACATGCTTCATCATTTGACCACCTAGCCCCACCCAGGTAAGATGATACTACCTGGGCGGACTCAACCTCGTTATTAAAAGAACTGCTGAGGGAGTGCTGAAATTAGATCTAGCTGGATAGTACAAGGGATCCAGGTAAAGAATTGGTGAATAGTAATAATAAGATTACCTTACAAATCACCTGTTTCGTTTGGGGACTTTTTAATATGGGCGTTTGTAGGTAAGACTAAAAACCAGGGTAGGGACTCTGTTGAGAATGATGACTCAAGGAGTCTAAAAGTAAGGGACCAACATGTTTCTGCCCACACTAGGAGCTGGAAGGTCTGGGGCATTCATCAGGGTCGGGGATCCCTATAGGACAAGGAGCATGAAAGCATGCTCGATAATATGGAAAGTGCTCAAATTAAACCAATATATATGTCGGGCCTACCTGAACATTTTGTTTTGGGGGGAGGCCTAAAGGGAAAATAAGGTAAACAGTGGTTGTAGGAAGTTGGCTTTGTATGCACTATTTCAAAGTAAGAAATAGCGTGCACAGAGTCCAAGGGTTCCCCTTAGAGGTAAGATAGTGGCAAAAAGAGATCATTCTAATGCTCTATTTTGTGGTAGTGTGGTCGAGCAGTAGGCTTATCAGAGGGTAGTGTTAAGCATTTTTTGTACACACACAGGCAATAAATGAGGAACACACACTCAAAGACAATTCCAGGCCCATAGGTTTTTATATAGAAAAATATATTTTCTTAGTTTATTTTAAGAACCAAAGGTTCAAGATTTACAAACAATACTTTAAATGGAAGGTATTTCACTTAGGTATCTTAGGAACTTTGAATCATTACAATAGCATGTACAGTTTTGGCAAAAATGGCAATAAGCTATTTTAAAATTGGACACAGTGCAAAATTCAACAGTTCCTGGGGGAGGTAAGTATTTGTTAGTTTCACAGGTACGTAAAGCACTTACAGGGTTCAGAGTTGGGTCCGAGGTGGCCCACCGTTGGGGCCCCCAAAGTTACCACACGAGCAGCTCAGGGCCGGCAGGTGTAGAGGTCAAAGTGGTGCCCAAAACGCATAAGCTTCAATGGAAATAGGGGTGCCCCGGTTCCAGTCTGCCAGCAGGTAAGTACCCATGACTTCGGAGGGCAGACCAGGGGAGTTTTGTAGGGCACCGGGGGGGACACAAGCAGGCACAGAAAGTACACCCTCAGCGGCACGGGGCGGCCGGGTGCAGAGTGCAAACAGGTGACGGGTTCGCAATAGGTTTCAATTTGGAGACCCAGGGTCTCTTCAGCGATGCAGGCAGGCAAGGGGGGGCTCCTCAGGGTAGCTACCACCTGGGCCTGGGCTAGGAAGAGGACCGCCTGGTGGTCGCTCTTGCACTGGAGGTCGGATCCTTCGGGTCCTGGGGGCTGCGGGTGCAGTGGGTTTGCCAGGCGTCGGGTTCTTTGAAGCAGGCAGTCGCGGTCAGGGGGAGCCTCTGGATTCCCTCTGCAGGCGTCGCTGCGCGGGCTCGGGGGGGGGTCAACTCTGGCTACTCACAGGCTCGCAGTCGCCGGGGAGTCCTTCCTGTAGAGTTAGTTTTCCGCAGGTCGAGGTGGGGGCGTCGGGTGCAGAGTGGAAAGTCTCACGCTTCCAGCGGGAAACGTGTGGTATTTAAAAGTTGCTTCTTTGTTGCAAAGTTGCAGTTTCTTTGGAACAGGGCCACTGTCCTCGGGAGTTCTTGGTCCTTTTAGATGCAGGGTAGTCCTCTGAGGCTTCAGAGGTCGCTGGACCCTGGGGGACGCGTCGCTGTTGCAGTTTTTCTTGAACTGTGGAGACAGGCCGGTAGGGCTGAGGCCAAAGCAGTTGGTGTCTCCGTCTTCTCTGCAGGGCTTCAGGTCGGCAGTCCTTCGTCTTCAGGTTGCAGGAATCTAGTTTCCTAGGTTCTGCTGAGCCCCTAAATACTGAATTTAGGGGTGTGGCTACTGTCCTTGAGGGTGGCTACACCCTATTTGTGCCTCCTCCCTGAGGGGAAGGGGGCACATCCCTATTCATATTGGGGGAATCCTCCAAAATCAAGATGGAGGATTTCTAAAGGCAGGGGTCACCTCAGCTCAGGACACCTTAGGGGCTGTCCTGACTGGTGGGTGACTACTCCTTGTTTTTCTCATTATCTCCCCTGGACTTGCCGCCAAAAGTGGGGGATGTGTCCAGGGGGCGGGCATCTCCACTAGCTGGAGTGCCCTGGGGCATTGTAACACAAAGCCTGAGCCTTTGAGGCTCACTGCTAGGTGTTACAGTTCCTGCAGGGGGAGGTGTGAAGCACACATGGGGTCAGAAACTCGTCTCAAAGCAGCAGGCTGGCACAGACCAGTCAGTCCTGCACTGAACAATTGGATAAAATACAGGGGGCATCTCTAAGATGCCCTCTGTGTGCATTTTTTTATAAATCCAACACTGGCATCAGTGTGGGTTTATTATTCTGAGAAGTTTGATAATAAACTTCCCAGATTCAGTGTAGCCATTATGGAGCTGTGGAGTTCGTTTTTGACCAACTCCCAGACCATATACTTAATATGGCCACACTGTACTTACAATGTCTAAGAATAGACTTAGACACTGTAGGGGCATATTGCTCATGCAGCTATGCCCTCACCTTTGGTATAGTGCACCCTGCCTTAGGGCTGTAAGGCCTGCTAGAGGGGTGACTTACCTATGCCACAGGCAGCATTTTGTGTGCATGGCATCCTGAGGGGGATGCCATGTCGACTTTGCCTTTTTCTCCCCACCAACACAATCAATCTGCAATGGCAGTGTGCATGTGTTAGGTGAGGGGTCCCTGAGGGCGGCACAACATATACTGCAGCCCTTAGGGACCTTCCCTGGTCACAGGGCCCTTGGTACCACTGGTACCTTTTACAAGGGACTTATCTGTGTGCCAGGGGTGTGCCAATTGTGGAAATAATGGTACATTTTAGGTGAAAGAACACTGGTGCTGGGGCCTGGTTAGCAGGGTCCCAGCACACGTCTCAGTCAAGTCAGTATCAGGCAAAAAGTGGGGGGTAACTGCAACAGGGAGCCATTTCCTTACAGTGGTGAAATGAAGGTGCCACTTCAATCAAAAACACACAGCGTACAGGGTGTCATAAAAATGCCGTGGATGTCACACGCAAACACATGCAGGAGAAACTGGGGACCAAAAGGCAGGGGAGCCTAAAGAATTGGACTTACCCCGCGAGAAAAGGTGGGTAGCCTCTGGTCTGGAAGAAAATGGAGGCGGTTGCCCCTTATAGTCACACTCTATGGGAAAGACGGAGCATAAAAACTAAAAGAGCGAGGAGCTGAAGGAAGGCCATGGCAGGTAAATTAATATGAAGTAAGGAACCAGTATCAGTAGAGTAGATAAGTCTATTTGCGCAATGCTGGGTTGATACACATAATAAATATTCAATAAAAACGATTAGAGAACAGATAAGCTTGTTTTGGAGCTAATCTCAGGTCAAAGAATGCTGTTCTTAGGGAAAGAAACACTATTCTAAAATGGGAGAATCAAAGGGGGCCCCCCTGGGGGGGTTCAAAAACTTACAACTCCAAAGGATCCAACCGGTAGAAGCACCTACGGCTCGTATTCCAGCCGGTCGAATAATGCATTGAGGGACTGCTGGGTATTTAAGGACCAGGCAGGTGCCAGTTAGATGCCAATTAGTCAAATTCATCCCAGCTGATATGGTGCACGTCCACTCGCCGCTTGGGGCTGAAAGACCGGAAATTACTACGAGACGCTGTGCGTCTAGTCGGGCCTCGGAATGCCGGAAATCGTAGTCCCCGGCCTCCGAGGATCGTGTGTATTAGCGGTTGCCGTAGCAACCAGACCGATCGCGCGCTCCGCTTCGAATCAGAGGAGACGCACAGTCTTGTACTCCTCTAGCAGAAGGGGTGGGGGGAAGGGGGAAAGAAAAAGGGGAAGGAGGTTGTAATGAGAAGACGACCCGTTACAGGAGAACAAAGGTGGGGGGTAGGGTGGAGGCGGGAAGGAGAATAAAGGGGGTGAAGAGCGAACAAAAGATAAGGCAGGAGAAAAAGAAATGGGGTCAGAACAAAAGGGGGGTTATTAGAAACAAAGGGTGGTGAAAGGGCGGGGGGAGGGGGAAGAATAGAAAAAGACGAGGGCGGAAAGGAAAGAGAGAGAAGGGAAAGGAGAGTCTACCTGATGGTGGAACTGATGTTGTCATTACAAAGCTGACCACTGGATATTGTTGTTCAGTCCCATGGTGTCTGTATGTAGCCTCCACACCCATCTCTGTTCATGAAACAGTAATTTTTGCTTCAGGTTCATGGTTGGATGGTTGAGTTTATCGATGACGCACCACTCCATGTCGTTGGGATTGTGGTTAATGGTGATGGAATGTTCGGTGTTCACAGATGCGTGTACCCACTCTCCTGGTGGTCATGCCAATATATATGAGTTGGCACGGACACCTTCTCATGTAAATAACGTTCTTGCTGTTGCAGTTGAAGTTCCTCAGTTCCCATGGTGTCGGTAGGCCCAATTCTAATTTGAGGGTCTCTTTGTGAATTGACAGACACTGCAATTCCCACAGGGAAAGTGTCCTTTCTGTGGTGGTAAGTCCCATAAGGTCCCTTGCTTGTTGACAGGGGGCCTATCTCGCAGTCGAGTATGGATGATCATGTTGCGAATGCTTTTGGCTTTTTTGAAAGAATTGCAGAGGGTTTGAAGGGGAGGCCTCCTGAGGTTAAGATTTTCCAATCCTCTTTAATTATCTTTTTTACTGTATTGGATACAGGATTAAAGGTTGTTACACAGATTATACTGTCTTTATTATCAGTTCTTACCGAGGGTTGCAATAGCATGTCCCTATGACTTGAGTGAGTTCGCTTTTCGGCTCTTCTCGTGAGATGTGCGGGATATCCTTTAGCCCGTAGTTTATTGGTAAGTTTCTTGGCATGTGTATTGTAATCTGTTATTTCTGTGCAATTACGTCGCAGGTGCAGAAATTGGCCCTTGCGTAGGTTCTCCTTTAGAGAGCGTGGATAGAAACTTTGGAACTGTAGTAAATTGTTCCTATCAGTCGGTTTGTAAAAAACTTCTGTCTTTAGGAAGCCACCTTTTTCCGAGATAAGGAGGTCAAGGAAGGAAATTTCTGAGTTACCTATAGTTGATGTAAATATTAAAAAAGGATTTAAAGCGTTTAACCAGGTCACAAAAGTGGTTGCTTCTTCCCTTGTGCCTTTCTAAATCAGGAGGAAGTCGTCCATGTAACGCTTCCATATCCTGATTTTGTCATAGTATGGGTTTTCTTCAGTTAAAACAAATTCTCTCTCGAAATGATCTACATACAAACAAGCTAGACTCTGGGCAAAGGTACTGCCCATCGAGGTCCCATGTACCTGGAGGTGGAAACATTTATTGAATTAAAAAATGTTTCTTGTGAGTACTGTATGTGCAAGATGTAAGACAAACTCTGGGGGTGTCATATAGTCCCACGTGCTGTTATTCAAAAGATTGCAAATGACTTCATGGGTAGCTTCCTGTGGAATGTTCGTGTACAAGGACTCGACATCTAGAGTTATCAAATATTCATTTTCTTTGTCAAATTCTAGACTATCTAGTAAAACAAGAACCTCTTTGGTATCTTTTAGGTATGTTGGTATTTGTTTTACGTATGGTTGCAGAAACCAATTGCAGAATTGCGAGAGAGGTTCGAGGATAGATCCTATCCCGGATACTATAAGCCTCCCTGGAGGCGGATGCTTCTTCTTATGTATTTTCGGTAGAATGTAGAAATATGGTATTTTAGGATTCTCTTGGTTAAGGAAGTCTGCCTCATGCTTAGTGATCTATCCATTGTGTAGGCCTTTAGTTATTAAGAAGACTATTTCTTCTTTGATTTCCGGTGTTGGGCCTCTAGACAGTTTTTTGTAGTGCTGAGTGTTCTCTAATAGATGTAGGCACTCTTCATTATACATGACTGTTGGCATTATTACTGTGGCACCTTCCTTGTCTGCTGGTTTGACAGTTATCGAGGTGTCATTAGTAAGTTCTTGCAGGGCTACTATTTCCTGGGTACTTATATTATGGAATACCTCAGTGGGATTCTGTTGTAAGTTATATATTTTTCGACCCACTGATTTCTCAAAGGTCAGCACTTCCGGTGGAATTTAGTGACGCAGGGGAGTAAATCTCGATTTTGGTCGTAGCCCAGTATTCCTGTCTTGACCTGTGTTAGTATCAGGACAGTCCAGGAAGAAGGTCTCAAGTCATATTTTTCGAAAGAATTCTGTTATTTCGATTCTCAGCTTCAAGATATCTAGTTTTAGTGTGGGAACAAAACCAAGGCCCTTCTCCAGGGCTTTTAGTTCAATGTCTTTTAATGTCTTTTGACTAAGGTTGATCACTGTGGTTGATCTAACTGCTATATTTTGCTTGTGCTGGGTGTCTCGCTGTCCGATTGTTCCTCTCTTGGTTTCCAGCTTACTCCCTTCTTCTTCCCCCTCCCCATTCCTGTACCTCTTCCTAAAAAAGGGGCGTTAGGGTAGGTCCAGGGTACGGGTGGTGCCGGGTATAGTGGGGATTGGAATTGGATGGGAGGCCCATAGTGGGGAGGCCATCCCCATGATTGCGTATTTAACGGGGGAAACTGGGAAACTATGTATAGATGATTCCATCTATTCCTAGGGGTGCCCCGTCGTCCATGTCTGGGGCGTGATGTTTATATGGGGTCTCTGTCTGAATCAGAGCTTGTATACCCTCCTGAGGAGGTATCGGACGGTAGGGAAGATTTGGCGACATAATCTTACTTCGAGTATGGGTATACTTTCTCTAACGCAAATTTTTTCAGGTCTTTTTGAAATTTTTTAGATTTTGTGTTGGGTTAGATAATCTTTAAATTCATTGATTGTCTTATTAGTTTCTTCTAACTTCTTTTTGAAGGATGCTGTTGTCAATCCTTTTTTAGACTGTTTTCCGGTGTCTTTATTTGTATTACGATCAGATAATCTGGTTGCTGTTTTTATAATCAAGATAAGCCAAACTCATGTACATTTCCAGGCTATCAAGGACCAATCTTTTCTGAATTCCCTATCTTCTAAGAAGATTCAGGGCTCAGTGGCCATGAGCAGTCCATTCTGTGCCGCGTTGTTACGCAGGTATTCCGTTAGGACAGCGCCATGAAGGATTGTTTTTATCTGTGTCCTCTTCAGTTCTAGTAAGGTGTCCCAGTCTCGCATTTGTGCTGTTGTTTTTAGTTAGTGAGGAGTCCCCTAGTAAAGATGGTGCAGAGAGGATGGCCTGGAGTTCTTCCTCATCGTAAGCTATTCCTTCTGCCATGGCTTGAAGCCTGTATAACTGATGCTCTTATTAGATGCAATAGTTATTGGTTTAAATGTTACAAACACCACACTTGGACATCATACAGAGAGCACTGTAGCATGATGTAAGTTAGGATGATCAACAGTGTTGAATGCATCAGAGTCCAAGGAGCATCAGTATAGGACAGAAGGGATTGTGATGATCCAATGTGATTATGTTGGCAACACTGTGAGAGCAGTTTCTGTTCAGTGTAGTGCACATAATCATAATTGCAGTTCATTGAGCAGATTGGCAGCTGAAAAGTATTGGATAAGGAGATTAACCAATGCAAATTTCTGAATTTTACAAGTAAAAAGAATGTTCAGATACATGGCTGCAGGCGGAGGGCATAGTGGGGGACCTATGGATTGTTTACTAAAGTTAGAACTTCAACATGATGATTATGTACAAGATATGAGGGAGTGGTTACATAGAGTTAAGCAAAGAAGCACTTTGTGGCCAAGGAGTTTGATCGCCTGTCAGCTGAAAGAATCAGAAAGGGGGTAGGAAGGATTTGCTGCCATAATTATTGTGATATACTCCATACATAATGTGTTGATGAACTGCTAGTCAGCCACAGAGTGGGTAAGGGGTTACTTGGATGTTGTAGGGGATAGTAGCTTAATGAGTAGTATAATGATAATTCTTCTGAAAGTAATTCATTGAACGCTTACTCTTCTTGCTAGTTACCAGGCCCTGTCTGAAGGCTTGCTTTCTCCTGCAGAGCCTCGCCCATGGAAGGTAGGATTCCTGCTGGAAAAGATATAGCCTCTTTAAAATATTGTACTTGTTGTTGGTCCTAGTCCTTTCCCAGAAGGTACAATGCTAAATACAGTGATCTTGGCCCCATTGTAGCCTTGTAAAAACTAATCTGACAGGCCATGTTTTACTTTCAGTATGAACCTTATACAAGTATTTGTTGGAAATTGAGTGGGTGGTCTGAAATGACTGTTTCCAGATGTCATTGAACTATAAAAAGTATATGTGATCCCAAAACATGAAGGAAAAAATGTATGCTAACACCAGTAAAAACTACTATTTGGGTTGCAGAAGGGGCTAACTTAACAATACGGCTACATTGGCACAACAACTTTGTCACAAGCACCCCAGAAAGTCTAACCCAAGACTTCAACTTTTTTCACCTAAAGGTGTTGGAGTGATACCAGCACGTGTTACTTTACTCGCCCGATATGCTTAACTCCCTTGACTGTAGCAGATCACAGTTAAGATTTCAGGAGACTCTTTTTCCCAAATCTTCCAAAAGCACCAGAGATGACAAGGCATTTGGGGCCAGATGTATCTATTTTCCCAATAGCAATTACCTAATTGCGATTTTTTGTGAATCGCAATTAGGTAATTGCTTTTAGAATGTATGAAACTCCAGGAGTTTCATTAAGTGATTCCCAACGGCTCGCAATTCGACCTACCTCATTAATATTCATGAGGTAGGTCGCAATTTGTGACCCATTGTGAATGGCTCAGCAGACCACAATGTCTGTGATTGCTTTTAAATAAAGCAATTTTTTTGTTTTTTAAATGCAGCCCGTTTTCCTTAAAGGAAATGCGTTTATAAAAGAAAAATTAAAAGTTTTCTTTTAATTTTTTAAGAGCAGGCAGTGGTCCATCGGACCACTGCCTGCTCTTAAAAAATGTTTTCGCATGCATTCACAAAAGGGAAGGGGGCCCTTGCGGACCCCTTCCCGTTTGCGAATGCCTGACCAGCTACTTGAAGTAGGCAGTAAAATGCAAATGTTTTGCAACCGCATTTGGGTCACAAAACATTCTTACATAGTGCTGCAATTTGGTATTAGGAAGAGACACCCTTGAAACGCTCTTTCCTAATACTGAATCGGAATGTAGTCACAATTTCAATTTGCAATTCGGTAAAAAGTTACCGAATCGCAAATCTGAATTAAGACATACCAAAATTAATTTTTGCGATTGCAAACGGCCCAACAATTGCAAAAATGCATGATACATGTGGCCCCAAGTCCATAATGTTTGAACATCGCAGACATTCTGGATACGTTTCTGGATCTTGTTTGAGATATAAGATCCATTATCACTCCATGTGTTCTGCCTTTCTCTTTCAGCAATGGAAAGCGATTGGGTCCACCACTCAATGGTTGATGCTTCTTTGGGACAAAGACAGCTGATTGTTCAGAGACGGTCAAGCAGAGGACAACAACTTCTGAATGCACAGGATACCTCCTCTGTGCATGATTCAATGTACACTGCCATAATACACAAGTCTCAACATAGACCATGCTGACTTTGCATTGACACACTTGTTATGTATTGTCCATTACCTTGTAGTTTCAATAGGAGCTTTCAAGCTATGATGTAATGTGAAATAAAGCACTTATATTCATAGGCACCTTCAATTCTTGAATGGGTAAATGTTTTTGTAACTGTATTTATATAGCACTTACTACTGCTGACAAGGCGTCAAAGCACTTTCCGGCGAGTAGCACACTACTCCGAAACCCAAATGGGTTAGTGGTGGATTAGTATGGGGAAATATGAGTTAATCTTAGCAGTGGACATCAATCAATCAATAAATCAATCAGGTACTTATAACGTGTGGCTTATCACCCGAAGGGACTCAAGGCCCTAAGGGGAAGGAAGTCAATTAGTCGAAGAGCCAGGTGTTGGGGTCCTTCCTGAACTGGTTCATTGCCTGGGGTGGAGAGGCAGCGTGTTCCAGGTCTGTGCCGCAAGGTAGGAGAAGGATCTTCCTCCAGCTTATGGATCCTTGGGGTGGAAGCGAGGGCCAGCTGGAAGGAGCAGAGCTGTCTGGCGGGCGTGTAGAAGGACAGGCAGTGGTTGAGGTAGGAGGGTCCGATGTTATGTAGGGCCTTGAATGCAGGTGTGAGGAGCTTGAAGGTGATTTTTTTGTTGACCGGTAGCCAGTGGAGATCTCTCATGTGTGCGGTGATGTGGTTGTGGTTGGGGATATCCAGGATGAGTCAAGATGCGGTGTGCTGTATTCTCTGTAGTCTTGTTTAGAGTTTCTTGGTGATGCCGGCATAGAGTGCGCTGCCGTAGTTGAGCTTGCTGCTGACGAGTGCCTGGGTGACTATTCTTCTTGTCTCGAAGGGGATGCATTTGAAGATGTTTCAGAGCAGGCGAAGCATGTGGAAGCACGATGATGAGACGGCGTTGACATGGCGGGCCACTGAGAGTAAGGAGTCAAGGATGATGCAGAGGTGGCATACGTGATCGGTGGGTGAGGGGGGACCGAGAGCTGTGGGCCACCAGGAGTCATTCCAGACAGAGGGGGTGGAGCCCAGGATCAGGACCTCAGTCTGGTGAGAGTTGAGCTTGAGACAGTTGTCTTTCATCCATGCGGCGACTGCCTTGATTCCGTTGTGGAATGGATGTTGATGGGTTGTCGGTGAGGGAGAGAATCAGCTGGGGGTCTTCGAAGTAAGATACGATGTTGAGACCATGGTGCCTGATGATTTTAGCGAGCTGGGTCATGTAGATATTGAACAGGGTGGGGCTTGGGGAGGAGCTGTGGGGGATGCCGCAGCTGGTCTCCATCGTTTTTTAAGTGAACCGTGGAAGCCTTACTCTCTGGGTTCGGCTGGTGAGGAAGGAGTGGATCTATTTGAGGGCCTCGCCGCGGATGCCGGAGTCATGTAGTCTGGTGCAGAGGGTGGTGTGGGAGATGGTTTCAAAGGCAGCAAAGAGGTCCAGGAGGATGAGGGCTGCTGTTTCACCACGGTCGAGGAGGGTGCGGACGTCATTTGTGGCTGTGAGAAGTGCGGTCTCTACTGTGGTGGCTCCTGAATCAGGATTGGGAGCGATCCAGGATGTGGTTGGTCTCGATGAATTTGGTGAGGTAGGCATTGATTGCCTTCTCGATGACTGTGGCTAGGTAGGGGAGCAGGTAGATAGGTAAGTAGTTTTTCAGGTCCGTCGGGTCAACGGAGGGCTTCCTCAATAGAGGGTTGATCTCTGAGTGTTTCCAATCTTCCGGTAAGGTGGCGACCTCAATGGAGAAGTTGATGGTGCGCCACATTTCGGGGGCGATGGTGATGCTGGCTCGGTTGAAGATGTTGTGCGGGCAAGGGTCAGAGGGCGCCCCAGAGTTGATTGATTTCATGGTCTTGAGGGTGTCTTCCGTGGTAAGGGTTGTCCAGTGGTGGAGTGTTGGCAGGGGGTAGAGTCTTTTGGTGCAGTGGCAGTGGGGGGGGGGGTGCATCTTGGGTGGTGAATCCATCATAGATGTCTTGGATCTTGTGGTCTAAGAAAGGGGCAAGGTTTTTGCAGAGGTCGTGGGAGGGTGGGATGTCTGTGCTGGGCTTGGTGAAATCTTTGACCGCAGTGAAGTGTTCCCTGCTGTTGTGAGCATTGGCGTTAATGAGTTCCTGAGTTCCTGAATGGCTGATTTTCTTGCTGTTCTGATGAGGTGATGGTGTGTAGTGACGGCGGTTTTGAAGGCTCTGTAGTCTGCCGTTCTCTTGCTGCTTCTCCACTTTCTCTAGAGTCGTCTGCAGGTGCGCTTGGATTCTTGGAGGTCAAGGGAGAACCAGCTGGTTTTCTTGTGGTGTTGATTGATGGAGGGTTTCCTGAGGGGAGCCAGAGTGTCGGTGCAGTCTGAGGTCCATTGGTGGAGGTTGCGGCCTGAGGCGTTGGCGTCCGTGGTGTCTGGTGGTTGGGCGTGGCAGAGCACTTTGGTGAGTTGGACTTCGGAGACCTTGAGAGTCTATTAATTGGATTAAATTGGATAATGAAGGGATAGAAGAGGGAACCGTCTAGAAAGTGTTATTGGGAGATCACAGCAGTAAGATGAGGTTTTGGATGAGTAGCAGGAGAGATGGAGGAGGGAAAGGTCTGTAGAAATATATTAGGGAGAACATTGGAATGAGTCAAAGGAGGAATACTTGAGGGAAAAATTGGCAAAGGGGTGTTTGAAAAGGGTTAATTTGGAGATCATAGTAGTAGAATAAGATTTGGGCATGAGTCAGAGAGTGGAGGTACAGCATGTAATGTGAGAGGTGAGACAGTAGTGGATTGGAGAGAATGAAAGTTTTTTTCTCTTCTACCATAGGAGTAAATTAATAAATATACAGACACATGGCTACATAGAAAGGACATTTATGTATAAGGAAAGCAATGTATTGAGATTTAAAGATGTATTGCATAAACTCAGACTTACACGTGTTTTTTTTTAAATGTTATCTTTTCCTCAATGTTTCAATAGTGAAGCGATTGTAGATAAAATGTAAATGTGATAGATAAATAAAACAGAGACTCACAAGCATCTAATCAAACAACTTATATAAGAACTATGCACTGACCTAGAAACATGTTAAGCATAGAATATCTATATATATATTTATGTATGTGTATATATATATATATATGTGTGTGTATATATATATATATGTGTGTGTGTATATATATATATATATATATATATTTATTTATGACCTTAAGTAATACATACATTTGTTAAGCAGACCTAAAGAATATATATTTTAAAACCATAGTAATTATACGTATTTGTACAAAGAAATACACATAACTAGATACATGCATACATACCATCAAATTATAAATGGAAAAAGTGTAGCAAATGAGTCATGCCCATTCAGCAGGACAGTGGTAAGGAGGACGTATGTAGCTGGTGGTCAATTTTAGAGCACACTGTCACAAATATATTACGAAAGCGTGGCTTGCCAGCACACATTTATAGATGCACATTTTCAATTGAAATGCTCACTAAATTTGCAAAGTCGTAAAGTTTTACTGATAAAATTATATAGCGCACCAACCATGTGTGGAAATCACGTTTGAGTGAATATCCACGTGTGCATCTTCAATTGAAGTGTCTTGATTTGTTTTCTTCCTGTTAACATTTTTGTTTCATCATGCTTCAGATTTACAAAAAATGTGCTTAATTTGAACTCTCTCATTGCTGATACATTGTGAAATATTTGTACAGTTCATCTACAGATATTTAACTGTGTTAAAAAATGTAGACCTTCTACAGCCTTTTGTTTCAAAATCTTGTACTTAAACTTTACAATGTTCTCTCCCCATTTGCAGTCAGGCAGCTAAATGTAAACAAAAATCCCCATGTTAAAAGAATAAATAGCAATTTGTCGAAGGCATAGCCTGACATCTGATGTCTCTTTGAACTCACAGCAAACTCAACAAGATAAAAAATAAGTTTAAAGGCATCCACCTTCTGAATCCTAGCATGGTTATTTTGGGGGTGCTGCAGCTCACCACAAACTCTTACTTCTTGCATCTGTGGATCTGAGGGCACGTGAACTTAGAAAAACAATGAAATCTTCCTTCACCCCACTTATTAGCCAGTAAAAGCACACATTATTTTAAGGTTGGGCAATTTTGGAGACAGGTTTTTTTGGTCGAAGCACAATGTAATAATAAATTCCCCCTCTCCTTTTGTTCAACTGGTACTCACTTCTGCTGTTCACAAGCGGTTTTTTATATGACATGTCTTATTCATCATCATCATAAACATCTTTATTCGGGTGAGATCAGCCATAAACGCATTCAAAACTCATACGAGAATATAGCCAATAAGTAACAATTAAAATATAGAATTAAAACACTAAAAACATGTACAAAAACATAAATACAGTCCAGGTTAAAACAGTTCAAGCACCAAATAACAGTGTGTAGGCTAATCAGGGAGCATAGAAATCCTTGCACACATTGTGGCTTGGAGAAGTAGCTGAACATGCCTGCATATTTCTTCATCTGCCATGCTCAATAAGACATGATAAGCCGGCAGGCAGATCTGCTGGTTCCTACGCTTCTAAAGGGGGACCTATATTCTATAATAATCACATACAAAAAGAAAATACAACATAGTCCTCTTATGTGCATTGCGACATGGACACGGTATGGAGTCAAGCCTTGATTGAAATCCAGAGGGGAATCAAAGAAAATATTTCATTATTCCTGCCTGGAAGCTAAATAATACAACTCTGGGCCAGCTCCTGCCAGTATTCCATAAATAATTATTAAGAACATCACCCGGATTATAACATAAATATGTTTTTACACTTGACTTTACTGCCCCTACCCACAACCTCTCTGCTTTAGCACATTCCAACAATAATCCTTGGACACGTCGTCTGCCCCCAGGGACCCCTAATGTACCATCACGAAAAAGATCACCCAAACCAATTGCCTCCAGGGACTGTCTGACGCATGCTAGGCGGGGTGTAGAAGGCCTCTATCGCAGGCCAGGCAGTCAAAAAGTGTCTCTCTGGTTAAGACTGATTTGTCAGATCTCCAAACAGGCAACCATAAGAGTACCAGCCTAAAGTGAATGAAGTCGCACAAATAACTCATGCCAAGTTCATTATGGCATATAAAGCTGAAGGTGGTAGGAGGCAAGGAGAGCATTCTTTGACAGACGTCTTATTGAAAGTGGAAGCTGAAGGCTGAACAAAGCAGCGACCTGCTTACACAAGGTACGCCACCAGTGTCTTCCGGTGGTGTGTGTTGGTTTTAAAACAATGTTATAAAAGCAAAGGCGAAAGCTCAATAGCATTCAGCATTAATAACATACTAATCAGGTGTCCTAAACCCTCCACAACCTCTATTTCAACCCCCAGGCTGCTACTACTTTTGTTTTTGGGGGTGACCATGACACTGCAAAGTCCTTGCTATTAAGGAGCAAGGTGAAGGAAACATTTCTTCCTCTTCTGAAGCAAGCAACTCCAGTGAAAGTTGGCGCAGTTCTGTGAACCTTGTGTTGTCTTCTGGAAATAAATATTGGTGTTGAGGGTTACAACCTGGAAAATTCTACTCAGAGACTATAAAAATTCAGGACAAAGGGGTCACAATTCTGAACAAAAATCTAGGACAAAAGGTCAATTTTAAGGACACACCTGAGGTCACACAATTATGAAATGTACAGCTGACAGAAGTACAAACAAAAACAATTTTATGTTCTTTAGTTTGTATAACACAGAGGAGTATTGAGCAAACATTCATAAATAGGTGGACTTATTTAAAGTGAAAAAACTAGCAAATATACACTCCAAGCAGAATCTGACAGCCAACATCAAGGATTTATTACAACTCTCCCTCTATACCATGAATGACAGTGCCAAAGGCAGAGATCTGTTGCTGAATGTGGACTTTAGAGTTCATAACAATAGCACTACTAGGTTTAATTTAAATTTCTGAAGGTATAACTTTTATCACAGTTAGCAGGCTTTTCAAATACGCTGATTCTAAGACAAGTTGCATGCCAGAGTACAGGTGTTGGTAGAGTGGTTGGTGCGAGAAAGCAAAGTTGTTGTGAAAGTTGTGGGTGTGAGCTAGTGCACTTCTTGTGAGCGTGTTGAGTGTGAGAATGTTTTTGGTACTGTAGAGTGATGGGTACCAGGGCACTCTAAGGTTGTGAAAGTGTTGGGTTACCGAAAATGTGTTTGCTGTAAGAGCACTAGTGGTAAGAGAGCACTGGGTGTGGCAGTGTTGGGTGTGAGAGAGCTCAGTACACAATACGAAATCTAGAGCTCCCACACCGGAATTGCCTCTCATTACCACTGCAGTTTTAAGTGTATACGTGAGTATACTGGAAGATGTAGACCTATTGCCCTCACCCAAAACACAATACATACACAATTACACCCAGCTTGCTCATTCAAAATAAGTAACCCAGGTGTGGACTAGCAGGGAATGACATAGGATGTGTCTTGTCTGCTCTCTGATCCCTCGATGCTTTCCCAGCGCCATCCACTGCACTGGGGCTGCCACCAATCCTCTCCAAAGCTAACAGAGTATTAGTGCACCCCTCTACAGCCTGGGAGGGAGCTATTTTACTCTGCTGCTGCAGTCCCGGTGATAGCCAAGTAGAGGCCTGCCCTAGTCTACCCTCCATCTCTCTGCCATTTTCTCACCCATGCTGCATTCTGTAAAGATCAAAGGGGTCTTCAGGCACGCACTATCCAGGCACTTACCTTTGGCCCTGCTTGTGGGGACACACCCGGCGGATGTGGCGTCCAAGCCTTGTGATCCTCTGAAATGTAAGGTAACGCCGACGCTGCCACTGTGGGCCCTAATGGAGCGGCCCGTCTGGGTCAGATTGGCAATGCATGGTGCAGCAATTTGAGCCCCAAGGGGGAAGATTGGTGAGTCTGAGTCGTGCCTCTGCATGTTGGGGCCTCAGCGGTGGCTGTTACGGCGGATTCAGGAACTGCTGCTGCTCCGTGGCTGAGGCCACCCTCTCCCAGAGCACAATCTGCAGTGCTTGTGGAGGCCCAAGCGGGGCCAATTGCACCAGCCAGGCAGCTAGCACTTTGGATACTCGGCATAGCTGGAGGCGCGGTAGGGGCGCCCAGATGTCCTGACTCCTGTCCCTCAAACTGTCCTTGGAATTGGAGGCCATAGATACTTTGTCAGCTGGGAGTGGAACTTTCTGGAGTGCCTGGTGCGCCGGGGAACACTGCATCTTTGCGCCTGGGCCCTCACCTGTTTTTGGCTGTGATCAAGGAGGACCAGGCAGTGACTCAGTGAGAAGCTGCATAGCAGTGTGGCAGCAGAGAGGGGGCCTCCTGATACAGGGCCTGCACTTTTAATTACAAATGGTCCCTGTAGACATGGCCCGTTTTTATACACAGTGTACCCTGGGACTACAAGTGGTGGTGAGTGCATAAGGCCTAGGTAGACATGAGATATTGCTGCACAACCCAACCACAACTGCAGCACAGGCCCTGATCACCACATGCCGCTGGGGCCCAGTGCTCTTCAGTGCCCATTACCTTTGCGTTTGCCGGGGAACAGGGCAACCCGAATGGTGCCTGGTCCTTTATTTGCGGGCCCTACAATTGCTGCATTTTGAGGGGAATCCTGTGGCATTCATACACTCGATCTCCAGCCCTGACCGCTTAAATTACTGTTTGCCTGGGAGGGCATGTGGCTTCCCAGGACGGTGGTAGACGCCCTCCTCCTCCATACTGGTCAACCTTATTCTCGAAACTAGGGCCCTCCTGTGCAGCTGCTCTCCAACTCTGAGGCTGTGCTGATTGAGATTGACATTGTGGTCCCCTCCATGGCTCTTTGAATGCTGCATCCTTGTTGTATAGTTTAAGTTGGACCACCCAGCACTCTATTGCTGCTTGAACTTAGTGCTGGCCTTTCTGCTCCACTAGAATCACCTGTAAGCTTTTGGGACATAGACCGTGGAGCAACTGGTATCACGCATCTGGATACTCTTTCTTACACTAGGGGCTCTTTAACATCTGCCTGCAACAGGCCGCCAAGCTAGCAGTGGGCAAGGTACGGGCTATACCCTTGCCATAACCAGATGACTAATCATGCTGCAAACTGCCTCTCTGTGGAGAATGAGAGGGGCAGAGTTAGGCAAATTTAGCTTCCTTGTATTCGCCCAGCCACTCCACGCAGCTATGCCACGATCCTAATCCACAAAGGATAACCCAGTGACCTTACTATTCAGGAAGCCTCTACCTGTGGGACCGGGGGAACTGGACCCTTCCCAGCCACTGGCACCGAACCCACAACCTCAGTGCCGATCTCACAAAACTATCTATATGGCCCATTTCCTGCAAGAGATTAATACTTAAATTGGCTCCCTGAAAGCAGATTTCCAAACCTGCATCCGCAACCTTTAAGAGATGTCTCAGAGATATGGGGAGGGGAGGGCGTGTAGACAACCAGGAATGCACTATGGATACCCAGTCTGAAGATCAGTAGCTGTTATGGCGATGGTTAGCAAATTGTAAACCAAACAAGAGGACTTAGAAAATCTAAGCCGCCGTAAAAATATCCGCATCTGGGATACCAAAGGGTGTGGGCAGTGACAACCGGGCATTCACTGCTGAGCTCCTACGAGCGGTTAGGAGAGATGGCGAATACCTCCCCCGGTCCTGGATAGGGCTCACTGAGTGGCCTCTGCCCTAGGATGCCCAGATGCCACACCGAACATACTGACAAAAGTCCACTTTTTCAGAGAAGAAAGCTCTCCTGCAGGCCTCCACGGGAAAGGCTGATCTGGTGTTCCAGGGATACTATCCAACTTTATCAGGACTCTCTCCAACTATTTTGTGCCAAAGACTGGTCTTTAAGCCAGTCACCCACAAGCTGAGGGAGCTGCTGATACGATGTCAATGTGGCCAACCCTTCGCTCATTTGTTCAACTGGAAGGGCAAATAACACTTCATTCCCTTACTGGCTGAAGCCCAGCAATTGTTGGGCCTCACAGCTGACCCCCAGGAAAGGCCTCTTCCTCCCATGGCCCAGAGAAAAACTCTCTGCAACCTACCTAGACCACAGTGAAGGCTCATCGCTCCGCCAATCACCAAACTTAAGCATCAGCACAGGAGGTTAAATGTGACATTATCCAAATCAAATAAAATCAGGGTTTATAAAGTGCAACTACTCACCCGTAAGGGTCTCAAAGCACTAAGGGTGTTTGTCCTCTGAGATTCAGTCGAAGAGGCAGGTTTTAAGGTCCTTCCTGAATTTGGGTAGTGATGATTACTGCCTGAGGTGCAGGGGCAGTGTGTTCCAGCTCTTTGCCGCAAGGTAGGCGAAGGATCCTCCACCACCCAAGGTCTTCCATATGTGGGATACGGTGACTAGAGCTTGTTGAACGGAGGGTAGAGGTCTGGTGGGGGAGCAGAAGATGATGCGATGGTTGAGGTAGGCGCGTTCTAGGTCGCAAGCATGGACATGGAGCTTGAAGTTAATTCTCTTCTTGAGAGGGAGCCAGTGGAGTTCTCTTAGGTGATTTGAGATATGTTTGCAGCAGGGAATGTCCAGGATGAGTCTGGCAGAGGCATTTTGGATGTGCTATAATTTCTTGAGGTTCTTTTGGGTGGTACCGGCACAGAGGGCATTGCCATAGTCGAGTCTGCTGGTAACCAGGGCATGGGTTACGGTTCTGCAGCAGTCCTTTGGGGTCCATTTGTAGATCTTCCAGAGTTGACTTGGCAGATCATGGTGAGTGATGAGTCCTGGATGATGCCGAGGTTCCATGCGTGGCTTGTTGGGGTGGGGGTGGCAAGGGTTGATGGCCACCAGAAGTCATCCCAGGCTGATGTGGATGGTGCCTAGATGGGGGTCTTGTCAGAGTTGAGCTTGAGGCAACTGTCCTTCATCCAGGCAGCGACAACTTCCATCCTGTTGTGGAAATTCTTCTCAACAGTAATGGGGTTTTTGGTCAGTGAGATGATCAGCTGGGCATCATCGGTGTAGGAGACAAAGTTTAGTCTGTGGTCCCTGACGATGGATGCAAGAGGTGCCAAGGAACCATTAGAGAGTGTGGGGCTCAGGAGAAGCCCTGTGGAACTCCGCAGCTGATCTCCGTAGGTTCTGACAGGTAAGGCGGGAGTCTGATAGTCTGTGTTTGGCCAGACAGGAAGGAGCGTATCCATTGTAGAGCCTTTCTGCAGATGCTAGTTGGAGCAGAGGGTGAGATGTGAGACCATGTCGAAGGCGGCCGATAGGTCCAGTAAGATGAGGGCTGCTGTATGGCCTAGTCGAGGACCGAGCGGATGTCATCTGTGGCAGTGAGGAGGGCAGTCCCCATACTGTGAATGATCCTGAAGCCTGATTGGTAGGTGTCCAGGATGATGTTGTCCTCGATGCGCTTACAAAGCAGAGCATTGATGGCCTTTTCGATGACCTTGGCTGGGAAAGGCAGTAGAGAGATGGGCCGGTAATTCTTAAGGTCCAGAGTGGTCGGCTGTGGGTTTCTTCAAGAGAGGGACGATCTTGACGTGCTTCTAGTCCTCTGGGAAGGTGGCTGTCTCTATGGAACAGTTGAGGGTGTGTCGGAGCTCGGGTGCGATGGATGTGTTGGTCTTGTTGAAAATGTGGTGAGGACAGTGGTCCATAGGAGCTCTGGAGAGGATGATGCTCATGATGTGTTGGTCTCGTCTGTGGTGAGGGTGGTCCAGCGGTGTAGGGTCTGTGGTGGTTCGATGGGCAGATCTGGGGGTTTGTTGGAGGGCTTGAAGAGCCTTGGAAACCAAAGCTATTGTATATGTCTTTGATTTTCCGGTGGAAGAAGTTGGCTAGCCTGGCACAGAGGTCTTGAGATGGTGGGATGCTTGTTGTTTCTGATTGCGGGTTGGCAAACTCTGTGACCACAGCAAAAAGCTATTTAGTGTTGTGAGAGGTGGAGTCAAATAGGCCACAGAGTTTGTGGAGGGAGCGAATGTTGAGAAGGATGCAGCTGAGACCCTCCCGGTTGGTATTCGATGGTTCTGTAGTGGGAGGGTTTGGTATTTGACCTGACCTGACTGTGTGAGCATTTTTTTATTCTCTTGTGAAAACTAATGTTTTAGCTGCAATTTTAATTGTTTTATTGGGCATTTTAATTATTCTGTTGCCTTCCCCGTCTCTTTTCCTGAAGGCTATTTGTTCTACCTTCACTCTTTTTCCGGGGCAACTAATTTTTAAATAACTAATATTTTATCTCGTTTGACTCACCTTTTGGGGGTACATTCATGTGTATATCTGTGTTGTTGGGGGCATAACTTGGTTTTTCTGTTTTATTGGAGCATCGGGGCCTGTGTTCAGTGGCCTCCGGTAGCTCCGTCCTTTTAACTTTCCTATATCCTGGTTGGGACTAACTAGACCGCCATTTTTGTTAGCGGTCTAGTTGTTTTTGTCCCTTAAGCCTCGATCGGCTTCCCCGGTATATTTAATGCCGGACGGACGCCGGCCGGGCACCTGACGTGACTGTGTGAGCATTTTTTAATTCTCTTGTGAAAACTAATGTTTTAGCTGCAATTTTAATTGTTTTATTGGGCATTTTAATTATTTTGTTGCCTTCCCCGTCTCTTTTCCTGAAGGCTATTTGTTCTACCTTCACTCTTTTTCCGGGGCAACTAATTTTTAAATAACGAATATTTTATCTCGTTGGACTCCCCTTTTGGGGGTACATTCATGTGTATATCTGTGTTGTTGGGGGCATAACTTGGTTTTTCTGTTTTATTGGAGCATCGGGGCCCGTGTTCAGTGGCCTCCGGTAGCTCCGTCCTTTTAACTTTCCTATTTCCTGGTTGGGACTAACTAAAACGCCATTTTTGTTAGCGGTCTAGTTGTTTTTGTCCCTTAAGCCTCGATCGGCTTCCCCGGTATATTTAATGCCGGACGGATGGCGGACGGACGCCGGCCGCGCAGCGGGCGCGCCAAAGGCAAGCCCGTCTGCGCCCTGAAGTGCCCAGAGCCCAGAGATGCTGCACCTTCCCTCATAAACAGGTTAGTCTATTCTCCCTTGCAGCTCCACGCACTGAGAGGGGCAGGGTTTTGTCCATCCCTTTTAGTATCCCCTGGGCCCCATGCTTCTCCTTTTTGCCCGGGCTGCCCTAGACCCCCCATGGTTGTTTTACCTTCTGACTCCCCTCCACCCCAAATTAGCAAAATGCTGCTGCTCAACTGTCGCTCTCTGCCAGCCCATTCCCTACACATCTATACTCTCCTAGAAGACCTCTCTCCCAATGCCCTGTTTCTTACCGAAACTTGGTTGGGTAATGATTCAGCGGTAGATATCTGCAACTCTCTACCCTCCACCTACTCTATGGCGCATGTAGATCGACCCCTTGGAAGAGGTGGTGGTATAGCCATTATTTACAAAAATACCTTTAGGTGCATCACATTCTCCTCTGACATCTCAGATTGTGAAAGCTTAATTTTCTCTCTCTATCTTTCCCCCACTTTTACTTTTTCCGGAATGCTTCTTTATCGGCCCCCGGGACCTGGTACTCGCTTTTTAGATTCCCTACCAGAGGCCGTAGCTAGTCTTATTTGTAAATCCCCTAATTTTACTATTCTTGGGGATTTTAATATTCATCTTGATAATGAAAACTGTCCGCATGCTAGATCTCTACTCGCTTCTCTCTCTGCACTTGATTTAACTCAACATGTAATGGGACCTACTCATACCAAAGGCCATACTTTGGACCTTTTATACAGCAATCTCCCTGCTCTTACCACCCTGCCTTCCCTGCCTTTAACTTGGACAGATCATTTCCTTCTATCTTTCTCTTTTCCTTATAAGGTCATACTAGACCTACATTCCACCTCCTTAACCTCTGGGCGTATCTGGTCAAAGTTGGATCTTAGGGAGTGGCGTGCTGTTCTCCAAGCCTCCCTTGGGGTCAACAGCTCCCCTGCCTCCGCAGATTTATTTAATGAGTGGATTTCCTCCTCTTTGGATGGTATTCTGCCCATCAAATCAAGAGTCAATAAGCCCTCTCACAAGGCTAAACCTTGGTTCTCTCCTCTTTTATTAGAATTAAGAAAGAAAGAAGTGTAAAAAGTTAGAAAGATCCTGGAGAAAGAACTACAGCCCCACCGATAGAGAAGTATATAGGCAATCCATCAGACTCTACCACCAAAATATTAAAGCCGCCCAGTCCACTTACTATGGTACAAAAATAGAAAATTCCTCCTGCTCACAGAAGGAAATTTTTCAGATTTTTAAAGAATTAACCACAACCCCTATGCCTGCCCCTCCCACAGAGCCCTCCATTTAATACAGCAATCGCCTGGCATCTTACTTCCATGATAAAGTCATCAAGATATATTCCGGGTTCTCTTCTTCTCCTTCCCTGGAGGCGTCAGAATATCAAACGATGGACCCCGCCTTCTCCGGAAGCATATTAACTGCCTTTGCACCTCTCACGGATGCTGTAACTACCAACCTCCTTCTTCAAATTAAATCGGGCTCCCCCCTTGATCCCGCCCCTCCTGCCATCCTCTCGCGGATCTCAGATATTGTTGTTCCTCCTCTTACAAAAATACTGAATCATTCCTTATCCTCAGGTTCTCTCCCTTCATCTTTTAAGCATGCCATCATCAAGCCTCTTTTAAAAAAGCCTAAATTGGATCCTTCTCTGCTGGAGAATTACAGACCCATTGCTCTCCTTCCCATCGCAACAAAAATCCTGGAGAAACATGTTAAATATCAATTAACCAGCTATCTAGAGAGCCATGAACTTCTCCACCCTACTCAAATGGGCTTTAGAGCCCTCCATAGCACGGAGTCAGCCTTCCTTACAGTGACGGAGTCAGCCCGGCAACTTTTGGACCAAGGGGCTTATGTAGCCGTTATTTTACTTGATCTTAGCGCAGCTTTTGATACGGTGGACCACAACCTTCTCTGTTGCAGGCTCTCTGAATTAGGGATAGGAGGTTCAGCATTGTCCTGGCTGTCTGCTTTTGTTAAAGGAAGATCTTTTCAAGTTCTGGATCGAGCCTTTTTCTCTGAGATTTTTCCATTGACCTGTGGAGTCCCTCAGGGCTCCTCCCTGAGTCCAACTCTTTTCAATGTTTATTTATCCCCGCTGGCTAAAGTGATTGTTCCCTATAATTTGTCCTTGGTCACCTATGCCGATGATACTCACCTTGTGGTATCACTATCTAGTTCTGGGGATTCATCCGCGGCCAACCTTTCTTGCTGTATGGAAAATATTGGAGAATGGATGATCCAATCTAAGCTTAAATTTAATGATGGAAAGTCAGACGTTATTGTATTAGGCAATGGTTCCCCAGCCTCCCCCCTCTCACTGCACTCTGAGGCTTTCAACAATCTTCCTCCTCCCAAGGCTCAGGTAAAAATCCTTGGCTTTTGGCTGGATTCCCGCTTGACTATGGATTTTCAAGCAAAAAAAGTCTCCTCTACATGTTTTGGTATTTTAAGAGTCCTTAGGAAGATTTTTAACCTTCTTCCCTCTACGGCCAGAAGAATCCTCTTTCAAACTCTGATCCTCTCCCGCCTGGACTATGGGAACTCTCTGTTTCTCAGTTCCCCGGCTTATGTGATAAAGAAGCTGCAGACAGTTCAGAATGCAGCGGCCAGGCTTCTCATTAATCTTCCTAGACATTTATCCCCTAAGCCGGCTCTTTCAACACTTCACTGGCTCCCCATCAAGCAGCGTACCCACTTTAAAGCCCTGTGCATTGTTCACAGAGCCCTTCAGGATAAGGGTCCGATGTTCTTCAGAAAACTGATCCATCTCTATGCCCCCTCTCGAAGTTTGAGGTCTTCCTCTTTCCGACATGTCAGCATCTTGCGGTCTAAGAGAGCCTGGGGAGCCAATTCCTTTTCCACCAAGGCCGCCCGCCTTTGGAACGATCTTCCCTATGAGCTTCGTCATGAACCCTCAGAGCAGCTTTTTAGGAAAAAACTCAAGACTATCCTTTTCTGTAGGTAACTTTCTGTATTCTCCTGCTACTGGCATTAGTCATGTTACGTTAGCGCTGGGATGCCTTAGGGTAACTACGCGCTTTATAAATCCTTAAAACTAAACTAAGCTATTTGGTGTAGGGTGAGGGTGCAGTGGTAGTGGAGGCACGAGAACAGTCCATGGATGTCTCTGGGTGATATAAGCCAGCAGGCGACAAACTGTCCTGTGTTCAGCGTATGGAGGGTCTTTGCATTGTAGCAATTGAAGGTTGGAAGGCCAGGGATCGTGGTGCTGGGCGCGGGTCAGGCACGTAGGGGCACAGACGGGTGCAACATTGGCACGTCTGCCATTAAGAAAGGGATGGAAGTGGGGTCCAGTCAGCTGAAAGGCCAGGAAAGCGATTCACAGGCACTGAGGGGGTGGGGCAGCAGCGGCACAGAAAGACACGGGCAGAGTGAACGGAGAGAGAAAGAGACAAGAAAGAAAGAAAAGAAAAATTAGATAAAAATTACAGAAAAGTAAGCAGAAGTAAAGAGAGACAGCAAGATACTTAATTGCAGATGGCCACTAGGCCACCAGGGATGAGGCGCAGGCAGAAGCCTACAGGTGGAGGTGGACCTCGAACTGGAGTCAGGCGGGCTCTCAGTTCACTCGCAGCAGAGGCAGCAGCAAACAAGTGGAGCTGCATGGAGGAGGCCGAACAGACACTGGCCAGGGGGTCAGAGGAGTCACTCTCTCAGTGTGCTGCCTCCATTAAGAAGGGGAGAGAGGTTGGGGGTCCGGTCAGCTGGGAGGCAGGAGAGCGGGAAATCGATTCACAGGGAGGGAGGGGGCGGGGCCACAGGGGCACAGAAAAACACAGGGAGAGTGAACGGAGAGAGAAAGAGACAAGAAAAAAAGAAAATAATTTTTTTATAAAAATGACAGAAAAATAAGCAGAAGTAAAAAGAAGAATTAAAGCGAGACAGCAAGATACTTATATGCAGATGGCCAGTAGGCCACTAGGTATTAGGCGCAGGCAGAATGACTGAAAAATAAGCATTTCGTGGTGCTGGACCTCAGTGGATGGAGGGCTGCCCCGTCTGACCTCCCACCACTGACGCTGAAAATACATCTGATGACCAACCCCCACCATTCACACCCCAGGAGAGTGATTCATCCTGCAAGACTTGGGTACACTGTTGCCAGTCTCCGTGGGATGAGGATGCAATTGTTAGGCCCCGTTAGCCCATCTCTTATGTTTGGTTATACTTGTTTTTTCTTAACATGTCACTGCATGTCAATAGCTACAGCAGTCACTCTACACAGGGTCCTCTAGGTACCTTCTTTGAACAAGGTGGTGATCGCCTACCATGTTCTCATGTCCCATCCCCTATCACACACCCCCTCTTCCAGCCCCTGTAGGCTCCTTGCACTTGGAAACTGCTCTGGAGTGAGCTTCTCCCATTTCCTATGGTGTCACTAGATGGTATAGGTCCCCTAACCTATCCTATCCTATCAGTACGATGCCTTACCACAATGTTGCTGTCACTTCTCATTACATCACCTGGGGGTCCAAATCACTCATCCCTCAATGTACGGGGTCTTAACTCCCCCACCAAATGCAGACAGGTATGGCGGTACATACTACAACACAATGCGGATGTTGTCCTCCTCCAGGAGACACATCTCCTGCTGTCAGGAAAGCCTTGGTTTCACCGGCTCCCCCTCTCCAGGTTTTGAAAGTTCTTCGAAGTTGGCAACACCCACACAATTTGCAGGCTTCATTATGGAGAGTTTCCTGGAAGCGGAGGGCTCTCAAAATGGCGGCCGCTAAAGAGTCAAGGTTGCCTTCTAGTGTTGCGGCTGGAGGAGCTCTTGTGGACAGCTGAGTGATGTGAAGTGCGCGTGCAGCCTCTGAAGCGGCACACTTCACTGAGGAGATTTTGAAAGACAGAAGCCTTTCTGGAGAAGTCATGCATTTGTTTTCCTGAGTCAATTGTTGCAGTCATGCAGGTATTCTGAGAGAGCGAATGAATTTTTAAGAGTTCCATTTTCAAGCCATAGAAACCTTTACTTCCTAGAACATTCATTTTAGTTATAAGAAAATATTAAAGAGCAGGAAGAACAGTATTTTCAAGAGCATTTGTTTTCTGTCATATTAAAAATAGTGAAGACAACTTATTCCTACAGCATCCGTTTAGTCCTGAGAAAATAGTACAGAGCAGGAAGAACAGTCATTTCAAGAACACTGGTTTCTGTCATATGCAAAAGGTGAAGAGGAGTAATTCCTAGAACATTCGTTTTAGTCATGAAAAAACTGTAAAGAACAAGAAGAGCAGTTATTTTAAGAACATTTGTTTTAGTCATGAGAAAACTATAAAGAACAAGAAGAGCACTATTTTCAAGAACATTCATTTTAGTCATCAGAAAAAACTGTAAATAGCAGGAAGAGCGGTTATTTTAAGAACATTCATTTCCTGTCATGTGAAAATTGTGAAGAACAGGTTTTCTCCTACAATACTCGTTTTCAATCTAATGCAGTGTGCTGGAGAAGAGGATAAGAATATGAAAACAGAATTGTATAATCTCATACCAAAAAACTCCACAAGTAAAATTTAATTGTCATTTTTATCACTAATTGCCAACACAGAAGATAAGCTAACGCCTCTCTACACTGGGGTAGTTCCCACTAAAAGTTACCTTTTATAAAGAAAAGCAGGGAAGGGGTGTTGGTGTCGTCGCTGGTGTCAATGTGTTAGTTGAGGTCGCCGAGGAGGAAGTAGTTCGAGGAGACAAGAGCATGAGGAGAAATGATGTCGAGGATGGAGTAGCTGAAGGCTGGGCGGAAGCCAGGCGGCTTGTGGATGAGGGTGCCGCGAAAGGTTGACTTGGGTGTGGCGTGTATCTGGAAATGTAGGTGCTTCATGAGGGGCGAGTGTTTTTCTGCATTGGTTGTCAAGGGGGGGGAAGGATCTGTGTACGATGGCCAGGCCCCCGCCTGGGTGAGAAGGCTGGTCTTTCTGGAGTTCAAAGGCTGGTCTTTGCAGAACTCAAAGTTCCAGATGAGCACTATCGGCCTCTGTGTACAACAGAGCAGATCACAGAGCGGTTTTGTAGACACTATGCCAACCTGTATAAGCCATGGCTAGTGTTTGTTAAAGGGGGTATCCTGGACTATTTTACGCACATAGAGATGAAATGGCTCTCCGCAGGACATAGGGAGTGACTTAAGGCTTTGTTGCGCCCAGAAGAGATGCGCCTCATGCTCAAGAATATGCCCTCTGTGAAAATGCTGGGCATTGATGGCCTCACTCCAGTATTTTCTAGAACATACCAAGATAGACTCATACCCCACATAACAGCCCTGTATGAGGAAACGGCCAAAGACGACCATATGCCCCACTCAATGCTTGAAGCTTCGCTGGTGGTCCTTGTGATGTCAGACAAGACAGCAAATAGATGCTTATCATATCGGGTGTCGTCCCTTATGAACATCAACACTATAATTTATGCTAAGATCCTAGTCAATCGTTTGGCACCGCTGTTGCAGGGGATAGTGGGCCGTGAACAGGCAGGCTCTGTCCTCGACATGGACTGGCGTACAATCTCAGGACACTCTTTGGTGTGATATAGTACCTGGACCCTGACCCTCGAGCAGGGGAGATGTTTCTTGAAGCAGAAAAAGGGTTTGATTCATTGGAATGGGAATTCATGCAGGCAGTCTGATGCAGTATTGGTGTGGGTGATGTTTTTTACAATCAGTAAGAGAACTGTACATGCAGCTAATGGCGCAGATGAAAGTTCATGGTATGGTAACTGCACCCATAGATATTTCCAGAGGCTCCAGCCAGGGATGCCCCCATTCAACCCATTGTACATTCTGGTGGCAGAACTCTTGGCCTGTGCGCTCTGTGAATATCACTTGAAGAGGGGACTAAGGTTCCCAAATTATAATTTGATAATTTCAGCGTACACTAATGATACGCTGGACCGTGAATGCAATTTAACACCAGTCCTGCAGGAGATGGGGCTTCTCAGGGGACATTCAGGGCTCAGTGAACTAGGATAAGTCCATCATATTCACCCCTCATCCCTGCCACAAAGCAATGCCGTTAGGCTATCCACCACAGTGGCTCGTAGATTTAGTGCTTTACTTGGGGATCCGGGTGCATACTGATTCGGCAATGGTGCTCCTTGACAACTACGGCAGAGCAGTGCAGCGACTGTTGGAAGCAGTTCATCGCTGGATTAAATTGCTGTTTCCCTTGCAAGGCGCGTAGCTATAATGAAGATGGTGGCCTTCCCCATTTCTTATTCCTGTTCCTCAATAGTCCGATTCTCCTACCTTGATCAGTATTTGCGAGACAATGGACACTGCTGGTTCGTCTGGTGTGGGTGGGCAACCTGCAGCACGTGGGATGGGCAACTCTAACTTTACCCTATGATATGGGAGGACTTAACGTGCCTGACCTGGAAGCATATTACTGGGCAGCGTAGTCACAATTCGCATATTTTTGGATCCAGGGCCCAAACTACTGACCATATGTTAAGCTGAAGTAGCCTGCACCAGCTCCATACACATTACCCTGAACTGTTCCCGAAGTCCGGTTTGTCAGTATGGTGTTTTTGACTCCCTAAACATGACTCTCTGCACTTGTCATCGGCTCGAGAGGCAAGCAGATCTGCAGCTTTAGTCGCCTCTGGTTCCAGTGGGATGGTGCCTGTGGTTCCCGTTGGACCAGGAGCATGGGGTTGCAAAGGCACTGGCGGACATGGGCATACAGACAATGGGAAACTTCTTTGTGGAGGGCGTGATGTGCGATTGGGACACTGCCCAAGAGCATGCAGAATAATTTTCCACTTTCACAGGGTTTCACAGGGTTTGTCACACCATGTGGGAACTACTGGGAGAGTAGACACTAGAGCCACCGGTGATGCAGCATTATCTTAGCTACTACAAGCAACCACACCAGAATGCATTGTTTTGAGACTGAACGCATTCACACAGGAAGCACGCAACCCAGCAATATTCAAAGCTAGACTTGACTGATAGAGGGATATGGTGTTCAATAAGCGACAGGGTGCTATACGACACCTGGTTGCCATAGGCTTGCTGCTTGCGAAGCGTAGGGTGGCAATGAGATGAGTCCGTGGCCCATTGCCAACACTGCAGGAGCGGCACAGGGATCTGGCAGATTTCAGATTTCAGTACACAATATGGGGGTCATTCTGACCCTGGCGGTCGGTGATAAAGCGGCGGCCAACCCGCCAACAGGCCGGCGGTCAAAAAAATGCAATTCTGACCCTGGCGGGAACCGCCAACACAGCCCGCCGCATTAACACTCCGACCGCCACGGCGGAACAAACAAACAGCGCGGCGGTCACCGCCAACAGCCAGACGGCAGACAATGTACCGCCCACCCTATCACGACCCACCAATCCGCCACCTTTTCCGGGGCGGGAGCCCCGCCGATAAAAACACGGCGGAAACAGACATTTCCAATGGAAAACGCTCACCTCGAGACACTCCTCGCGGAATCCGGACAGCATGGAACCCGAATTGAACATCATACCTGCTCTCGTCTACCTGCTCATCTACCACGAGTACGAACTCCGGCGCAGACGTCAACGGTGAGTACTGCACCTACGACACACGGGAGGGGGGAGGAAGAAAGGTTATGGGCATACACATATGCGACCCCCCCAGCCCCCCAATATGTACACACCAATGCAGAGCAGGAAGTCACAGTGACACCACACAAAGACCCTTTAAAAATACAATGACACAACCAAATTTGGAATAAATTTTCATGTACAAAAAAAGCACCTGGAAATAATTGAGCAACCGTGAAAAATATTTACAAAAACCAAAAAGATATACACATCAGTGTATCACTGAAGTAACAAGTCCTGCACATCCTACGAATCTAACATGTCCGTGGGCCAAGGTTCTGCGATACAAGGGCAAAGCCCACACACGAGACCTGAGTCCTTTGGAGAGAACACTGCAGGGGCATCTGATGTCAAAACTACAGGCACCTCAGGGGGAAGGGAAGGGGGGGCCACCAAAGCCACATGAGTCCACGACGCCAGATCCACGAGGAGCCACCATGCCCACTGTACCATCCTGGGGAGTGCAAAGCCACAGTCTCTCAAGTCTCTGCAGTGGGTGGGTTGCCCACTGGACCATCCTGGGGAGTGCAAAGCCACAGTCTCTCAATGTCTCTACAGTGGGTGGGTTGCCCACTGTACCATCCTGGGGAGTGCAAAGCCACAGTCTCTCAAGTCTCTGCAGTGGGTGGGTTGCCCACTGGACCATCCTGGGGAGTGCAAAGCCACAGTCTCTCAAGTCTCTACAGTGGGTGGATTGCCCACTGTGCCATCCTGGGGAGTGCAAAGCCACAGTCTCTCAGGTGGATTACAGAGTCCACTGGTCAAGGAGGAGGCATGGTGGGCACAGTGAACCATAAACAGTGCCTGAGACGGCGGGACCCAGCGCAGCGGTGCATGACATGGCGATGTCCAGCGGAGCGGTGCTTGACAGGAAGGTCCCAGCGGAGCGGTGCTTGACAGGAAGGTCCCAGCGGAGCGGTGCTTGACAGGAAGGGCCCAGCGGAGCGGTGCTTGACAGGAAGGGCCCAGCGGAGCGGTGCTTGACAGGAAGGGTCCAGCGGAGCAGTGCTTGACAGGAAGGGCCCAGCGGAGCGGTGCTTGACAGGAAGGGCCCAGCGGAGCGGTGCTTGACAGGAAGGGGCCCTGTTCAGCGGTACCTGTCTTCACGGCGGGGCCCTGTTCAGCGGTGCTCTTCTGCACGGCGGGGCCCTGTTCAGCGGTACCTGTCTTCACGGCGGGGCCCTGTTCAGCGGTACCTGTCTTCACGGCGGGGCCCTGTTCAGCGGTGCTCTTCTGCACGGCGGGGCCCTGTTCAGCGGTACCTGTCTTCACGGCGGGGCCCTGTTCAGCAGTACCTGTCTTCACGGCGGGGCCCTGTTCAGCGGTACCTGTCTTCACGGCGGGGCCCTGTTCAGCGGTACCTGTCTTCACGGCGGGGCCCTGTTCAGCGGTACCTGTCTTCACGGCGGGGCCCTGTTCAGCGGTGCTCTTCTGCACGGCGGGGCCCTGTTCAGCGGTACCTGTCTTCACGGCGGGGCCCTGTTCAGCGGTACCTGTCTTCACGGCGGGCCCCTGTTCAGCGGTGCTCTTCTGCACGGCGGGGCCCTGTTCAGCGGTACCTGTCTTCACGGCGGGGCCCTGTTCAGCGGTACCTGTCTTCACGGCGGGGCCCTGTTCAGCGGTACCTGTCTTCACGGCGGGGCCCTGTTCAGCGGTGCTCTTGCAGTATGTCAAGGGAGTCATACCTGGCCTGGACACCCTGCTCACTCGCCCTCCGACCGTGCTGTGTCAGGCCCCTTCGGGGAGTGAGTCCTGGGCCCTTTGGTGTCGTCCCTTGCAGCCGGGATGGGGCTTGTGGGGCCCTCCTGCTCCGTGCTCCTGGTGGTAGTCCTCTCCGCCCTGCTGTCCTTCCGCTCCTTAGATGGGGCTCTCGGGCCCTTGCCTCCCCTGGCTGCTGTGGCCGGTGAAGTGGCCGGAGTCACCTCCTTGGGGGCAGCCGTCTCTGTCCGCTCATGGCGGCCCTTCAATTTCCGGGTCCTCTTGCCTGGGGGGGGGGGGCTGGCTGTCCCCTTGCTGCTCACCGAAGTGTTACTGCCGCCAAAGGGTGGACTCCACATGCCATGCACCACTTGCACTGTAGAAGTTGGGCTGGTGGTGGCTGAGGTGCCCTTGGGACTTTTCCCAGTTGGAGGGGGGGGTTCGGGGGAGGGAAAGAGGTCAAAACTGGAGAGGTAATTTTTCTTGGGACCAGGGTAAGGGGTAGGAGTAGTGGTGAGAGAAGTGGAGGAAGAGGATGTGGTTGTATGAGAGCCAGGTGTGCTGTCCTTGGGTGCAGGTGACTGGGACGTAGGCTGTGGTGAGGTGGTTGGCTGTTGTTTGGGTGTCTGCCTGCGTTTATGTGTCTTGGAAGAGGGGGTGACAGACACAGTGGGAGAGGACACAGGGGACGTGTAAATGCCAGTGGGGGTGGTGACTGCAGGTGTGCGGACTGTAGTGGAGGGTTTGCTGGTGGTGGAAGAACTGGCCGATGTTGAGGTGCATGCAGGTGTGAGTGTAGACTTCACAGGGAGGGAGGAGGGAGACGAGGAAGACGGGGACACAGAGGTGGTAGTGACTGTTGATATGTCTGCATCTGTGTGTTGCTTGGGTGAATGCTTGTGTTTTCTGTGGTGCTTATTTTTGGATGAGCTGGCCTTGGGTGTTGAGGTGTGTGCAGGCTGGTCTGATGGTGTGGATGGGATAGGTTGAGGTACAGGAGACAGAGAAAGGGTGGAGGCAGATAGAAGAGGGAGACTGGAGACAGGGACAATGGCTGCCGTCAGTGCTGAGGCCAGAACAGTGAACGCTCGTTGATGGGCAGCCTGACCCGAATGAATGCCCTCCAGGTAGGCATTGCTCCGATGCACCTCCCTTTCCACCCCCTGGATGGCATTCAGAAGGGTAGTCTGCCCAACAATGACCGTCCTCACCAGGTCAATGAGCTCCGCACTGAGGGCAGCAGGGGTAACAGAGGCAGGGGCTGAGGTGCCTGGGTCGAAGGAGACGCGCGCCTTCCTGGCCGAGCGGCCACGGAGCGAAGACTGAGGGGTTGCTGGGAGGGCGGTGCTGGTGCGCTGGGTGGCGTCTGTACCTGTTGTTGCGGGGGGCACAGATGGTGCCGCCCCCGCTAGGGAGCTCCCAAACGAGGACGTGTCCGTGTCGCTGGTGTCTCCACCGGCCCCCGTTGTGGTGCTCCCCTCGCCCTCCGGATCACTGGTGACCTCGGTGTCTCTGTCAGTGCCCACCGGGGCCTGGTGACCTTCAGCTCCCTCCTGCTCCGACGCCAAATCTCCTCCACCGGATGATGCTAAAACACAAGAAGACAAAGATTTAGGGTGGGGGGAGAAATGAAATAAAGTTGAGTGCATGCCTTAGCAATACCCTTTGCGGAGAGGACAGACACAGGTGCCTCGTGCACTAAGTCGCGAACTTGGGGTACACTACACTCAGTACTTCTGACTAGGCAAACAGGTCTAGGGACAACACACGCGCACATGTGTGATGCTGGAGCATGGGTAGCTGCACTTGGCACCCTACAGAGGTGGGGGGCGGGGGCACAGGGCCATGCCTAAGGGAGCGGACTACACTACAGAGAGCGCCCTGGCCTAATGTCACCCACAGCCCTCCTCCCCCACCCAGACGCCTCCAATGCGCATACAGATAGGAGAATGTGCGGATACTCACCCCCTTGTGTCTGCTGTGCTGTCCTCAAGCGCCCATCCAAATTAGGGTAGGCCACCGCCAGGATCCGGGACATCAGAGGGGTCATGGTGCGAGTGGAACCCCTCCTAGGTCGGGAGGCCATCCCCAGCAGTGTTTCTGCGGTCTTCCTCGTTCCGCGGCGGATGTCCTCCCACCTCTTGCGGCAGTGGGTGCCCCGTCTGTTGTGGACCCCCAAGTTCCGGACTTCATTGGCGATGGCACGCCAAATATCGATTTTCTGGTGGGCGCTCACCTGTTTGACATGTACAGGGTGGGAAAGAGAAACCGTCACATATCTGCACGTTTGCAGTACATGCCCCCCCCTCCCCAACCTTGTCATGGTTCCCATTCTCTCATCTGTCGTGCGTTGCACTCCTCATTCCCTCCACACCCCACCAACTTACATCCCCCCCTCCACACAGGCATAACCCATTCAATGTGCACTGAGTGTACTCACCTGTTGGTCTGGAGGACCGTAGAGTAGCGCATACTGGGAGAGGACCCCGTCCACAAGCTTCTCCAACTCTTCTGAACTGAAGGCGGGGGCCCTTTCACCAGTAGCAGCAGCCATTGTCACTTCCAGACCGAGTTCACAGCAGCACTTGCAGTATAGGTCCTCTCCTGTGGATGATCAGGTCTCGAATGATTGAGCAGATAGAAAATGGCGGTCACGCCCGCGGCGGTGCGTACCGCGGCGGTGCGTCCCGCGACCGCCGGCGCACATCGTCATTGGCTCCTGAAACCCATAGGCTTCAATGTTAACCAATGCATCTTCGCACAGCGGTCTTCGACCGCCTACCGCCACGGTGTGCCCCGCCAGCGCAGTGACCTCACATCCCATTGTCCCACTTCACAGGTCAGGCATCGGCCATTTCAAGGGCCCACATGGCTTAATTTCTAATGCGTCACACAGGCCTAGGCCTTGCAATGGCACACATACAAACATATCAAACCATACATTTACCTGTACTGTGCAAGCTGTGTTGTACGTACCTGTGAGTGGATTGACTCTGTACTCCATATTCTCCTTCCTAGGCACCGTCCGCTGGGACTAGCGATGAGAAGGAGGAATCCTCGCGTGTACCGGCCGCTGGTGGACCTGTTCACAATGGAAGAACGCAACATAATACTACGATACCGACTTGACCGAGCCTCCATCCATGAACTGTGTGCCCAGCTGGAGCCAGCCCTGATGTCCCCCATCCGCCAACCCACAGGAATTCCCCCTCTAGTGCAGGTTCTGTCTGTCCTCCATTTCTTTGCAACTGGCTCATGCCAGACAACAGTGGCCATGTTATCTGGGATGTCTCAGCCTATGTTTTCCAAGATCTTATCCAGAGTGTTGTCTGCCCTGATGAAACTCATGCGGAGCTACATCATTTTCCCAGAGGAGGGTGATTTGCCTACAGTGAAAGCTGATTTCTATGCCCTTGGACACATCCCCAACATCATTGGTGCAATTGATGGGACCCATGTGGCTTTAGTCCCCCCAAATGACGATGAACAGGTGTACAGGAACAGGAAGAATTACCATTCAATGAATATCCAGGTGGTCTGTTTGGCTGACCAGTACATCTCCCATGTAAATGCCAAGTTCCCAGGGTCAGTGCATGACGCGTATGTTATGCGAAATAGCAGCATTCCCTATGTGATGGAACAGCTACAGAGACAGCGTGTGTGGCTAATAGGTGACTCTGGTTACCCCAACCTGCCGTGGCTATTGACCCCAGTGAGGAATCCCAGGACCAGGGCAGAGGAACGGTACAATGAGGCCCATGGGCGTACTAGGAGGGTGATTGAGCGAACCTTTGGGCTCCTGAAGGCCAGGTTTAGGTGCCTGCATATGACAGGTGGATCCCTAATGTACTCACCAAAGAAGGTGTGCCATATCATCGTGGCGTGCTGTATGCTCCACAACCTGGCTTTGCGACGCCAGGTGCCTTTCCTGCAGGAGGATGGTCCAGATGGTGGTGTTGTAGAAGCCGTGGAGCCTGTGGAGAGTGAAGAGGAGGAAGACTCTGAGGACGACACAGACAATAGGGACAGAGTGATACAACAGTATTTCCAGTAACACACAGGTAAGAATCACCCACGCCATTTCACAATTGCTTATAGCCTCCTGCATCTGTACTTTCTGTAGCTCCCCACAGATGTTTTTCATTAATTTTTGCCTTTCCCTTCCCTTCTCAGTGCTGTCTGACTCAGTACCTGACTTCTGCTTGGTTCGCCCATGAAATACAGCGTATTGACATTGGTATGTTGTCATGACTAATTGACAGAACAGAAATTGAACAGTAATATGTAATACATTTGTAAATAATACAGCATGACTCAAAACAGATTTGTGTGCAAAATGTGATTTATTTACAGTGCTAGATATCGGTACATGTGATTCTAAGGGTGATGGGTGGGGGTGGAGGAATATCCATGGCAGAGTCCAGTTCTCAGTCTCACAGGTGCATTGTCCTTTTGCCTGTGGAAGGATGGAGCATAGGCAGTTCATGGTTGGACAGGGTGGCAATGTGGGACAGTGGGAAGACTTGAGGCGGTATGTCCTGCTGGCGGGGGTCTTGACATCCTACTCTGTCTTTTTCTTTGGTCTCAGGCTCCTCTTACGGGGTGGTTGTTCTTCAGCAGGAGGTGGGGTTCTGGGGGGCTGTCGAGGTGTTGGGACCTCCTGTCCACTAGCGCCGGCGGAGGTGGTAGGCTGTTCCTGGTCCGGGCTAGTGACAGGGGCCCTGTGTGGTGCACCATGGTCCCGCAACGCGTCCTCTATCCTGTGGAGGGCCAGGACGATGGTCCCCATTGCGGTCCCGATGATTCTCAGCTCCTCCCTGAACCCCATGTAGCGTTCCTCCTGCTGTGCCTGGATCTCAGTGAACCTGGCCAGTACCGTCGCCATCGTTTCTTGGGAGTGGTGGTATGCCCCCATGAGGGTGGTGAGGGCCTCTTGGAGAGTGGGTTCCCTGGGCCTCTCCTCCCCCCCCCTGTCGCACAGCAGCCCTCCGAGCTGCCCGGTTTCCCCCGGCCTCTGTCCCCTGGACGGTGTGCCCGCTACCACTGCCCCCAGGTCCCTGTTGTTGTTGGGGTGTTGGGTTAGCCTGGGTGCCCTGTAGTGGCAGACACACCGCTGATTGAGCTGTCCTAGAGACAGAGGCATGGGCCCGCTGGGTGGGAGCTGTGCTGGTGTTGGCAGAGGGGGTCGGGTCTGGTGTGGCCTGTGGCTGCCTGAGGGGAACCGACTGCCCAGAGGTCCCCGATGGTCCGGGCTGGTCATCAGGTTCACTGTCGACAGAGCTGCTATCCTCAGTGTGGGCCTGTTCCGGTGGTGGGATGGACACTTCTGGACCCTCCTGGCTGGTGTGTTGTCGTTCGTGTCCTGCATGGGGTAAGAGAGTTTGGTTATTGTTTCTGTGTGTGCAATAGCGTGCGTGTTATGGGTGCCCTTGTCCCCCAGTGCAGGCATTCCCTTGAGGGAGGTGTTGTGAGGGTAGTTAGTGGGGGGGGGGTTAGTGCAGTGGTCATGCTTAGGTGATGGGTGCCCATGATTTGTGTTGGCATGCAGGAGTTGGTGTTGGGATGGGTGGGTTGTGCTGGTGAGACATTGTCAGGGAGGATGTGTGCTGGGGGGTTGGGGGTGAGGGTGGGGGTGTGGGTTGGCATGCTGGTGGGGTGGGGGGGATCTAGTAGTTGAGATTGGACTTACCAGAGTCCATTCCTCCGGCTACTCCTGCGAGGCCCTGAGGATGCAGGATGTTCAAGACGTCTTGCTCCCACGATGTGAATTCGGGAGGGGTGGGTGGGGGTCCGCCACCAGTCTTCTGGACCGCGATGTTGTGCCTGGAGACCATCGATCGGACCTTCCCCCGTAGGTCGTTCCATCTTTTGCAGATGTCCTCCCTATTCCTGGGATGCTGTCCCACCGCGTTGACCCTGTCCACGATCCGCTGCCATAGCTCCGCCTTCCTAGCTATACTGGTGTGCTGCACCTGCGAGCCGAAGAGCTGGGGTTCCACTCTTAGGATTTCCTCCACCATGACCCGGAGTTCTTGGTCCGAAAAGCGTGGGTGCCTTTGGGGTGCCATGGGGTGGTGTGGGTGAGGTGTGGGGTGGTGTATGTGATGATAAGTATGTTGGTGAGTGGTGCTTTGTGCTACTATGTGGTGTGTGTGATGGTGTAGTGTGCCTCAGTGTGTCTTGCTTTGGATTGTCTGCTGTGTCTCTCTCTCCTTCTCTCAGTAATTATGGTCGCAGGGGTTTGTGGGTGATGTGGGTGTGTGTTTTATAGTTGGTTGATTGTGTGGGAGCGGTGTGTGTATGTGTATCAGGTGTGTGTATTTCAAATTGTCCAATGTGGCTGTGTTTTGGTGCTGTGTGTGTATTCTGACCGCGGCGGTGTGTAGCGCCAATGGAATACCGCGTTTGAATGACCGCCGTGTGGATTCGTGGGTCGTAATGGCATGGGCGTATTTCTGTTGGCGTGACGGTGGAGGTTTGGTCATCTCCAGTTTCTCGCTGCCCGCTGATGTGGCGGGCTGCAGTGGAGGACGGAATTTTGGAGGTTTGGCCGTTGTGGGTCAGAATGACCGTGGCGGTTAACCGCGGCCGCGGCGGTGTTATGGCGGTCTTCCGACCGGCGGTAAGGGCCTTTTACCGCCGAGGTCAGAATGACCCCCTATGACACTTACCGTGACTTGCTACTATGCTGCAATCATCTGAAAGATATTTTGTGCCATATCAAGCTTATTTGTCGGGCACCAACAAGGATGCATTGCCAGTGGAGTGTGGGGGTGCTCCTGAAACATAGGATAGACTTACCGGGTGCAAGACGATGGGGAGTGCCCATCAGAAGCAACAGTGTAGGAAGCTGGCTCTGTATATACTATATCAACATGAGATATAGTGTGCACAGAGTCCAGGGGTTCCCCAGAGGCTAAACAGAGGTTAAAGTAGATAATACTAATGCTCTCTTTTGAGGTAATGTGGTCGAGCAGTTAGGCTTATCAGAGGGTAGTGCAAAGCATTTGTTGTACACACCCACAGACAATAGAAGAAGCACACACTCAATGAATTAACTCCAGACCAATGTTTTTTATATAGCAATAATATGTTTTCTTAATTTATTTCTAGAACCACAAACTTCAGGTTGCAGGTAAGTGCTTCAATAGATTTGTATTTCACACACATAACAATAATACTTTGTTTGAAATCAATAAGTTATACAGTTTTTGAAATGTTGGCAATTATCTGTTTTAAAAGTTGACACTGCAATTTTCAGAAACAGTTCCTGGGGGGCAGAAAACTTAGTTTGATTTGCAGGTAAGTACAAAACTTATAGTTCCAGTCTCTGGGTTTTAGGAAGTCCACAAGTCAGGGTTCAAGTTAACCCCAAACACCCACCACCAGCAACACAGGGCCGGTCTGGCACAGAGGTCAAAGTTGAGGCAAATTTAACAAGGGCTCCTATGGAGACTAGGGTTGCTCGGTTTCAGATCTGCAGGCAGGTAAGTACCTGTGTCTTCAGGGGCAGACCTGGGGGGTTTAGAGGAGCACCGAGGGGGCCACAAGTAGGCACCAACCACACACCCTCAGCGGCACAGGGGCGGCCGGGTACAGGGTGCAAACAGAGCGTCAGGTTCCCAGTGCTTTTCTATGAGGCGACCCCAAGCGTCACTTGGATGCTGCATGCTTGGTCCAGGGAGTCGATTCGGGAAAACCACAGGCTGGACAAGTTGAGGCTTGTTTCAGGGCAGAACCATACTATTTCTGGTTGTGGAAGCTCCTATTAGGGTAATGTAATTATTCAGATGATCTGAGAGCTAAAGAACTGATACACTTGCCTACTACCAGTGAAATGTGATATCACTAGTTCGTTTTTATGTGTGTTTAGTAGGTTTTCAAAATCAGAACAGAGAGAAAGAAAACACATCACCAATCAGCACAGAGAGCTTGAACACATTAAGGGGGTTATTCTAACTTTGGAGGAGGTGTTAATCCGTCCCAAAAGTGACGGAAAAGTGACGGATTTACCACCAGCCGTATTACGAGTCCATTATATCCTATGGAACTCGTAATATGGCTGGTGGTATATCCGTCACTTTTGGGACGGATTAACACTCCTCCAAAGTTAGAATAACGCCCTAAGTCTTGTGACTAGAGCCCTCCAACTGACAACTCGGACACCGGTGAATCCCCCAAAATGTTATATTGACCACCTTAATATCTAACATTATATGCATATGTAATGCTACCGTCAATTGCTTTCATGGCCCACATAGACATCTTACATTTACTCAGGCTGTACGTCTGCAGTGATTCTAGGGCATTCCTCATGATTCAGTAATAGCAAATGCACCATAAGGAAACTCTAAATTTCTTTAGAACTGGATATGATGACATCAATTTCCTAAAAGCTTTCAATTGTTCCTAGTACTATTCCACATCCCATAGCAGTCTCTAACTGTAGGAGAGGGTCACTGTCCCACTGAATAGCTGCTCTGCATTTCACCAACAGAAGCAACATAGCCATCAATTTCCTTACCCCCACAGAGATGTCTCTATTCTCTTTCAACGTTGCATATGGCAATCAGGAAACGGACTTCTAGACAATGGCTGCCAAATGCAGTCCTTCGTTTATGTTGATACTCGCTTCCCGGGCCCGGCTTGATTTCCTGGATTCGTCGTCCCGTTAAAACCTCTCAGCTCCGGTGGGGAGCATGCTTATAATCAGCAGGACGGGTGGCATACGGCCGGGCCCGTTTCTCTACGTGCACTAATCTATGGATACTTCTTGGTAAGACTTGTTTAGTTCTAGTTACGAGTGTGGCATTCCTTTGAATGTTGAATTTATTTTCAAATCATTTTCTACGGCGGTGCCGCTCGTTCTTTTTGTGGTGCATCTTAATTGATAAGTACCGAGGGGCACATTATTAAATGTTTGTCCCATGATTAATTATTGGTTTACTCATTATAATTACTTGTTTCTGAACCCCTTTCTTTTTTATAATTTAATTTGCCATAGGGGAGTTTAGGATATTTTCAATATCTCAGTATAGCTAGTGTTCTTGGCGTTTAATAAAAGAAAATTCCTTATCAGGTTCATTACACACTTTTGTGCAATCGAACATTATAAATAGCTTTTGTTTCGACTGGATACCACTCTGGTATGTTTGTTCACTTTACTTTACCTGCTTACACTATTCTTTTATCACTAATTGGATTTTTGACACTTGGGCAGAGGGCTCTTCTCTTGAGCCCCTAATGTTTCGTGTGCACGTTTTCTTCACGAGGAATCTGTTCCTTATCATTCCTTTCACGTTATTTTCACGCTTCCTTTACGTTGTGCTTCTGGATTCCCCTTGTTTCTGACCCTTTCAATTGACTTCTGCCCCTTGCCAGTTCCCTTGACCACATATGACTTTGTATTTGTTTAGAAGAGCATATTACTTACGCACTTCTTATTGTATTACTATACTATTACTTTTGGTAAAGTAATCTTGTTTTATTTGCTACATGTATGTAAAGAAACATTTTTATGTTTTGTACTTTGTGTTATTATATTATCCTTTTTATGGTTGTATGTAACTTTGCAACCCTGAAGAAGCCCTATGGTGAAGGGCGAAACGCGTTGGCTGTGTCTTTTCCGTGTACTTCATGTCTAACAAGTTCTCTGCGTTAATAAAAGTCTTCATAAAGAAACCAACAGAAGTCTTGTACCATTATTAATATAACTGTTTTGGACTCTTTCTGCCTACTGCATCCTAATCAGTGCCTTGGAATGGTGCACCCCCCTTATGTTTTGCGCTGTGAGGGGTAGTGCTTGCTGCTCGTCACACGCATGGATATTTGTCTCCTTACCCTTGTTCTGAATCCAAAATATTATGTGACAGGACTCTGTATGAGCTAGGTGTTAAACACCATTCTGTTTTACAAAGACAATATAACCCAGTTTTATTACTAATCAGGATCGTGACTAATAAGGAGTTCCACAAAAATCAACTAGTAAGGCTCCTATTGTACTCTAGAATGCCTTCTGTATTACAAAGGCTGACAGCCTTGAGGTGAACCTTTCTTCTAAAGGGTTTCACACAGACATACTAATGGTAGTAGGTGACAATGTTCAAAGTGGTAGTGCATAAACTACTGCCTTGAATTTCACCACATGATTGACCATTGCCCAAATCTGCTAAAGGATATAGAGGAGTCCATCCAAAAACATTGTAAAAATAGAAGGCAAATGGTGCATTTTGCACCACATTTTCCCAAAGAAATTGGTTGAAAATACTTTTTTTTAAAGCAATTTTGAGTTGTATATTTGAAGGGAAGCCAGGAGTTAACAGGACTTTGAAATGGTGTGTGTTGCCCAGCAGAAATAATGCAATAAGACCCCAACATCACTTTTAGAAATATTAAATTTTCATATGTTATAAGGCACAGCTACAATCGTAGTATGTGCATAACTGCACAAGAGAAAATCTTTAATACCATGCTAAGTACTATCCTAAAGCCAAATGACCAGCATAAATTTCTGTGCAAGTTGAAAAACTGAGCAAACACATGCTCTCTCTGAAGGGTTACTCAACTGAGCGCCAGGAGCTCACCTAATTGAGTGTTTTTATTCACAAATCGAGACTGATTTTGGTTTTTAATTTTGCAGCAGTTACACCAAGCTGCTTCTGCATCTTAAGAAGCAGCTGACAATCTGAGCCTGAGAAATGCTGATTGACCCATTGAAAGGCACTGGTGTTGAGGATCAGAGTGAGGGCTTCACTGACGAGTCCCTTGCTGGAGTTGTGGTCGGACGGGTGGTCTGATGGGGCACTGGCAATTTTGTCTATGGTGATTGTGGGCCATGAGGTCAGACTCCATTCTTCAGCTGAGTCGAGGAAATGTGTTGCGAGGGCAGAGGGGTCTTGCTGCAGGTCAAAGTTACCTTATTTAGCTGCGGTCTTGTTGCAGAAAAAGTCCAATAGACTGTTGCAGAGGTTTTGAGAAGAGGTGATATTGTTGGAGGTGGCTGCAGGTGTGGTGAACTCCTTGATAATGGCGACTATTTCTTTGCTGTTGCTGGTGCCAGCTTTCATGTGGTCTGCAAGGGCTGTGTGCTTGGTCATCCAGATTTGCTGTTGGTAACATCTCAGAGTGGACTTTAATGTGTCTTTGTCCGAGAGGCTTGGCTCATTCTCCATTTGGGCTCCATTTACATATGGTGCTGTTTCATCAGCCTGAGTTCTTCAGTGTACCAGATGGCTTGTCTTTGTGTTCTAGCTGTTCCGCCTTCATCAACTCAGCAACTTTCCTGGAAGCACACCATAGTCACCACCCTGCTCAGAAACACTCTGCGGAACCTAGCAAGCTCACCAACTACAGACTGATCTCTTTCCTACGAAACTCACTGAAAAACTGGCAAAAGGCTGGCACTGATCCCTGCAAGCAATATTGTGGAACTGCAGGCAGGGTAATCTAAACCAGTGGTAAAGTGTGCAACATGTAACAGGTGAACAGAAAGAGATTATTAAGAGTCTGGTGGCGTTATTTTGTAAAAATGCTCCTTGGAATTGTGACTTCTATCCCTTGGCATATTTATGTTACTCTACAAAATAGGAAGTTTTGATAGCCTTAAAGGAGTAGTGGCCCTCTAGCCTTGTACTCAGCTCAAGTAACCAGAGGCAAAAGCACTAGAATGGCAAGAGAACAATGAGAACGTGAAACAAAAGGGCATAGCATGGCAAATCAAACTAAACTGAGCGCCATACTCAAAAGGAAACAGTCAATAGAATATGACACCTCTGAGAAGTCAACTTGGGAGCCGGACAATCATTCTCCAGAGAAGATGAACATGCTTTTAAACCACAATATAAGACAGCTCTTCAGTAAAAGGTGAAATGCAGGAGAAAAAATAAGATATTGCAGGCACTGTACACAGGACCAAGGAAGTAGTACACCGATTCTAGCAACTGGAAGATATGGTCAACGCTCCCAAAGTTGTCAGAAAAGACAACAGCCATTCAAGACTCCTTTAACAATTATGAATCCATGGAAACAAGGGAACTACATCAAAATCTTGGGGGGTTTCAGAAGGTCTGGAAAGTGAAGTCCCCTAAACAATCCAGACTAAACATATTGGATTCACAGTTACAACTTTAGATCAAGGACACCTCGGAGATTGACAGAATGCATTGAGCCCTGTGGCCACGTTATGTTGTAGCACAACCACAGAGGCCAATCTTGTTTTACTTCTTACAGCACACAATTTCTGAAAAGATTGTAGCTGTCCATAGAGAGGAAGCAGTTATTTTTGATTAGGACACTAAATATGGTTCTTTAAAAACCTAGCTCATGGAAAGTTAGAGAAGAGGAGACACTTCACAGCGGCTAAAATAAATTCCCTAAAGAAAGAACATCAGATTCACGTGAGGTGTATACCCAGTCTCATTTAGATTCTGCATCAAGAATAAATCCTATGACACCTCCAATCCTCAGGATGTATCAGTAGTCATGTATCACCATTTTTGTAGGAGATCCCCAGGGGAGTAGTCTCAAACATATTGGGAAGAAAACAGGCACAGAGATTGCGACTAACAAGTATTTCAAGGTAACAATAACACATGTCCAACAGATATACACGACATAAACAGAACAAAACCTCTAGGATGGTGAACTGTGAAAACATCATATGCTATATAACTGGAACAAGCCACAGAATTAAAATACATCGTCCCAGATGTACAAAATCTTAAATTTGTGACTCACAAATAGCGACTTCATAGAAATCGATATTTGTGACTCACAATTCCCCATGTACATAGCTATTGATTTCCTATTAGCGATTTCTGCAGGGTAGAAATTGCATGTAGGAAATCGGTATTTTAAAAAGTGCAATATTGTGATTTCTTAAAAAATCGCAATTTAAGAAATGAAGCCCAAAATGTACCTGAAAGCCCAGGTGGGAGTGATTTACAGGGTGTGGCCATTCACCAGAGGCCTGTCACACCTACAGGAAGCAGAGAGTGGCCCAGACACACTGCTGCAGGCACAGTGAAGGGAAAGCACACCACTCCATGCCTGCCTTGGACAGCAGGGGAGCTGGAGGCAGCAGGAAAAAGAAAATCATGTTTTCGGAGAGGAAGCTTGAGGTCCTCACTGAGGAATGTGTCTCCAAAATGGATAGGTTTTTTGGCAACACCTCCTTTTCTGTTCATAAAGCCCAGAAAAACAAAATCTGTCTGGAGATACAGGAGAAAGGGAACTCCTTGGGGGTCACCTAGAGGACCATACCTGAGCTGAGGAAGAGATAGTACAGCCTGCGCTCCAAGACCAAGGAAAAGCTGGTCAGCAGGCTGGCTGAGGGGTGTGAGACAGGAAGGCGACCATCCACACAACCCCCATGACTGCCATGGAGCACCTTATTGAGTGGACCCTGGAACCAGTGAGTGTCACTGGTGTTGGAGACATCGACACCATCCTCCCAGCAGGCACCAGCCAGGGTAAGTAACGTACCTTCATGTCCCATCCAGGCCATGCTGTTAGGCAAACCACAACACATACATCACAGTGTGAACAACTCCATTGAGGTGCCTGACCGACCCAGCCAATACATCATTTGAGTTGTAGTGCACTCCACAAGTATGCTGTCCTGTATGCTAATTGCCACATCTAACAATCAGCCACATGTCCAAAATCTCATACACACATGTAGCAACGACACAACATTGCTGTGGCCAAAGCAAATACATTTATTTACAAATAATTTGTGCATGTATGTCCCACACATCCCAGCCCAGATGTCACAGAACCTGCTGCTGGGAGTGATATCCAGCTGGAGCCAGCAACAGCACCATGACCTATGAAATGCTCCACCAGGCATATATGTGGACTGGAGAGATATTCCGCCTGCAGAACAAAAAATAAGTGGGGTAATGAGGGAGCTGCTGAGCCTGATCAAGGCAGTGGAGAACAGCCATGAGCGCTGGCAAACAGCAGTGGAGCGGGAGCACAGACGGCAGCATTTGCGGCATAGACAGTACATTGGGCGCATTGACACATTTTCCATCCAGGGCAATAAACTGCCTGGCCAATGCCACCTCAAGCCTGGCAAGGTGTACTGAAAAAACATCCAAACTGAGGTGTCCCACTGTTGCCAGGATGTTGCGGGGGGCCTGGTGTAGGTACCAATTGCACTGTAGAACATCCAGACACACACTACCTGTGTCTGCCCCCATCCCACCCCCTCCTGAGAGCGAGAAGGGATCAAGAATGAGTAGTATTTCTGGTCAAGGTGCCTGCCCCACTCTGCGTACCTGCCACCTACACTTTGAGTCCACACTTTGAGTCTGAGACAGGATCAGGGCACAATGCATCTGGGATCCAAAGCACACCAAGGGGACGGAAAAAGTTAACCCACCTGACAGTTCTTAGTTTCATTCTGTTTGGCACATAGGTACGACATATACTTATACATGTTTTGTTATTTTGGATTTGTCTGATCCAGCTGAATATAAAGTGGTCACAGAGTTGTGCACCAAGCACTAACCCCTGTGTGACATGTTTAATTACTACCATGCCATGTAATCTTACCTCGGAAACAGTTGTTTGTGATTTCTGTGTATCTTGCCCGTCCCTCAGCTGCATGAGTGCTGTCCTGATGTCCCTGTAGTGGCTGTTGGTCATCAGCAGAGTCATTATCAGATTCTGGTTCATTAATGACATTGTGTAGTCCCCTCCTCATCGCAATGTTGTGCAAGGTGGGACAGGTTTTTATTATCTCGCAGCATGTGTGGCCTGTACAGAAGTACACCCCCAGTCTTGTGTATGATCCTGAAGCGGGATTTGCGTATGCCAAATGTTCCCTCCATGACTGAGCATGTTGACATGTGTGCCCTGTTGTACCATCTCTCACTTGGTGTCCGGTGGGTCAGGTAAGGTGTGAGGATCCAAGGGCGTGAGGCATATGCACTGTCACCTTTGGAGCATGAGAGGGAAAACCATTAGGTCAGTTGACATATACACTCCTGGCAAGTGCGTGCAGTGATTTTGAGGTAAACTTACCTAGCAGGAACCCATCTCCAAATTCCCTGTGTCAGTCGGTTCAGTAATCCACTGTGCTGGAACATGAAAGAGTCATGTGTGCTGCCTGGGTATCTGACCTCAAGGTCAGTGATGACACAAGAGACATCACACACCACCTGCACATTAATGGAGTGTGTGGCCTTCCTGTTTCTGTAAATATATTCTGATGTTGAAGGGGGGCATATGGCAATAGGTGTGCCATCCCCACAGTCAATGACATAAAGGAATTGTGCCACTCTATAGAAATTGAGTTTTGTCTGCTGAAATGTTTGGGGGTATTTGGAAAATAGATTAATTGATCGGGTTTAGCAACCATTACATCCAAGAACCAAGTGGAGGAACCTTGATAATGTGCTCACTGACTGGTTGCTCCCTGATGCAAGGAGATGTAGGCAACACAATACTGACACATGGGAAGGTATGTGGTTGCTCTGCAGTGTAGGGGGCTGTATATCAGCTACCAGGTCAGATATGACCGGGCTAGACAGTTTGTACCTGTCTATTATCTCCTCCTCTGTCAGGTTAAAGAGGGTGACCCTCATCCTAAATATCCTCTCCTGTCTCTCAAAGCCTGAATCCTCATCTGTCTCACTAGGATGTATAATGCCGCCATTGTGAAAGAGCCAGATGCATTTTGTGGCTCTTTTTAAAGTTTACACATGGTTACCACTTGTGTCTGGTCAATGGTAATTGCATTTCTTAACAGGCCATTTTTTCACTAGTCGCAAATAGAGATTTCTTGGTACATGCAGTTGTGATTCGCAAATAGGGAATCACTAATAGCGATTCCCTATGTTGGCGGTTTCTTAAATGCGATTCCTACAGCATAGGAATCGCAATTTATGTCCACGTTTTAGGCATGCGTACATAACGAATGCAGATTTTACATTTCTTAACCGCCCGAAATAGTGATTCAGACCGTTAAGAAATGTAAAATTGATTTGTACATATGGGCCAAAGTGTTGCCATTTCTTAAGAACAGAAAATGTAATGTTGCCTTCCTCCATGAAATATAACTGTCACTGAACAAATATGAAAAATTGGAAATGAGATGGGAGGTAAACTATGTAAAGGGACTTTTGTTGCTAAAGTGAGGGGAGTGGTGGTCTTTATGAAAGACCATGTGCTGCTTAAACTACAGCAGACTCAGTCAGACATGCTGGCAGGCAGGAGATAGGCTCCGAGTCAGTTGGGGTTCAGGAGATCTTGTTCACCTTAGCATACGGTCCTATAAGCCCTCTTTTTTGACAAACTCAGGTGGAACCACTGGAAGACTGGTAAACAGTGGAAGACTGGAATGAGGTGTCTGGTCCGGTGCTGGATACACCAAAACCAAATGCCAGAGGAGCTACTCTGATCAGGTAGGCCTTCCTTAGGTTCATGGAAGAGAGATGCTTGCCAGACCTTTGACGTTTGTGGAATTCTCTTTCTTCTCTCTAAGACACAAAATATCCTCACATAGAGGCCTACATTACAAGAAGCCCAATAATTGGTGCAATAGTCTCTGGTGAGTTGGAAGTTATCAGGTATGATAAATACCACCCAATAACACATTTTTGGGGAATAATGCTAGCGCAGGTGTTCTAACAAAAGATATTAATGAGTGTTCAGGTATTCTGAGTAATGGGTTTGTGTAGAAAAATAATAATGTAGAAAAATAATGCAAGCATTTGAAAATGTGATCACGATGAGTGGCCACCAATGTTCACGAATTGTACTTGCTAATTGATATTGATATGAAATATTGAATGTATGTTTGATTAATGTAGTAATATATCATATTAAGGGTTATGCATTATGTATTAGCTTTATTAATTGTAGACCTTAACTTAGCGAAGGTTTTGGCCTAGTTGCCAGGCCTCATGCCAAGCTGTATTTCTTAACGTTTAATAAATGGCTGTCCTAGAGAGTTAAACTGTGATTTTGCATTGTATTGTGTAAATGTGCTCACCGCTGAGAATCTTTTCTCATGAGAACCAACTGCTGGAAGATGCTGTTCTTGCTAAATGTAACATTATGTGTGTAATGTGTGTAAGACTGACTTTCTCAGGAGGAGAACAATGGAGACACTGATTGGAGTAGAAGCTGCAACAATATTGTTACTTGACGAGCCGGACGATGAGGACGGTGCAGGACAACCAATCAACGACATGTGAACGGAGTAATGGCAGAATTCATAGATTTCAAGTTTTAGTTTTATTGGCTAAAGTGCGAACATGCGATCCCTTGACCAATAGGGATTTGGGAAATAGTTTTAGTGAATTTAATTTAACGAGACTGCACTGAGAAGAAACCAGCATTCTGCATTTTTGCCTTAGGCATTCAGCTTTGAGCATTCCGTCATTGCCCATTTTCTTGCTGGCCGAAAGGTCAATATTTTCTTGTGCGTCTTGACAAGAAACTTTATTGCTTAAAGACTTTGAGTTTCCTGAACTTTGATGCTGAATTCTGATGCCTTGCTGATCGACTGATGTCCTGATGACGAAGACTATCTTGTGTTGCCGATCCAATTGAGGAGAGGTATAACTCATATCTATGAGTCTGTTATGCATATTTGCTTTTTCTTTCTAGGTACCAACCGCACTGTTTTGATAGAGCCCTAGTTAGATGTTTTTCCAAATTCGTGTTACTAAATTGTTTTGCATGAAGCCCAACATGCTGATGCTAATCTGATGTTAGTTAAGGATTCTCACTAATGAAATTCTGCTAATAGGGAACAATGCTTGATACATTTCTCTGCTGAACTTAAATGTATGTGATCACGTTGACGCAATTGTCCTTGTTATTAATTTTGCTGTAACCTTAGAATGTGTCGTAGTTCAAGCTTTGATTAGATTACGTGTCTTCCTCCGCTTTGGACAGGCAGTATTGTTTCTGTATGCGTATCATTTGATCATGAGTTTAATTTACATGACTTTAGCATTGTTAATATAGGGAATTAAATATTTTAACTTTTACTAAAAGGGGTGGTTATTCATGACTGAAAGGTCATGGCGCGTGACTATTACTGACTCTTGATTATTTATGTCATTGATTATTGTTGATTATTGATATTGCCTATTGGTTATTGATTTTTTATCTGCATGCACTGGAATTATGGTGGGATCATCTTAATTGCAAGTCAAAAGGTTCATCGACCTATTCACGTGCCCTTGTAAGTTTACTTATCAAGGTCAGACGCGCTAACAATAACATTCTGATTATGTTGCTTAATGCACCAAAATCTGCATGTTCCGGTAAATACCATGCATGTTTGACCTGTAGACATTAATCACAAAACTCATATTTATGAAATGTATGGTAACAGGAGTAACTGGGCTAATTGCTGTGATTGCCATAGGCTCTCCTGTCTTTCTGCATTCATGCTACTGATCTCTTAGAAAGTGGACTATTGGTGGGAGCTGTGCCAGGCCACTCAGTAGAGGTTATTTACTCAGAACAGGCCAATCCTAAGCACTCTCGCTTTTCTGGAAATATAACACCACAACACCCCAAATCAACATGAGACAGAACTCAATTAAGGTGGCGTGGCCAGTCGCTGATGGCATAAGAAGCACGGACCGGAGCTCCTGCCCTCCAAACCCCATACAGAATATTTCTGGATCAGGGGCACCCAATCTGAGCTGTGAGTTCCCCGAGCCCCACGGGACCTATTGCCAGGCAAGTCGCTGACATATGAAGCAGAACAGTGGGCCTGACCTCTCACTGACAGGGCCACGCAGTCCCAAGATGGCGGCTGAAAGCCACGTTGGAGAATTTTGGAGAGAGAGGAGACAGAGCCCAGCCCGGGTTCAATCTAGATACTCCCTCTCTGGAGCAAAGTTACCGGGACTCCTGCTGCATGACCACGGACCACTTTCAGTGGTGAGGGCTCTGCTATGGCAGATTCTCCTTTGGGACAAGTGCAGATCACTGAGGGGGCTACACAGTTGCAGTCCCAAGATGGTGGCCGAAGGCCATGTTGCAGCATTTAGTGAAGAGGAGAGAAACCACATCTTAGCTTCAACATAGGCACTGTCCTATTGAACTGAAGACCCTGGAAGTGCCCTAGCCCCTGTGTGGAAGCTGAACCCTGAGTCCTTAGAAGTACCAGTATTTTGGGATGTGATGGGGGTTGCATTCAACAATATTGTGGGGAAAGCACTGACATGGTGTCATCCCCCCAGATGTAGTGGGGCGCCTTTAAGGTATTGCTTAGTGAGAGGTGCATAGCTGAATCAGTAGGAGTTAGATGCATTTTACCGCAAGAAGTAATTTCTACGGAGACAGAACTGAGGGATATAGATAGGCGTAGACCAGGTCACCCAGACTTACAACAAGCCTTTCTGGACACCAAGGAGTGGCTGGTGGTGCAGGTTGAGAGGATCAGATGCTTTGATTACAAAGCATACATGGTGTAGGTGCACGCGGAGTGGCCACACATGTTCCCTCTTGGCCTGGCTCACTAACCCTGCTAAACTGGGATCCTTCATAGTGGAGCTAGATACTGATGTAGGGACCCGGCTGTATAGACAAGGGGATATTAACATTTCTACCACTATTATTTCTGCCTGTGCACAAGCACTTCCGCACACACTGAAGGGGCAGTAGACAGTAGACCAAGAGGCTGAGGGCTTAGAAAGGGACATTATCCTACAGGAGATCAGAGCAGTGAAATAGAACTTAGTACAAGACAAAACAGACGGGTTTCCCTGAGTTGTACGCTGCATATGTAAACGAGCTAGCCCTCATGCTGGTAGACCGTTACAAAGTAGCTAGAGATATGGGTTACTTGCCAACTTCCACCCGGAAGGTACTGGTGGTACCACTGTTGAAGTCAGGGAGACCTGCTCAAGACTGTAGAGCTTATCCACCATTGTCAATGCTCAATATCAAGTACAAAATCCTTAGTTGGGTTTTAGCTACCAGACTCCTCCAACTTGTGACTATAATCATCCCCCATATCAAGCTGTGTTTATCCCCGGCTGCAACACAACACTTAGAATCAGATGCCTCTAGACTTTATTGGAGGCTGATACATATGATTCTGGGGAGGCGACAGTATTTGCAGTCAACATAGAAAAAGCCTTTGAACGTTTGATGTGGGACTTTCTCTGTGGTGTGATGGAGCGATTACAGCTAGGATGCGGATTTGTGGCATGGACCAGGATGTTATACACGGAACCTACACCTAGAGTCCGCACGGGCCGGTTAATATCTGAGAGCTATAGGGTGGTCCACAGGACCAGACAGGGGTGACCCTTGTCACCTTTACTTTTTGCTTTAGCCATGAAACCCCTAGCCAGCTATAAACTAGGGACCGGTACGAGGGCATAGAGATTGGCAACCAACTCCACGTATTTCCTTATATGTGGATGATCACTTAATTTTCCATTGGAAAACGACGGCAGGCCTAGGGGGTGCCAGGAGCCTGCTGGAGGAGTATGGATTATTAGCATTGGTTGAGGGTCAATTGGCAGAGGTTGAGACTGCTTCCAACAACTGCAAATCACAGCCCACCAGTCTTGGGTTCTTGCAGTGGAAGCCTCCTTGGCTTCTATATCTGGGTGTCCAAACATTATATGACCAGCCTGACCTCCTGAACAAGAAGGTTGGGATGCCTGTTAGGGGTCTTAAAACGAGCTCTAATTTCTGGAAAACGCTCCCCTTCTTGGAGCCCTGCTTAAAATGATCACACTTCCCTGGCTGTTGTATTTCTTTGCCGCGTTACCGGTGTGGGTCCACCGGATGCTATTCCAGGAGCTCCTCTCACTTCTCACCGCATTCCTATGAGAATTGGGCTGAAGAAGGGTGGCTCTGTCCACATTACAACGCCCAGGGAATGAGGAAGGACTGGATGTCGCTGAGTTCAAGTCATATTACCTGGCAGCGCAACTTCAGCGGCTTACGGCATGGTTGCCGGGCAGGTTGAACCTGGACCGCAAGATGGGGCAGTTTGAACCAGAGCTTCATCGACTTTTGGAATTATGGCTGGGCACAGGACACCCCTTAGTAACCAACACTAATGAATTCTGAGTAGGGGGGCGTGGCCTGACGCCGATGGCAGAGGAAGCCTCTCCGTGAGGCTCCTGCCAGCGATTCCCACTCCGGTCCAGCCTGAAAGGCAGTGGACCCCCAAACCGCTCCATTGCCCGGCTGAATATGCGCAGGGGTCCCGAGGCTCATTTTGAGGGGTCCGGTCCCGGAGTGAAGAGAGTTTCGGGGCCGAATTGGCGGCCGACGGAGTGCCGCGGAAAAAAAAAGATGGCGGCCACGATCTGAACGGCGTCCCCGGTGGCAGAAGAGCCACTAAAGCAATTCCCTGCTCCTTTCCCGCTCACCCCTCTGGGAGACAGGAAGTACAAGGGGTCCTGGTGGTTCCCTCTGGGGTCCCACGCCGACGAACAGTGGGGCCCAGCGCGGCGTCTGTGCTCGGATAAGGACCGCGGAGCACACACAACATGGCGACCGACACCCGAGGGAAGGACCGAGTGGATCAAGGTGAGAGGCGATAATTCTGGGGTTCCCCCAGAGCTCCTTTGGCAGCTCCCCTCTGAGGACGTCTGATCACAGTCTGCACGACAGCGCCGGGGGGTACTTCTGGGAGGCTTGACCCCATGGACCGCCTCAGGTGAGCTGGAACGAGGAGGGCGAAGTCGGCGACTTGATGGGGCGAACCTGGCCTGCACTGGGACACGGTGCATGCGGCCCCCCTCTACGGGGGTCCCCCTAGATGCGCAGTGCTACATACAGGAGAGTGCAGGGGGCCCCCAGACACTGGATGGGAGTCATGCATGCTTGAAGGCACCCTCCACGAACGGCAAGGCTTTTTGGCTCGACGGGTCCACACCCTGACTGGGAGGAGAGAGAGTGTCCTATCTACCTGGCGTGTGGAGTACCTCAGGGGTTCTTAGCGGCCTAGAGTGCGGAGTGCGGCTGGCACTGGAAGGCGATAATCCTCTTACACGTGTACCGAGCGCCAGAAACAGCAAGTCTCTAATAAAAAGTTTGGCGATCCCTCTGGCAGTGCAGTATACAGCGCGGTGGTGGGAGAGTAGGGGTCCAGAGCCCACCGATCAGACGGAGTTGGAGCCATACCCCAGAAAATGGGTAAAGTCGGTCGCCGGAGGGACATAGAACAAAAAGGTGGGTCCCCAGCTGAGGCACAGGCAGTCCCGCCTGAACCCAGGAATGACGCTTCAGGAGAGGGCCGTGACGACCCCACACTTCAAGATGTCCTACAAGCTATAACGGCTTCCCGTGTAGCACTGGAGGGGAAAATCGACGCTTTGGCCACAGATCTCACAGTACTGCGAGATGATCACCGCCGCCTAGCCGAAAAGGTGTCCACCACCGACAGACAACTTAAAGAGCTCCTTCCAGAGGTCAAAGATGCCACTAAGTCTACACAGCAGCTGGAGACCAGGATCAAGGCCCTGGAATTAAGGGCCGAAGACGCGGAAAATAGATCGCGTCGCAATAACATACGGGTGATTGGTATGCCTGAAAGTGTTCCACAAACTGGCCTGGCGGAGTTCCTCGAGCGGTGGCTCCGAGAGGACTTAGCGGGCGACGGACTTTCTCCTTTTTTTGCGATCGAGAGGGCACATAGAGTTCCGTTGCGTCCTCCCCCTCCGGGAGCCCCCCCGCGACCTATAATAGCCAGGCTTCTTCATTACCGGGATAGGGATTACCTGTTGCATCAAAGCAGGGCCAAAGGGGACCGCACAATGGACAATCACACGGTTAGTATCTTCCCAGACTTCTCCCGGGAAGTACAGAAACAACGGGCCACCTTCAGAGCTGCAAAACAGAAACTGCGTCAATTGGGTCTACAATATGGCATGCTGTTCCCGGCGAAGCTTAGGGTAGTGACCAAAGACAGTACACAGTTTTTCACTACGGCGGAGGAGGTATGGCAATGGATTGATCTGCTTCCACATGAGGGGAATGGTCCTCCGGCACAGGGCCCTGAGCATGGACGGAGGAGAGGGGCTAAACGCAACACGGCCCGTATAGTAAATAGTCCCTCACCTGTGGAGATGCAAACTGAGAGACGAAAAGCCATGGAGGCAGCAGCTTCATTGAGCGGCTCTGATCGCGGATCCCAAGTACAGACTGCTGCGGACTGTGAACCATCTGATTCGGACCATGAATCCGAGACTTCCCAAGTATCCGACAGATCGGGCCCGGCCATAACACCGGGCACTTCTGACTGTATCATATGAAAGTCTTCCCATCGAACTACACTTGAGCCAGTTGTCCTGGTAATGAGAGCCTCCCCTGGCAGGCACCATGGTGGCCGGTGAGGAGGGCGTACTAGCTGTCACTATGGCGGTCGTACCCACCAGATGGATGAGACCGGGGTCCACAAGTACTACTATATCTTGCAATCCGGTAGTGGGGATTAGGGCGATGGCCCACTCCTTTTGTGATCTAGGAGTTACCCCACTTTCGATAATCTAGTTGACATTTCGCGAAGTTTGGATGAGAGTAGTTCAAACTTTTGTCCCGGGGAAGGGGAGTTGGGATGTTAATTGTTGGGGATTGTTTAGGGGGAGTGATGAGTGGTGGATGTTTAACACTGGTCTGCTGATGTTATATAATGTGAGAGTAGGGATCTTCGTGGTATATGCTAGCCCTGCATGGGGTATGTCACAGATGGGGATTGAAACACAGTTATGGCGTCGTTAGGCACTTATAAATTTCTCTCATGGAATGTACGGGGCATGCACACAATGTCTAAGAGATATAAGGTATTCTCACATTTACAGCGGAGGGGGATTCAGATTGCGTTGCTCCAAGAAACACATTTAACCCAGGCTGAAGGGCTAGCACTACAGAAAAGGTGGAGGGGCCAGGCATACTATACCACTTATTCCGCATTCGCCAGGGGTGCCTTGATATGGATCAGAGCCGGGGTTCCATTCCAGTTATTAGACACGCTCATAGACCCAGAGGGACGTTTTGTAGCAATCCGGGGTCGATTGGAGGGAAGAGATCTAGCGTTGATCAATGTCTATGCCCCGAACTGGGACCAGGGTGAGTTCTTTACACGCTTATCGGGCCTCCTAGCCACCTATTTGCAGTTCCCCCTAGTGATGGGGGGCGACTTTAATTGTGTGGCCGATCCCTCCAGGGATCGCTCCCACCCTCCGTTACATGATTCCCCTCTGATGAGAGTAGCAGGGCTATTCTCCTCCTGGCAGGCGAGTTGGGGGCCGGTGGATATCTGGAGACGAGTACACCCAGAGACCAGAGACTATTCCTTCTTCTCCCCCCGGCATGAGCTCCATGTCCGCTTGGATGTGTTTTTCTGCTCCCCAGACATTTTCCCTCAGGTGCATAATGTTGAATACCTGACCCACACAATCTCTGATCATAACCCTCTATTACTAGAGTCACGCTGGGGTTCGCCCCCCTCTCGCATCCCCACCTGGCGGCTGAAGACTGAGTCCCTAGAAGACGCACCCTTTCGGGAGGAGCTAAGACAACATATTACCCACTACTTTGTAGATAACGAGGCTTCGACCAATAACCCCTTGATTGAATGGGACGCTTTTAAAGTGGTGGTGCGTGGGCGCTGTATTGCGGGAGCGGTAGGGGTCCGAAGGACTCTACTTAGGGACACTGAACAAGCGGAGAGTGAGCTGCGAGAGATGGAGAAAAAAAGGCCTGAAAGTCCGCTCCTTCAACCTACTATCTTAGAGCTTAGAGCAACGGTCGCTGACTGTGTGGAGCGTCTTCGATGCTTTGACTACCAAAACTATATTACACGAGCACACGGGGAGAGAGACAAAGCGGGTCGGATGTTAGCTTGGGTAATATCGCAAACGCATAAAACATCCCCTATCCTGGAAATGATATCGGAGAGTGGAAATCCCCTTCACGGGCAGGAGCAAATTAACTCTCACCTCATGTCCTTTTACGAACGATTATATAAAAGCACTCTTCGTCCTGTCGGTAACTCCACCGATAGTTATGTATCTAGTCTGCAGTTGCAGACACTACCACCAGATGTAGCGACACAACTTGAGGGAGCCATTACACAACCAGAGATTCGGAGGGCCATTAGAGAACTATCGAGGGGAAAGACTCCGTGGACAGATGGTCTCCCTATCGAATTCTATGCCACGTATATAGATTTGTTAGCTCCTAGGCTTGAGATTCTATATCAATCCGCCAGAGACCGAGGAGTTTTGCCGGCAACAGTGAGGGAGGCGGTAATAGTGCCCTTGCTTAAACCTGGGGAAAATCCTGCGGAAGCTGGGGCATACAGACCTTTATCCATGCTGAACCTGGATTACAAGATCCTCAGCAAGGTTCTGGCCTCTAGGCTTCTCCCCCACATGGCAACACTAATACATACTGACCAGGCAGGGTTCATCCCGGGGCGCAACACAGCGGATAACATACGCAGATTTATAGCGGTCATGAACGATCGAAAATCGTCTAGCCCAGCCCCTGGAGTGCTCGCAGTCGATATAGAAAAGGCCTTTGATAGCTTGGAGTGGGCCTTCCTTTATACAGTGATGTCCCGCCTTCGTTTCGGACCTGAATACATTGCCTGGGTCAGATTGTTGTATACTGAGCCCACTGCTAGGGTACGGACAGGACGGATAATATCCAGACCTTATGTCGTTGAGCGGGGTACCAGACAAGGGTTTGCCCTATCGCCGCTGCTATTTGCACTGGCTATGGAGCCATTAGCGGCCGCAGCGCACGGTGGTGGGGGGGGTCCCGGTATAGTGGCAGGGGGCAAGAGACATCAAATAACGTTGTATGCGGATGATCTATTGATCTTCTTAGACGATGTACACAGAGACCTTTCCCGGACCCAGCAGTTACTTTCGCAGTTTGGTGAGCTTTCTGGTCTTCGGGTGAATTGGGGCAAGACCGGCCTGTTTCCGTTGAACGCTACTGTAGCCCCACCATTAGAGTTGGGAAATGTCCAGTGGGTTCCAAGATGCCTCTCATACTTGGGGGTCAAAATTTTCCATGACCCAAAGGATATAATAGATAGCAATATTGGAGGCTCATTGCGTTCCCTCCGTTCCAACATGGCTTTCTGGCAAACCTTACCTCTATCTGTAGCGGGGAGGGTAGCCATCCTTAAAATGGTGGGTGTTGCCTCGCCTTCTGTATCACTTCACGGTCCTGCCGGTATGGATTCCTAAGGCCATATTTGCAGAACTAGAATCCATGGTCATAGCCTTTATCTGGGGGGGTGGACGGAAGCGAGTGGCTCTGGCCAAACTTCAGAGGCGGTCCACAGACGGAGGCCTAGCAGTCCCGGACTTTGAGGCTTACTACTTGGCAGCGCAATTCCAATGGTTGGCGCAATGGATAGCCAACAGAGCAGCAACATGGTTGGGGGTAAAGGCATTTACTCCCCCAGAGACTAGATTATACGAACTGTTGTTGGGGTGTCCGGGTACTGGGACGCATGATTCCCTTGAATTTAAAGTCCTTGCGCGCTGTTGGAGGAGCTTTTTGCGTAAACTTAAAGTAAAGGCCCCTTACTCCCCTGACCTACCCCTCTTGTCCCTAAGAGCTTTGCCCCATCGGGGTGACTGGGGAGGACTCCAGTCCTGGGTGGAGTCCGGGATACAGACGGTAGGAGCACTATTTAAGGAGGGGGCACTGATGCCGTTTGAAGTCCTTCGGACACAATTCGGTCTACAGGGAGGACACTTCTTATTGTATGGCTCAGTAGTGGCTAGTATCAGAAAACACTGGCTGACACGGACAGGAGAGCTCACTACACAAACAACCTGTACATATTTGGCGACTTCTTCTGGCACCTTTAAGGCAGTTTCTAATCTCTACAGCAGGGTTCAAGCGGATAGGAACATACCTTTGACTCAACTCAAATCGTCATGGGAAGTAGACCTGGGCACAACTATATCCGATGTGGACTGGGAGCGTATTCTGGGGGGCTTCCCCAAAATGACTCGCAATGCCAGATTTAAGCTGATTAATTTTTATGTACTTCATAGGGCATATCTCACCCCTGAGCGGATCAGCAGGTACTTTGAAGTGGAAGGAGTAAATTGCCCGAGGTGCGGACTAGAGAAGGCAGAATTTAGGCATATGTTCTGGAGCTGCCCTACGGCGGAGGTGTATTGGGCGGAGGTGAGCCGTCTGGTGGCTGGAGCGATAGGAAGAGAAGTCCCTTGCACAATAGGGCATTGTCTGCTTGGCTGGTTTCCACGCACGGCTAAGTACAAAATAACCAACAGGTTCCGGGACTTGGCCTACGTACTGGCCAAGAGGGAAATAGCGATGTCCTGGAAGAATCCAGTTGGGCCGAGACTGTCCCTATGGACCAGAGAATTAACTAGGTGGGCTGGGTGTGAGAGCGCTGTTTTACATAGCGAGGCCAGAAGGGGTTGGCGGCCCCTGGAGGTGGCGCAAGGTTGGGACGCGATATTAGACTCCTTTAAGGAGGAATGCCGATTAGGTCCAGTCCCCTGATTGAATGATGTTTGGATGTTTTGAGAAGTTACCAATAGTCCCAATCCATTGGTGCCAGTACAGATGACCCCGGGGCAGGATCCTACGGTTGGACTAGACGGAGTAAACACTCTCACACTGTGAGCGGAGGGTTGACTCCTTCATAGCACACCTACATACAATACAACTGTCCAGATAAGCTACCAGTACCATCACTGGGGGGTGGGGCACTGTTGGGGAGGTTGAGGGATGGGGGGGTAGGGTAGTTGTTGCAACATCAGATTGCTGTTAGTGCAGAGATGTGTAGATTGAAAAAGCTCTTGATCTCAGAGTCTATGTAGGTCACTGTATATTCTCTTATACTATGTTTACCTAATCATTGGTTGATCGAAATTGCAATAAACTTTGTTTACAAAAAAAAACTAATGAATTCTGAGTACTGTGGCACTGCCGGCCCAGATGCCTACAAAAATCACGAATGCAAGTTCGTATTCGGCCAAAATGCCAATGACCATGTTAAGAGGACTACCACACAGTGGTAACTGGAGGGGTTGGGCGGAATGGACAGCAGCTGGGGCGTTGAGAATAGGGGACTTCTTCTGCACTGGAGAGCTCCTCCCATTTGAGGACTTTCACTCAGAATTCAACTCACTTAAGCCCACTTTCTGCTCTACATGGAGGTGACAGCAGTCGTCCACAAACACTGGGGCTCTGGCATTTCGGAACCACAGACTTATACGAGCTATCAATACATTCTTTCATCCTTGGACACTTCCAAAGCATTGACATGCCTATATCTGGCCATTAGGGAAGATATGCTACAGCCCCTTGAAACCCTGTGGACACATTGGGAGGAGGACCTGGGAGTACCGATACCCCAGGGTGAGTGTGCAACCCTACTGGAGAGAATACCAAGGGTATACAGGAACGCCCAATCAAATGCATCAACTTTTATATTCTACACAGGGTGTACCTAACTTCAGAGAGAATAAATAGGTACTTCAACACAGTCCGAGAAGCATGCCCGAGATGTGGGGAGGTGGGTGTGTGGCTTCTGGACATGTTCTGGGCATGCCCATTACTGAGTGCCCACTAGAAGGAACAACAACTATAGTTTCTGATATCACTATGAGGGAAGTTCCCTGTGCCCCAGGACATTGCTTATTGGGCTAGTTTCCACACACCACCAAGGTCATAAGGAGATTTCAGGTCTTGGCCTTTGTTTTAGCAAAAAGGGTAATCACCAGACATTGGATTGCTCCAGGAGACCCAGTGCTACAAACTGGTGCAGAGAACTCATAGCTGGGCAGGATTCAAGAGTGGTGTGCTGTTAAGAGAAGCTAGGTGGGTATATGGCTCACTGGACATGGCCTGGGACTAGGAGGTGCTAGTGCATTCCTTAAGGGACCCCGCTCCCCCCTGGCAGATAACATCCCCAGGGGGATCCCCAGCTTTTGCCCCTGATTAAGACTGTTGAGTTAACCATGAACCTACTTTTTGCAGCCTGCGCCCCAATGGCTCGGCTACCAGCGGTGCACTTTGTAATCCTCCTGGTATTTGTCTGCCACACTGGGGCACTTATTAATGAGTCTCAACTATCTGCCGTATAGATTTCTTTTGGGCATGACTCGGGGAGGAAGCTGGGGAGTTCTTGAGGTTGTGGTTGGGATTTAACGAGACACCTCAAATGTGCCAATTCTTTGATAATGCTTAGAAACTAAAGATAAATGTGTTTAAAAAAACTCCATTTAGGTAGCAGAAGAGGCTGGACCAAAGGTTAGTGCTAAGCTGCACAAAAACATTTCTCACAGGGACCCCAGAAAGGAAAAACACACACTTCTCCTTAAACTGTTGGAGTTACACCAGAACCTCCTACTCTACTGCTCCCATATTCTTAACTCCTTTGCTCCCAAACTCTTTCAAAGGAGAAGTAGGTGACCCAGCACTGTGCCCACACTGCTCTGGCCATTGCAGATGTTGCTGCTAAGTTGGTGGGACCATGTTTGTTATAAGACATCAAAACATCAGCAATCATGTCACTGCCTTCATATGTTATAAAACATATTGAATCCACCATTCAATGGCTGCTGCAACTTTCGGACAAAGAAAGATGACTGTATGGAAAAGTTAAAGCTACAAAAGGCAGCTTTTGCATGCACAGTGCACCCCCTCTGTGCATTACTCAGCTTTGTATGCCGCTGACATACCAAACAACACACCCCAGGCTCAATTTCCACTGAAACATTTGTGATGAATTGCCCATCATTGATTCAGCTTTTCTAGCTAAGACAGTTTTCAGGAAGGGTTACGGGTTCCGATTTAAAGTGAAAGAAGTAAAAAGATATAAGTTGGAACACTGAAAGCTTCCAAGAGGACTTTCATCAGGTAGTACCACAAAGAGAAACCAAAAATGGGCTGTAGGATGTTTGAAAGATTAGTGCTTCAAACTAAAGTTGCTTTCTCCCTGCACCATTTACAGGTGGCAAGGAGCATGTCAGAAATCTAGATTTGTGGAAGTCATAGAAGAATAATATGCTCAAAAGAGCACTTCCGATGGACAAAGACTGGACCTTCTTAATGAAGACATCTACACAAAAATGAACCATTCTTTCATAGCTGTGGATAGGTGTGTGAATGATAAAGAGTTTTAACATAAATGTATAAACATTCCTTTTTTACTGCATTAATTGTCATTGCTTTTAAGGAAAGCTATAAATCAATAATGTATTCCATATTAAACATATAAAAGTGTTGCAAAGCACAGAGCATTATTATTTGTTAATGTAATGCTTGGAGATTTGTTATGGGGTTTATTAATTACAAAAGCTCATATGTCAGTCTTTTACAAAGGTGTAAAAGAGAGAGTATAATCAAAGTGGACAAAGTGAAAAGAATGTAATAGCAGGAAGAGTTAGTTAATAAGAAGACTGCTGCTATTGACCTAAGTGACAAAGAGTATGGACGGAGGAGTGCAGCGTTGGAACTAGCAGGGTATATGGTGCCCAAGCGTATCTTCGATAGGGTTGGCCATGCTTCCTGCCTGGGTGTGGCCTGGTCATGGCCCTCGATGGTGAGAGGTACTAGATGTTGCTAGTTACACTGTTGAGCGCCACTGAGTGTAGAGAAATTAAAACTTATGATGTTATGTTAATGGTTATTTTAGGTTGTTCAGTTGTTCTAGCGCAATCAAATAAGGCTTAAAGTTTAACTGCTCTAAAAAAGCCTACAGAAAATGACAAAATGTGAAAAAACAGCAACACTATTGACCGTCCCCATGATTCAGACGCTCTGCTCACTTGCCTTCACCAGACACAAAGGGATCTTTGGAAATATTTATTGAGCTCAAAAACCACAAAGTAACTGCCTTACAAATTATTTGATTGAATGTTCAGAGATTGAACTCCCCAATTTAGACTCAACTATTTGCTGTATGGATTTCTTTTGGGCCTGACTCAGGGAGGAGGCTGGGGAGTTCTGGAGGTTCTGGTTGGGATATTACGAGACATGGCAGATGGACTTGAATTCTATGTCAGGACCGGAGGCGAGGATTTTGCATAACTTTCTTCACTTTTATTCAAACAGCAGATTCAAAGAAAACATAATAAAAAGTCAAAAACATATAAAGACTACAAGTCCCATGAGTCCATAGTGTAGAGTGTGCAATAGTCCAATCACAGTACAGCACAACGTATAAATATGGATGACGTACCTTCCTGTTCCTCTTTCTTCACTGCTTGTCAGTTAAGTACTACTTCATTATCGCTTTCTCTTAACTGTCGATATTAGTTTATTTATTCATTTCCCTGTATTGCATATTTCAGAGGCGCTGTAGGCTTCTGGCCCGAGCGCTCATTGTTTTTTTCATTTTAGCAGCTCGACTGAGGAGCGTGCCAGCTGTTTTCCTGAGGCGGCTTTCACGGAGCGCCTCAGCTGACGACAACGCGTGTTTCAGGGCAGACGCTGACAGGAAATTCCTTGAATTCCTGTCACGAGTCTGTTTTCCCTGAGCCAACTCTCGCTGTCACACGGCTGGTCAACAGTCTTTAAGCAAATAGCCCCATCTAGTGGTAATTTATATATATTTATTATATATATTTATAAATTACATTTTGAACACCAGCGAGGGGGCTCCCCTTTTTTATTCTTTGGGTGAATATATATATATATATTTTGAAAACAAATATTTTTTTTCTCCTAACTTTAAAAAAAAAAAAGGAGATAATTTTATTTTTTTATTTAATACTCTCATTGAGTTTGGTGCTCTCACCCTTATAATGGACCAATCTACTGGTCACAAAAGCGCTCAGTTTCAGGATGCACAACAGGAATGGGCTTCCCAGCGTCTTCCCCCAGAGGTGAGTCAAGCGCTTTCTTTTGCTATTTCCAATGCGCTTGCACCTCTTAGGGAACAGGTTGATAAGCTCGCAAAGAGCATTCCAGGTGTTTTTTCTGACACAGTTCAACCTAACCCGGGCCCTAGTGGGGTTAGATCAGGGGGTAAAAAGGCCTCAAAGCGTGACGCGGGTCACTTGGAAGGTTTTGATAAACTTACTGAAACCTTCCATAAGAGTGCGCGCATGCTTAAAATTTACCCTTCCGGGAGGAAGATATTTCTGGAGAAACCAGCGACTCTGTCGCGAAAAATCTAAACCCTTTATTTGGGTTTCCCCTTGGAGGGGAGGGTGATTCCGATGCTGATTTATTCTCAGATGAGGATCAAGAACTGGGTAGACCTTGGCTTCCTATCCCTGTTTCTCCAGATTCCCCTGAAGAGGATACAGATATGTTTAATCCTTCAGAAATCTACCATCCCGGGACTTCTGAATGAGTCCTTGACACTTATGTAGCAGATAAAATTTGCCAACCACTAGAAAAGGAGGTTAGAGCTAAACTTAGGGCAGAATGTCCTAGACTCTCTTTACCGGTCAAAGGTAGCTGTCACACCCAATATCGACCCTAAACTGTGCACTTTTTTTAGTAAGTACATGAAAGACCCTAAGAAGGGTATAAACAGATCTTGGAGAAACTGCCAAGACAAACTCCTAGATGTAGTGGGCCCGCTTACGCAGATTATCCAATTGGCAGAGCAAGCTAAACATTCCAGTACCACACTCTCTGTAGAGATTATTGCCGGTTGGGCTCAGAGTGCGATTTGTCTCCTAGGTAGCCCCAACTGTGCTCTAGCAGCAGAACGCAGATCACTGCTTATTAAAATCGATCCCAAACTTGGCGAGTTAGCCACTTCGGAGACAGGAGCTATTGCCCAGGGAAACCTCTTTGGGGAACCTTTTGTCAAGGAACTAGGCAAATTTGTAGCAACCTTTTTGGCTCTAGACAAAGCCCAAAGTTCTATCAAAAAGATTTTCCCTACTAAGGGCTCCTCCGGCCGCCTTTACCACCAAGGCCCCTCTAGAGAATACCCAAAGAGGAACAACGGCTGGAATGATGGTCGCCAAGGAACATTCTACCCCTCTCGAGGTTCTGGCAAAGCCAAAGGCAATCGCATCAGAGGAGGAGCTAACGCACCAGGAGGAGTTTCTGGTAAGCATTATCCCTTCTTTCCCTCTAGAACTGGGGGGACGGCTTCTCAGATTTGCTCTCAATTGGAACACAATTACAAGGGATCCTTGGATCCTTCAAACTGTTCGGGGTTTTCACATAGAGTTCTACTGTACTCCAATTTAGCACTCGCGGCCCAGAACTTTAGTTTTCCCATCTCACAAGATGAACTTCATAGATCTGGAGGTAAAAGATCTCCTACACAAAAAAGCCATATGCAGATCAACCCTTCATCCAAAAGGGTTTTAAGCAACATTTTTCTAGTGAAAAAGAAAAACAAGGGTTTTCGTCCTGTAATAAACTTGAGAGATTTCAAAGAATGGCTAGTTTATCAGCACATCAAAATGGAAGGCATTCATCTATTGAGGGACATTCTACTTCCAAACGATTGGATGATCAAACTGGATCTCAAGGATGCTTACCTTTCAGTCACCATTTTTTCCCCTCATCAGAGATTTCTTCAATTCTCATGGAAAGATCAGATATACAAATTCCAAACTCTCCCTTTCGGCCTATCCTCAGCCCCATGATGTTTTACCAAACTTATGAGACCTGTTGTAGAAATTTTTCATACCAGGGGAATAAGGATGATAATTTACCTGGACGATATTCTTATGATGGATCAATCCCTAACCCAGCTCAAATCCAATCTGAGCATGACTATTGCTCTCCTCCACAATCTAGGATTTGTGATCAACGAATCCAAATCGGAGTTAATTCCAACCCAGAAAATAGTATTTCTAGGTTTCCTTATAGATTCTGTCATAGAGTCTCTCAGCCTTCCATTATCCAAACTTTCCAAGATTCGGAAAGAACTCAACAAGGTCCTCAGAAGGGACAGAATTTCACTTCATCAATTGGCCAGGATTGTGGGGCTTCTATCCTCTTCAATCCAAGCCATCTTTCCAGGTCCTCTTCACTATCGTGCATTGCAGAGATAAAAAGCATCTCATCTCAGAAAAGGTCTCATTTATTCAGAAATGATTTCCTTATCTCCAGAGGCCAGAACGGAACTTCAATGGTGGATAGACCACATGGAAGCCTGGAATGGCACGGCAATTTTCGGCACAGCACCAGACATGACTATACAGTCAGACGCCAGTCGTCTGGGATGGGGAGCCAGATGTGGGGCAGTCTCCATGGGAGGCAGATGGTCACAGGAGGAACTCTCTCTCCATATCAATTGTCTCAAACTCCTGGCAGGATCTTTTGCAATCAAGTCCCTAACAAAGGACAAGGTGTGCTGTTCCATTCTTCTGAGGATGGACAACATATCCGCTGGCCAATGTATAAATCGCCTGGGGGGCACTCGTTCGCAAGCCCTCTCTGAAATAGCGAAGGATTTCTAGCATTATTGCCTTCAAAAACAGATCTTGGTAGTGGCAGAGTATCTTCCAGGGACCAAGAACATAGTGGCAGATTGGAACTCCAGGAACTTCACAGACAGCACCGATTGGAAATTAGATCCACAAGTTTTTCTAGCTCTGATGGAAAGATGGGGGTCCTTGCGATCTAGACCTTTTCGCATCCCGTCTCAATCACCAACTGACGAGATATGTCAGCTGGAGACCGGATCCGGGAGCAATAGCGATGGATGCTTTTCTCCAAGATTGGTCAAAGAGCCTTCCCTATGCCTTTCCCCCCTTCATAATGATTCCCAGAGTGGCAGCTCAGGTAGGACGTCAAATGGCGCCCTTGGTTCTAGTGACTCCGATTTGGAAATTTCAGGCTTGGTTTCCGACTCTCATGGAACTGTCTTGGGATCTTCCAATCCGCTTACCGTCATTCCCTTCAATCCTTCTCGATCACCATGGGTCTCCTCACCTGTTGGTTCTCCAAGGCAATCTTTTTCTCATGGAATGGAGGATTTCTGGGGACGCTGGAAGAACAGACTTCTTTCGAAAGAAGCTAATAACTTCATCCAACAAGCCTGGTCCACTAGTACCACCAAAACATACAAACTGGCATAGAACAGATGGAATCGTTGGTGTGTGGCGAAACATATTGATCCTTTGGGGGCACAACTTACGTATATCCTAAATGTCTTGGCAGAACTCACCCACTCTGGCCTCCCATATCGTACCATTAACACCTTTAGGTCAGCCATATCAGCAGGACATGTTGCCATTAACAACAAACCAGTAGGTGAACATCCTTGGGTTTGTAAACTTATGAAGGGCATTTGTCTTTCTAAACCCCCTGAACCCAGATATTCTGGTTTATGGGACGTAAACGTAATTTTAAATTTCATCTCCCACTGGCATGACAATCATCTCTTATCTCGTCAAAAATTTCTGCTAAGTCACCGATCCTTCTCTGTCTTATTTCTTGTAACAGGGTATCGTATGTTAGAGCCCTAGATCTCTCAGCTAGAACCTTTACCCCAGAGGGTGTAACTTTCACTATATCTAGAAGAACCAAAACCAATATCAGAGTGGTTTCTTATCCCGCCTTTCCTGATCATCAAAAATTATGTGTAGTAAATTGTATCAAAGCATATGAGGACATGACATTAGACGTCAGACCCGCAGGTGAGAATCAACTTCTTATTGTCTTATAAAAACCCTTTAAAGCAGTTTCCTCTCCTACCATTGCTAGATGGGTTAGATGGATCATGGCGGAGGCGGGTATTGACATACATAGATTCGGAGCTCATTCCACCAGAGAAGCAATGGCTTCCAAAGCCATTCAGGTAGGTGGTAGACTTGAAGATATCATGAATGCAGCGGATTGGTCTTCCGAATCCACCTTCAAAATTTTCTACTTTAAACCTATTATAGAACCCGCATCTCTGGTTGTCAGTAAGCTTTAAACATGCATAATCCTCGCCTCCGGTCCTGACATAGAATGAAACATTTCCTAGCTAACGAGAAGGAAAGTTTAAATTCTATTAAGGACACAGAGGCGAGGATTATCCCACCCAGGCATTTCATCTTCGTAGCCTTTCCCTCCTGGTTACTGTCGCTTTTTCTTACAACAAGTAAGTAACTGTTATTGCAATGCTATTCATGTTTTAAATTCTCAAATGGTTGCTCACAATTAAATCTATACATGTCTTTTTCTTATGATTGCTTTATCTTGCCTACAGCATTGTGTTTTTTTCTCTGATGACACTTATCAATGTGAGAAGGAATCGGATAACATGTTTATAATTATTTATACTTACACAGGCAATACTCAAGGAATGGACTAATCTACTTTCATCTTTAACTTCTTCCAGTGAAGAAGAGGAACAGAAAGGGACGTCATACATATTTATACGTTGTGCTGTACTGTGATTGGACTGTTGCACACTCATGGGACTTGTAGTCTTTATATGTTTTTGGCTTTTCATTACGTTTTCTTTGAATCTGCTGTTTGAATAAAAGTGAACAAATTTATGCATAATCCTCACCTCCGTGTCCTTAATAGAATTTAAACTTTCCTTCTCGTTAGCTAGGGAATTTTTCATTCATGCACTTTATATATTACCTCAAATGTGCCAATTGTTTGATAATGCTTAGAAACTCAATACAATTTGTTTAAAAAACTCTATTTCAGTAGCAGAAGTGGTGGAACCAAAGGCTTGTGCTAACCTGTCACGAAAAACTTGTCACAGGGACCCAAGAAAGGAAAAACACACACGTCTTCTCCTTAAACTGTTGGAGTTACACCAGTACCTCCTACTCTACTGCTCCAATATTGTTAACTCCTTTGCTCCCAAACTCTTTCAAAAGAAGTAGTAGGTGACACAGCACTGTGCCCACACTGTTCAGGACATTGCAGATGCTGCTGCTAAGTTGATGGGACCATGTTTGTTATATGACATCAAAACATCAGTAATCATGTCATTGCCTTCATATGTTAGAAAACATATTAAATCCACCATTCAGTGGCTGCGGCAGCTTTGGGACAAAGTAGGATGACTGTATGGAAAAGTTAAAGCTACAAAAGGCAGCTTTTGCATGCACAGGGCACTCCCTCTGTGCATTACTCAGCTTTGTATGCCTCTGACATACCACACATGACACACCCCAGGCTCAATTTGCACTGAAACATTTGTGATGAATTGTCCATCATTGATTCAGCTTTGCTAGCTAAGACAGTTTTCAGGAAGGGTTATTGGTTCTGATTTAAAGTGAAAGGAGTAAAAAGATGTAAGTTGGAACACTGAAAGCTTCCAAGAGGACTTTCATCAGGTAGTGCCACAAAGAGAAACCAAAAATGGGCTGTAGGATGTTTAAAGATTAGTGCTTCAAACTAAAGTTGATTTCTCCCTGCACCACTTACAGGTGGCAAGGAGCATGTCAGAAATCTAGATTTGTGGAAGTCATAGAAGAATAATATGCTCAAAAGAGCACTTCCGATTAACAAAGACTGGACCTTCTTAGTGAAGACATCTACACAAAAATGAACCATTCTTTCATAGCTGTGGATAGGTGTGTGAATGATAAAGAGTTTCAACATAAATGTATAAACATTCCTTTTTTACTACATTAATTGTCATTGCTTTTAAGGAAAGCTATAAATCAATAATGTATTCCATATTAAAGATATAAAAGTGTTGCAAAGCACAGAGCATTAATATGTGTTAATGTGTTGCTTGGAGATTTGTTATGGGGTTTATTTATTACAAAAGCTTATATGTCAGTCTTTTACAAAGGTGTAAAAGAGGGTGGGCAATCAAAGTAGACAAACTAAAAAGAATGTAATAGCAGAGAGTTAGTTAACAAGAAGACTGCCGCTACTGACGCAAGTGACAAAGAGTATGGACGGAGGAGTGCAGCATTGGAACTAGCAGGGTATATAGTGCCCAAGCGTATCTTCGATAGGGTTGGCCATGCTTCCTGCCTGGGTGTGGCCTGGTCGTGGCCTTCGATGGCGAAAGGCAATCGATGTTGCTCGTTACACTGTTGAGCGCCACTGAGTGTAGAGAAATTAAAACTGAAATTCCTGTCACAAGTCTGTTTTCCCTGAGCCAACTCCCGCTGTCACACGGCTGGTCAACAGTCTTTAAGCAATTAGCCCCATCTAGTGGCAAGTTATATATATTTATTATATATATTTATAAATTACATTTTGAACACCAGCGAGGGGGCTGCCCTTTTTTATCCTTTGGGTGAATATATATATATATATTTTGAAAACAAATATTTCTTTTCTCCTAACTTTTAAAAAAAAAAAGGAGATAATTTTTTTTTTTTATTTAATACTCTCATTGAGTTTGGTGCTCTCACCCTTATAATGGACCAATCTACTGCTCATAAAAGCGCTCCCTTTCAGGATGCACAACAGGAATGGGCTTCCCAGCGTCTTCCCCAGAGGTGAGACAAGCGCTTTCTTTTGCTATTTCCAATGCGCTTGCACCTCTTAGGGAACAGGTTGATAAGCTCGCAAAGAGCATTCCAGGTGTTTTTTCTGACACAGTTCAACCTAACCCGGGCCCTAGTGGGGTTAGGTCAGGGGGTAAAAAGGCCTCAAAGCATGACGCGGGTCACTTGGAAGGTTTTGATAAACTTACCGAAACCTTCCATAAGAGTGCGCGCATGCTTAAAATTTACCCTTCCGGGAGGAAGATATTTCTGGAGAAACCAGCGACTGTCGCGAAAAATCTAAACCCTTTATTTGGGTTTCCCCTTAGAGGGGAGGGTGATTCCGATGCTGATTTATTCTCAGATGAGGATCAAGAACTGGGTAGACCTTGGCATCCTATCCCTGTTTCCCCAGATTCCCCTGAAGAGGATACAGATATGTTTAATCCTTCAGAAATCTGCCATCCCGGGACTTCTGAATGAGTCCCTGACACTATGGTTGCCAATTATGTAGCAGATAAAATTTGCCAACCACTAGAAAAGGAGGTTAGAGCTAAACTTAGGGCAGAATGTCCTAGACCCTCTTTACCCGTCAAAGGTAGCTGTCACACCCAATATCGACCCTAAACTGTGCACTTTTTTTAGTAAGTACATGAAAGACCCTAAGAAGGGTATAAACAGATCTTGGAGAAACTGCCAAGACAAACTCCTAGATGTAGTGGGCCCGCTTACGCAGATTATCCAATTGGCAGAGCAAGCTAAACATTCCAGTACCACACTCTCTGTAGAGATTATTGCCGGTTGGGCTCAGAGTGCGATTTGTCTCCTAGGTAACACCAACTGTGCTCTTGCGGCAGAACGCAGGAGATCACTGCTTGTTAAAATCGATCCCAAACTTGGCGAGTTAGCCACTTCGGAGACAGGAGCTATTGCCCAGGGAAACCTCTTTGGGGAACCTTTTGTCAAGGAACTAGGCAAATTTGTAGCAACCTTTTTGTCTCTAGACAAAGCCCAAAGTTCTATCAAAAAGATTTTCCCTACTAAGGTTTTTGCTGGGGCCGGACGAGGAAGGGGTAGCTCCTCCGGCCACCTTTACCACCAAGGCCCCTCTAGAGAATACCCAAAGAGGAACAACGGCTGGAATGATGGTCGCCAAGGAACATTCTACCCCTCTCGAGGTTCTGGCAAAGCCAAAGGCAATCGCATCAGAGGAGGAGCTAACGCACCGGGAGGAGTTTCTGGTAAGCATTATCCCTTCTTTCCCTCTAGAATTGGGGTGACGGCTTCTCAGATTTGCTCAAAATTGGAACACAATTACAAGGGATCCTTGGATCCTTCAAACGGTTCGGGGATTTCACATAGAGTTCTACTGTACTCCAATTTAGCACACGCGGCCCAGAACTTTAGTTTTACCATCTCACAAGATGAACTTCATAGATCTGGAGGTAAAAGATCTCCTACACAAAAAAGCCATAGGCAGATCAACCCTTCATCCAAAAGGGTTTTAAGCAACATTTTTCTAGTGAAAAAGAAAGACAAGGGTTTTCGTCCTGTAATAAACTTGAGAGATTTCAAAGAATGGCTAGTTTATCAGCACTTCAAAATGGAAGGCATTCATCTATTGAGGGACATTCTCCTTCCAAACGATTGGATGATCAAACTGGATCTCAAGGATGCTTACCTTTCAGTCCCCATTTTTTCCCCTCATCGGAGATTTCTTCAATTCTCACGGAAAGATCAGATATACGAATTCCAAACACTCCCTTTCGGCCTATCCTCAGCCCCATGATGTTTTACCAAACTTATGAGACCTGTTCGTACCAGGGGAATAAGGATGATAATTTACCTGGACGATATTCTTATGATGGATCAATCCCTAACCCAGCTCAAATCCAATCTGAGCATGACTATTGCTCTCCTCCACAATCTAGGATTTGTGATCAACGAATCCAAATCGGAGTTAATTCCAACCCAGAAAATAGTATTTCTAGGTTTCCTAATAGATTCTGTCATAGCGTCTCTCAGCCTTCCATTATCCAAACTTTCCAAGATTCGGAAAGAACTCAACAAGGTCCTCAGAAGGGACAGAATTTCACTTCATCAATTGGCCAGGATTGTGGGGCTTCTATCCTCTTCAATCCAAGCCATCTTTCCAGGTCCTCTTCACTATCGTGCAATGCAGAGATAAAAAGCATCTCATCTCAGAAAAGGTCTCATTTATTCAGAAATGATTTCCTTATCTCCAGAGGCCAGAACGGAACTTCATTGGTGGATAGACCACATGGAAGCCTGGAATGGCACAGCAATTTTCGGCACAGCACCAGACATGACTATACAGTCAGACGCCAGTCGTCTGGAATGGGGAGCCAGATGTGGGGCAGTCTCCATGGGAGGCAGATGGTCACAGGAGGAACTCTCTCTCCATATCAATTGTCTCAAACTCCTGGCAGGATCTTTTGCAATCAAGTCCCTAACAAAGGACAAGGTGTGCTGTTCCATTCTTCTGAGGATGGACAACATATCCGCTGTCCAACATATAAATCTCCTGGGGGGCACTCGTTCGCAGGCCCTCTCCGAAATAGCAAAGGATTTCTAGCATTATTGCCTTCAAAAACAGATCTTGGTAGTGGCCGAGTACCTTCCAGGGACCAAGAACATAGTGGCAGATTGGAACTCCAGGAACTTCACAGACAGCACCGATTGGAAATTAGATCCCCAAGTTTTTCTAGCTCTGATGGAAAGATGGGGGTCCTTGCGATCTAGACCTTTTCGCATCCCGTCTCAATCACCAACTGACGAGATATGTCAGCTGGAGACCGGATCCGGGAGCAATAGCGATAGATGCTTTTCTCCAAGATTGGTCAAAGAGCCTTCCCTATGCCTTTACCCCCTTCATAATGATTCCCAGAGTGGCAGCTCAGGTAGGACGTCAAATGGCGCCCTTGGTTCTAGTGACTCCGATTTGGAAATCTCAGGCTTGGTTTCCGACTCTCATGGAACTGTCTTGGGATCTTCCAATCCGCTTACCGTCATTCCCTTCAATCCTTCTCGATCACCATGGGTCTGTTGGTTCTCCAAGGCAATCTTTTTCTCATGGCATGGAGGATTTCCGGGAACGCTGGAAGAACAGACTTTTTCGAAATTAGCCCAAGCTAATAATTTCATCCAACAAGCCTGGTCCACTAGTACCACCAAAACATACAAACTGGCATGGAACAGATGGAATCGTTGGTGTGTGGCGAAACATATTGATCCTTTGGGGGCACAACTTACGTATATCCTAAATGTCTTGGCAGAACTCACCCACTCTGGCCTCCCATATCGTACCATTAACACCTTTAGGTCAGCCATATCAGCAGGACATGTTGCCATTAACAACAAAACCAGTAGGTGAACATCCTTGGGTTTGTAAACTTATGAAGGGCATTTGTCTTTCTAAACCCCCTGAACCCAGATATTCGTGTTTATGGGACGTAAACTTAATTTTAAATTTCATCTCCCACTGGCATGACAATCATCTTTTATCTCGTAAAAAATTTCTGCTAAGTCAGCGATCCTTCTCTGTCTTATTTCTTGTAACAGGGTATTGTATGTTAGAGCCCTAGATCTCTCAGCTAGAACCTTTACCCCAGAGGGTGTATGTTGTATCGCAGTTTTAATTAAATAAGCTATATATATATTGTTCTATATAAATAAGTTTATCCTAATAGGAGTTTAATATTTACACCGATAGAAGTAGTAAGTTCCACCTCCCCTTCCCCTTAGAATGGTAGAGTCTGACAGTTATTGGGCTGGAGTTGACAGAGAACGTTGAGGAGCTAGAAGAGCAGCTGTGTGGAGAACTGTTGCTGAGGCAGTAGAGATGAAAGAATAAAGACTGAAGCAAAAGGAATTTGATTGAAGTGTCTTTATATCACTGGCGACGAGTTACGTGGAAGGGGGCACTCTCATCTCTACCCCTTTTGGATAACCCTTCAGCAACTTTAATTATCTTAAGGTACTGTTATTACTTTAAAGAATACTCTAGCTGAACATAAGCGTGCCATTTCGCCTTGCTTCCTGTGCCTTACTTTAACTTTCGGAACCAGGACACTATTTACTCCAATTCAATCCATTTTTCAAATTTCTCATGTCAGCCCACAGACTTAAACTGCTGTTCTATTTATATCTTCGGAACACTTAACCTTTCTGACCTTTCCTGCGCTGACAGAGAACACTGAAATAACAAAGTGAAAACGTTTTTAGGAAAGAAAACGGAAGCATTGAAATTCAATCCAGCTTTTAACCAGTATTTCATCTAAGCGTTGACACAAAACAAGAAAAGTATTCCAGGCTGTAATTTTTCAAGTGGCATTTCACAGAGGAAAGAAAATATAAAAATAATAAGCACATGCAGTGCGGTAAAGTGCATGATCGTGTGTCTTCATGTCTGCAGCATTCTGTTCCTGGCAGCACAACAATATGATTAAATTAAAGGCTGTTTTCCTGTTGCCTTAAAGATTTTAGAACTGGCATTTAAGACGGAATTAATTACATTACAAGCTGCATTTCGAACCAGAAAGGAAAACAAATACAGACCAATATGGTAATGTGGAAGGCGTGGTAAACTGCGGAACGAGTATCCTCACATTTCTGTTGCTGGCAGTGCACCAAAACATTTTAAATAAATCTCGGTTACCTGAAACACAGAAATCTGAAGTGCATTCAAAGAAAATCTGACTGGAACTTCGTTTTCAAGCGCTCACAATCACTTTCTGGGTACATTCTGGGAACCTGTAATGAAACGCTGACAGGCACAGTTCTCTTCATTTTTGAGGTGCATGGTGGGAAGTGTGTTGCTTGAGCTCTTTCCTCTAATTTTGCTACAAAACCTACTCTTTACATTTTGGTTGTTCTCTACTGTTATTTCAATAATTTCTATGTGTATTTAATTATTGATAAGGGGATTTACCTTGGAATTACCCTATTTATCTGTGAATCTGTACTGATGATAACTGCATAACTGTTACTTCAATAATATTTTATAGTGTATTTAGTTAGTGTTAAGGTGAATTGCATTTGACTTACCCTATTTACCTGGGAATCTGTACTCATGATGGCTGCTGCAGGTATGTCCCAACCTGTTCCGTTTTTAAATGAGGTTGGAGAACCTAGTTCTCCATGGAAAGAATGGTTCAAAATATTTGAATCATATTTAATTGCCATTGGGGGTGACAGATTTAATCCAGTTAGAAAACAGCATATTTTATTACACAATTTAGGAACACATGGTAGGAAAATTTACGAATCCTTGCCTGAACCTAATATTCCAGAAGATCAGGTGCGGGATGAATATGTCACCACATACATGAAATTAGAAAAACAATTTGGAGACAGAATAAATGTTGTTTTAGAACGTCATAAATTTTTTTCTCGCAATCAAAGTAAGCAAGAAAGTATAACCAACTATATTGCTGCTTTGAGAGGATTAAGTACTTTATGCAATTTTGGGGAGCTTAATGATTCACTCATTCGAGATCAATTAGTTCGTTGCACCAGTAATATAAAAATTCAAGAGAAGCTATTACAAAAGCAACCTGACTTACATGAAGCAATTGAAATTGCTAAATCCATTGAGCATACTGCTATATGCTTACAGGAAATTAGATGTCCATCTGCTCCAGATCAGGTCACAGAAATCAAAGGTAACATAGAAGAAGACAACATTCTCAAAATTAGAGGCGTAGATAAAATACCTCAAAAAAACAAGATTGTAAATCCTAATCTAAAATGTTTTCGTTGCGGAAGCAGCAACCATTTAGCGAATTCAACTGGTTGCCAAGCAAGAACAGCCATTTGTAGGAAATGTAACAAAAAAGGGCATTTTGCTAGAGTGTGTAGGGATATGTCAAGACCAGAAAGACCATATGATGGCAAGAATGTAGAAGGAAATCATCAAGAAGTTAAAAAAATTATATTACAGGTGAATGATAAAGAAGTAATTCCTTTTCAGTATCCAGAATGTGAAATTTTCATTGATGGCAACCCGGTTAAGGTCTTTGCTGACTCATGTTCCCCTTTTACGATTATTAATGCTGTGAACCTTGACAAAATTGATGATGGAATTGTGACCAGCTTAACGGAACCAGATATTAACCCCAAAGGTTACAACCAGGACCCTATTCCTCTTAAAGGAATGTTCAGAGCACTTATTTCATTCAAGGGTCGATCCACTGTGGGGAAGGTTTATGTTGTAAAGGAGGGATCGAGTCTTTTGGGCTGGCAGCATCAGAAGGAGTTGGGGATTAAGTTGGATCCAAACAATCCAGAACAAGTTTTGATCATTGACAAACCCAACTCAAAAGAACAAATTTTTCAGGAATTCCCAGAAGTTTTTAGTGGAAAATTGGGTTTATTAGCAGGATTTCAGCACAAAATCAAGTTGAAACCCCAATCAAAGCCTACCGTACACAAAACCAGACCGATACCCCATTTACTGAAACAGGCGCTCAAGGAGGAACTTGACAGAATGCAATCTCAAGGCATAATTCAACCTATTGACAGCTCTGAATGGTTATCCCCCATTGTGATTGCTAGGAAAAGTAATTCAAAAGACATCAGGGTATGTATTGATTTAAGAGACCTGAATAGGAATATTTGGGTAGAAAGACACCCTCTTCCTATAATCCATGAGATTTTAAGTACCATGGGAGATGCAGTATGTTTCTCGGTGCTGGATCTTTCCAGTGCATATCATCAAGTAGAACTTCACCCAGATTCTAAGTGGCTTACGGCATTTACCACCCCTATGGGTTCCTTTATGTTCAATAGGATGCCGTTCGGGCTGGCGTCGGCTGCTGCAGTGTTTCAGAAAATCATGCAGCATATTTTAGGAGACACTCCTAAAACTTTGTGTTTCCAGGACGACATTTTAATTTATGGGGCGACAGTTGAGGAACACAACACAAACCTGAGGAGGGTTCTGAGTATACTGAAAACAGCAGGCTTAACGTTAAAGAAGGAAAAATGCCAGATTGGTGTGAGTTCTGTAGATTATCTAGGGTATACAATATCGAGAGATGGTTTTAAACCTAAAACTTCCCTGGTAGAGGCAGTTAAAAAAGCAAAGGCGCCCAAAAATAAGGATGAACTCAAGTCATTTCTGGGTCTCACTGAATATATGGCCAAATATGTCAAAAACTTCTCAGATACATCATATGATCTCAGAGAGTTACTTAAGAGTCACATACCTTATAAATGGAGGGAATGTCATGATTATGCATTTGAAAAGATTAAACAGGCCATTTTATCAGCACCATATCTTTGTAATTTTAATCATGAAAGGAAAACTATTCTCACCACAGATGCCAGTAAATTGGGTTTGGGGGCTACACTATCACAAGTCATTGATGGCAAAGAGAGGATTGTGGCTTTTGCATCAAGGGCTCTAAGCAAAGCTGAATCCAATTACTCAGTCATTGAAAGAGAGGCTCTGGCATGTTTCTGGGCTGTTAAACATTTTAAATTTTTTCTTTGGGGTACACAATTTACCATACGCACAGACCACAAACCTTTAGTTTATGTATTCTCCACTAAGGGATTTTACAACAGCACTCCAAGGATTGCGAGGTGGACCTTGGGCCTTGAAAGCTTCTGTTTCAAGGTTGAGTACCTCCCTGGCAATAGAAATTTGGCTGCGGATTTTCTATCTAGAGTTCCGTTGGATGTAGTAGAAGACTTTGATACTCCAGAATATCCTATATTGGTAGTTTCTACATCTTCTATCAATGAAGATGAATGGAATTCAGCATGTCAAAAAGATGAATCTCTATCCTTGCTAAAACTGAGAGCCAAGGAAGGATGGCCTGAATCCAGGAAGGATCTGGATGAAGTTATTAAAAGCTACTGGGAGGTGAGATATGAAATAAATGAAATAGGAAATTGTGTATTTAGGAATGATAAAATAATACCTCCTGCAAGTTTAAGACACAAAATCATTAGGCTGGCTCATGAGGGCCATCTGGGCAGAAGCCTAACAAAATCACGTATTAGGGAACGGTACTGGTTCCCTAATATGGACTCCATGACTGAAACAGAAGTCAAAGATTGCACCATATGTGCACGCAGTGATAAAACGAAATTGATTCGCAAAACCCCAATTTCTCCTGTGTCCATACCTGACAAACCTTGGTCCAAACTGGCATTAGATATCATTGGGCCAATCAACATGACAGGAGTAGTCAAACGCTTTGCCTTAGTATTAATTGACTACCACTCGCATTGGATAAATGCAAAATTAGTTAACCAAATCACAACTGAATCGGTGATAAATTTCCTCAAGGATGTGTTTGCTGTTGAGGGCATACCAGCTACCCTTATTACTGATAATGGGGTTCAGTTGACTTCTTTAGCAATGAAAGACTTCCTTGCATCTCTCAGTATAAATCACCTCACTACAGCTTTGTATTGCCCAAGGGCAAATGGTCTGATTGAGAGAACCAATCGTATGATCAAGGAATGCATACAGTTAGCTAGTGTTAATCATTTGAGTGTGGAAAATGCTATCAGAGACATGTTATGGGCATACCATACAACTCCAAATTTAATCACTAAAGTTTCCCCGTTTTCTGCGCTAAAAGGCAGAAAACCAAGCACAAAATTCTTTCCCTCATGGTTAGGTGGAGGAGAGAAGAGTGAACCTGCAACCCCTCATATCAAACTTAAATTATCTCTGCACCAAGATAAATACAGAAGAATGTATGATAAGAAACATGGTACGAAACAACAACAGTGGGTGGTAGGGGACAGAGTGTATGTTAAAAATCCATTGAAGGGAATGAGGTCAAATGTGAGAGACACCAAGTTTATGGGCCCATTCAATATTGCCAAAGTAAAAAGAAATGTAGTTGTATTAGAGAATGGACAGTGTTGGAGCATGGATAGGATCGTCAAACAGCCACCGGGTGTAGAAAAGACTGAAAGCAATCCTGAGGAAGCAGAAGGAAGTCAGGAAGTTCCACAGAATCGCAATGAAGGAGGTTATGAGAAAAGAACATATAGCCGACGAATTAAACCTCCTGTTTGGCATAAAGATTACGAGATTACTACTTGAGTATAATGAACTGTAATTAATGATAGCAGATGACTGTACTATTTCTAGTTTTGTTAGAAGGGAAGATGTGTTGTATCGCAGTTTTAATTAAATAAGCTATATATATATTGTTCTATATAAATAAGTTTATCCTAATAGGAGTTTAATATTTACACCGATAGAAGTAGTATGTTCCACCTCCCCTTCCCCTTAGAATGGTAGAGTCTGACAGTTATTGGGCTGGAGTTGACAGAGAACGTTGAGGAGCTAGAAGAGCAGCTGTGTGGAGAACTGTTGCTGAGGCAGTAGAGATGAAAGAATAAAGACTGAAGCAAAAGGAATTTGATTGAAGTGTCTTTATATCAGTGTAACTTTCACTATATCTAGAAGAACAAAAACCAATATCAGAGTGGTTTCTTATCCCGCCTTTCCTGATCATCAAAAATTATGTGTAGTAAATTGTATCAAAGCATATGAGGACATGACATTAGACGTCAGACCCGCAGGTGAGAATCAACTTCTTATTGCCTTATAAAAACCCTTTAAAGCAGTTTCCTCTCCTACCATTGCTGGATGGGTTAGATGGATCATGGCGGAGGCGGGTATTGACATACATAGATTCTGAGCTCATTCCACCAGAGAAGCAATGGCTTCCAAAGCCATTCAGGTAGGTGGTAGACTTGAAGATATCATGAATGCAGCGGATTGGTCTTCCGAATCCACCTTCAAAATGTTCTACTTTAAACCTATTATAGAACCCGCATCTCTGGTTGTCAGTAAGCTTTAAACATGCATAATCCTCGCCTCCGGTCCTGACATAGAATGAAACATTTCCTAGCTAACGAGAAGGAAAGTTTCAATTCTATTAAGGACACGGAGGCGAGGATTATTCCACCCAGGCGTTTCATCTTCGTAGCCTTTCCCTCCTGGTTACTGTCGCTTTTTCTTACTACAAGTAAGTAACTGTTATTGCAATGCTATTCATGTTTTAAATTCTCAAATGGTTGCTCACAATTAAATCTATACATGTCTTTTTCTAATGATTGCTTTATCTTGCCTACAGCATTGTGTTTTTTTCTCTGATGACACTTATCAATGTGAGAAGGAATCGGATAACGTGTTTATAATTATTTATACTTACACAGGCAATACTCAAGGAATGGACTAATCTACTTTCATCTTTAACTTCTTCCAGTGAAGAAGAGGAACAGAAAGGGACATCATACATATTTATACGTTGTGCTGTACTGTGATTGGACTGTTGCACACTCATGGGACTTGTAGTCTTTATACGTTTTTGGCTTTTCATTACGTTTTCTTTGAATCTGCTGTTTGAATAAAAGTGAACAAATTTATGCATAATCCTCACCTCCGTGTCCTTAATAGAATTTAAACTTTCCTTCTCGTTAGCTAGGGAATTTTTCATTCATGCACTTTATATATTACCTCAAATGTGCCAATTGTTTGATAATGCTTAGAAACTCAATACAATTTGTTTAAAAAACTCTATTTCAGTAGCAGAAGTGGTGGAACCAAAGGCTTGTGCTAACCTGTCACGAAAAACTTGTCACAGGGACACAAGAAAGGAAAAACACACACGTCTTCTCCTTAAACTGTTGGAGTTACACCAGTACCTCCTACTCTACTGCTCCAATATTGTTAACTCCTTTGCTCCCAAACTCTTTCAAAAGAAGTAGTAGGTGACACAGCACTGTGCCCACACTGTTCTGGACATTGCAGATGTTGCTGCTAAGGTGATGGGACCATGTTTGTTATATGACATCAAAACATCAGTAATCATGTCATTGCCTTCATATGTTAGAAAACATATTAAATCCACCATTCAGTGGCTGCGGCAGCTTTGGGACAAAGTAGGATGACTGTATGGAAAAGTTAAAGCTACAAAAGGCAGCTTTTGCATGCACAGGGCACCCCCTCTGTGCATTACTCAGCTTTGTATGCCTCTGACATACCACACATGACACACCCCAGGCTCAATTTGCACTGAAACATTTGTGATGAATTGTCCATCATTGATTCAGCTTTGCTAGCTAAGACAGTTTTCAGGAAGGGTTATTGGTTCTGATTTAAAGTGAAAGGAGTAAAAAGATGTAAGTTGGAACACTGAAAGCTTCCAAGAGGACTTTCATCAGGTAGTGCCACAAAGAGAAACCAAAAATGGGCTGTAGGATGTTTGAAAGATTTGTGCTTCAAACTAAAGTTGCTTTCTCCCTGCACCATTTACAGGTGGCAAGGAGCATGTCAGAAATCTAGATTTGTAGAAGTCATAGAAGAACAATATGCTTGAAAGAGCACTTCAGATGGACAAAGACTAGACCTTAATGAAAACAACATCTACACAAAAAGGTACCATTCTTTCATAGCTGTGGATAGGTGTGTGAATGATAAAGAGTTTCAACATAATTGCATAAAGATTCCTTTTTTACTGCATTGGTATTTTAACGAAAATTATCATTGCTTTTAAGGAAAGCCATAAATCGATAATTTATTCCATATTAAAAATATAAAAGTGTTGTAAATCACAGAGCATTAATATATTTGTGAATGTGTTGTTTGGATATTTGTTATGGGGCTTATTTATTACAAAAGCTCACATGTCAGTCAGTTACAAAGGTGTAAAAGAGGGCAGGCAATCAAAGTGGGCAAAGTAAAAAGAATGTAATTGCAGAGAGTTAGTTAACAAGAAGACTGCCAATACTGGTGCAAGTGACAAAGAGACCTGACAGCCTTAGGGTGGTCATCCTCCTACTTTTTGTCTGCCTCTTTCCACTTTTTTAACACTGTTTGTTCTGGTTATATGACTCTGCACACCTTACCACTGCTAACAAGTGCCAAAGTGCATATGATCTCTCCCTTAAACATGGTAACACTGGTTTATTCCCAGTTGGAATATTTGATTTACTTATAAGTCCCTAATAAAGCGCACTGCATGTGCCCAGGGCCTGTACATTAAATGCTACTAGTGAGCCTGCAGTACTGATTCTGCCACCCACATATGTAGCCTCTTAACCATGTCTCAGGCCTGCCATTGTAAGGCCTGTGTGTGCAGTTTCACTGTCACATCAACTTAGTATACAGAAGTACTTGCCAATCCCTAAACTCCTCATTTTCTGCATATATGTTACACCTAACGTAGGCCCCAGGTAACCCATAGGGCAGGGTGCTATGTAGGTAAAAGCGACAACATGTATATGTGTTTTATTTGTCCTGGTAGTGGGAAACTGCTACATTTGTTTTCCACTACAGTGAGACCTGTTCGTACATAGATTAACATTAGGACTGCCTGCATATACTTTTTGAGTGGTAGATTCTGATCTGAAAGGGGTAACCAGGTCATATTTAGTATGGCCAGAATGGTAGTAGAAAATCCTGCTTATTGGTGAGGTTGGATTTATTATTACTATTTTAGAAATGCGACTTTTAGAAAGTGAGCATTTCTCTGTACTTAAAACCATCTGTGCCTTACAGCCTGTCTCCAATCAACATCTGGTTTGTGCTGGTTGGCAGCTCCCTTGTGCATTTCACCCAGACAACCACAAACACAGGACACTCAGTCACATCTGCATTTATCTGCATACTGAATGGGTCTTCATGGGCAGGAAAGTTGGAAGGCCTGATACTTACATTTCAAATGCCAGTAGCCTGCCCTCATACAATAGAATGATAACCCCCCACTGGGATCCCAGCAGGCAGATCTGGACTAAAAGGGGAACTTGTGCACTTCAAAACCACTCTTTGAAGTCTCCCTCACTTCAAAGGCATTTTGGGGTATATAGAATGGGTCTCTGACCCCACCAAATCAGGCTCTTCTGGGCCTACACCTGCACCCTGTCAGAGGAGCTGCCTGGCTGCCCAAAGGACTCATCTGATCTGCTTTGCTGAGAAGGACTTATGCCTTGCTGTTGCCCGGCTGGCCTCTGACTTTGCTGGCAGGACTTTGCCTGCCCCAAAAGTGCACTCCAAGAGTTTGGATTGAGCTTGCCTCCTGTTTCTGAAGTCTCACAGCCAACACAGACTTCACCTCTTGAAGAAACTCCTTGTGCGTCGAACATTTACGCAAAGTCTTCCAAAATCAGCGCAAAGCCTGCATTGCGACTAAGAAATCGCTGCACAGCCAACCAGAATGACGCAGCCTGAATTCCCGACTGGAAATTCGAGGCAGCGCCTACCTTGCGATGGAAGAATTCGAGGCATCGCCTACTGGATCGACGCAGTGCCTGTGCCTTCTTCCAGCTTGTCAAGGATTTTCACGCATCATCCCTGGGTGTTAAAATATCCCCACATCGCAGTGAGGAACCAAGACTGCATACCGAAAAACTATGCAAACCCCTTGCAGCGTAGAAAGAAATGATGCATCAGCTGTGCCGCATCGGAAAATCCGACGCAACACCTTAATTTTCTACACATCTCCTCCCCTGCGGTCTCTGTGCGTCGTTAGTTTTTACGCATCCTAGGTACTGTGTGTAACAGAGACAACTGTTTATTTCAAAAGATTAAGACTCTTTTAAACCGATTAAAAGTGATATTTCAACTTGTGCTTATTGGATCTTTGTCATTTTTAACTTATTTTATTCTGATAAATATTACCTATTTTTCTAAACCTGTGTGGTGTATTTTTGTGGTATTTTCACTGTGTTACTGTATGATTTATTGCACAAATACTTTTCACATTGCCTTCTTAGTTAAGCCTGACTGCTCAGTGCCAATCTACCAGAGGGTGGGCACAGGATAATGTGGATTGTGTGTGACTTACCCTAACGAGGATTGTGGTCCCTACGTGGACAAGGGTGTATACTTCTGCCAACTAGAGACCCCATTTCTAACAGGTGTAAAAGAGGGAGGTCTGTCAAAGTGGACAAAGTAAAAAGAATGTAAGAGCATAGAGTTAGTTAACAAGAAGACTGCCGCTATTCACGCAAGTGACAAAGAGTATGGCTGGAGGAGTGCAGCGTTGGAACTAGCAGGGTAAATGGTGCTTAAGCATACCTTCAATGGGGTTGGCCACACTTCCTGCCTGGATGTGACCTGGTGGTGGCCCTCAGCAGTGTGAGGTACTGGATGCTGCTTGTTACACTGTTGAGCACCAATGAGCGTAGAGAAATTAAAATTATGATGAGATGTTTGTTAATGGTTATTATAGGCTGTTCAGTTGTTCTGGCACTATCAATTAAGGCTTAAAGTTTAACTGCTCTAAAAAAGCCTACAGAAAATGATAAAAGCTGAAAAAAACAGCAACACTATTGACCAGATCCATGATTCAGATGCTACATCTCCAGAAAAAGTTGTCATTTTTGGAGAAAATAGTACTGTAAGAAGTAATCAGGACAGAGATCTCCTTGTAGTTGGATCATATGGACGTCTGGAATGGCAAGACCAGAAGTGATCATAGATACGGATGCCAGCAGATGGGGCTCGGGACACAATGTAGTCAGGTGGAGACGGGGGCAGGTGGTCCCCAGGTGACCCTCACCTTCATATCAACTGTCTCAAACTCCTGGCTCGGGCGTTCGTAGTTCGGACATTGACTCCTCACAAAGTGAAATGTTGTATCCTTCTTTGGATGGGCAATGTTTTAGCAGTTCAGTATATGAACCAGTTGGGAGGAACGCAATCACATCTCTCAGCGGAGATTGCCAAGGACAGTTGGCACATTTGGCACTATTGCCTGGATCCGAGAACATCCAATGTAGTGGCAGACTGGAACTCTTGGTTCCTTGGCTACTCCAGAGACTGGAGACTTCACCCCCACATAATTAAGGCACTGAATCAATAAAGGGGTCCCTGTCAGGTGGATAATGCCTGATTGCTCATCTTTCAATCTTTTACAATTGGAGGCCGGATCCACTGGCGGCAGTTCCAATCTGGTTTGGGAAAGTTGCTTTATGCGTTTTCCCCGTTCTCAATGATTCAGAAAGTACTCTTTCAGGTGTGTTACCAGGCTGGAGGAATGGTTCTGGTGACCCATTGTTGGAAACCTCAATCTTGGTTCCTGGTAGCAATGTTGCTGCTTTGCGCTCCACTAGTTCAGCTTCTAACATTCCTGGACATGATTTCTGATCTGATTGGTCTTCCTCATCCGTTTGTGGTCAAAGACCATTTGCTGCTCATGGCATATAGGATTTCAGGCGACAAAGGCAAGTGCCTGGAGGTTCGGACCCGACTATATTCTTCTTGGGCCCCCAGTACTCACAAAACATGAGACTGCATGGCAAAATGGGTTCAATGGTTTTGTGAACGGACTGTTGATCCCTTGAGGACAGATATGCAATGATTGTCAATTTTTTGACTGATATGGCTGCTCAGAGCTTAGCTTATAAAACTATTAATATTTTTCGGTCTGCTATATATGGAAGCCATCCGGCAAGCAAGTAGGGGAACATCCATTGTTCTGTAAACTCCTTATCAGAATGCCCCCCCCCCAAAGAGGTATTCGGTCTTGTTGGATATTAATGTGGTTCTCAAAGAAGCAATTGTTGCCTAAGTTGACCATGAGTCAGTGCCTCATTTAATTTAGTCATATTTCAGATGAGAAAGACTTGGTCATAGCAGGTAGAGTATTTACTCCTTGAAAGGGTTCATTCTGTATTTCCAAACGTACTATGGCTGCATTACGTTGTGTGAGTTATCCAGCTTTTTCTGACAACCAGAAGTTGTGTGTGGTGAAGTCCCTTAAAGATTACGAGGATTGTACGCATGAAATGCGTAGAGATCAGGCGGGACATTTACTTATATCGCTTTGTAAGCCTTTTTACCCAGTTTCTCCAGCACCATTGGCTCGTTAGGTCAAGTTGTTGTTGGCAGAAGCGGGTATCGATGTGTTCACCTTTGGAGCACATTCAGTCTGAGGTGCTATGGCGTCTAGAGCATTTTTAATAGGGTCTAGGCTAGAGGAAGTTATGGCTATAGTGGACTAGTCCGCTGACTCCACTTTCAAAGTGTTTTATCATAAAATGATTGTGGATGTAGCTTCACAGCTTTGAATTAACCATAATCTGAACCCTCCGGTCCAGACATAGAATAAAAATTTCTAGTTAACACCTCAAGAATTTTCAGTTCTATTAAGGACACGGAGGGGAGGATTATCCCACCAAGTAGCATATGTATGTCTATTATGTATTTTTATTGATGTTTATTACCATGATTATTTCCAGTCTGTTATATGATTTTACATACCCTTTGATTTTAATTTTCTCTTTTGAGAGATCAGATTTTACAACTGATTTTCTCATAGACAGGGAGTGATGGGGGAAACTGTGGCATGTGGGGACAAAGAAAGTGACGTTAAGGAAGGGGATAGCCATAAGAAACGGCTCCCCTACATGGGTTTGGCAATGCCACTGAGGTCTCACATGGCGGAGAAGACGAAGGCTCAGATCTGGAAGCATGAGTAAGTTGACGTATTTCGGCTCCTACAGAGAGACATTCAGGCCAAAGAAGGCTCTAAAGAGGAAGAGTGGGAACTGGCGCGTAGGCCTGCGGTACCTATTACTATGGATAATTGGACCTCGGCATTCCTGATATATGCTAGTATTTACTGCAAAAAATACGCGGACAGAGCCATTGTCATGTTTAAGTACATGGACCTTATTCGCAAGGCCCAAATGCATTTTGGAGGTTTTGCATGGTTGAACTATGATGAGGAGTTCCAGGCTAGAGTGAGTGTTAATCTTGAAAAATTGTGGGGGGATGTGGACCCGGATGCAGTGGATGGCTTCTTCGCATGAGCAACAAGAGGCACTCAATGGCTTCTTCGTAGTCTGCTGCGTCCACCCATACAGCTAGTGGCCTTCTGGTGGTTTTTAGTCCTTTTCAGCAGCGTCCCGCTCCAGCCGGGGTGTGTCAGGTACAAAGAACATCATTACTTAACTCAGGAGCATGCTGGAACTTCAACAAGAGGTTTTGCTCTAGGCACCCCTGCAAATTCAAGCATGAATGTTCCAAATGTGGGGGGAGGCATCCAGTCATCCAATGTTTTTCCTTGGCCAGTCCGGCAGACCAGTGGAGGTCTTCCAGGGGCAGAGGAGGGCAAGGTGCTCCTGGGCTGAAGGGCACCTACTCCAATGAAGCTGGGTAGGTTACTGCCCTGGTTGCGCATGTGCCCAGATACGGACGTGGCGCGCAAATTGGAATGGGGTTTCAGACAGGGTTTTCGACTAGGGCACCAAGGGCCGTGGGTGAAGAGAGGTGGCAGAGGGCAGAATTGCAGGCCCCTTTTACGGTTGGCCCATGGATGATCTTATGGTCTCACCTTTGGGTGTGGTCCCCAAGAAGTCTAAGGGGGAGTTTCGTTTGATTTACCATTTGTCATGGGCAGAAGGGGCATCAGTCAATGATTTTATTCTTCTTGGCGGAACTGGATATTTTGGGCAAGCAGCAGGGTTTCAAGTTAAGTTTCGCAGGTCCGAGGCACTGAACCTATTGCTTTTCCCGGCCGAGGAGGCCAACTTTACCCTTTCAATACCCCATCTGATTCCCTACCTGGGAATACAGTTAGCCTCTAAAGCCAAGTGCATGCCTCTGTGGATGATGCTATCCAGCTCATAAGGGGATAGGACAATGGCGCGGAGTTGGCCAAGTGTGACATTAAGGTAGCTTTTCAGCTGCTCCCTATTCACCCTGAGGATTTCTCTTTGCTGGGGATGCAGTTGGGAGGGGCTAATTACGTGGACAGAGTGCTGGCCATGGGGTGCGCAATTACTTGTGCATTGTTTGAGACGTTCAGTACCTTCTTACAGTGGGTTTTTGTGCAGGTGAGTGGGCATCGGACGGTGTCACACTATCTGGATGATTTTTTCTTTTTGTGAGGGCACCACATTCAGGGGCGTGAGGGAAGGCCTTGCAGTGTTTTGAGAGATTGGCGCAGGATTTTGGGGTGCCTCTGCCCCCTGAAAAGACAGAGGGCCCTAGCTGCATGTTGACATTTTTGGGCATTGAGCTGAACACAGTGGCATTCGTGGTGCGTTTGCCTGTGGACAAAGTTGATGAAATCCTGCAATTTTTGTGACAGACCAGGTTGAGACGGAGGACTGATCTGCGTGTGGCACAATAGCTCCTGGGTTTCCTTAAGTTTGCGTGTAGGGTGGTTCCAGGAGGTAGGACTTTTTGTAGACGCATGGGGCTGGCGATGCCTGGAACATCTCTTCCTCTTCACAGGATTCGGCTGATGGTAGGTGTGAGGGAGGACATCAGGGTGTGGGAGCTTTTCCTGACAGTTTAATGGGGTTTCCATGGCTTTTCGGGAAGAGGACACAGTATGGCAGGTGCAGATTTTTTCGGACGCGGCAGGGGCCTCTGGTTTTGGCCTTTTTGGGGATGGACGGTGGTGTGTGGGACCTTGGCTAGCACATTGGTTAAACCAGGGCAGGAGCATTGCGTTTTGGGAATTCTTCCCACTGTTGCTGGCTTTGGTAGTGTGGGGTGACGAGGTGGCAAACAGGACCATAATGTTTCAGGTTGACAACTTGACAGTGGTTGATCTGGTGAACAGACAGAGGGCAGGGGATCTTAGGGTGCTGAGATTCATGCTGCGCTGTTTGTCTTTGAACATCATATTTAAGGCTGCACACATTCCTGGGGTCAACAATTCTATCGCAGGTTCCCTGTCTCGTTTGCAGTGGCAGCGTTTCCATGCATTGGCACTGCACGCAGAAGAGCACAAGACTTCGGTCCCAGCAGACATTTGGGAGTGGGGGGCGTGATGGTCAAGAGACTGGTGGAGATGTCGATAGCTGAATCCACGAGCCTGTGCTGAAAGGAGAGAGGGGGCACTCCCAAAACCAGTTGTAACTGGCCTGAACCTCCTCTCCCTACCATTGTAAAACACTGTAAGAACTGACTATAAGTACAGGGGAATTTTCCCCACAATTTGGAGACTCTTGGAATCATCTTGAAAATGGACTCCAAAGGCTGAAATGACTCACCAGGAACCGCCATGGACTGCTGCTGCTATGCTGACCTGTGACCTGCTTGGTCACTGAAAGGACTTGCCCCCTGCTTGTATCCTCTATGTGCTGGCCTGTTGCTGGGCCCCTTCTCCTGTGGGCCTGTTTCTTAGTTTTTGCTCCCCAGGGGCAGGGTGCTGTGGCCCCAGACCCCTGCAACAGCAGGAAGCGTGAGGAGTGCTTCAAGATGGGGCAGATTTAGCGTTCTGGGAAAGCGCTGTAACTATAACCAAATCTGGCGCTGTGCCAGGGAAAGCGCTGCTTCCTTTGATCTAATAGCGCTTGAAAAGCCCTTTCTTGTGCTGTGGGGGAATCACCGCCACGAACCGGGCCGTGTTTCAGGCAGCGCCGGAGTCACGCTGCCCTTTGTGCCCCCGGGGCACCAGAAAACTGACTTTGCAGAATACTGAGTAACCTGTGTGTAATGTGTGACTACTGCTAGGTTGCAGAGTAACTAATGTGTAACGTTCTGACAACTGCTAAGGTAGCAGGATAGTACTGATATGTGATGTTTGGTCTGATAATTGCGTTGTGTACAATACAGTATATTTTCATATAATCTGGTGTTGTGTTTCCTTTGTGGTGGGGATATAGCGTCACATGTGTTGTGTGTGTTGTGCAAACGCTTTACACATTGCCTCCGGGTTAAGCCTGACTGCTCGTGCCAAGCTACCAAGGGGGTGAGCAGGGGTTATCTTGGACGTGTAACTCCTTTGCCCTGACTAGAGTGGGTAAGTTCTGCCTGGCTGAGGTGCATACCATAGCCAAACCCCATTTCTAACACCTGGCAAGTGGGTACACTTGCCAAGTCGAATTTACAGTTAAAAGTGCACACACAGGCACTGCAGTGGCAGGTCTGAGACATGATTACAGAGCTACTTATATGGGTGGCACAACCAGAGCTGCAGGCCCACTAGTAAAATTTGATTTACCGGCCCTGGCACCTCTAGTGCACTTTACTAGGAACTTATTAGTAAATCAAAATATGCCAATCATGGATAAGCCAATTACATACACATTTTGTAAAGGAGCACTTGCACTTTAGCACTGGTTAGCAGTGGTAAAGTGCCCAGAGTAACAAAAACAGCAAAATCAGAGTCCAGCACACATCAACAACCTGGGAAACAGAGGCACAAAGTTAAGGGAGACGATGCCAAGGATGAAAAGTCTAACACATTTGAATTTTTTTTTTTAAGGGAGGGGGCTGCTGTGACTTCTACAGCTCCCAAGAAATTACTTTAAAATAGTGGTTGTGCACCTGCTGTCCATGGGGAACCACAAAAGGCAGGAAAACATGCGTCTAAGACTCTGTTGAGGCTTTATGGGGCACTCACTCCCATGAAGCTGTGAATATTTAAACAGTGGCTCTTCCGCTGCGTTCAGGTGAGCAGCTTTCATTTTCTTTTTTTGTTTTTAATCCCAGGGGTCTGTGCCCAACAGGTACATGGATCCTTCTTGTGTTGGGGGCAGGCCGAGGAGCACTCCTGGCTGCTTCAGCTGGCTTCCTGCCCAGAAGGCACTCCTTGTTGCTTACGTGGGAGCTGACAGCTATGTTGCTTTGCCCAAGGCCAGCTGCTTTCCCCAGACATGGGTAGCACTGGCGTATCCACAATTATTTGGGGGGGGGGACGGCAATGGCATTCCTGCTTCCTTCCCTGCTTTAGGAGCTCGTTAACGGGGTCCCGGGCCGCACTAGAATCTGGGGAGAGGGCCTTACACAGGCCCCTTGCCTGAAAACATTGATTAAATAGATCTGACCCCCAGGCAGTGTCCCACCCTAGATATAAAGTTCAGGGAAGCAACGGATCCCTATACGTGCAATCACGTGAATATCTCCAGCCCTGTTGGGTCAACCCTGAATATCTTGGGATAATTTTTCACCTGGTGGCAAGCCGGGAGCAGTTTCAGCAGGTATCCTGGCTTCTAAAGGGGGCTAGCTTCACTGGCTCCCTGCGACAGTCTTCTCCACTGCTGTGTCCACCACAGAATCCATGGCCTCCTGGCCATCTTGCAGGGCATCTGGGTGGAAGGGTGGCCCAAGTCTTGTACCAACTGGCCCTCAGGTGTAAGGGAACCAGCCTCACTGGTCCTGCAAAGACCCACTGGTCCTTGGGTCAGCTATGGGCAGAGAACCTAATCCATCAGGGTGTGTGCCCTTCCAGCTCTCCATGGTGTTGCTGCTGTCTGCCAATTCAGTGTTAAACTATCTGTCTCTCCCTTGTTCAAGATTTTTTTAAATGGGGGAGGAAAGTTCTAGAAGCCAGGTGTCCTTGGCCAATTCTAGGGTGCCATATCATCCCTCCACCCGTGCCCCAACCCACCTGCACAACATGCTGGGACAATTCAAGATGGCGATGTAAAGTTTTACCTGTTCACATCTTCTCTAGGGGCCTCCACTCCTAGCTGACAACACTGTTAGGGACTTTTCCACCAAAACTTCAAAGGGGACCCCCCTCTTGTGTTGGCTCGAGGTCTACGTGTCCTTTTTTGATCAGTGGGCATGGCCTCTCTCAACCCCAGTACGGTGTGACAGCTAATTGACAGATGCAGATCTCAGACATTCCTCCTCTGGAGTGAAACACTGTTAACGACTCCTGTTATGTTGGGGGTCGTTATTGCTTCTGCAAGGTAATTAACTTGGCCCAGCAGGGTGACAAAAGGTCTGAAACCTGATCCTGACCTGAGCCAGAGAAATACAAAAAATCTGGATGACCCATAAGATGAACATGTAGGCTCTTGGGACTTGCATATTCAAACCTGGTGTACATGTTTTACCTTAGTTTGATACCTTGCTGCACTTTGTACATTCTACAGCAGATTTCCTCCTATGGGTATGATATAGTGACATTGTAGATAAACTAGCAAACCCTACTGACCTAACCTATGAGTGGCCGCTAATATAATAAGACCTATGCCAGGTCAACATCAAACCTTGTAGAGTCATTTCTGCCCCAGGGTACCTGTGAGCAATTAATGGATTGTGCCCAGACCGCATGCGTGTGCACAACATGTTTATGTGTACCCATTCAGCCAAGGGTCGCTTACCCCAGGTGAATCACAGTGGCTTTACTTTAAAGGGCCAACATTGGGGGTAAAAAAACATTAACAGAGGCGAGAGACAAGCAGTGAGACTCACTCACTGTAAAAAGTCCTAAACCAGAAGATCAAGAAAGCAAAAATCTGTACATACCAAATGGGCAGAACCCAATCGCAATAATAAAGTCTTTTGTTATATAAGTATTTTGAACTACTTCCTGTTCCTTCCGAAGTGCTTTGCAAACCAATAGTCAATGATTTTGATTTTAATGTGCATATAAGAGAAAAGGGGTTGTTGGTAGAGGTGCCACCCTATTATTCTTAGGTTTGGTGTCATCTGCGATACTCAGAAAGTCTGGTATAAGCTTGCTGCAATAATGACACATGCAGCGAAAAAGCAAAGATTGGTTCTTAAGCAACATACACATCCCATTTAAGAGTGTAGCTGGAGAAGTGTTTGAGTTTGGTTATGGGAATGTAACGTAACATCATTTCTCAGCAAAATTAACGCTCCCATTGCCCATCAAGTAGCATGAGGAATTTCAAGGCAAATCCTCATAGATTTGAGTCCTCTATGTAGTCATTTATACAAAAGTCAGATGTTTTTTCTATCTCTATGTCATGCAGATTACTTTGTCTCTAAGAGTCCAGACAAGACAGTAAAGCTATATTGGTTTTTTACTCATTTCTTTGTGTTCCTACTGTGTTATTTGTGTCTGCTTCAGATTAGCTCAACCAATCTTCAGATACTTTGGATAGGATTGATAAATCAACAAAAGAGAGACTGCGTCATAAGAGGCTACCAAAAGCGAACAAACCAAGTGAGAAAGTTGGAATACCCATAATATTGAGTGCCACGGTGTCAGGAAATAATACAAAATGTCAATTCCTCTGAAATGTCATGCTATGAAAAATGACATTAGGCTTGTTTACATTCTGAAACTATTTGACAAATTTGAGAAAATGAAGAAAAGTTGAAAATCTACAAAGAAAATGTAAGCCTAACCCAGTCACCAAATAAAGAGGAATGGTGAAAGGATGAAACAATCTCAAAGTGACTAAAACATTGACAAAAATGACCCTAAAAACACTTCTAATTCACCATACCAATGTATTTTTCAAAATACATTTTTTTCCTGCTACCAATTCCCCTGGCAGACTCTCAACCTGCTACCATCCTAACACCTCTTAACCATAGTTACCCCCCTGAGTATTGTTTTGTGTTCTGTTACCTACATGATGGTGATTTCAGAGAAATCTCAAGCATACACCATCCCAAACTGCATTGACTAAGAATCCACATTGCATGTGATGAAATGGAAGGACAGGTGTGCTTGGACACCTATTGTCAGTGTTTAATTCGTAAAAAGGTAAGTGCCAGGGTATTTCTCAGGAGGGCACTGAAGCTTGCACCACCTGTTTCCCTGTCAGTGCTGCCAAATGTCAGTAAAACATACAATTAATCTTCACACTCATTGTAATGTACAAATTTGAACTATTTCAGGCCACCAAAAGCTGTAAGAATGGCCTTGAATGGATGATAATTCATTTGTAATACATGCTGAATTCTAGAAAACTTTTATGTTCTCACCTCCTAAATAAATATATAGCCCCACCTTGTGGCAGACTTTCATAGATGCCGGTGTTGGGAATTAAGTGCTGGTGCCTAGCATCTGCAAACACCAGCTCAAATGAAGCCGGGGGCATTGTGGACAGGAACTGATGCTACACATAAATGTTTTTGTAAGCAAATTTTTATTATGTTTTTCAACAATGCGAGTAACACTCCCCAGATCAGAGTGGTACAATATCAAATAATCGTACATGTATTATATTTCAAATGCTTAATAGTAACAGTGAGCATAATAAAAAATGTCAATACAATATATGTATTTTGTAAACCACTGCAGATCTTTCCATTTATTATGAAAACAACCCCCACCCCTGTGCCCACCCAATGCATGCCTCTGGCCTCATATGCGACCCTATGCCTAACATCATCACTCTTGTCCTCTACAAAAGTATGGAATCCCTAGTCATGGGTTGCCCTACACTTCATACAGTGTATGAAAACTAAGATTGATTAATATTTTTCTACTGCTGGTTCGTCTACAGGTAGAGGGCAACATTTGGGGTCATCCAAGTCTGATTCTTTTAGGTTGTGTACTAGGTGATCCCACTCTTTGGCCTTATCTATCACCCCCCTCCCTCTCCTTGCTTTCTGGAATAGTACCACACCTTCATAGCCCGCCTATCTGAGAAGGTTCTTCCTCAATTTAATCAAGCTTGGGCCCCTTGGAGCCCAAGCTACACATAACCTGCTGATGTTCCTCCTGTTGGCCCCTTTTTTCCCAATCAATAGGTAGCTCAGTGTGAGAAATTCGGCTGTTGGTTAACTGCGGTGTAAGCCCTGGTCAAGCACCAGTCACAATTCCTTGCAGGGCAAACCAAAAAGTCACTAATTTAATCTGTGCTTCACCCTTGGTAGCTTGGCACAAAAAGCAGTCAGGCTTAACTGAGAAGCAATGGGTAAAATATTTATGCTGCACACAAACAGTAATAAAGTGAAAACAAAACACAAGGAAAGCCCTAAACCAATTTAAAAAACTAGTCAATTTTAATACATTATTTGACACCAACATGTAAAATCCAGTCCAATCAGTAAAGCTGGAGTTCTGAGTTTTTAAAGTTTTAAGTGGGATCTATCTCCTAAAAGATGAAAGCACCAACAGCGGACTTCTAGGCACGTTAGACTGGGTCAAAGTCCAAAGTTGAATCCAATCCTGACGGAGCACTGTTCGGATACAAAAACGTGGTTGGGCCCGGTCAGCCCTTACCTTCAGACTCACAAAAAAGTCTTGAAGAATACAATGTCTAAGGAGGTACAGTTCAGCAGGGCAAGTTTGTTGGAGCCTTGGATCGAAGCCATGGTAAAGATTTCTACTTTCGGACACTGGGCATGATTTAGAGTTTGGCCGATATTCCGTCTGCCATATCATTATAGCCTATGGAGATTATAATATGGCGGATGGGATATTCGTCACGCTTGTATGAAGTAACCTGTTTGCCAAACTCTAAATCAGGACCTTAGTCACCAAAATGGAAGTTGAAAAACTCCGGCGGGATGAAGCGGAAGGCTGTAGCCAAAGACAGTTCCACAAGGTCGAACACCCCTTTGCCAAAGAACACCTGTAACGGATTTGTGCTGTGGAGAAGAACACAGTAGGAGAAGCTGCGAAGTCAATTCAACCGATGATAAAGCAACCAGATTCGTCCTGTTGTCCTCCTGGTTCTCAGAACACATTTTGGTAAATTTTCTCTAACACTTCACTTTTGGAAACTGGCCATCTGGTCACCTTTAGCACCACAACCAAGGGTCCAAGAGTGTAGTTGCATCTCTTGGAGGTGCAGGCTGGATCCAGGTGCAGGTGAGATGGTGAGAGCCTGTATTGTCCCTTTGACTCTGAACTAGAGCCCAGCAAACTAGCCATTGGAGTCACATCTGGTAGTCCTGGGTCCTGGGTGCAGATGAAGCTGCAGTACTCAACAGAAGGGCTGGCATCTGAGGGTTCAAGGCAGGCTTTAGGAAGCAAAGCAGTCCTTCCAGGTACAGCAGCAGTCTGGCAGAGCGCACAGCAGGTCACAGCAGCACAAAGTCCTCTGAGAGTCCTTCCCCAGGTCTAGGAGTGAACAGAAGAGTGGATCTTAAGCTTCTATTTTGATACCCTGGAACCCTTCTTCTGGAAGGTTGGAGAAGCTTCTAGAAAGGTTCTTTGAAGAACATGGAATTTCCCAATGCCCTCCCAGGCTCCAAGCAGGCTGCAGTGACAATACAGGGTCGCTAGGCCCTTTGTGTGAAGGAAGAGCACAGGTGTAAAGGTGTAAGTGGGGCTGTGCTGAGCTTCAACCCCCTTCATTGCCAGCAATTACTTTCTTGTGTGATGTCTGGGAGGAATTCACGAAGCCTAACTTTCAGTCACACCGAATCGGTAGTGAAAAACAAATGTAGGCATTTTTCACTACCAGGACATGTAAAACTTAAAAGTATATGTCCATCCTTTTAATTACATAGCACCCTGCCCTATGAGCTACCTAGGGCCTACCTCAACAGTGACCTATTTAATAAAAGTGGAGTTTAAGGCTTGGCAGGGGGTTTAAATGCCAAGTCGACATGGCACTGTGACAAGGCATTCAGGTTGCAATGGCAGGCCTGGGACATGTTTTGGAGGGCTACTTGTGTGGGTGGCAGATTAAACGCTGCAGACCCACTGGTAGCATTTAATTTACTTGCCCTAGCTATATGGTACACTACTATACAATGGACTTGTAAATACATTAAATATGCCAATCAGGTATATGCCAGTCAAACCATGTTTAGGGTAGTGAGTACTATAGCACCGGGTAAGCAGTGGTAAAATGAGTCCTAAGGCCAACAAAAACAAAATCCAGCAAATGTTGGAAGAAAATAGGCAAAACATTTGAGGGAAGACCACCCTGAGGCTGACAGGTCTAACACACAGCAAGGGCTAGGACATGATTAAATGCATCCTTTATAAAGCTCACCCGCACAGAGCTGAAATGCATGTTCTGGTCATTTACTGAAATGCAAGTGTTTAAAAGACATTATCATTATTATTAGATATATACAAAGAGCTGGGCAATGACACATTTAAGAAATTTGGACAAAAGCCTCTCAGCCTTTTCTGGGGTGCATGTATCAGCCTGATTAATATCAGGATGCCCCAGGCCTCTTTGGTGGAGGCAAGAGCATGCGCATGTTATATTTTACAGACTAGGATAGGAATGATCCAGTTTTCCGATGCCCAAAGACCCCAAGTTGTGCTTCTTTGTTATTTCCTTCCTAGAAGTACTTGGAAATGGGCATGCCCGGCGGTCCCTCATCTTGAATAGGTGGTAGAATGGCTGGGAATGGGGTTGCAGTGATTATAGTGGTATTGATAAGTGCTACTGCCTGCTATACAATGCCGGGTCTTGAATCCCCATTAACTAGCTGCTACAGCTTCCTCCCCTTAATGAAGCCCCTGGTCTCATTTAGTACCAATGTTTATGGATGTCAATGCCTCTTTTCAATCATGGATACCATATTTTAAAAAGAGGGGCTTTAAAATCTGACATCAAATTTTATAAAAGTGCAGGCAGTCAAAAACAAAATGAACATTTTGATTTGTGACCCACAACCCAGAAGAGCAAGTGTTTGCAGTGTCAAAAAGTGCATTAAATACCTTCCCTTTTAAATATCGGAATTTCAGCACCACCTGAAATTTTAGTAACATGGTTCTGGGCGTTCAGAAATGCTGATATGTAAGGATACCACCTTGAATAGTCCCAAGCTTCTAGCATGTAACCTGCTGAGTGTTTTTCTGCAACATAATAAAGGTCTGTAATCCTAGATTCTCTCTTGCAAGCCTCTCTCAGTTTCCCCTTCGATACGTGGGATGCCTCTGTTCCTCTAAATTTGCCCATCTTCAACCTTGCTGCAATTTTCACTAATCTATTTCTAACAAGCGCAACACATTTTAGTTTGCTTCTTGAGATTTCCTGAGCGCAAGGGTCTTGACACTTTTTGACCTTCTGAGGTCCAGAGCTTATCCCAGAAGCGTAAGGCAGCCTTAAAGGCCAAGAAATTCCATGCCTGCAAATTTCCTTCCAAACGTATTGCTGGGCACATTGTACTTTTGAGCAGTCCTAACAATCTTTTCAGGTATATACCCTCACACTTCTCCCAGCTGGCCTCTGTACTTAAAGTCAGCAACTCTGCCCCATATAGGCATTTAGTTGCAACCATAGCATTATAGGCGGCAAATACGGTGGACAGAGATGGACCACAATATGCGTTGTTTTTTTTAAATTACATTTACTGGGCCTCCTATAGTAGATAATAAACATACCTCCACCATTTCTTTATGCAGGGTCCAGTGTAATTTATTATAAACAACATCTCTAGATATTTGTAGTAGGTTACCACCTCCACGATGCCTAGCACCCCATGTACGTTTTCCTTGTTTCCAAAAATGTATTATTTTTGTTTTCTCCAAATCAACCTTTAACTTGTTGGCCCCACAATATGAATTGAAACTTTCCAGCTTCCTCAGAAGGCTAACTTGGGTCAGATATGAAATGACCAGGTCATCCTCACAGAGTAGACATGATATGTGCCTCCCACCCCATTGTCAGCAAAAAAGGATTTTGTATTACCGAGGGCATTGGGCAAATCAGATAAGAACAATTAAAGTAATGTGGGGGCAACAATGTCACTCAGAGATCCCACTAGGGCACAGATGCAATTCGACTCTCAGCCAAGATGTAGCCCTTTTTCGCTCTCGCTCTCTGAAAATGATTGACTAAAAAACAGCACTGAGTACAGCTTATTTGAGCCTCAAGGTTCAAACACCTGGGATAAAAAGCACCCTACAGTCGGAAATAATGAAACCCACGAAATAGGACAAGGCAACCCTGAGGTCCAACAAACCCCTACTGTAGACGGCAGAGACCCTACGCCAATTTTCGTACCTGCTCAGCCAGCTCTTTCTAAATGTTTTGAAAACTGTACTGGGGGTGCAAATAAGAAGTGCAAGGTGATTGAGACCAATTTAGCCATAGATTTAGCAGATCTCAGCAAACCTGGATATCCACCAACATTTCAGACACTCGAACTGCTCACGCCACCCCCCGATCTAGACGGGGCAAGAAATACATTGGGCAATACAGCAGTGGGAAACCCAAATCTGACTGGCATAGATACGATTGAAAAGGGTATAAAACTTCCCCAAGGCACCCCATTGGCAAGAGAGAACCCTGTGGCCAAAGCTCCCCATGTCAAAATAGATGGCCTAGATACCATCCTTAGTTGGAATATTGCAGGGTTGGAGAATAAATTGAACAACCCTGAATGGGGTAAATTCATAGACGAACACAAAATATGTATTTTCCAAGAAACATGGGCTTTGGAGCCCAAATACAGAATTGGTTATAAAAGTTATTGGGTCCCAGCAACTAAGATGAATTCAGGGAGACCCTCAGGTGGCCTACTTATATGGCTCAGCTGCTCCTTTAAATGTCGGATTGAAACAATCGACCTGGGCTGCCCTGATTTAATGGGCTTATCAATACCATCCCTTAGCGAGAAACCACTCTTAATAATCAATATTTATAATCGGAGCCTGGGTAGCAAATACGAGTCCGACACACTGAATATTTTGGACAGCTTTCTTTCTTGTAAATCACCTTCCCACTTTATCCTTATTGCTGGAGATTTCAATACCACTTTTGAACCCTAATTGCTGGCCCAGGAATTATATAAAGATGAAGATGCTTACTGGGGTATACCTCAATTGGTATCAAGCAAAAGACCAAAAATAAATAGATTAACACACCAGGTTGTGGACATTACATTGGCACATGGCCTGCGGGCTAGCAATGGTCGCTCCCGCTCGGACCCTAATCTTCACCACACATTTAGACGCGGGGCACAGAAGAGCCAGATAGACTATATTTTGCTTGATGTCCGCCTGTGGGGCTATATGGCCGACATGAATATTGTAGAACATGAGGAAAGTGACCATGAACCATTGATTTTATTTCTTAGGAACCTATTACCCCTACCTGAAGTTTCCTGTTTCAAGACCAACGAACAACAGCTCGCACTGACCAATAACAGACGAAATGTTAGATGGGAATCCCTGAACACCGATACAGCCACCTTGGCATCCGCGTATAGGCAGCTGGCTGACCACATGGATTGTATATCCCAGCCTCTAGAAGATAGTGAGGGGCTTATAGCAGCCCACACACGTTTCTTTAATTATCTAAAAAACCTTTTTACCAAAGAGTCTGTAAAAGAAGTCAAAGAGAAGTGCAATGCAAGGTGGTTCAACGCCGCATGTAGGGAAGCACAGCACAAACTGCTGAGAGCTTTAAGAGGAGGCCAGTCAGATCACATAAGGGAATGAGGTCTCAAGATCAGACTCCAAGGGGTCACAAAGGTTAGGTCTGCACCAAGGTCACGTATAGGATAGATAGCGTTGATGGCATCTGGTAGGAATCTCTCTGCTAGCCTTGTCCGCGTGAGATGTATTTATACAGATCTTGTAGGACCCCCTGCCGCAGGTATGTTCCCAAACAATAGATAAGGAGGCATGCTTGGGGTGCAGTTACTTTAACAATTTCCTCCAAAAGTACATTATGTTCTTGTCACACGTAAGTGGGAAAGGGACATGATGTGAATACCTACATATATCACTTGCCTTTTACGCTGATAGTGACGCCTTCACAGAGTGGCACTGATAATGTGAAATCAAAACATCTTCCTAACTATAAACATAGCAGCCATCTCGGAAGAAATAATTAAATACATGCGCTAAAACAGAGCAGGTTAAGTAGGTTAAAAATCACTAGGTGACGGGGGCACAAGCCTGCAAGCCAGAAGGCTAAGCTAACCTACTGATTTCCATTAAACTTAAATAGGATCCACTCTTCCCTTCCAGTGACGAAACAAATTTTATGCCATAATGATTACACCAGAGATGGAGCAGGAACCCAAGCTAAAAATGCTCTGGAGTAAAAACACACTAAAATATTATAAAGATACTATTAAAATCTAATTAAAAAACAGTTAAAAATAGCTAAAACATACAATGAGACAAAATGTCGACCATCACAAGCACAGCAGACCAAAGTTAATTCGGTAAAAAGCATTTTTTGGTATGACCTTGGAACTTTAGAATAAAGCCAATGGTCAAATTCATCTAACAATAGTCACGATCTTGAAGAATGTCTACGAAGCCATCGAAAGGAGTAGCGTCCAGGAAACCACATCATCAGATGTTAGACTGATGACAGGATTGGCAGATGGATCCACAGAGCAGTAGTGCGCAGCAGCCTCAAGCGCATGGTCACCCAAGAGGGCACCACCATCCAAAGTGCCTAAAGGAGCCAGATAGTCCACCAAGGGTGGCTTGTAAGTGGCCCTACGAATCAGCCTCAGTCTCATGGGGCAGGTCCGTGAACGAACCCTCATCGGTAACATCAGCAGTTTTCAGTCCACAGGAGGCACCGGTGGAACAGCAAGGCACACCGACGGTAGATGTTCGAAGAGGCATCAGGTGCAATCAAAGACTAGTTGCACATGCCATAAGACTAGTCGGAATGACAGTGAGCAATCATGCTCCAATTCTTCCAGCAACGGAGCACCAAAGAACTGCACCATGCGATCACAGCACAGCTGGAAGGCACAACCACTGTATATCAGGAACAACAGCAGTATTATCCCGCCAATCAATGCCAAAGTCCCAGGAAAGCCGTCAAACACACTTGAAAAGAGTGAATGCATGGCTGAAGGAATGACTCAGAAGACAGTCTGGAAGATGGACACGAATACAGAACCGACAGTCATAAAGAAGTGAACAATCTCTGTAGTGCCTGAAGCGTTAAATATTCTGGACACCAGCTCTCCAAAGTGCTTAGGGCAGTTGGTAGTTAATAGGGATTGTATCTCGGCTGATGATTTTGCTATCTGGAGCGCATATGTCTCTCTAGCCGATGTCAATGCAACTTGTTTCTGGAACAGTAGCAACTTTAGTCTGCACAGCTTGTCATAATTTATATTAGTAGTATCAATGTGAGGCCACATTTTTGCTACTCTTATCTCTTGCCTGGGGGGGAATAAAACATGTCCACAACAAGTCGCAATCTTGGACACTGAAATTGCATAGGCAATTCCTGGTGTCATGCCACAACAGCTCTGTTCGATCAGGACCACATAACTTCCATTAGAAAGTATATGAAATGTTGGACAAATCAAAGGGACTGGAGTATCCTTCAGAAAACAGGCCAAGTTCGCGACCCCCACATTGTAAACGCCATGAAGGGACACCTGTAACCATTGTTGGCACAGTTTACCCACACTGTATGTGGTAACTATACCCGAGAGTTGACCCGAGACAAAGTGAGGGTCTAGCTGGCTTACCTCGAAACCCCCTGAGGCATTAACAAAACGTGCCTGACACCCATTTGTGTCCATTGGCTACAATAACCACCCGCAGGGACTGGAAAGTGAAGAATTACAGGTACCAGCCTGTACCTTTGCATCTAATTCTTCCTCTGTGACATTTAGGAAGGACTGTCAATTGTTGATTTTTGCCGGTGTGAGGATACTAGGCGCATTCACTTCCTTCATTTTTGCTTACCCTAGGCAGGATGTATGTTGAATTGTGTCACTTAAAAAGATCATTTGAACAGGAATAAGGCACTCTCTAAATAAAACTTCCCTACTCTGAATTTGCCAATCTTGTGTTCCCCATACACTCTTTACATCAATAGTGTTCTTCCAGTATTCGTGTCCTTCAACTGCAAGTCGGAAACAAAGGAATCTGAATAGATCAATTTTGTGTTTGTTAGCAAAATCTTCCTAATTTTAGAAGGTGGTAACTTGAAGTAGTATGATTCTGCATATGTGATGTCAGCCCCAGAAAAATATGCACATTTATCTGAATAATGCTTTGGGCTCCCCACAGACGGATATGAAGTGTTCCCACTGTGTGTAATTAAATACTGATCTGTGTCTAGTTGCTTGGTGCAGGTAGTAATGTCCCCAATGGTTATAGCAGAACATTTCCCCATAATTCTTTGTGTTAGTGTACACATCATCACTTTTAAATACAGTATAATCCTGCAGTTCAGCAAGCACTGAATCAACTGTTTGAACATCCCAGTCATCCCAGGCGTAAATACATCACTGAGATTTTGAAAACATAAGGAATTTGAATGACCTCAGTAGGCCCGGATATATTGAATGGAGCTTTGTCCCAGACAATCCCATCTGGAATTGGTACCGCTGAAATGTTCACAAGGGACAAGTCTCTTCGGACCTTACGTGAGGAAAGGTGTGGAGTTAGAACTTCATCCACAGGCTCAACAGAAGAGCGTTCAGGAAGATAATGACCATTTATAAGAAGAAATAAAAGGAGTCACAAAAACAGTCCATAACAGAAAGGTAAGCAGTGTCAGAAATATCCACAGATAATTTCATTGATAAATTAATTTAAAGCCATATATACAGCTTATGTGTCTTTGAAACACTTTCAGTTGCAGGTGTGGATGAAGTCGAAGAAAAGTCATCAATGTCGATGAAGTAACCAGAAGCAGCCTCTGCAAACACAGAAGCCAGTGCATAACTGGTGGATTGATCCACTTCTCGTAGTAGACGATGTCACCTGTTTGAGTCGAGTTGGAGTAGAAAACAGCCACATCTTGGACAGGTGCTGTCAGTGAAGTGGCAACAGGAATCAGTAAAAGCTCATTTTCCCACCCCATGCTCAAGGAGGCATTTGTAGCATTGTTGTACATGCTTGCGTAGTCAGAAGAGTTGTTGTTTCTTCTTTGAAGAGGTATGTCCTGTTGGGTAGTGAGAAGAGGCTGGGAACTACCCAAGGGACCTCTGGATCTACTGTGCAGGATCGGCCATGTGGTGTAATTTGATGTTGTCAATGGAGAGAAATCTGTTTGCTTTGGAACCAGGCAGCGGTGGTAGGATGACAGTTCTGGTACCTGGAATTCCCAGGACTTGGACCGGTACTCTGTAGGCAGGGTCTAATTCCTTCTTCACAGCAATCTTCTCACAAACCAGAACTGGCAGCACTGGCGGATGAATTATCATCCTAAAGTTGCGGAAGCTCCTGTAAGACAGTGAGCCGTTCATTTATGTCAAAAGGTGTATCTGCTGCCGCCAAACCAGGGCCATTTAGATCTGGGACATACATAGGTATCCCAAAGAGAACCCTGTAAGGAGTGCGTCCTCCCAAGGACAGTTTTGGCAGATTATTCAGTGCTCTCTGGACCCCATACAGGTGATGAAGCCAACTGAAGCCAGAACCTAATACTCTAGCTGTTAAGGACTGCTTTAGATCTCGATTTCTCCTCTCCACAACCGAATTACCCACAAGAGGGTAGGGTAAGGAGTAATGGAGTTCAACACCCATCGTCCTCATGGTGTCCTTGAATGCCTTAGAGGCAAAGGGAGGACCCTGAACCCAATGGAATGCTGCAACCACATACGTACCGACAAAGATCAGCTAGTCTTTTATAACAGTTTGAGCATCAGCTGACCGCTGAGGCCATACCCACAGGAATCTAGAACAAGAATCTACAGCGACTCAGATGTATTTGTATGTACCATCAGGTTGTAAGGGACCACAATGGTCCAGGTACACACATTGTAGTGGCCCATTGGTCACTAAGAGGGATGTCTGCGGTGGGCGTTTGATATTTGAGCCCTTTATCTGCTGGCAAATGTTGCAACAAAGAACATATTTCTTGGTCTGTTTGCACAGACCCAACCACCAGAAGTGTTTCTGTAAGAGTGCTATTGTGGCCGCGACACCAGAATGAGCAGAAGCGACACCCTCATGCCCTGCTTTGATGAAATCTAATCTCTGGTCCTGGTTTGGGATCACTCATTCTCCAAACCCAGGAATTACTGCAAAGGCAACATTCTGTGTACTGATATGGTATGAATATTTTGTAGGGTATGCTTTTGGGAGAGGCTTGCCTTCAACCGGAGCTTTCACAGCAGCCAGTATTTCATTATCAAATCTCGTCTGGGAACGAGTCACTGCAGCAATGGAAGTCATAGCTACTGTGGATTTGTCCACTTCATCAGCCAAAGTGTTGCCAATAACGTACTCCTACATGCTGGTGGTCCAATGTATGGACTACATGAACATTAGGTAGCTTATCCTTAAGATCAGCTATCCTCCCTCACAGAGTTCTGTGTTTTATGGTGTTGCCCTTTGAGTCTCGGAACCCATTCAATCGCCAATGATTAGGATAATCATAGAAGGACTGGACACAGTAGTATGAATCACAGACAATCAATGTGAGTTCTCTTGGATCCGTATGTTCCAGTGCTAAGATAAGGGCTTTAATTTCAGCCAGCTGAGCTGTGCAGTCCCCCATGGTCTGGGTGTAGCTATTGTGACGGTGGAATATACCATCCTTCATCACTTCGCTCACTGCTGTGCAAGCGTCTGAGTACTGATGTTTAGTACCCACAGCTAGTTGTGCTGAACCATCAGTGTAAAAGAGAGAGTGGTATCTGTCAAGTGGCAAGATGGCAAGAGGTGCAGAGTACTCCATTTCGTATTGGAGCAATTCTTGTGTTTGAAGTTTTGGATCAAAGATGTAATCAACATCGGTGGCAGTGAGGGAGGTTGCCCACTGAATCCAACATGGATGTAATGCTTTAGCGTTAGGAAGACTAGCTTAGGTAAAGGCCTCTAAGGCTGGCATTGGGGTAATGACAATAATGCGTTTCTCTTGGGCAGGTGGCCTTTCCTTGATGACAGCCATCTGTACTGCAGTTAGATTTTTTTTCTGTGGGTGCAAAATGTTGTTCTGCATTGGAACATAAATGTGATTTATAAGCTATGGGCACCGTTTCGTCTTCATTAAAGGTGACATAGGTGAACCCAATGGCACCAGCAATTATTCTGATGACCAAATTTGTTTTATTGCCACAAGTATGTAAGTTTTGCTTCTAGCATGTCCTGTTGCAATCCTCTAAGGATGCCTGTGTGTTCTACTGTCCAGTGTCTACTTGAGCAATCTGGGTCTATTATACAAAGTGGCTTGATGCGTTGTGCATAATCAGGAATGTATGTTCTGCCAAAGTTAAAGAAACCAAGTAAAGACTGTAGTTTCTTAATTGTATTTGGTGGCTGGAGTTGAGCATATTTTTCTAGAAAATGCGGGGCCAGGGTCTTTCCCTTGTTACATAGCTCATACCCCAAGAACACTACAGTGAGAAAGGCTATTTTAGTTTTCCAAAAATGTAATTTGTAACTAAGGGCTGTGAATCCCAGGACGATCCGATCCACCCTTGCAAGATTAATGTTGAGATCGTCGTCTGTGAGATAGATGTCATCCACATAGGACAATTTCTCAGGATCAATATCATGCTATAACGATGTTACATGCGCTGAGAACAGCTCTGGGCTGTTCTCGTAGCCCTGGGGCAAACAACAGAAGTGTTTTTTGTGAGTCAAATGAGAATGCACTCAGGTCCTGACTTTCTTGCGCTAAGTTTTGGCAGAAGAAACCAATGGAGATATCCAACGTCGTTTTGTATTTTTTACGCACTATGTTGTTAATTGGTGCTGCGCTTTGTGAATTTTGTATTGCGAATGTGTGTGTATGACTGTTTAAGTGTATGTAATCCAAGACTATTCTATATAAATGGTCGGGTTTTGCAATGGGGAATAACAGGTTATTCATTGTAGAGACACAGGGCTCAAATAGTCCCTGGTTCTCAAGCTGGGTGAGGAGCTCCCTCACTGGAGCTTTGGCATTGTGCTTAACGGGATATTGGGGCTAAGGCTGAGGTGTAGACTTAATCAGTATTATATGGTAAGGAGAATCCTTATCCCAACCTACATCATTATGGTATAGGGCAGGTGCCAGTTGACAGTGTAGGCTTGTTTTATTTCTTCTGAAACAAAATCAGAGAAAGAAGGCAATATGACATCTTCCCCATGTGGGAGCTTACGGACGTGCTCAGGTGGCCAGTCTCTTTCAGCCAGTAGGATATCAGAACTAAGTTCATTCCAGAATATTACACTAAGGGTGCACTCTATGTTTCCCTCAAATTGGATATTTAAATCATAAACTCTGTCAGATGGGAGAACACACCTGTCCGCAGTCTCATCTGCAATGAAGTTGCTAGTTGCTGGCGCATCCAGATGATCTTTCAGACTCTGGCAACATATCGTGACTTCTACCACGATGTCCAGCAGTGTTACTGCCCACGTCTTGTTATTCATCAATGTTCAGAAGTTTACTGGCATTTTTAATTGAAAGTGCGGCCACCTTTTTCTTTTTAAACTGTGGCTTTTGTTGTGGGGACGTGTCTTCTTTTTTTGTCTGAAGACGATGGTGAGTCTTTGTTCTGTTTCACGTAGTCAGGACATTGCTCTGACCATCCCACTCTCTTGCTACGTCTGTCCAGTGCGTCCTGAAAGGAACGAGAGGGACGTGAATCAGTATATCTGTCAGAAGCTTTTTTATGTTCTCTATTTCTGGGCATATATCTTCTTCTGGAGTTCTCTGAGCATGGAGAGTCTGCTTTCTGACTTTGTCTGTCTTTATTTTGCTTTAGTTTATCCCAGCGCCTTTTAGTACCCTCCTGTGCTTGTTTGGTACCTTCCTTACAGGTGGTAGTCTGTATTTCGGGTGTTTTTGGCTTGGCTCCCAAACTATCCCATCCTATACTGGTATAAGTACCAGAAATTATTTTCGGTAGCTGTTTCTCCTGTTCCAGATGTGGAATCGCTCAGAGCCACTGGCGTATAGCCAATGCTACTGCTTCCCCTTTTATGTTACTAAGTATTATTGAGGAGACTGCGTCAAAGTTACGCATCAGTTTCATCCCCAAATCTAGGGCTGGCGCAGCCCTGTGTTCCTTCTGAATTTGTTTTAACAGTTCCAGTAAATTGGCAAGTGTCGGGGTACCATGCGTGGTAATGTGCATTGCAGCGAATACTGTATCCCATGTGATGCAGTCATCCACTGAGGGAACCATTCCGAAATGCAAGCACATTGTGAGAATTCCGTTTTTCCTGTGGTCCTGTACAGAGAAACACAGCTTCCAGCTGATTCGTTTTCTGGGCTATCCAGAACAGGATTTTCTCTCATTCTGTGGGCACTTTGCCCATGACAGAATGTACTGTTTTTGGTGTTGTGTTCAAAGTTCACATTATGAACTAAACAAGTTATCTATTTAATGTTACTAGCTTATTGTAAAGATTGTGCAGATCAGCTGGCCTGCATGTTTTGTACATTGGGGTGTGGTGTATATGTGGCAAACATAGGCCACATTGGTCCATCATTGTCTAAAGGACCTAATCTCACAGGTTGTATTACATGTGGTAGGGGGCCATTAAACCAGATCTGATGTTCTTGATAAGTAATTGGCATTTCAAGATACTGGTTTGCTTGGTACCGTTGTGGTACGTTTGCAACTCTGTATGTGTGGAATGTGTATGTTCTAGTGTTTCCTCAGGAAAGGTGACCCATGAATAATATGTTTCTGTTTGGTAAGATTCATGAGCTTTTACAATAAATGTGATATCTCCGCCCTCATTTGTTAAGCCATGCCCTACTAGATGTAGTGTTAATGCATGTCTGACATTCTCAGGAATGTCTAAGGCGTTAGCCATATTATTAAATGGGTAAAGATATGGAACACCAAATGGGGAGAAAGTCCTTTTAAAAGTTTGAGCTTGAACAACCTACAGCCTAGTTAGGTGCTCCCTGTTCAGCTGAGGAGGATCATCCCAAAGTCCACGGATGTCTCCGTATAATGGTACTTAGGGTAGTACCTGTTGTGTGTGAGACAGAGATACTCAGGGCATCCGTAAATTAGTGCCAAAACACCATCGTTGGTAGCGCCATGTCGTACTTGGACTCTTGCTCTAGGCAAGACTGCAAGTTTAGGGATGACAGCACTTTTGTTGATAGGCGACTAGGCCAAGCCTACAACAAGTTGCAAGTGTAAGCCCAACCCTCCCGGCTCACAAGCAGTACCTCACCAAAAATCAAATGGTAAAAGGTGATTTCTGGCAGCCTTTAAGAATGGACTCAAGAGTGCAACATCTCAGGGGAGTCTGGGTTAAACGGAGAGAGTACCCTTTTCTCACATGAGCAACAAGTCTACGTCACACACAGGCAACGAAGGAGATGCAATAAAGTTTTCAATAAGTTTTATTAACAAGACTGCAACCTACTGTAAAATGCATGGGCCGCAATGTTTAAGATAATGAACAATGCAAGAAACAGAATTGTAAAAATTAGATTTGTGAATATAAAGACCCCTACCATCTTGCAACAAAATGAGGTGTGGACTAGGCCCCAATACCCCAGCATGGAGAACCTAATCTCTAACCTAAAAAGAGCTAGGTGTGTTAAACCTAATCTGCCAGTACCATGTTCATGAGAAGTGTCCCCCAACCCTTGTTACCTTGGAATGAGGTCTCTAGATTAGACTCCGTGGGGACACGAAGGCTAGGTCTCCATCAAGGCGACGTGTAGAATAGATAGCATTGATGGCATCTGGTAGAAATCCCTCTGATAACCTTGGCTGCGTGAGATGTATTTATACAGATCTTGTAGGACCCCTGATGCAGGTATGTTCCCAAACAATGTATAAGGTTGGTGTGCTTGGGGCGGCAATTATATAAACAATTCCTTCCAAAAGTACATTATGTTCCTGTCTCACATAAGTGGGAAAGGGACATGATGTGAATACCTACGTATATCACTTGTCTTTGATGCTGATAGTGACGCCTTCACAGAGTGGCACTGATAACGTGAAATCAAAACATCTTCCTAACTATAAACATAGCAGCAATCTTGGAAGAAATAATTAAATAAATGCACTAAAACAGAGCAGGCTAAGTACGTTAAAAGTCACTAGCTGACGTGGACACAGGCCTGCAAGCCAGAAGACTAAGCTAAACTACTGATTCCCATTAAAACTAAATAGGATCCACTACACTGCCGAAGTACACAATGAAAAGCGTTTAGCAAATATGCAAGAACAGAGTGTGTTCCTTCTATGATGACAATCAGCTGCTGTTGGTGGGGGACTGCCAGTCCCATAGACATTGTTGGCCCAGGAGGAGACCAGGGATCATTCACACCTGTGTGGGGACTCGGTGCTACAAAGCGTGCACACTTCTCCTGCAGCACAGGACGTGCCAGGGCCAAGGGCGGCACCGTCTGCACCCATCAGCACCTGGCAGAGGGTGGGTGGGGCCACCTCCTTTTGTCTGCCTTTTGACTCCGACTATGGGTAAGCGCAAATCTTTGAGTAACTCCTACTTTGTGAATGCTTAGGTCCCACATAACTGTGGGAGACCTGTCATATGAGATACATAGTGTAAAAGGAAGATTGGGGCTGGGGGCGGATAAGGTCTTGCCTGACACATCTGTTCAGAATGCTATGGGGAGAGTCGGGGAAACAACCGAAGTCGACTCACTCACTCAGCCTGCCCTTACTGAGCTTTCCTCAAGGATACTAACTGTTACGGCAGAAATCAATGCAGTAGACCCTCTATTTCCCAAGAGGGCTGTTTTGTTCAAAAAGAGAAAGAAAAGGGTCCCAAACCTTGGTTATGGACCTGGGGGGCTGCCTCTATACTAAACAACAAATTGGTTTGTCACCTGGACACAGGCAAAGGATCATCTCAAGTTATTGATAACTTGGTGGACAATTTGGCAGACTCAATTTCAGTTACAGGTCTAGATAAGCAACTTCTTCTATTAATTGAACCCATGGTTTTAACCTCATATGAGAAGATTACAGGGTCACTACATAACACCTTAGAGGGGAAGCTGTCTTTACTAGAATCCTCAAGTTAAAGGTTTCTTTTAAAGAAATTGCAAATAGGCCCCCAATGTCTTTGCCTAGTGATTTCTAAGCCAGACATAACACTCTCTGGGTTTGAAATAGGCCCTCACATGGCATAATCGTACGACAATCTCCCGTAGAGATTATAAGGGATATTAACAATGAGGGGAACTTGCCCAAACCTCTAAATGACTTCCTAGCCCCTTCCTTAAATTCAGTTGGTAAAGGGCCTCAAACAGAATTCGTTGTCTGATGGGACATCATTGTTTCTCCCCCTAAGAAGGCTATACTTAGGCACCCTATTCCTGGTTCTTCCGACCCCTTAACTAGGGAGGGCTTCTTGATTAAACTACACCTCCCCCGCAGCAGCTACCCTTTTAGTCGCCATTCTGGTAGGGGCTCCGCCCGTTGAGAGATGGCATTGTGGAGTCTACCTAAAAGCTTATCCGTAAAACTAAACATTGGTGTAATATTCTGTTGGGCCCAGGATCACAGGGTCCAGCCCATATCAACATGGCTAGATGGGTGGGATGGGTAGGCCCTGGTAAGAAAACTGAAGAGGGGGTCTGTATTGTCATTAATTTTGATCAACCTAACATAGCAGGGAAGCTGTTCTATTCAGGATCTAATTGCCACTCCAGGTGGTATCACAGCCTTACCGCTTGGGTGTTTTTATCCTGCCAAGAAAACAGTTCACCCAGGCAACAGTAGTTTTGCTGTCAGAGAGCCTTTAGGCAGGGTGTCTGAGGTTCAGGAGGCCTCCATTACAACAGCTAACAGTTTTTTTCCATTGAGTCTCTTTGATTTGAACCAGTGGTTCCTAAACTTTTGACTTCTGTGGAGCACCACATTATCATTACTGGAACCCGTGGACCCCCACTGAATCATTATTGGAATTTGGGGACTCCCAATGAGTCATTACTGGAAGCCGGGAACTCAGTCCTATACATTGTTGGTGATTTGAACCTCAGAACAATACACAAAAAATACAGAAAAAATCATTCATAAAACACATACACAAATGATAACACGTTTTATTTAATTTGCAAACAAAATACACACAAAAATAAATAATAGGTAGGTTGGAGTTTTTTTTAAATTCAATTGAAACCACACATCATCCATACTATATTTAGTTTGATGCACCTGCCCTTCTCCCAGGAGTCAAATTGAGGATTCTAATTTAATTTTAGCTTCCAATTTCTAATTCCTTGTAATTTAAGACCACTTTATTTATATACTTTATTAACCCATCAATATTCTTTAATTTTCTAAGCAGTCACTGACCCCCAGAGGAGGCTTCATGGACCCCTAGGGGTCCACAGATCACAGTTTGGGAACCACTGATGATTGACTAAACCCAGCACATACGCCACCACCTTACACTATGGGCCTCGTTACGGGTTTGGCGGAAAACCCCGCCTGCCAAACTCCCACAGACAGGTAGCCACCAGTGTGACTCCCTTCCCGCATACCCCAATACAAGTACCCTGGTGGGTCAGCGGGTGGAAACAGGCCCAGCGGGGAACAGCCCACAACATTGATGCCAGCTCTTAATTGAGCCAGTGACAATGTTGAGGTGCATAGGGTGCAACAGCATCTGTTGTGTTTTGCAGACAGTGAAAAGCGCAACAGGGTTGTCCCCTGCACCCCGTCTCCGCCAGCTGTTACATGGCGGTGCTACCGCCATGCAAAAGCAGGCGGAGAGGGGACTCATAATCCCCAGCGCAGGGCTGCATCTGGAGGAAAACTGGCAGTGACGGCTGTCAGACAGTGGCACTTTCACCATAGTTATAATGTGGCAGTCTGAACACCGTCCCACCACTTTGGCAGCGGTCAGCCAACCACTGCAAGGACTGCCAGACACATAATGAGGGCCTATGTCTTGTGACGCTCAGTGTCCAACCCAGTCAATCAGTTGAAGATCCTTAGTTGGAATATAGCTGGTTTAAACAATAAGCGAGAGGTTCAAAGATGGCTCAACACCTTAAGAAAAAACATCAGGGGGCCTGGCAAAGATGGCACACTGGTAAGAGCATTTCTAAGGAGCTATGCCATCGGCATTTTGTTGAAAAGGCAGCGGGCTACCCGATTGCTGCCCCACATCGGAACTGGGGGCGGCAGAGTGGGGAGAGCAGCAAGAGCCTGAAACTGGCCCGGTGGGGCTGTGCCGCAAAGAAGAAGAGGAACTGATGGGTCAGGCCTGGGCAGCGGAAGAGCGCCGACAACATGGAGGCACAGCAGCTGAGAGCGACAGAGGCCATCAGTGCGCAGCCGTGAGACTGAGCTGGAGTTAGCACAGAGAGAGAGGAAGCAAGATGCCACAAATGGGGCGTTGTCGGGGCCATACAGAGAAGAGAGAAAGCCCGAGCCAGGCGGCTGAGGAGTGCCGGAAACCTGACATGAAGAGGCCAGAAGAGAGACCAGCAACGTGGACAGGAGCAGAGGCAGCGACTAGAGGTGAGGTGAGCAGAGGGGCAGGCAGGGGACCCCATCTGTCTTGGAACGCAGCCCTGGGAGGAAGTGCAAGCCGCTCATTGCCCACACCGGCTGCAGGTGCCCAGCGGAGACGGGGCCTGGTGCAGCGCCTGGTTAGACCGCGCTGGAGACCCCGGATACGAAGGAGCAGAGGGAGACACAAAGCAGAGTGAGATGGTGTCAGCAGAGGAGGAGGAGGTCTCGTGTTGAGGCTGGGGCCGCTTCCCTGGTCTGATCGGGCGGAGGGAACAGAGCAGCAAAGAGGGGCGAAGGTGGTTGTTACCCCCCCCCCGCCGGGACACTAGTGGCACAGTGATGCGAAAAAGGGGGGGACCCAGGGCACTGCATTGGCCCTGACCCAGGGTGAAGGCGAAAAGGCCAAGGAGCACCTGACGGATCGCCATTTGGAAGAGGGGCACACCAGGCTCTGCTCGTGGCCTGGGGGCTGGGCCAGGGGGCCCCGGCATTGGTGCTGCAGTGGAAATAAGGAGGGGGCGGTGCCACTGCGGTGCTTGGCGGGCCCCCCTCCTGATGGCTGACAGACTCGGAACGATTTGAACTGCTGCAGAGTGCGTTGATCCGACGCTGCGAGACAACCTCAGCACTGTAGCCATGGCCTCGCAGTGTCAAAATAAGAAAGAGGGAACCCTCGAAGACCTGTTCAGCAAGACTCCAGCAAAAAAATTAGATCCCCTGCAGCGGAAGCTATTGACTGCTAAAGGGGCTGAAAGGGGAGCAAGTCCGGAAGATGATGCTGCCCCTATAACAAAGGCCTTCTTGGAACGGCTGCTCAGAGTCTTGTGTGACAACTTTGCCACTCTCAAGCAAGAAATCGCAGCAGAAGTTAAAGACCTAAAAAGGGAAATGGCAAAGGTTGGACAACGGTTGGACCCGGTCAAACGCACCCACGATGCCCAGGAGGAGGAGAGAGATTAGCACAGGAGGGAGATCCTGGACCTTCAGGAAAGCAACAGAGACTTGCAGTATCGCCTGGAAGATTTGGAAAATAAGATTGCAGCGCTCAAATATCCACATTAGAGGCCTGCCGACGCAGGTGATCACCGGGAAGCTGGAAGACTTTGTGATCCGTCTCTTTTGCCATGTCGCCCCAGAACTCAAAGATCAAGATCAAGATATCCTGTTAGATCGTACACATAGGGCAGGTTGACAGGCTCAATCCTCTGGGCAGTCACAGGGTATCCTTACATGCCTACTATACTAATATCAGAGGGAAACCATCTTAGCAGCAAGACCTAAAGGAGATTGAATTTGAAGGGCATAAACTGTACTTGTTCCAGGAACTTTTGCCCCTGACCCTGCAGAGGTAATCCTCAGAGAAAAAGTACTTCATTATAAATGGGGTCATCCGTTCTGTCTTCAATTTGTATGGCAGAATGAGATGTGCAGTATCTGTATGCTGGAGGAAGCCGCCTCCCTACCGGACATGTCGGTCGCCCAAGGGGAGTCCTCCTCTTCAACCATGAGCCAGGCACAGGTGATGCCCGCGGAAAACCAACATTGCAGAAATAAACAGCAAAAAGGGAAGACACACAAACCCTCTGAAGACGAAAGCAGACAAGAGAGAGCACCAATGCTTTGCTGATTGAGGAGCTAAGGGAGCGAGTCAGAGGTGGGCGCAGAGGACTAACTATGGTGAGGAAATTGGTTGCCTGAGCTGAGGACAAGGCCCGGGCAGTGAGCCGACGGGCAGTTGTCCAATCGCTGTGGGCTAGCAAACAGATGGGCAGTGGTGGCCCAGAAGGAGCCAATGGCGGAGCTCCATTCCTGGCGGATGGTGGTGAACAGTGGACATCTTGGAGGTACGATGCTCTACCCCAGAGTTGGACCTTGTGTTGTTTCCGGGCGGGGAACTAATTGGTTTAATTGTTGTGTACTTGTTCTGGTTTTCTGAGCCTTTTTTTCAACTGACGCTCTTCTGGGAAACAGTTCACGGGGACAGGTCCCCAACGGGTCCAGCCGTAGTTAGCACAGATAGCACCCCACACCAACAGAGAGGACTATGCCAAACTGCCCAGTAGTTCACAAATGACAATCAGCATACTTAGGCTCTCATTACGACCCTGGCTGCGGTGCCCCCCCCTCTGCAATTTCAATATCCCCTCACCCCCCTTCCATAATAGCACCCCCTTCCCTTACCCCCCTTCCATAACAGCACCCCCTTCCACGCCCCTTCCATAACAGCACCCCCTCCCTCCACCCCAACCTTCCATAAAAGCAACCCCCTCCCACACCCCCTTCCATAATAGCACCCACCTCCGCCACCCCACCCCCGCATACATGCACACGCACACCGCATACATCCATCAACACTTACATACACGCATTCACTCATGCATACATACACTCACGCATATATACACGCATTCACACAAACATTCCAACATTCACTCACTTGTACAATCATACACGCATTCAAACACCCATACACATACACACTTACATTCACACACCCAGACAACACCCACTCACACAACACCTCTCAACCTCCCACTACCCTCCCCTGCTGGACGATCAACTTACCTTGTCCAGCAAGGACGTCGTCCGCCAGGGAACGGGAACAGGCGCTGCCGCCGCCGGTAGCACCTCACCATCAGGACACCACCAGGCCGTATTCCAGGTCGTAATATGGCTGGCGGAGTCCTTTTGGAGGGGCGGGGCCAGTGGTGGAACCGCTTCTGAGCCTCCAACCGCAGGCACGACTACTGGAGTATTTCCACACAAATTGTGACGGAAATCCTTCAGTACTCGTAATATGGTGGTCAGAAGACCGCCAACACAGGCGGTCTTCTGGCGCCCGTGGCTTCGGCGGTCTTAGGAAAAGACCGCCAAAGACCTATTGAGTGCCATAATGAGGGTGTGTGTGTGTGAGAGGCTAGACCCAATGCGGATAGAAAAATAGCTGGAGTCAGTCTCATTCACCTGTCTCCCACAAAACAATCGGGACATTCTGGGCAAAGATATTACCTCTACTGAGGTCCTGATGGCTTTCCAATGCCTCCAGATGGGGGAGGCACAGGGGCAAGACAGCCTGGGGGTGGAATTCTACAAGTGCTTCAGGGTCCTCCTAGCTCCTATTCTGGCACGACTATATAATGGGTTTGCGATATCTGGCAACCTCACCCCCTTATGCAATTAGGTACGATTATAGTGATCCCTAAGCCGGGGAAGGACCCCTAGCTGTGCACATCCTACCAGCCGATCACACTGTGAAATAAGATGCTAAGCTCTTTAAGAGCATCTTGGCAGCCAGGGTGGGACCTTATAAGCAGGGACTGGTAGATCTGGATCAAACTGGGTTCATCCCAGAACAAACATGCATGGACAATACTTGAAGGTTATGCCATATACTAGATAAGAACCAGCGGGCTGAGATGCCTTCTCTGGTTCTATTGATAGATGCAGAGAAGGCATTCGATAAGAGTACATCAGGGATTCCTGAGTGCGATTCTACCCCTGTACGGGTTGGGGCCACAGTTTTGTTGCTGGATCTTGTGCAACTATAACTCCCCCAGGGCAATGGTGAGAGCGAATGGTTCCGTGTCCAGGCCGATCCCCATCTCTAGAGGCACACAACAGGGTTGTCCCCTGTCACCATTACTCTTTGCTCTGTACATGGAGCCATTTGCCGAACGAGTGCGCCAAAACACGCTCATAAACGGGATTGCAATGGGCGGTAGATCCCACAAAATAGCACTCACAACAACAGAACTCCCTCCGCGTGATTATGGAGGAGTTAACAGCATTTGGAGCAGCAGCAGGGTTTAAAACCAACTTAACCAAGTCTTCTATCCTAAGTTGAAGAAATATCTGCCCTTTGTGTGGGCGGTGCAGGGGGTGAGGTACCTGGGCCTGCAGATATACCCTAAGCTGCCAGATATAGTTCATAGCAACTACTCCACATTGTAGAATAGTGCAGGGCTGGAACTGACTAGAAGGATAGGATATGTCCTCCCTTGGCTGGGGCGAGTGGCAGCAATCAAAATAATGCTGTTGCCTAAAGCACTTTTTATTATGCAAACCTTCCCACTGCAACCACCATCTGGATTTCTAGATAAACTACAGAGCCTGTTCTGAGAGTTCAACTGGGTGGGGAAAAAGATGAGAATGGCAAAGGCACAGGCCTCTCTACCAGTGTCCGAGGGTGGACTAGGGGTGCCTCACCTGCTGAGCTACTATCAGGCGGCACAACTGCGATATATGGTGGAATGGTCGCGGGTGAGCACTGTGAAGCACTGGTGCTTCATCGATCAGGCAGGGCAACACATTTGGAAGATCCTGTTGCTTCCTAAGACATCAAGACCCCCTGGGGTTTAAATATCCCCCACACTGCGAGCCACAATGGAGGTGTGGGATAAGGTGTATGTGAAAAAGGGACTGTCCACTCCCATATCTCCGCAAACACCAATTATTGGCAACCCAGACTTTCTGTCGGAACTCACTGGCTCCTCATTTCAGATTTGGCAAGACTCTAACTGTAAGAGGGTTGGGGATTTTTTTTAATGCAGATGGCGTAGTGGAATTTCCGCAAATTCAGGTGGATTTTGGAATACCATTGATGGCTCTCTGGCAATATTTGGTGGTGCGCCATTAGATGACCTCCCCAGTGATCCGCCAACATGCGGGCAGACTTCTTACCCCCTTTGAGCGCTGGTTGCTTACCCGCACAACCAATAAAAAACTTACCTCAGATCTATATACTTTTTTGGTGAGGCACCCACTTTTGGCAAAAACCAAGGTGAGACACAGATAGGAGAACAAATGTGGTCGATCCTTCTCGGTTAAGGAGCGGCGAGATGTCCTACATAGGGCAAGGGTCTTGGCGTGTAACATGAACACCAAGGAACTTTTCCTAAAAATAGCTCATCACTGGTACTACACACTGGACAGGGTGGCTGTCTGGAGGTTGCGTGGCACTGACCGGTGCTTGCGCAAGTGTGGTCACCTGGGTACGCTGACACATATCCTACGGCAATGCCCCAAAATAGCCTCATTCTGGGACTCCGTATTACAGTCTACAGAAAACATCTATGAAACTACCATCCCAAGTCTCCCAAGCTATGTCCTGCTAGGGCTTCTGAACCCCCAAACCTATCCCCTGAAATCCCAAAAGGGGAGGGCTATCACACTGGCTGTAGGGGCCGCTAAACACTTACAAACGTCACAGTGGCACTCGACTCACATTCCTACACACACAGATTGGCTCCACAAATTATGGGATATTTTGGGCATGGAAAAGATCACAGCGAGAGTGGCAGGGGTAATGCCGCAGTTTGATAAGACATGGGGCCCATGCATCAACTACCTCTCTGATTGAGTTTAAGGAGCTGACATGCCCGCAATACCTTCGCATCCGCTTCAGACGACACCTGCCCTAACCATCATGCACCTCCAGAGATTCACAGATAGCCTGTTGGCTGGACCCAGAGTAGATATAGATCTCATGTGCTGTTTGGTTTAGTTTTCCTCCCTGTTTCTTCCCCTCTTTAGAAAATTGGTGGCCATCAGATGAAACTGATTAGTGATGTTATTGTATCTGGCCTACGATATAAACTCAATAGAAAAGATCTAATCCCTAAAAGATCATCAAATATTGGGTTTACAAAAGACCTGGGAAACTGAGTCTACATTTTTTATGGATAAGTTTATGGATTACTCCATCTCAGTTTACAAACTCCTATATCTTTAAAAATTAAATGCAATCACCTGAAACTTAAAACAGCATTCAGCAATGTTAGAGGTTCAGATAATCTTTAAAAATAAAATAAATGTAATACATTTTTATAATTCTTTTGTGAGAACTCATTAAAATGAGCATCTGGATAGCCTAAAGAAATTTTTAGATTTGATTGGGGCGAAGCAGAATACTCCGTACTTGGTTATTTTGCTCAGTGATTTTAATATGCATTTATGTCAGAGGGAATGCCACGTTCATGATGTGCTTGACCCAGAGTTTCGTTTAAAGTGCCCATTTTGAGCACACACAAGGGGCTCTGCTTGAGGCCATTATCTCAGATTTTAATCGTGGCAGAGTCAGGGATGACATGGGTGGGGATACAGTCCCCACGTTTATTGACAGACCCTGGACCCAAGGGTAGGTCGCTCCCCCTGCCGCTGCAGCCCCACCAGCCCAGGCTCCTGAGACCTCCTAGCAAGCCCAGCGAATTCACAGTAAGTACCCCCCCCCACCGCCCAGCCCCTCGCCCTGCCCCGCGCTACTCACCTCCTCTCCTGCTTCTCTGTTCTTCCTCTGTGCTCTTCTTCTGTAGTCTTCATCTGTACTCTTCTTTCTCTCCTGCTCCCCGTCTTCTGTCTTCATCTGTGTTCTTCTTCTGTGTGCTTCTCTCTCTCTCCTTTGCACCGCGACCTGCGTGTGCTTTTTTCTTCTCTGTCCCTCTTCTTGGCTGTTCCCTCTGCTGCTCGTCGCTCCTCTTCTTCTTTACCTTCTCCTGTGTTCTTCTCTCTTCTGATCTTCTGCGCTCCTCTTCTTCTGTGTTCTTCTGTCTTCTGCGCTCCTCTTCTTCTTTACCTTCTTCTGTGTTCTTCTCTCTTCTGCGCTCCTCTTCTTCTTTACCTTCTTCTGTGTTCTTCTCTCTTCTGCGCTCCTCTTCTTCTTTACCTTCTTCTGTGTTATTCTCTCTTCTGATCTTCTGCGCTCCTCTTCTTCTTTACCTTCTTCTGTGTTCTTCTCTCTTCTGATCTTCGGCTCCTCTTCTGCTCCTCTTCTTTTACCTGCTTCTTGGTTCTTCTTTTACCTGCTTCTTGGTTCTTCCCTCGCCTGCCCTCCTGCTCCTCTCTCGTCTCTCTGACCTCCCTCACTTGCCACCCCCTCTGTAAGACCCCTATCTACCTATCTCTCTATCTTTCCCCCTCACTCGCCACCTCCTCTGTAACACCCCCTATCTTCCTGTACTTTCACTCTATCTCTCACCCTCACTCACCTCCATCTCTGCAACCCCCTATCTTCTATCTCTCACCCTCACCCACCTCCACCTCTATAACCCCCCCTCCCCTATCTTCCTAACTTTCCTCCTAACTCTCTTCCTAAACTCACCCCCACCACCCTTAACCCCCCCTCCCCCATCTCTTCTCCCCTCTACCTGTACCTCCTCCCTCTGCTTTCCCGCCGCCACCTCCTGCACGCCCCCGCCCCCCCAGCTCCCATTCGTCGGCCCACATCCGTCCCCCGCCCCCAACTGACCCCTCCTCCCTCTTATGGCGGCCGCTGGCGCGCCAAAGGCAAGCCCGTCTGCGCCCGTCCGCGCCCAGCACCACGACCCCTGGCCCTCAGCACTCCCAAACCCCGCTGCACCGCTACGACCCCACCACCCTCCACGCCCTCAACCCAGGGCTCTCCAGCACCTGCTTCCAAGCTAACCCGAAACGTACCCACGGACCCTTCGCCTGTCACACCTGCAAACTCACCTTCCACCATGAAACTACCACGACCACCAGCCCACGCGCCATCAACCACCTCAAATGCATCCTGATCAACGCTCGATCCGTCCACAAGCACGCCGTTGAACTCTGGGACTTCCTGGACTCCACCGCACCGGACGTCGCCTTCATCACTGAGACCTGGATGAACGCCTCTTCGGCCCCGACATTGCCATAGCCATCCCCGAGGGCTACAAGATTTCCAGGAAAGACCGCACCAACCAAGTAGGAGGAGGAATCGCCATCGTCTTTAAAGACTCCATCAGCGTCACCACCTCCACCGAAGACACCCCCCTCGCCGCCGAGCACCTGCACTTCCAGATCCGCACAGACCCCAGGACCACCCTCAGAGGATCCCTCATCTACTGTCCCCCCTTACCACACGCCCTCTTCAGCGACTCCATCACCGACTTCATCTCCCCACACGCCCTTGCCTCGCCAGACTACATCCTCCTCGGCGACCTCAACTTCCATCTGGAACAGAACAACGACCCCAACACCATCGTCCTGCTCGACAACCTCGCCAACCTCGGCCTCAAGCAACTGGTGAACACTCCCACCCACATCGCCGGACACACACTCGACCCCATCTTCTCCGCCAGCAAACACGTTTCCTTCAGCCACGCCTCCGCTCTTCACTGGACCGACCACAGTTGTGTCCACTTCACCTTCCGACGTGAGACCCGCCACCTCCGCACTCAACCCATCCCTCGTCGACAGAGGAACAAAATCCCCGAAGAACAGCTTTTCTCCACGCTCATCGACAACCAACCCACCTTCGCCGCCGACCCCAACGAAGCAGCCCTCAGCCTCACGAACTGGATCACCAACTGCGCAGACAACCTCGCTCCCATCAGACGCCTTCCAAGACAGGCCAACACCAAAAAACCTCTCTGGTTCTCTGACACCCTTAAGGAATCAAAGAAAACCTGTCGCGCCCTCGAGAAAGCCTGGCGTAAGGACCACACCGCAGACAACATGACCGCCCTCAAGAACGCTACCCGCGAACACCACCACCTGATCCGCGCAGCCAAAAGGAATTTCTTCACAGACAGACTGGACAAAAACAGCCACAACAGCAGAGAACTCTTCAGCATCGTAAAAGAGTTCTCCAACGCCAACGCCATCATGTCCTCACAAGACCTGTGCAACTCCCTCGCCACCTTCTTCCATCGTAAGATTACTGACCTACACAACAGCTTCGGACACCAGACCCAGCCGACCAACACTGAACCCACACCCCCAGCCATCACCCTCAACGCCTGGACCCACATCAACACAGAAGAGACCAAAACCACCATGAACTCAATCCACTCCGGTGCCCCCTCGGACCCCTGCCCACACTTCATCTTCAATAAAGCCGACGACATCATCGCCCCGCACCTCCAGACCATCATCAACTCCTCGTTTTCGTCTGCTACCTTCCCCGAAAGCTGGAAACACGCTGAAGTCAACGCCCTACTGAAGAAACCTACGGCTGACCCAAGCGACCTGAAAAACTTCCGCCCCATCTCGCTCCTCCCCTTCCCTGCCAAAGTCATAGAGAAGACTGTCAACAAGCAGCTTACCAACTTCCTTGAAGACAACAACCTTCTCGACCCCTCTCAATCCGGATTCCGAGCCAACCACAGCACTGAAACCGCCCTCATCTCAGTCACACTCGACTGCCTTCGACACCGTCTGTCACCGCACCCTAATAACCCGCCTCCGCTCCACCGGGATCCAAGGCCAGGCCCTGGACTGGATCGCCTCCTTCCTCTCCAACCGCTCTCAAAGAGTCTACCTCCCACCTTTTCGCTCAGACCCCACCGAGATCATCTGCGGCGTCCCACAAGGCTCCTCGCTCAGTCCGACACTCTTCAATGTCTACATGAGCCCCCTCGCCGACGTCGTACGCAAGCACAGCATCATCATCACCTCCTACGCCGACGACACTCAACTGATACTCTCCCTCACCAAGGACCCCACCAGCGCAAAGACCAACCTGCAAGATGGAATGAAGGACGTCGCAGATTGGATGAGACTCAGCAAAAGGATCACCTTCCGACTCCTCACCCACGCACACAAAGCCCTCCACAACAAGGGACCAGAATACCTCAACCACCGCCTCAGCTTCTACGCCCCCACCCGTTTTCTCTGCTCCACCAGCCTCGCTCTCGCCGCCGTCCCTCGCATCCGCCGCTCCACGGCGGGTGGGAGGTCCTTCTCCTACCTGGCGGCCAAGACTTGGAACACCCTCCCCACCATCCTCAGGACCACCCAGGACCACTCCGTATTCCGGAGACACCTCAAGACCTGGCTCTTCGAGCAGCAGTAACCCCTTCCCCCTAGCGCCTTGAGACCCGCACGGGTGAGTAGTGCGCTTTATAAATGTTAATGATTTGATTTGACAGATGCCTGAATACCACCATCCGTTATATATTTATTTCTCTTTATTTGGCTCAGTTTGTTCTGTCTAGTGTTGTTAAGTGGTTCCATTTCAGTGACCACAACCTGCTAATTCCTACTGTGGCATGGGGTGAAGGGGAGGCGGATGGTCCCGAAGTGGGGCCAAGAAACCATGACATCTCCCCAGAGGGTCAGGCTTGTAGACTGAAATGGAGTATTGTGCCTCACCAATTTTTAAGGAGTCATCTAATGTATGTGGAGATTATCTCATCTCTTGCTTGGATGGCTCCACTTCTGAGGAAGCCCTTTTAAATGTCTTCTACAGAATCTGTAACCAAGTTGCCATCAGCTTCTCGAGACCCACAGGCAAAGTTATGGACAAGGGGAGAAAGGTGGTTTGACCACATGTATACAGTGGCCCAACAAACTTTATTAAAAGTATTAGAAAGAGCCCCCCGGGATAAGGTCTATATAACAAAATGTAGGAAATCTGAAGAACAAACCCTAGAAGTCTGGAAAAAAACAAACTAAAACTGAATGAGTTGTTACAGACAAGGTTCTGAGAGACTGTTAACCAACCTTTTTTGGGGGGGCATCCAACAGTGCCATTGACTGTATTGTTTCATCTGATAAATAGGTAACCCACTTTAAGTGCATTTATGATAACCCATTCACAGTGGATTCCCATGCTGTTTCAGCCATTGTTGGAAGCTTCTACAAGCTGGTTTTTACTAAAGAATTGTTTGAGGCTACTTTACCTATGCCAAATAAAAAAGAACCTGGCCCGAAGGTGTCCCCGTTGATCTATATAAATCGAATTTCCCAATGTGGTCCAAAATTTTAACTCATGTTTATAATGTGGCATGTAAGATCGATCTACCCTCAAATTGGTCTTTGTCTATCATAATCCAGTTTTTAAAAAAGGGGCAAAATCATTTCCAAGATGCTTCAGTTCAATATCTCTTTTCAGCTCAATAGTCAAGGTCTTAGGTAGAGTAACACTTACCAAGATATCAGAAAGGTTATAGCAGCACAACGTTATCTCTAATTTACAATACAGATTTAGGGCTGGGAAAGGCACCATAGCAAAAAATAAAAAGGCTCACTACTTCAGGCCTTTATGGACATTACTGCACATTTGACCAGGTAAATAGATCCACATTTTGGTTGCTGCTAATTAATATAGGGATGGATCACAACATAGGGAATTTTTTTGCAGGCTCTTCACAGGTATCTCTCCGCAGTCATGAGATATAATCATGTGGGTCTCTTTTCTCTTTTATAAAGCTTCACCAGGGCATCAGACAAGGGTGTATACTGGCCCCACCCCTATTTACATTATATATTACCAACTTGGATTAAGCTTGAAGCTCTGCTTGCAGTGACATTCCCCATGCAGGTTCTCAGTTAATACCTGTGCTTCTGTATGCAGAGGACGAAGTGTTATTAGCGAGGACTGCCTTAGGATTCCAAAGACTACTTTACTCTATTATTGATTTCATGACCTCGTTGGATCTGAATACTAATTTTGCTAAATTTCATATAATGTCAATAGGTCTCAGAACCAGAAAGCAGAAAACCCACTGTGGGGAGCGTAGTGAAAAAACTGGGATAACCACATTCACATATCTGGGAGTCCTGTTTGATGACAGGGGTACTTGGGCACCACAAAGAAGAGCAAAAAAAATGCTCGGTCAAGAGCGGTGGCAGCAGTTATGGTTTTTACAAAAAGGCTGGGGGCCAAACCGGTTCAAGCTTTGTTGAAAGTATATGTGGCAAAATGTATTGCTATTGCTTCTTATGGGTCTGCGATCTGGGGACAAAAGGATTCAAGTGACCTCCAAACAGTTGAGAATACATTTATGAGAAATCTCCTTTCTGTCACCCAAACAGTATCCACCTGTATTGTCCATGAGGAACTGGGAGTGAGATATATTTCTGATTTGGTGGTCCTAGCTCCTTTGTTGTGTTAGATCAGGATGTGGACTAATCCTAAAGTGGAGCGAAATCAAATCATTGCTAAAGATTGCTTAACCATTGCCTATCACCTCATCCCCAAGGCAATATTGGTGGGCTATATGAAGAAGGCCCTGAAGGCGTACCACAAACTTATTGCCTTAGCTGCACTGCTAGGGAAACAACGGGTGGAGATGAGGTGGGGGGGTGGCCCTGTGCCAAGATTTGAGGACTGGCTTTGCGACATGGCATTATGTGAGGAATGGTCAGGGATGTATGCGGAAACGTCATTGACGGCCTGCTCCCCGAGACTTTTCGGAACCATTTTGATCGTACTTGTTACCATTGCATGCTGATTGAACAGCAGTGTGAATAGACATGATATTAAAATGGGAAATTATGTCATATTTTTTATGTATAATATCTTATGCCACAAACTACATAGAGAGCCAGAGGCTCAATATACCACACCGGGGATGTTGGGTGGAGGCAGGTGGCCAAGACGTGTTTACCCCCGGTTTGTGACATGCCCCAGATTATATGGTAATATGCCACATTAATAGATGGGAGTTCAAAGTGCACCTTTTATAGATCTGACAATGTATTTTAACAGCTATGTTATGTAAGACGCCCGCAATGTTTCCTCGGCCAGGATATTGTAACGTTATAGTACTGGTCTGGTATAACACAGGGTTATAATGGTTTGCCCACTTTGTTGTTAAATGGCCAAGACAGCTCTTTAGGACTTATAAGTGTATTCTGCTCCTAGGTGTTAAGAATGTCACTACCGACAGAAAGATGTTTCAAGTGACACATGGGAGAATGAAGTGACTGGACTGCTGAGGAAAAGTATGGTTACTCATAAAACAACGGGCATCTACTAATTGTACAACCTAAAGATCAGAGGGCACAAACAATAGATTTACCTAGGGGAAATATTGCCAAAGATTATAAATTGTATTTCTTACAGTCTGAAGATTTTAACATGAATATCCCATGAAACTGAAATGGCTTACCCAAACTCCAGCAAAATGTCCCACATGAATAAAACCTTGGGGTATGGCTGGGCTGATCACTGTTGGCCTCCTCCTAGATGGTGCCCTGCTGATCATGAGCCCCCGTGCATGACAAAAATTATTCTGCAGTTTCGTCCTAGGTAAAATTGGCAAGTGTGTGATTTCCCCCCCAGTGCCTCATATCAAACCCCCTTAATTCCAAATGGGGTGGCAGTGTACTAGTATCTGACTTATATGGCATTGGAGTAGAAGCTAAGGAAAATGGTGCCATTTTTTCTGGGTACAAACCATAACTCACACATCAAATGAAATGCTTATGATCATAGAATCTTAGAGCAGCTCCAGTATAGAGCACACTACAAAACCAGCTACACTCTAAATCTTCTCATCTCAAATGTCTTCTTTTCTAGCAAAGTTTTAAGTATGGGATTAGCACAGTGCATTTCACTCCAAGCTAGAAAGGGAGTTGTTAGCTACTTCTACAGCAAAGTCTTTAAGCAGAGGATTAGCACAATGCCATCCACACTAAACTGTAAAGTAACAAAAGACTTTTACCACCCCATGAATAGTATTACAGCTTTGGATTAGTAAAATACCATCCAAGCCAAGCTGGAATGAATAAACGCAACCCCTGACATGTGTTTTGCTATGATTAGAATCTAATACATACTCAAATCAATAAATAATAATACAGTTCATCTCCCTCTCCCACATAGTATCGCAAAGTGTTAAAGTAATATGGCATAATTATATCCCTAACATTATTTGCCTGATTTGTAATAGCATGTGTCACATAAAAGACTGAGGACATGAGTATTGCATTTAGTATGTGAGCTGAGATGAAGTTAAATAATAGTTAAATATAACAACATTATTTAACTTTATCTTTTTTCAGTGATTTTCTTTTTATTTCTTTGATCATATCCGGCAAGCTATAGTTCCCTGCACCCAGCTGTCAAAGGTGGCCAATGCCCACTATGCATGGCTGAAGGCATGATCTTTGTCCAATAAATGCACCCCATCTGATGCAACTTTTCCATTTAGTTATTGGATGATGTGCCTAGATGCATTACGCAGGTTATTGGGAGATTGACCACCATGCTATAACAGATAGCCTGCTCTTCGAATCCAGTTTACTGTGGACTAGCCAGCTATGCACATACCACTGTCTGCGGATGACACTGTGGCCCAAGCCATGCCAGGAGGTGGAAGTTAGCAGGATTTCTGAGCCAGGATTTTTTCTGACAGACTCCTGCATGGCGGTCACTCAAACAACTACAAGTTTCAACAAGAACCATGCTGCTCCACTGCAAGGCCTGAATGCTTCATTGTCCCAGCATTTCAAGGGAAGGGCTATTTAGACATGATAATACACCTAGTAGCTGAAGGAATGTTAGTGAGAAATAAAAACTCTTCTGGAATTATCCAAAATGCAAAATGGAGCTATCTGTATTAACTGCAGCAAAACTGGAGAGAGCCAAGGTAATGTAAACTGGCAGCTAAAGTAATAGCACCCTGGGCAAGGAAGGAAGTGGCAGCCCAACATCAGACAAAACATAGATTATAAGACATAGATTATCAGGATGTGGAGCCTCAAATTGGTTGTGAATGATTGCATGAAAGCAAATGAAATTGAAATGTCATACTTGAGCTCAAACGCAAGGCCAGCATTTGTTGATTAGCTGCACAGTTTTAGTTTCAGTTTTAGAAACATGTACGCCGGTTTTAATAGTCAAAGATACCTACACCATACAGACGTGCTCATAAGATGGGTGGTTATTTCTTTTTAAGTCTTTTTAAGTAAGGACACCAAATATACTTCATGAGTATGACTGAGAGCGTTTGCAATTCTGTAGGAATATGAGGAGCGTCTCTTGAGCTGGTTCTAGAGACCAGTTCTTCACCTCCATCTTTCTTGCCAAGTTTTGGAGAAACTAAAAGATCTTTAATAGGGGTTCAATTTTCTAGATGCCATTGTTAATGGTACGTAAACACTTTGCTTCCTGTTTTCTCTTCTTGTATTGATTGTACTACTTTTGCAAGTCTTTGTGGATTTTTACCTTTTATTCTTACAACTATGGATTCATTCTCTTTTAACATGCTACTTCCCTTGTAATGGTAAAGGTTGTACTCTTTTTAACATCCGCTCTTGACAGATTATTCATCTAATGTTCCACAAACAGCTTGAAACTGTTTTTTAATTTTTTTGAAGGTTGGTGCAGAGACAATAAATACAAAATAGTACTGGTGTCGAGGCAACATCAAACAGCACAAGCCATTAAAACATGCCCATATATTTTTAACGTGTAGAAAGGATTAAAAAAAAAAACGTCACCGCAACTGATTCAAGCGGACATGCAGCAAGGCAACTCTAAAGAGATAAGGAGGTGTGCTTAATCAAGAAAAGGCACACATCATAAATAAAGTTGGGGGCACTGCATTAAGATTACCACTTTTTACCTCAGCTACATCAGATGAAGGATAAAAAAGACTTGTAACCTAACTGATGAATGCCTTGCCTGACTTGCAGTGTTGGGAAGAAATGTTGGAGTGCATTATGCATGAAGACGGGCCATGAAAAATCAGGAGTGAGATGTTGTATATGGAGAACTAAGCAAGAAAGGTTTTGGAGAGGCCTGAATTTGAAGAACTGGGAATATGTGTCATCTGCTTCACTTGTCTACACACAATCAGGTGAACTAGGCAAAAGCTAGTTCAGTGCGGACATGGCAAAAGATCAGTGTCTGTGCAGGAAGGAGGCACATCTACACTCATGGATCCAAATGCTTCCTTACAAATGTGAAGGACTGAAAAACAGATCTTAAGAAATAATATTAGGTTGCAGACCCTTGAGGAGGAGGCAGAAAAGGATCAGCATCATTATAGCACATAGGGTGGACAAGCGGTCGAAGGACGCAACTGCACACCCATAGGATAAAGCTGCCAAATGGTTTGACTTTCATCTCAAGGAAAGAATAATCCAAGAAACCAGGAACATCTGTCCATTTCACTTCTGTGACACCCAAGTGACCATGTTCTAGGACCTTTCAGTAATAATGCAACAAGATTTCAGGCACTCCAGGAGTAAATCTCAGTGTAATACTGTAGAAGGTCTTCCATCAAGGGTTAATTTATTCTTACAAAACGTGGCACAATAGTTCAAAAGATCCTCCAAATGAGTTTCACGATCTTCGATTTCAGAACAGGAGAACCAAAACAGTATCCAAAGTCAACATGTGTTTCATCTGCATAGACAATATAGCAGCAGCCTTCCTCAGGGCTATAATGTCAAAATATGTATATTAAGACATAGTCAAAGATGTACTAGATATTCATACCTTCACCAAGAAAACCACCTAATGTGTCAACAGGGCCATACACCACAATCCACTGTCCATAAATCCCTCAAAGTGGCCAACTGTCAAGCTCCACATAAAACCTAGTGAGAAAAATACATTTCAGAGTTATGAGGCCTGTGTACAGATAGAATGAAGTTAGGTAACTCCAGCAAAGTAACAGCAAAAGATAGAGGTCGATACACAATGCTCACCTTGTACTTTATCTAATACTTGGCCTAACCAGGCAAAAGAAACCAAGTCCTCATCACCTAGAACACCAAAAAATCACCAAAGGACCAAATTAAAAACCAGAACCAAAAGTGCACACAAAAGATGAGTTTGTAATCCCTAACCATTCACCTAAAGTCTAATAGAGGAATAATGTAAAATTCCATCCATCTTCTAGCCTTATAGGTTCATGCCTCTGTAAAACAGTATCACACAACCCCGGAGTCACAGGTTAAGGTAACCATAATAGCAAAATGGTAGAGGGCCAAACATAATGCAATTAGAATTAGGAAAACGATAGTGAAAACCATGTATACGATCATTCTCTTAATATTCAATACTCTCTTCATTGCCAAGAGATCAAAATCTAACGGAGCATCTCAGTGGCATAGTTATGAGCATTCCTATGTGGGGCCTGAAACTGCAGTGTATAGTATAAATTACATTTATTTCAAAGTAAGTACCATCATAATATATATTATCAGCCTTACCCTGGGGACCCCTGCCATGCTCATGCACTTGGCATGGGAGCAGGATGTCTGATAGACGAGTACAATGTTTGGGTTTCAATGGATGGAAGACCAATTTTACCAATTTTTCCAGTTTGCTATCTCCAATGACAAGACATTCCACTGGCCAAATCCTTTAGAGAGGGGTTCCATGATTTGTGCTTTCAAGCAGTTCTGGTTAAATCCCAGATTCAGCGCCCATGAAGAACAATTGTGTCATCGATGTGTAACATGTGAGCAAATTAATGTAGGCAAACAAACATATGTTACATTAACTCATGTAGGAAGATCAGGAGATCCCTTCAACAGGATGCAAATGGACTGCATAGAAATGTCCATTTGCAATGGGTTGAGATATGTTTGGTGATTATCTGCTTCTTCTCTAGATGGGCAGAAGCTTATCCAACCAGCAGAAATGACAGTCTCACTGTAGCAGTTACTTTTAAAAGAATTAGTACCCAGGTATGGCATGCCAGTCTCTCTAGAGTCAGATCAAGGTCCTCACATTAACTGTGAGATTATAAGAATGTTGTGTGTAGCATTACAAGTTGAACAGAAGCTCCATTGCACTTATCGTCCAGAAGCTTCAGGCACAGTGGAATTCAATGGGACGATTAAATAAAGATCGCAAATGTTTGTGCTTCCACTTCTCTGAAATGGCCTGATGCTTTGCCTCTAGTGTTTACCAGTCTACAAAGTATACCCAACAGGAAAACTGGTTTATTACTCCATGAGATTATAATGGGCAGAGCAATGAGATTACATGCAGTTCTAGCAAATGCACTTCTGAATGTGTTGGAATCCCAAATTGGGTACACGCTTCACATACCAAGAGTACAAGAGATCTTTATGAAGAAATAGGGGGTGATTCGTAGATTGGCGGGCGGCGGTCGCCGCCCGCCAAGTGAGAACCGCCAGAAGACCGTACCGCGGTCAAAAGACCGCGGCGGTCATTCTGAGTTTCCCGCTGGGCTGGCGGGCGACCGCCAGAAGGCCGCCCGCCCAGCGGGAAACCCCCTTCCACAAGGATGCCGGCTCCGAATGGAGCTGGCGGAGTCGAAGGGGTGCGACGGGTGCAGTGGCACCCGTCGCGATTTTCAGTGTCTGCAAAGCAGACACTGAAAATCTTTATGGGGCCCTGTAAGGGGGCCCCTGCACTGCCCATGCCAGTGGCATGGGCAGTGCAGGGGCCCCCAGGGGCCCCACGACACCCGTTACCACCATCCTGTTCCTGGCGGTTTTGGCGGTAAGGGGGTCGGAATCCCCATGGGGGCGCTGCAAGCAGCGCCGCCGTGGAGGATTCCCTGGGGCAGCGGGAAACCGGCGGGACACCGCCGGTTTCCCGTTTCTGACCGCGGCTTTACCGCCGCGGTCAGAATGCCCCCGGAAGCACCGCCAGCCTGTTGGCGGTGCTTCCTCCGTCACCTGCCCTGGCGGTCTATGACCGCCAGGGTAGGAATGACCCCCATAGTGTCCTATGAACCAGAACCAAGAGCACTAGTGTATTTACCAGCGCATATTATACGAGAACAGACCCAAGAAAGAAAAGACTGATCAGAGACAATAAGAAGTAGTAAGGGGTGATTAATCTCAGACAGGTGAAGAGGTGCAACTGCTAGACATCTTACAGAGTAGCACTGGAGAAAAGCTAGCAACACTGTCTTATGAAGTGAATTCAATTCTGAAACTGAACCGGAACAAGCAGAGAATCTTGATGATCTAGGAGAATGAACAAGTTCTAGAATAGAAACAAGAAGTGATCCACATAACGAAAGATGGCCAAAAGCTTACAGTAGAAAGAAATCAAGATTGAGTGTGCCACCTGAATCAATACCACAGACAATCAAAGAAGAAGCAAAGTTAAATCTATAGGCGACCAGGAAGAACCAAACACACTCAGAAGATTAAAAAGATCTAGAATACTTTGTCAAAGATATCAGTCACCTGAAGGGACACATTATATGAAGTTTTGAACATTCCAATTTCTGACTTGCCTGATTGGAAAAAAGTAATGTCAGAGCTGCCTTGAAGTCCCTAATTACAAAAAGAACTACTGATCTAAAAATTCAAAAACTGAGAAATAAATAACTGAAAAATTATTGTAACTGTTTATGAAAAAAAGACTAATAAAACTGATTGAAAATGAAGATAAGAAGAAAACTGAGGTCTAAGGGAGCAGGGATAAAGTTTTAGAAGAATACAGAGTAGGGTAAAGGATTGTCTATACAAAGAGATCATTAACAAGACTAAAAGATTTAAAGAAAAATAAATTAAAAAAAAGACTTATGCAAGAAGAAACCTTTCCCAGAAAAGGGTGCACAGATATTGATCAACTTCAACAAGAGATAATTGGCTGTCACAAATAACGTATTGGTAGTAGATCTGATTTTAGAGACATGTGTAATGCTAATGGGACTAGGTGCAAATTACTTTTAGGGACTTTACTTACACTTATAGTTTTAGTAGGAATAGCATTAGTTATACATTTCATACCTGACACAGAAAAGGATGCAGTAGATTGTGTAAATGCAACATCTAAGCCAAGTATAGATGCAGATGAGCTGAAGACATCATTTGTAGATTACTTGAATGAAGTTTATTCAATGAATGTTTAATCAAGAATACACCAAAGCTACTGATTTTACAAACTGCTATATTTCTGCACACCTGCTACTTTCTGCAGGTTTCCTACCATTGTATTCCACTTTCCTATGCAGTTTCCTGTAGTATATTTCATAGTTTAGAGTATAGGCAATGACATCTTGAATATTATTACTCACAATTTGACATGGTACTTTCTAAAGTTCCACTAACAAAAAGTAAGAATATATACCAACAAGTTAAGAAAATGGAGACTGCATGGCATTACTTTAGAAAGTCTCTACCTGTAAACACTGTTACAGCACGTGAGAAACCTAACATGCTTGATTAACTTACAAGAGAAAGATTTTATCTCAATGTTAGAAGAGAGAAATGAGTAAGGGTAGGAAGACATCAGTTAGAAACAGTAATTGTGAGCATGTGTTTGAATTGTCTGGCAAAACATGGCAAATTTAGCAAGAAGATTATACAACACTTGGAGAATACTTTATATGTGAAGAGAATGCATACTTTAGACTGCCTGCTTATAGTGAGGGTATTCGCTATTTAAGCGTAGGTTTTCCGAAAATGTATCACATAAAGAGTTTAAATGCATTAACAATGACACCAGCACACAAAAGATGTACAAGCAGTGTGAATGAGGGAACACAGTGGGAGACATACTTGGAGCAATTATACCTGTGGTGGGAGTAATCTTGAATGATGAGAAAGTCAGAAACGTTCAACAGCAGTTGATAGATTAGCAACGAGTACTTCTGGAGCTTTATTAGTAGAAATTACTGAGCTTGTAGCATCTACATCTATGGTTTTGCAGAATCGCAATGCATTAGATATCTTATTATCAGAGAAAGGCAGAGTCTGCAAGGTGCTGAAAATTGGGAATTGTTGTACATGTACACCTGACAAGAGCAGAAACATTGTGCAGTATGCAAAGAATATTTCTGATATAAAGCTTGATAGTGAACCTCTAGAAACTACAGGTATAGTACAAAGCTTTGCAAAAGGATTCGCCACAGTAGCCAGTTGGATTAAGTCAATAGGAGGACCAGTTCTTAAAACATTAGTTCCTACATTGATAATAGTAGCTTGCTTCCTTTATACACTAGCAATATATCAGGCAATACAATGATTTTTGTGGAGAAGAAAACTAAAGACATGAATACAAGAAGTAAGAGAAGGCCAAAAGCAGAAAACAAAGGTAGTAAGGGTGAAAGCTGCTGCACATCTATGAAGTAACAATCATGAATGTCAATGAAGCTAGAGTCTGGTGCCAAGTGGTCAAGTGCCTAACTACCCAGAAGGCACAAACTTGTGTACCAAAGTACGCAGTAACATCAAAAACAGTGTGACCACAGCACACAGAAATGTACAGTCCAATCACTCAGGTGACTTCATCAAGGCTGGGCCGTCCGCTATTGCTCAACTACTCCAGTGCTCCGGCCCCGTAAAGAGGACTTTGACTCTAGGCTTATCAAGGCCTCCCTCAACTCTACCTTGTTTAAGCTGGGACCCTCCACACCTATTGCAGAGAGGTTTTCACTTCATATATACATTATATATTACAAGATTTCCACCTACTGCATAAGGCAACTTGCCTCATCAGAAGTGTCTTTCGTGTTTCATTTTCCTGGCCGGACGGCCCAGCCTTGATGAGGTAACCTGAGTGACGAAACATGTGTTGGCTGTACCTTGAAGACTGCATATTCCTGAGGCAAACATGGCCAAATATTAAAGACATTGCTCATTACCAACTTGGGATCTTCACGTTTTTTCTCCTCATCCTCGACTGTATCACCAGGGATACATATCATCACTACGTGATTGGACTATGCATTTGTGTGTGCTGTGGTCACACTGTTTTACAAGAAGTAAGAGATTTGGAACTGAGTGACAGAGGGAATAAAGAATATAAGAGATTAAAAGAAAGAGAAAACTTGAAAAGGAAAAGGCAAAGTACTGAAGATGAAAGTGAACTTTGATAAATAAATAAATTTGTGAATGAAATTTTGTGATGGTTCCAAACAATCAGATGGGGGAAGTTGTTAGAGATGTCATTAAAAATAAAAATACATCTAATTAATGACCAATAGGAGTGAAATCTAGGTCTAACCAAAAGTTGCATTTAAACGTCCACTTTCCTTTCTAAACTTTGCACGACCCTGATTCAGCAGCATTCAGCAGAAATGTTTCAATCATAACCATTGCATAGCCTTTGCATGACACAGAATTCCTATGCTAATGGAGAAAGTTATAGTATTTTATTCTTTTTAACCGCTTTTCCTGCATTGGGATTTCCAAACTTGTTAGCCTAATCTAAAAACTTGCTTCTGTATGAACAGGCTTTACTGTCAAGATGTATGGGAAGGAGTATGACCCAAGTTTATTCATTCACAATATTTACATGAGTGTCTTTTCTTTTAGAGACCAAGACGAAAGAGAAAATATTTTAACAGAACATCTTATGTACAACTGTTGTTGAATGTATCTTGTAGTAATACTGTCTTTGTTAGAAGTCACCATCTCCACGGAAGCTACCATTGTCCTATGATTTCCATCACTTCTGATTATCTGTTTAATATCCTGAATGAAACAAATGTATTAAAATGTGTATATTTGTATTTTAGCTATAAAAGTGTCCCAGGGAAAAAAGAGATAGCGATAGTGTGCACCAGCAATAGCAGCAGCAGAAATCATTGTGTGCACAAGCACTTAGTTCTCACACTCTCAGATTCAGATTCATTTTTTCTGCAAGGCTCAGACAGACTTTGCTTTCTGCCTAGACTATCCTCTTTCAGAGCCTGTTACAATATTCTTCATGAATACTGATAGCCTTGCTGGCTAGACTGCCTCTTGAAATCTTGTTCCTTTTGTTATGTCTGACTAAAATGATTTACTGTTACTAATATAGTATACTAGAATAGGGATAGATTGTGGGACACACTTTATGCAATGTTTTGTAAACCTTAATTAACTAATAAAGAAATTATTCAAGACTCTTGATAAATAAAACTTTAAAATTCAGCTATAAACTCTCAATATTGACTCCAGAAAAAATGATTTAGATGTATTCTAATTTGTGAATTGCAGCTTTCAATTTTCAGCCCATACCCAAGATCTCCTCCAGGGTGTCTAAGAGTTGCTGAGTATTTTATATATTTAGGATTCTCTGTGCTCCCACCCCAAAAAGGGGCAGAAATCCCCCTGATACCAGAGAATTGAGAGAAACAAAAAGGTGGGGTGGCCCGCCTAGCCTCTAGGCACACTCTCCCACCCATACTGTGTACAGCAGTCTTTCTGACCCTCCCCCCACAGGAAGGACTGTAGGGTGGAGCATCAGGGGCACTCCCACCCCTAAATCCCCAATAGTTTTTCTGCCACCCTGAGGTCTAGAGAATCCCCATCCTCATGATTGTAAGAGGAAATTTAGATTCTTTAAGGTATAGTCTTGATATACAGGCCAGCAAAAAGAGGCCTAAAGATGTAGGGGAATCCAGGGTGGTGTTGCTTACAAGAATCCCAGCATATCTTCTTGCACAGAACGTACTGTAAAGGTCAACGTTAGGGTAGAAAAAGCAATGATCTCATATTAATGTGACAAAAACTTCAAGTACTTTCAGCCAAAGACCAAAGTATTACCACCAGGGAGTCCCACTCTTCTTCTGATTGAAACAATGCTTCACACGTGTGGATGGATCTAACACACATCACTAGAATGGAAAAAACTATAACCATGTGAGGACCACATTTACACCACGTTTGCTCATTTTTTACCACTTCCTGTCACATACTTAGCCGCACGAGTGGAGTACTGTTTTTGTTGGGGTAAGTTTGGGAATACAGGGCAATAGGAATTTTGTGAATCTCCCCAATAATGTGAGGAAAGCGCATGGTTTTAGCCACAATTTAAGGTTTGCAGGGCATTCTCAGTAAAAAAACATTTTGGGATCCACGCAAGTCAAAATGCCCTCTGAATCTCACAGTGTGGCAGAAGAGACCAAAACGAACAACTTAATGCAAAGGGAAAGAATCCCTGACACCGACCCCAGGCAGAACACAAAGCAAAGAAAGGGGAGGGACAGGGTTGAGACAGGAGGCCAAAGACCATGTAAGGAAGGGCTTCTCGTGGCAGTCGGGAGGAGGCAAGGATGAGAAAAGCCGGAAGGAGCAGAAGTGAATGGGACAGGAGTCACCGCATGGTGGGAGAAAGAGAACAGAGGAACACAGGAGAGATTTAGTGAAGAGGTGCGGAGCCAGTCACTGACAACGCCAGGAGCAACAGGAGGCAGATGAAGGCCGCAAGTCCTTCTGAAAGCGGAGCGGGGGATGAGGAAGATGCAATGAACAAGGTAGAAGATTTTGTAAGTCCAGCACCAAACATGGCCTGGTACTGCAAAACCCTTCTATAGAAAGTAATGGAGGTGAGTTCTTAAAATAGCACCCAGCAGGCAATAATATTAAAATAATATATATATATAGTTTTATATATATATATATATATATATATATATATATATATATATATACACACACACATATGTACATACACACACATATGAATATATTTTCACTGAAAAAAAAGGTTATAGGGCATTATAGTCAGGTTGACATTTTACCAATACAAAACCATACAAATTCAGCAGTTATAGTTATAGTTATACTTATGTTAAAAAACAATAACTTGTTGCACAAATTACTTTCCAGCATGAGTTACAGTTTCTTCAGATAAGTATAAATATAAAGTATAGCTATAACTGCTGAATTTCTATGCTTTTGTATGGGTAAAAAGTAAATCTATCTAAAACGTCCCTGAAACCTTCAGTTTGTTCAGTGAATTTCTATGTTTTTTTTAATGCACACATTAATAATATTTGTGTCAGGTTGCAGCAAAACAATCAGGACCTCGCTTTTCCCCAGGAGCCAAGGAGGATCCGTGTCCCTATATATAAAAATTTAGATTTAATTTAATAAATAGAAAGCTACTGAAAGGATTTACACCAAATTACAAAAAGGTCGCTGTTGGAAAATGGGTTATTGGTAAGAGCAGGTAAGTACCTACACTTAGCAATAGGCCACTGACCTCCACTTAGGTCCAGTTAGCTCTCAGTAAATTAAACCCAGCTCAACCCTTGGTAGCTTGGCAACGAGCGACAAGGCTTAACTTAGGAGACAGAGTGTAAAGCATTCAAATATCACAAAACAGTATTTAAATAAAACACAGGAAACAGTTTAAAAATCCAAAATCAATTTATAAAAATAAATTATATTTTTATCTTTAAAATTACCCAAAAACGAATAAAATCAGATAAGGGGAACCGGAGATATAAATTTGTAAAGAATTATTGCTTTCTAGCGCATAGAAACAAAAAGCGCCAATCTGGTCATCTGGTCGCACCTCGATCAGGGCAAAGTCAAAGTTTAAGGCAGACCGCGATGGAGCCCGGCTCGGCTACAGCCCGCGGGAGGCCTCGGTCAAAAGTTTACCTTAGGACTTACTCGTTTTTCTGAAGATTTTCTTCAGCGGGACGAACCTGCCAGTCCAATCCGACCTCCTGGAACTTTTCCTCGGATACGCATTGCGGGAGCCCTCAGTGGAGATTTTTACCTTCGGACTTAGTTGTTTTTTCGAGGTGAAAATCCTTAGACCGGGGCAAGCCTGGATCTTGATCTGACGTCCTTGGAGCCCTCCTCGGATACGCTGGCTGCGAGGTCCCGGTCAACTTCCTACGTCCAGACTTAGGGGGTGATTCCGACCCTGGCGGTAAATACCGCCAGGGCCGGGGTCCGCGGGAGCACCGCCAACAGGCTGGCAGTGCTCCTTTGGGCATTCTGACCGCGGCGGTACAGCCGCGGCCAGAAACGGAAAGTCGGCGGTGTACCGCCGACTTTCCGCTGCCCAGGGGAATCCTGCGCCGCCATGGGGGATTCCGACCCCCTCACCGCCATCCTGTTCCTGGCGGTTTCGACCGCCAGGAACAGGATGGCGGTGAGGGGTGTTGTGGGGCCCCTGGGGGCCCCTGCAGTGCCCATGCCAATGGCATGGGCACTGCAGGGGCCCACGTAAGAGGGCCCCACTTTGAATTTCAGTGTCTGCTTAGCAGACACTGAAATTCGCGACGGGTGCTACTGCACACCTACACTTCCTCGTAGAAGGGTGTTTCCCACTGGGCTGGCAGGCGGCCTTTTGGCGGTCGCCCGCCAGCCCAGTGGGAAACCCAGAATGAACGCCGCAGTCTTTTGACCGCGGTACGGTCTTCTGGCGGTTCCCGCTTGGCGGGCGGCGGGAGCCTGGAATAACCCCCTTAGTCTCTTTTTTGGAGAGTTTCTTCACCGGGACAAACCTGCTGGGGTTAGGCCGGGTCGCGGTTGAGGCAAGCCGGCTAGAGTTGCCGCGGCGGGTCAGTCCCTCTATTGAGCTTTTTTCCAAAAGTTCTCCAAACTTCTGGATCTTCTTCCAGATGTTCTTTTAAGCTTCTTTTGGGGTCCACAGCTCGCCCCAAGGCTCCAGAAGCTCTGAGATGCTCCTTGGGGGGGGTGTGGACTACAACTCCCAGAATGCACTTGGTGCAAACTCCTTCTTGGCCACTGGACAGTGGTCAGCTGGTTGGTTTCTTCAGGAGTTGGTGCAGGGGACTCTGGTTAGCAAGTTTTCACCTGTAGCAAACAGGGAGTCCCTCCTTGAACCAGCTGAAGCCAGGCAAAGTCCTTCTTGTGGTGAAGCCCAAGTGTGCAGCTGGTGCAGTCCTTCAGAATGCAGGGTCCAGGTGCAGGCTAGGGATCCAGCAGGGCAGTCCTTCTTCTCCTGTAGTTCTTCCTTGTTGGAATCTGATGGGGTTCTGAGGTGTGGGTGCAGGTCTGCCAGTTTTATCCCTGCTCCTGGGTGAAAAACAGGGGGGTCCTGGTTCTACAATCAGGTGCAGGGTCCTTCCCCCTGTAATGACCACTTCCTGCGAAGTGTGGCAAAAATCAATCCCAAGGAGCAACATTCCTCAAAAATCCACCATGGCTGAAAGTGATTTTTGGAGGTTACATCTGGCTGAGCCCACCCACTGGTGTGGCTAAAAATCCTAAACACACCCCTCTCCTAATCTAATCATGGGGGCACCTAATTGTCTGGGTTTGCAGGATGTGAGGGTGTTGCTGGGTTGCTCCAAATGTCCTTCTCTGCCTTTGAAGACCAGTTTGGCAGTCCTCCCCATTCCTGCTTCACCATCTGCTGAGGGGAGATCTCCTCCCACAGCCACATCTCTTTGTGTGGAGCCAGGCCACTTCCCACCTCATCGAGGCAGCCTGGCCAGGCTGCCAGAGGCTGGCCAATCAGAGCACAGCAGCAAAAACACTGCAGGGCTGAAGTTGGCAACTTTTCGGGTAAAGTTTAAAACTCTTTACCAGAACAAGTTATATTAAATCCAACAACTGAAAGTCGTGAGATTTATTATAACAATTAATTTGATACCAAACTTCTGGTATCTGTTACTTAAGGGGACTTTTAAAATTAAAATAAAGTCTCCCCATTCTAGCCTATGGAGGCCATTCACTACAATGAGGGAAAAACGAATTTGGCTGTTTTACCTCACCAGGGCTTATAAAACTATTTTTATAAGGTCCCTGCTTATAGTTACATAGCACCCAGCCCTAGGGGCACATAGGGCACACCTTAGGGGTGACTTATACATAAAAATAAGGTAGTTTAAGATTTTGGAACTACTTTTAATTCCAAAGTCTAATTTGCATGTAACTTTAATTTAAAAGCAGCCAGCAAGGCAGGCCTGCCTTTAAAATGACAGTGTGCGCCTCAGCAGTGCACCTATGGGGGTCCTACCTATGCTGGGGTCCCTAAACCTCCATGCCCTACCATATACTAGGGACTTATAGGTAGGTCAATTTAGCCAATTATAATTAGCCTAATTTGCATATTCACTTTACACAGAGCACTAGCCCTGGGACTTTTAAGCAGTACCCAGGGCACAGCCAAGAGTCAGTAACACCAGTACCTGTCCAAAAAGTTTGGGGGTGACCAGGGCAAATAGGAGAACTTTCCTGCAGTTGCTTTCTGGACCAAGAGCTTGCTTTCTACCAAATCTGGTGTAAATCCGTCCTTTGGCTGCTATTCCTGTTCAAAATCCATATGGAAATGAAAATGGAGAAAACACTTTTTGGGACCGCTTTTTCTCAGCCCCCGCTTGAAGGGTTACCTCAAAACTTTCCAGACAGCAGCTGATGTGAGCGTTGCATTTTTTTGGAAACATTTGTGAAGATTTGTCAACCAGCGCCAAAGATATATAAGCAAGTAGAAAAACATATATATCAGGGCAAAAGGCTTGGTGCACTCTTTGGTTTCACAAAGTTCCAATTTTATTCAGGCAGACGCGTGTCAGCAATTAAGCCTTTCTCAAGTACACCCAAGATGACAACTCCCACATTTAAACATTCACTACCATCTTCCTATTGGATAGTGATATGCGTTAAGAGAAAACAGACTCCTCACAGGATTAGTTCACTTTTGTGCTCGCCATATCAACGTAATTCAAAATTCCTTACTGTCAAATAACTGTGCCCGCATACTTGTAGTACCAATTGTAGTAATGTTTGTCTCTTTATAGAAACAAGTAATGCAGCCCATCGATACATTCCTTCACACGCAGCTTGGTTCTTGTACTTGCACATTCCTCTCACCAAATGTGGGTCAATTGAACAGTTTGTATCCCTCGCCCTGCCACATAATTGGTTTGGCATAATGTTGATTGGGCATGGCATTATTTTTAGTTAGTGACGTTTCTTGCAGCCCTTCGATCACTCCACATCCAATTGCCACAACTTCACTGTCAATCTGCTTTCGGGCGGGTGCCTTTGTATTAAATTTAAAATTGTAAATGCTTAATAGCCCAAAATAATATATCTACAACAAAGTGTAGGAGTAAATGTACATGTGTTAATTTACTGATATATAAATTTAGTTTTATGGACAGGACCTAGTATCTTCAGCACATTTAAAAAACACAGATTTCCTTCATACCAGGTATTTTTCGACAACCACCTAATTAATTATACAGCCCTGCAACCAAAAAGGTCTGATGGACATAATTTTATGTCAAGAACGGAGGCTCATATTATCCTTCTCTTACTTGCTTTAATTACGATAGCAGCAGTCAAGAAACTACAACTCCCAAAAGGCTTAGAACAAAGAAGCCAATGGGAGAGAAAAACGTAAGTAAAACTGCACCAATCAGAACAATGGAAGCTACGTATCCACTAAGCTTGACTGCGACCAGCCCTCTTTCTTGCTGCTCGCAGTCAAGATAAGTCACACACTTTTTCTTTCCTACGTTTATTCTTATAATGTATGTATTGAGTTTACTTTCTATTGTGTTTAAGTCTGCGCGTTGGTTTTATTGCAACTACTGATACTCAGGCTTCATTCCGCTTATGCGGCTCGGGTTTCTTTGACCCGTTTTTAGGCTCAGAGCGCTCTCGCGTGTCCACGTCTAACGGTCGCGTTCGTTTGAAACGCGCCCGTTTCTCTCACCGGCTTTTCTCTGCGGCTTCCCTCCACTTCAGCCTGCCTTGAACTGCCGTTTTTCGAGTTGCAGAGTGTGCCGGGCCATCGCGCTCAGTTTCAGACCTCGTCTACAAGGTCAACAGCTCTCCGGTCTCCTTCCCCTCTGTTCTTGGAGCTCGGCCACGCCTCCTAGGGCGTGTTTATAGATTTTACCAGCCTGCCTACAGTTTTAACTGTTTCCTCTCAGGTTTCTTCCTCGCCTGCTCTATTTTTTCCTTACCCTTTCGCCCCCTGGTGGTTATTGGCTATTATGGAAGGTCAAGACCCCTTTTCTGAAATTTCAGGCACTAAAGATTTTGGAGCCTTTATTAATGAGGCTGTGACAAAGGCTGTGTCAGCCACTATGACTAAGATGTCAAAGAACATTGAGAGTTCTGTACAGAACATGGTTTTCAAATCCTTTATGGCCCATTCTGCGGGGGATACCAGAAAGAGAAAAAACAAGGATTTGTCACGACAAAATGATGGCGCTTCGCTGACTGGTGAAGTTTCTTCACTCATGACTGAGGATGAAATGCCTCCCGGGCCTCCTTCACAGGAGGGGAATTCTAATAAGGTTTCTGGCAAACGTAAGTCCAAAACAAAAAATATGGATGATTTGGACGATGATTCTGATGTGTGGGGCTCGCTCTCACAGGCTTCCCCTCCTAAAAAGCCTAAATTGGAAGTTTCTACCCCTTTTTCCGCAAAAATTGTCCTAGACTCAGAGGGTAACCCCATGTTTGATCCTTCCTATCTCCACCATCCTAATTCCACGGAGTGGACTCCCGCGGGCCATGTGGGTCAATACATAGCTTCCAGGTTAAGGCTTCCCCTGGATAAGCAAACGAGAGCTAAACTAAGGTCAGAATGCCCCAGACCTTCCCTCTCTTCTAGCATTACCACAACCCCTGTGATTGATGAATCTCTCTTGACATTTTTCTCTAAATTTGGCAAAGACCCCCGCAAAGGGGTAGACAAGGCCTGGTCAAATTGCCAGGATAAGCTACTGGATTTAGTGGGTCCGCTGGCTCGCATTTTGGATTTGGCAGAAGCAGCCAAAACGGACAATACCGACATCGATCCTTCCGAACTTTCCCTCTGGACCCAAAGAGCATTTTGCTTGTTAGGCAACGCCAACGCGGCCATCACTCACGAGAGAAGGAAGGGGTTGCTATTTAAACTAGATCCCAAACTATCCAATCTGGCTTCCATGGATCCTGGAGCAAAATCCGAGGGTCGTCTCTTCGGGGACTCATTTATTAAAGATCTTGGAAAGTTCGTAGTAACTTTTTCCTCAATAGACAAGGCACAGCAGAATATTAAAAAGGTGTTTAACCAATGGGTTTTCGCCAGGGCCGGTACAGGCAGGAGCCGCTCTACCGGCCGTTTCACTCATCCCCAAGGATTCAGAGGCTCCCCATACACATACTCAAACTACAGATATCAAGCCTACAAGCCCCAGTTTTACCCTCAGAGAGGCAGAGGCTACAGGGGCCGTGGACAACGCGGTTTCAGAGCCAAGAAAACTCAAGGTAAGCCTTACCTCTGGCCTTCCTCCAGTGGGGGGGAAGGCTAAGTTACTTCATTCAAAAATGGCGCTCTTTAACTTCCAATCCATGGGTTCTGAATACCGTTCAGGGATACCAAATAGAGTTCTATTCACAACCTCGACAAGTTTATCTTCCTCCGCCGCTGATCTTTTCAAAAGAAATGTCTCTTCTCATCTCAGAAGAAGTGAATTCTCTCCTTTCCAAAAACGCCATCCAAAAAATGACCCAAAAACGAATAAAATCAGATAAGGGGAACCGGCGATATGAATTTTTAAAGAATTATTGTTTTCTAGCGCATAGAAACAAAAAGCGCCAATCTGGTCATCTGGTCGCACCTCGATCAGGGCAAAGTCAAAGTTTAAGGCTGACCGCGATGGAGCCCGGCTCGGCTACAGCCCGCGGGAGGCCTCGGTCAAAAGTTTACCTTAGGACTTACTCGTTTTTCTGAAGATTTTCTTCAGCGGGGCGAACCTGCCAGTCCAATCCGACCTCCTGGAACTCTTCCTCGGATCCGCATCGCGGGAGCCCTCGGTGGAGATTTTTACCTTCGGACTTAGTTGTTTTTTCGAGGTGAAAATCCTTCGACCGGGGCAAGCCTGGATCTTGATCTGACGTCCTTGGAGCCCTCCTCGGATACGCTGGCTGCGAGGTCCCGGTCAACTTCCTACGTCCAGACTTAGGGCCTGATTACAACTTTGGAGGAGGTGTTAATCCGTCCCAAAAGTGACAGATATACCACCAGCCGTATTACGAGTTCCATAGGATATAATGGACTCGTAATACGGCTGGTGGTATATCCGTCACTTTACCGTCACTTTTGGGACGGATTAACACCTCCTCCAAAGTTGTAATCAGGCCCTTAGTCTCTTTTTTGGAGAGTTTCTTCACTGGGACGAACCTGCCGGGGTTAGGCCGGGTCGCGGTTGAGGCAAGCCGGCTAGAGTTGCCGTGGCGGGTCAGTCCCTCTATTGAGCTTTTTTCCAAAAGTTCTCCAAAGTTCTGGATCTTCTTCCAGATGTTCTTTTAAGCTTCTTTTGGGGTCCACAGCTCGCCCCAAGGCTCCAGAAGCTCTGAGATGCTCCTTGGGGGGGTGTGGACTACAACTCCCAGAATGCACTTGGTGCAAACTCCTTCTTGGCCACTGGACAGTGGTCAGCTGGTTGGTTTCTTCAGGAGTTGGTGAAGGGGACTCTGGTTAGCAAGTTTTCACCTGTAGCAAACAGGGAGTCCTTCCTTGAACCAGCTGAAGCCAGGCAAAGTCCTTCTTGTGGTGAAGCCCAAGTGTGCAGCTGGTGCAGTCCTTCAGAATGCAGGGTCCAGGTGCAAGCTAGGGGTCCAGCAGGGCAGTCCTTCTTCTCCTGTAGTTCTTCCTTGTTGGAATCTGATGGGGTTCTGAGGTGTCGGTGCAGGTCTGCCAGTTTTATCCCTGCTCCTGGGTGAAAAACAGGGGGGTCCTGGTTCTCCAATCAGGTGCAGGGTCCTTCCCCCTGTAATGACCACTTCCTGCGAAGTGTGGCAAAAATCAATCCCAAGGAGCAACATTCCTCAAAAATCCACCATGGCTGAAAGTGATTTTTGGAGGTTACATCTGGCTGAGCCCACCCACTGGTGTGGCTAAAAATCCTAAACACACCCCTCTCCTAATCTAATCATGGGGGCACCTAATTGTCTGGGTTTGCAGGATGTGAGGGTGTTGCTGGGTTGCTCCAAATGTCCTTCTCTGCCTTTGAAGACCAGTTTGGCAGTCCTCCCCATTCCATCTTCACCATCTGCTGAGGGGAGATCTCCTCCCACAGCCACATCTCTTTGTGTGGAGCCAGGCCACTTCCCACCTCATCGAGACAGCCTGGCCAGGCTGCCAGAGGCTGGCCAATCAGAGCACAGCAGCAAAAACACTGCAGAGCTGAAGTTGGCAACTTTTCGGGTAAAGTTTAAAACTCTTTACCAGAACAAGTTATATTAAATCCAACAACTGAAAGTCGTGAGATTTATTATAACAATTAATTTGATACCAAACTTGTGGTATCTGTTACTTAAGGGGACTTTTAAAATTAAAATAAAGTCTCCCCATTCTAGCCTATGGAGGCCATTCACTACAATGAGGGAAAAACGAATTTGGCTGTTTTACCTCACCAGGGCTTATAAAACTATTTTTATAAGGTCCCTGCTTATAGTTACATGGCACCCAGCCCTAGGGGCACATAGGGCACACCTTAGGGGTGACTTATACGTAAAAATAAGGGAGTTTATGATTTTGGAACTACTTTTAATTCCAAAGTCGAATTTGCATGTAACTTAAATTTAAAAGCAGCCAGCAAGGCAGGCCTGCCTTTAAAATGACAGTGTGCGCCTCAGCAGTGCACCTATGGGGGTCCTACCTATGCTGGGGTCCCTAAACCTCCATGCCCTACCATATACTAGGGACTTATAGGTAGGTCAATTTTGCCAATTATAATTAGCCTTATTTGCATATCCACTTTACACAGAGCACTGGCCCTGGGACTTTTAAGCAGTACCCAGGGCACAGCCAAGAGTCAGTAACACCAGTACCTGTCCAAAAAGTTTGGGGGTGACCAGGGCAAATAGGAGAACTTTCCTGCACTTGCTTTCTGGACCAAGAGCTAGCTTTCTACCAAATCTGGTGTAAATCCGTCCTTTGGCTGCTATTCCTGTTCAAAATCCATATGGAAATGAAAATGGAGAAAACACTTTTTGGGACCCCTTTTTCTCAGCCCCCGCTTGAAGGGTTACCTCAAAACTTTCCAGACAGCAGCTGATGTGAGCGTTGCATTTTTTTGGAAACATTTGTGAAGATTTGTCAACCAGCGCCAAAGATATATAGGCAAGTAGAAAAACATATAAACAGGGCAAAAGGCTTGGTGCACTCTTTGGTTTCACAAAGTTCCAATTTTATTCAGGCAGACGCGAGTCAGCAATTAAGCCTTTCTCAAGTACACCCAAGATGACAACTCCCACATTTAAAAATTCACTACTATGTTCCTATTGGATAGTGATATGCGGTAAGAGAAAACAGACTCCTCACAGGATTAGTTCACTTTTGTGCTCGCCATATCAACGTAATTCAAAATTCCTTACTGTCAAATAACTGTGCCCGCATACTTGTAGTACCAATTGTAGTAATGTTTGTCTCTTTATAGAAACAAGTAATGCAGCCCATCGATACATCCCTTCACACGCAGCTTGGTTCTTATACTTGCACATTCCTCTCACCAAATGTGGGTCAATTGAACAGTTTGTATCCCTCGCCCTGCTACATAATTGGTTTGGCATAATGTTGATTGGGCATGGCATTATTTTTAGTTAGCGACGTTTCTTGCAGCCCTTCCATCACTCCACATCCAATTGCCACAACTTCACTGTCAAACTGCTTTCGGGCGGGTGCCTTTGTATTAAATTTACAATTGTAAATGTTTAATAGCCCAAAATAATATATCTACAACAAAGTGTAGGAGTAAATGTACATGTGTTAATTTACTGATATATAAATTTAGTTTTATGGACAGGACCTAGTATCTTCAGCACATTTAAAAAACACAGATTTCCTTCATACCAGGTATTTTTCGACAACCACCTAATTAATTATACAGCCCTGCAACCAAAAAGGTCTGATGGACATAATTTTATGTCAAGAACGGAGGCTCATATTATCCTTCTCTTACTTGCTTTAATTACGATAGCAGCAGTCAAGAAACTACAACTCCCAAAAGGCTTAGAACAAAGAAGCCAATGGGAGAGAAAAACGTAAGTAAAACTGCACCAATCAGAACAATGGAAGCTACGTATCCACTAAGCTTGACTGCGACCAGCCCTCTTTCTTGCTGCTCGCAGTCAAGATAAGTCACACACTTTTTCTTTCCTACGTTTATTCTTATAATGTATGTATTGTGTTTACTTTCTATTGTGTTTAAGTCTGCGCATTGGTTTTATTGCAACTACTGATACTCAGGCTTCATTCCGCTTATGAGGCTCGGGTTTCTCGACCTGTTTTTAGGCTCAGAGCGCTCTCGCGTGTCCACGTTCTAACGGTCGCGTTCGTTTGAAACGCGCCCGTTTCTCTCACCGGCTTTTCTCCGCGGCTTCCCTCCACTTCAGCCTGCCTTGAACTGCCGTTTTTCGAGCTGCAGAGTGTGCCGGGCCATCGCGCTCAGTTTCAGACCTCGTCTACGAGGTCAACAGCTCTCCGGTCTCCTTCCCCTCTATTCTCGGAGCTCGGCCATGCCTCCTAGGGCGTGTTTATAGATTTTACCAGCCTGCCTACAGTTTTAACTGTTTCCTCTCAGGTTTTTTCCTCGCCTGCTCTATTTTTTCCTTACCCTTTCGCCCCCTGGTGGTTATTGGCTATTATGGAAGGTCAAGACCCCTTTTCTGAAATTTCAGGCACTAAAGATTTTGGAGCCTTTATTAATGAGGCTGCGACAAAGGTTGTGTCAGCCACTATGACTAAGATGTCAAAGAACATTGAGAGTTCTGTACAGAACATGGTTTTCAAATCCTTTATGGCCCATTCTGCGGGGGATAGCAGAAAGAGAAAAAACAAGGATTTGTCACGACAAAATGATGGCGCTTCGCTGACTGGTGAAGTTTCTTCACCCATGACTGAGGATGAAATGCCTCCCGGGCCTCCTTCACAGGAGGGGAATTCTAATATGGTTTCTGGCAAACGTAAGTCCAAAACAAAAAATACTCTGTCAGTGCCAAAACAGGTTGTAATTTCACATATTTCTGATACCGACGATGACGTCAGCGATATGGATGATTTGGACGATGATTCTGATGTGTGGGGTTCGCTCTCACAGGCTTCCCCTTCTAAAAAGCCTAAATTGGAAGTTTCTACCCCTTTTTCCGCAAAAATTGTCCTAGACTCAGAGGGTAACCCCATGTTTGATCCTTCCTATCTCCACCATCCTAATTCCACGGAGTGGACTCCCGCGGGCCATGTGGGTCAATACATAGCTTCCAGGTTAAGGCTTCCCCTGGATAAGCAAACGAGAGCTAAACTAAGGTCAGAATGCCCCAGACCTTCCCTCTCTTCTAGCATTACCACAACCCCTGTGATTGATGAATCTCTTGACATTTTTCTCTAAATTTGGCAAAGACCCCCACAAAGGGGTAGACAAGGCCTGGTCAAATTGCCAGGATAAGCTACTTGATTTAGTGGGTCCGCTGGCTCGCATTTTGGATTTGGCAGAAGCAGCCAAAACGGACAATACCGACATCGATCCTTCCGAACTTTCCCTCTGGACCCAAAGAGCATTTTGCTTGTTAGGCAACGCCAACGCGGCCATCACTCATGAGAGAAGGCAGGGGTTGCAACTTAAACTGGATCCCAAACTATCCAATCTGGCTTCCATGGATCCTGGAGCAAAAGCCGAGGGTCGTCTCTTCGGGGACTCATTTATTAAAGATCTTGGAAAGTTCGTAGTAACTTTTTCCTCAATTGACAAGGCACAGCAGGATATTAAAAAGGTGTTTAACCAATGGGTTTTCGCCAGGGCCGGTACAGGCAGGAGCCGCTCTACCGGCCGTTTCACTCATCCCCAAGGATTCAGAGGCTCCTCATACACATACTCAAACTACAGATATCAAGCCTACAAGCCCCGGTTTTACCCTCAGAGAGGCAGAGGCTACAGGGGCCGTGGACAACACGGTTTCAGAGCCAACAAAACTCAAGGTAAGCCTTACCTCTGGCCTTCCTCCAGTGGGGGGAAGGCTAAGTTACTTCATTCAAAAATGGCGCTCTTTAACTTCCGATCCATGGGTTCTGAATACCGTTCAGGGATACCAAATAGAGTTCTATTCACAACCTCAACAAGTTTATCTTCCTCCGCCGCTGATCTTTTCAAAGGAAATGTCTCTTCTCATCTCAGAAGAAGTGAATTCTCTCCTTTCCAAAAACGCCATCCAAATTTCAACGCCAGATCCCTCCGGGTTCCTCAGTTCGCTATTCTTGGTTCAGAAGAAGAACAAAAAGTTCAGGCCAGTCATAAATTTAAAGTTTTTCAACCAGTTTGTCATATACCGACATTTCAAGATGGAAACAATTCTCCATTTACGGGATATACTCCTCCCTCTAGACTTCATGGTACGTCTAGACCTTCAGGATGCGTACCTTTCAGTTCCCATTCATCGGGACCACCGAAAGTAGCTTCAGTTTCATTGGCTCAGGCAAACTTACCAGTTTTCTTCCCTTCCGTTCAGTCTGTCGTCAGCACCATGGTGCTTCACAAAACTGATGAAGCCAATAGCGGCGCATCTCAGAGCTTTGGGCATCAGACTGCTGATTTATCTCAACGATATCCTTATCTTACATCAGAATCGCGAGACCCTTCTTTCCCATCTACAATTAACTTGTTCTCTTCTTTCCCAATTGGGTTTCCTTCTCAACGAAGAAAAATCAAGCATGGTCCCTTCTCAAAGAATTCAGTTCCTGGGATTCGAAATAGACTCCTCTTCTTCCTCTCTTCACCTTTCCCTACAAAAAGTAAATTCCATCAAATCAGAAATCCTGAGAACACTCTGAAAAACCCAAATCTCTCTGAGATCTCTAGCCAGGATTGTGGGCCTCTTGTCCTCTTCGATTCAGGCCATATTCCCCGGCCCTTTGCACTATCGAGCCCTTCAAAGATTAAAAATCCGTCATCTCAGAAAAGGTCTAGCTTATGCGGACCTGATCTTTCTAGATCAAGAATCTCGCCTAGAGCTCCAATGGTGGATAGACTATTTAGACGCCTGGAATGGCAGAACCATCTTTCCGTCAGCCCCAGATCTTGTGTTAGAGTCCGATGCAAGCCTGACGGGTTGGGGCGCCCGTTGTGGACCAATCTCGACTGGCGGTACATGGTCACTAACAGAGTCCAGATTGCACATCAACTATTTAGAAATGCTTGCAGGTTCCTTTGCAATAAAGAGTCTGGCAAAAGGCAGGGTTCAGTGTACTATCCTCCTCCGCATGGACAATGTTTCGGCTGTCCGATACATAAACCATCTAGGAGGAACCAGATCAAAGCCGTTAGCAGACCTGGCAAAAAGCCTTTGGGAATATTGTTTAGACAACGGGATTTCTCTCACGGCAGAATATCTCTCCCGCTCCCTCAACCAAACAGCAGACTGGCATTCTCGTTTCCTCAGAGATTACAGCGATTGGAGACTTCACCCCTCAGTCTTCCAGTCTATCCTCCACAAATGGGGCCCCTTCAGTATAGACCTTTTTGCCTCTCGCCTCAACGCCCAACTTCCCCACTTTTTCAGTTGGCGTCCGGATCCTTCGGCATTGGCCCCCAATGCGTTTCTTCAGGATTGGTCACAGACAGTCAACTACGCTTTCCCTCCTTTTATTATGATCTCCAGAGTTCTGGCCCAGGTCAGACGTCAGAAGGCAACTCTGGTCTTGGTGGTACCATTTTGGCAATTTCAAATTTGGTTTCCTCCTCTCTTGGAATTGGCAATCGATTTTCCCTTTCTGCTCCCCTCCTTTCCCTCCCTTGACCCATTAGGGAATCCTCATCCCTTGGTTCTCAACTAGACACTCATCCTTTCAGGCTGGAAGGTATCGGGCCTTCCCCATCTACCATCCCAATTTCGGACGAAGCTACTGACTTCATCAATAAAGCCTGGGCTCCTGGCACCAGAAAAGCATATTCTTCCGCCTGGTCTCTCTGGTCTAGCTGGTGCATGGCAAGGGACCTCAATCCCGTTTCAGCAGATATAAATAATGTAGTTAACTTTCTGGCTGCACAAGCTAGTGAAGGTAAGTCTTATAGGACAATTCATTTATATAGGTCTGCTATTTCCATGCATCACGCCTATGTCAACGGAAAACCGGTGGGTGAACACCCTCTTCTTTGCCGGCTGTTAAAGGGAGTAAAATTTTCAATTCCTCCACTACCTAAATATTCAAAGTTATGGGATGTCAATGTTGTTTTGAATTTGTTTCTCTCTTGGCAGGATAATTCTGATTTATCTTTAAAAATGCTTTCAGCAAAACTTACTATGTTGCTATGTTTAGTGTCCATCAAGCGTTTATCAGATGTTAGAGCACTTGACATTACTTCTTGACAGTTTGCCCCAACAGGGGTACTATTTTCCATTACGAAACGTACCAAAACTAACATACGCACAGTTTTTTACCCATATTTTCATGATCAACCCAAGCTATGTGTAGGACAATGTCTCAAGTGTTACGAAGAACGTACAGCTAATCTCAGAAAGTCCTCTGTTTCCCAATTGTTAATTTCTTTCCAAAAACCACACAATCCCGTGTCTGCAGCGACTCTAGCCAGATGGGTTAGTTGGATGATGTCCCTGGCGGGTATTGATACCTCCATATTTGGAGCTCACTCAGCTAGAGGGGCCATGGCTTCCAAGGCCTTTTGGGTTGGATCCAGGTTAGAGGACATTCTGAGATCTGCTGATTGGTCCAATGATAATGTTTTCAGGACATTTTATTGTAAACCTGTTCATACTGCTACATCAATAGTGATTAATATGCTTTAAAATAGCATAATATGAGCCTCCGTTCTTGACATAAAATGTTGATTTTCCTAGTAATTTATGACGGAAAGTCTTAATTTTATTAAAGACACGGAGGCGAGTATTATCCCGCCTCAACAAGGAGACACTTCTGATTTTTTATCTTGTCTTTTCCCTCCCTTCAGCAATCTCCGCTCCAACTCAAACCTCTACCTGATCAGAAGGTGGTTTTGTCAAACGGCATCATATCGTCTGGACAGCCGGATCCTCTCCGATGCAGTTCCGTTACACTGAGGCAAAAAAAGAATAAATGAAAACAGTGTTACCTATTTCTAACTACTTATTTTCATTATTTTTCAATTCTTCATGATCTATCCATTTAAATGACTACTTTATGAATTCCACATTTTGTCTAATTTTCAGAAATGCATAGCTTCTGCGGTTACTTATGGGTTTCACACCTGCTTCCACCATGAACTGCAAGTAAGGAGAAATTAAGAAAAACAGAAAAAATAAACTACCACTTAGTAAAAAAGATAATACTATGGTACAAATGATTTACAGGAAATTTGAGAAGAGGGTAATCTAAGCACAGCAATCCTTCTGTTGATGCCATTTAAGGGGAAAAAACATGCATTCCTACTACATTATTTTTCCCAATAAAAAAAAAACAACTGTTATATTTTGGATTCTTTCTTGGTTTTCCTTATCCCCTTCCCCACCAAGGACATAACGGTTACATCCTTGGCTGCAGCGTTGAGGCGCCAAGGACGTAACTGTTACGTCCTGGGACTGGCTCACCTCCTATCCCCCTCCCATGGGCAAGGATGGAAGGGGAATTGCTTCCCAAAACACCATCACTCTCCCGACCCCCCCAGTGACGTCTGATGACGTCAGCGTGCGATCGCTCACTGACCTCATCAGGGGCTGCCCTCATCACGCTGGAAGCTGAGGGGGGTAGGGGCAAGCAGAGAGGCATCAAAGAAAAGAAAAGGCCTTTCCAATCCTTTTTATGTCTCTCTGAGGATTTCTGCAGCCCGATCGCTTCCCATTAGACACCAGGGAGATTATTTACATAAAGTAAACAATAAAGGGGAACGTCCCCTTTGACAAGGGTCGCTCCCATGGGGGGCATTTTTTTAAGGCCTTTTCTGCCCTCCCTGGGGGCAGATTGGCCTATTGTAATTGGGCTAATCTGCTGCCGGGGGGCAGAAACCTCTAGACACCAGGGATATATTTTTTTTATTGATTTTTATTGTTTACATGTGGGGAGAGACACCTTAGGCAAGGGTCACTCCCGTGGGGGGGCAAATTGTTTTTAGGCCATTTCTGTCCCCCTTGGGGGCAGATCGGCCTATTTTTATTATGCCAATCTACCCCAAGGGGAAGCAGAAACCACTAGGCACCAGGAATTTGTTCTTTTTTTTACAGATGAGTAGCGACCCCTTAGCCAAGGGTCGCTCCACTGGGGGGGCAATTTTATTTTAGGCCATTTCTGCCCACCTTTGGGGCAGATCGGCCTATCTCTATTAGGCCGATTTGACCCAGGAGGTCAGAAACCACTTAGGCACCAGGGATAGGTGTGTGTGTTTTGTTTGGGGGAGCAGCCCCTTGGGCAAGGGTCGCTCCCCATGGGGGCACTTTACTGTTGGCCATTTCTGCCCCCCTTTTGGGTAGATCGGCCTATTTTTGTAAGGCCCATCTGGCCCCAAGGGGGGGCAGAAAGCCGACCAGGGAAGAATTTTTGTCAAAAAAAGAGGGTGGGGTACGGCCATACCCCCACCCCAAAGTTGTTCTGCCCACCGATGGGCAGATGGGGCAAAATCTACTCCCCTGAGGGGGGGGGCAGAAAGCCTACTAGATGCCAGGGAACTAAAAAAAGATAAAAAATAGTGGGGTGGTGGCTACAAACCAGTATGGGCATGGGTATGCCCCCACCCCAAAAGAAGGGGGTAACAGCCTTTCAGCTTCCACCCCGCACACTAAAAGTTCTTATCCCAACGGTAAGCAAGAGGACATTTCATTATTTTGGGTTTTGGTTTTGCATTTGGGCCATGAGAACTTGTCTAACTCTCGAAATCGTCCGGCTTGGAACGGTGAGTCTGCACTTTTTGGACTTTGGGACGCTGCCATGTAGAAAAATCTACGAGACCTAGACACATCGGAAAACTAAACATCTGGGTGAGTCCAGGGTGGTGTGCTTCACATGCACCCTGCACAATTTTCCTACCCACAATGCCCTGCAAACCTCCAACTTTGCTTGAAATCACACACTTTCCCAACATTTTTGTGATCGAAGCTTCCGGAATCTGCAGGAATCCACAAAATTCCTACCACCCAGCATTGTCGCATCTATACCGATAAAAATTCTGCCCCACTTATCAGCCTAAAAATGTTTTTTCTCAAACTGCCCTTTTGGACCCGCTTTGGTTCCCCCTCAATTTTGACATGTTTTTGGCCCTTCCCTGTCACAGTCACTTGGCCCACCTACACAAGTGAGGTGTCATTTTTATCCAAAGACTGAGGGTAATGTTGGGTGGTAGGAAATTTATGCTGGTGCGGTGATTCCACAGAGAAATGTGGAGAAAATGTGATTTGTTTGCTAAATTTGAGGTTTGCTGAGGATTCTGGGTACGAAAACACTGGGGGATCCCGCAAGTCACATCCCCCTGGACTCCCTCGGGGGTATAACTTTCATAAATGTCTGGGTTTGGTAGGCTGCCCTAGATGGCTGCTGAGCCCCGGACCAAAAACGCAGATGCCCCCCTGCGAAAAACAGGTAGTTTTGTATTTGATAATTTTGATGTGTCCACGTAGTGTTTTGGGGCATTTCCTGTCACGGGCACTAGGCCCTACCCACACAAATGAGGTACCATTTTTATCAAGAGACCTGGGGAAATGCTGGGTGGAAGGAAGATTGTGGCTCCCCTCAGATTCCAGAACTTTGCTGCACCGAAATAGGAGAGAAAAGTGGGTTTTTGGCCAAATTTTGAGGTTTGCTAAGGATTCTGGGAAACAGACCTGGTAAGAGTGCCACAAGTTACCCCATCCTGGGTTCCCCTAGGTGTCTAGTTTTCAGAAATGTCCAGGTTTGCTAGGTTTTCCTAGGTGTCAGATGAGCTAGAGGCCAAATTCCGCAGGTAGGCAGGTCTGTTTTCTTTGCTAAAATGTGATGTGTCCATGTTGTGTTTGGGGCATTTCCTGTTGTGGGCACTAGGCCTACACACACAAGTTAGGTACCATTTTTATCGGAAGACATGGGGGAATGTTGGGTTGAAGGAAATTTGGGGCTCCTCTCGGATTCCAGAAAATTTCTGTCACCGAAATGTGGGGAGGAAGAGGTTTGCCAAGGATTCTGGGTAACAGAACCTGGTGAAAGCACCATAAGATATCCCATCCTGGGTTCCCGTATGTGTCTAGTTTTAAAAAATGCACCGGTTTGGTAGGTTTCCCTAGATACCGGCTGAGCTAGCGGCCAAAATCTACAGATAGGCAGTTTCCAAAAAAACATGTCAGATTTAAATGTAAAAATGTGATGTGTCCATGTTGCGTTTCCTGTCATGGGCACACGGCCTACCCACACAAGTGAGGTACAATTTTTATCGAAAGACTTGGGGGAACACAGAATAGAAGAACAAGTGTTATTGCTTGTCTTTCGCTACATGTTTTCCTTCCAAATGTAAGACAGTGTGTAAAAAAGACGTCTATTTGAGAAATGCCCTGTAATTGACATGCCAGTATGGGGACCCCAGAATTCAGAGATGTGCAAATAACCACTGCCTTTCAACACCTTGGGCCAGATGTAGCAAAGATTTTTACCCGTTCTGTGTCTATGGGAAAAAGTGTTCGTACATTTGGCCCCTTATCTTGTGTCCATTTTGGAAATACAAAGGTTTCCTTGATGCCTATTTTACACTCTTTATATTTCACCAAATTAATTGCTGTATACCCAGTACACAATGAAAACCCATTGCAAGGTGCAGCTCCTTTATTAGCTAGGTGTACCTAGGGTTCTTGAGGAACCTCCAAGCCCTATATATCCCCGCATCCAGAAGAGTTCAGCAGACGTAACGGTATATTGCTTTCGAAAATCTATCATACCTGGAAAAAGTTATAGAAGAAAATGTGGACAGAAATGGCTCTTTTTTTACCTCAATGTCAATATTGTTTTTATTTTAGCTGTTACTTTCTGTAGGAAAACCTCGAAGGATCTACACAAATGACCCCTTGCTGAGTTCAAAATGTGGTCTATTATTCATAAATGTTTAGCTGTTTGGGATCCAGCATTGGTTTCACACCCATTTCTGTCACTAACTCTAAGGAGGCTGAAAGCACAAAAAATAGTAAAAATGGGGAATGTCCAAGTAAAATGCCAGAATTGTGTTGAAAAACTGGGTTTTCTGATTCAAGTCTGCCTGTTTCTGAAAGCTGGGAAGATGGTTGATAGTTGGAGCCATCTTAGTGCTGTCGGACTTGTCAGCAGCTTTTGATACCATCTCCCCACAAATTATGACACACCGTCTGTACCAAGGCGGTGTCAGAGGCACAGCTCTGTGCACTCTGATGTCTTTTCTAGAGGATAGATCCACTATAGTAATTTGTGGAGATTTTAAAGCACCCTCCTATCAGCTATCGTGCGGGGTCCCTTAGGTCTCCTCGCTTAGCCCCACTCTTTTCAATCTGTATGTAGCACCACTGGCCAGACTCATTCGATCCTTTGGCTTTCTGGCCACTTCCTATGCAGGCGATACTCAATTATTCATCCCCATCCATAGGAATTGGAAAGAAGAAGCTGATCCTTTTCATCACTGCATGAGCGAGGTTAATAGATGGATGGGCCTGAATTGGATCAAGATGAATAGTGATAAAACCAAGATCCTACTTTTTGGCTCTAGTAGGGATCTATGGAGCTGTGGAGATTTACCTGTCCCCATTAGTTCCACCAAGAACCTCGGGATTATTTTGAAAATGGCCTGTCTTTTAAGCTACAAGTTAATTCCATCACCAAAACCTGTTTCTGGATTCTCAAAACTCTGAAAAAAGTTTTTCCTTATTTTCAAGAGGAGCTCAGAATTATGGTGTCCCTTGCTCTGGTGATCTCCAAAATAGATTATTGTAATGCTTTAGTGCTTAACATTGATAAACTCTCACTTAGCAATACTGCTGCTCACTTAATACTTAATCTTCCCCGGTCACCTTCGGACAGTGGGAGTCTGAGACAGTTACCTTGGTTACCTGGAAACGCATTATCTTCAAGACGATATGTCTAAAAACATAAGTCCTTATACATGCGCAGCTCTGAATACCTGTCATCGGGGCTTCGCTGGTATGTCCCTAGTCCTCACCTTAGATCTACAGGTTCCTATCTGGTCCATGTTCCGTGGACTCGCAAGGCCAGATGGGGAGATAAAGCATTCACAGTGGCTGCTGCCAAGTACTGGAATACACTTCCTGTAACACGATGAGGAAAGAACATAATTTTCTAGCTTTTAGAAAGCAGCTAAAAACTTGGCTTTTTCCTCAGTAGCTTGTACTAATTATTTTCTCTTTTTTTGTCTTTCTGTCGGTCACTTCACTCCTGTTGCTTGGTGCTTCGATGCCTTGGCCGGAATGTGTCAAGCTTTCTTCTGCAGCCCTTTTCCCCCATTTTTTCTTTTTTTTTTATGTTACTGTATTTTGGCTACTTTCTTCCAGGGGAACCCAAAAAACTCTGGGTACCTCTAGAATCTCTAGGATGTTGGAAAAAAAGGGCACAAATTTGGCGTGGGTAGTTTATGTGGACAAAAAGTTATGAGGGCCTACGTTTGAACTGCCCCAAATAGTCAAAAAAAGGCCTGGCACCTGATGGGGAAAAGGCCTGGCAGTGAAGGGGTTAAGGGAATCCAAGAAGTTTGAGAACCCTTAAAATCCCCTAAATCTTAGTTAAAAAAAAGACACGTGTTTGGCGTGGATAGCTTTTGTAGAAAAAAAATCAAGAAGGCCTAAGCATGAAATTGCCCAAACATACAAAAGGCTCAGCATTGGGCCAAGGCTGAAGCTTCAGTAGGTATGGGATTCATTTGGCACGTCCTCCACGTTTAGTCCTTTCATATTCACAGTTGACTTGAAAAAGGATGCTTTTTTTTTACTTGAGAGTTTTATGGCTGAAAGTGATTCATTAATGATTGCTCTGGCTGGCATGGCTGAGAACTTTCTTCAAGATACTTGGGACAATGGTTTAGCAGGAGATCAAGCAATGATGATTATTTTAATTATTGTATTTCTTTAATGGAGAGTATGTTGAAAAGAACAAGATGTTTGTGTGTGTTATGGCGGGCAGAATAGGCCAGATGAGATGTGATTTTGGACACCTTTGTTCAAAATTAGAACTTAATATCTGAGGGCCCGATTATGAGTTCGGTGGTTGAACCGCCCAAACTCCATTACGGTGGTGGGGAGGTGACCATCAAGCTGGCAGCCTGATCACTGTCATATTACGATGTTTCTACCTGGCTGACTGGCGGAAACAGTGCAGTGGCAATAGCCTCGGCTCCCACAGGCATCCAAAACCAATACCGTCGCACATAGCACCCTGAGGGTGCTGATGGGGAGGCCCTGCACTGCCCATGACGTGGTCTTGGGCAGTGCAGGGTCCCCCTTGTGGCCCCAACTCTGCCTTTCTGCCAGCCTTTTCATGGCTGGGATACTGCCATCAAAAGGCTGGCAGAAAGGAAAGTCGTGGTCAGCAAGTCGGTGCCTTACTCTGCACCGCCGTGGCTGATCACGACTTTCACTGCCACCAACCCCTCGGGATCCCTGATTCTGGTGGAGATGGCGGTTTCCTGGCAGTCCAACCACCAAGATTGCAGTGGTCGGACCACCACTGCGAGTTTGGCGGTCTTAGGACCGCCAAACTCATAATGAGGCCCTTAGTCTTTTGAGTTGTGTTTTGCAATTGAGTTGTAGAGTTCTTGAAAGTGGTTGGTTCAGTCTGAGATGCATTTTAGGTCTCAATTCTCTAACATCTTCTTGAACAGTTTTTTGATCAGACAGATGGCATCTGAAATGCATTGTTAGTCGTGCAATTCTATGGATTATTTTTATAGTTACTCTATCGATTCTATATGGTCAGTGTTCCTGTTTTTCTCTGACTAGTTGTGAATTTTCCTCAACTGTTTTTATGACTTCCCAGTGACAAGCATGCCAATTGAGGGTGCTAAGGTTAGTGATTAATTTGAGAATTAGCAGAGATCAGGTTTTCAGGTTTTTCAAAATCAGATGTTAATATCTATCAGAATTAATACTTTAGGGTGTTAGAAATTGTGTCTCAAGTTGGCAGAGGTATGCAACCTGTCCAAGTAGGGACCACAATCTTAGTCAGGGTTAGTCACAACACAACCTAAATGATCATGTGCTCACCCTCCGGTAGCTTGGCACAAAGCCGGCAGGCTCAACTGAGAAGCCAATTTGTAAAGTATTGGTGCAATAACTCATATAGTAACACAGTGAAAACACCACAAAAAGTTATCCACACCAGTTTAGGAGAATATTTATCTGAATAAAAAAAGACCAGGCCAATAAAAAAACAAGATGCACAAGTCAAGATATCACTTTATAAGGGTTTAGATGAGTCTTTATCCTTAGGAATCAAAGGTTGGATTATTTTAACACGCAGTTCTTGGGATGCATCAAAAATAATGATGGAAGATATGCGTCGGAAAGTAAAGCAATGCAATGTTTTTTCTGGTGCTGTGAAGGTGATGCATCGATTTCCAGGAGCACAGCCTTGGTTCCTCACTGAGATGCGGGGATTTTTATGACGCCCAGGGACGATGCGTGGAAAATCCAAACCGCATTGTGAAGAGGCAATAGGCGCTGCGTCAATCCAGCAGGCATTGCAGCAATTTTTCAGCCCCAAGACAGACGCTGCGTTGATTCTGCAGGTGTTGCATTGAATTTTGCAGGCATTGTGTTGGGGTTTCTGGCGCTGTGGATTTTCTCCTTCAGATGAAATCTGACAAAGACCCAGTATATATACCCAAATGTGTCTTTGAAGTGGAGGAGACTTTAACGAGTTGTGTTAAAGTGAAGTGAGATCTGTGGGGTGTTATCAGTCCTGTGTGTGAGGTCAGGCCACTAGCCTGTGAAATGTAAATGAGAGCCTTTCCACCCGCCCTGCCGAAGAAGACTCATCAGTATTCAGAGGAATGCAGATGTAGATGAGTATCCTGTGTTTATGGCTGTCTTGGTGGAATGCACAAGGGGCGCCATCAACCAGCACAGACCAGACGTGGAATGGAGACAGGCTGTAAGGCACAGAGAGCAGTAAGTGCAGAAAAATGCCTACTTTCTAATAGTAGCATTTGTAAAATAGTAAATGTTAAATCAAACTTCACAATTAAGCAGGATTTTTCACTACTATTCCAACCACACCAAACATGACAATCCAACTCTTCTGAGATCCGAAATTACCACTTAAAGGCATATAAGGGAATTCCCAATGCTGGCCTATGAGAGAAGCGGGCTTCACAATGAGTTTGGGTGTTTTTCACTACAATGACATGTAAATCTTACAAGTACATGTCCTGCCTTTTACTTACATAGCACCCTGCCCTATGGGCTTCCTAGGGCCTATCTTAAGGATGACATATATAATAAAAGGCAGGTTTAAGGCTTGGCAAGTAGTTTAAATGCCAAGTCAGATTGCCAGTGAAACTGCACACACAGGCCTAGCAATGGCAGGCCTGAGACATGGTTAAGGGGCTACGTATGTGGGTGGTACAATCAGTGCTGCAGGCCCACTAGTTGCATTTAATTTACACACCCTCTGCACATGCAGTGCACTTTACTAATTAAATATGTCAAAACCGGGTACGAACCAATGTTACCATGTTTTAGGGAGAGACACATGCACTTTAGCACCAGTCAGCAGTGCAGAGTTCTAAAACCAGCAAACACAAGGTCAGAAAAAGAGGAGGAAGGCAAAAGATTTGGGGGGGGTCATTCCGAGTCAGTGGTTGTCAGACCGCCACAGTATTGGCGGTCCAATCCGCCGACACCTCTAGGCTGCAGTCAGCCTGCAGCCTGGCAGTCCCAGCGGTTGTAATCTGCCAGGGCAGAGCTTACACCGCCGTGGAAAGCTGGCGGAATGGGGGTGCCCGGGGCCCCTTGGGAGTCCCCGCACTGCCCATGCACTTGGCATGGGCAGTGCAGGGACCAAAATGCACAGCCCCGTTGTGCATTTCACTGCCCGAATTACAGGTAGTTCACCAGCATTGGGGAAAGTGCATATAACTGAGGAAGGTAGATTTTTTATTCTGATTCCAGTACTCAAACATCGTGAAAAAACATATATTGGGAGTGGGGCAGATTTAATATTCTAACATCCGAAAACGGGTGAACAAGTGAAGGCTCAAGCCACAGGGGTGTGGAATTCCTATATCCCAACACCCAGGACATATTGTTTGGGATCAAGGACAACAATATTTATTGTTTATTTTGTCCTTGGGACAAGTAGGTCCAACTCACTGCAGCACAAACCCTTTGGCTGCAAGTTTACTGTAACACCTTACGGCAACATTTTCACCTTTGGCTGAAGATAGAGAAAGAACGTAAATATAAGTGCTTTAGTTATATAAGGGCCACTAGAATTATGTGGCAGGAAAAGACTAAATTTATGAGGCAGGGTTGAGCAATTTATATGGCAAGAAAGGTCCAGTTATGAATTTACAAAGCCAGTAGTTCTAATTCAAGCAAATGCAAGACCCACTGCATTGCAAATGCTTGTAATGTTCCTGATGCCAATCGCTTAAGACCTGCTGTTCCTGTGCTCTGCTGACGAAGTCTCTGCTAACTGCTGTCTCTTTTAGGACAGGTATAACCAATGTGCATTTATTTTATTTTCAGGTTTTTCTTAGAAATTCAAACACATTTTTTGTTAGCACCATAGTTAGATGTTTTCCAAATTAGTTTTTGCCTTATTTGCATTTGCAAAGCCCAGCCCCCACACATGCTTTTCAAATTAGAATTTGAGAGCTAGGATGTCTGACCCAATAATTGAATTGGATGTTTATTAATTGATTTTGATTGATTCAACTGCACAATTAATTAAATCTGCTGCTATTTCTCAAATGTCTGTTGTTATTCTGTATAAAGTTTTGGAGTGTTTAATGGTGATTGCTCTTGTTAAACTATGATTCTTCAGACGTTTTGGACAGCCTGTGTTGTTTTTGTATTGCTATCATCTGGTTTTGTGCATTATTTATGTGACTTTAGCATTGTTAATATAAGGGCAATAGATGTTTAAAATGTATTAAATTGGTGTGGTGATTCATGGCCACATAGGTCATGGTGAGTGTAAATTACTGACTTCTTGTTGTAGATGGTTGTTGTTTATGGCTATTGAGTCTCATTGTTTGATTTGATGATCTTATTACTCCTGTCTGAGTCAAAAGATTTGAGCCGACCTAGATGTCACTACCCTATTGCATGTCACCTAAGCCTAATTTAGGATGTCACATGCCCGCAGAATTTGGTAGCAGAGGGTGGTTATGTCTCAACAGGAGAGAGATCATCGATGGTTTTGTTTATTTTTGATGGTTTTGTCTCAATACGAGAGGGATTTGGTTTTGCCAATGCTTGTTTATATGAGACTGGTATGCTCCCAGTGTTTCCAGTGTTGTTTGAGTTCTAAGTAGGGTTTGGGTGTGCAATGTTTTTGCAAATCGCAGGTGAATTGTGATGTATGAGTGAGGAGGGACTTTGCGTACTCTAAGTAGTTGAGTAGGGAGTTTGCATACTCCGAAGGATGAGAGTAGGGGAGTCGTCGTACTTCAAAAAAGTGTTGCACTTTGTGCTAAAAAATTGCCCATATGGTTTTTATAACAGGCCCTGCAAGGTCTAGGACTCTGGAGTATTGTACAAGTGTATGAGACACTTGTTTGTTGTTGTTTACTTGTCTTCAATGGTGGTGTTGATCAATCCCACCGCAGTTGATAACACAAAGTGTATTTGTATTCCTAGTGTGTTAAGTGACTGCTAGCTTGACAGGTACTAGGTGATTCCTGAGTAGGATCTGGTATTGGTCGAGAGTGAAATTTGCAGGTCAAATTTTACTTGCGCATTAGAGAAAGCCACAGCCAGAAGAGTACCTGTTTGTGCGGAAGGCCACAGTAAAAATTTCTGTACAGCTTCCAAAGCGATTGAGTCCTACCTGTAGTACGCAAACAAGCTGACTTTTTTTTCTTTAGTGCTTGCAATATTGTGCATTTAGTTGTGTGAATCGAGTTTGAAGGACGAGCCACAATGGGATTGGGCAGATGGTGAAAGGAGCCGTGCACAGATTGGTTGACAACCATGAACAGCTATTGGTTGAAAGTGACAAGCAAAAATGATTTTGAGATTGAAATACTTCCTGTTTTGGATTCAATTTGTAGTTTAAGTCCTATTAGAGGTAAAAAATGACATTTTTCAAAGCATTAAAAAGTGCGACAAGAGGAGATGCTTTCATGCCAGTTAGAATAGGGGAAATTGCCCACCAGAAATTACACCTGCATACATATTAATTAAAGCGAAAGGTCTATCAGCATATATTTGGTTAAAACAGTGGTGCAAAATAACAGAGAAGGAAGGATGCTTAGCTTCTCCTGCTCATGGAAGTTTTAATATGAAAATTTTACAAAATCTGAGAAGAGTACTTTACGAATTAAATCCCCATCCAAGACCAGCACAATTCGAAGCTTTAGCTGTTTGGGAGTTAGTAGCCAGACAAGAAAAATTTGAATTTGCGAAACGAATGCGAAAAGCTGAGAAAATATTGTTAGAAGCCAGATGGAATAATGAGCAGATGTTTTGGAGAACAGAAACCTTAGAAGGTATTGGAATGTTTCCTGCAATTTCACAAGAAAAAAGGGATAGTGTTATACCAAAGACAAAGAAAAAGAATCCTCAAGTAACTAAGTCGAAATCAGGTGAAGCTAAAAGGTCACTGACTTATAATAGTGATTCAGATGATGGTGAATTTATAACAGAATTATTAGGAAATCGTCCTCCTCCATATGCAGCAGAAGAGACAAATCAAGGTGCTAGTGCTAGTCCAAGTGCACCTCCAGTTGTAGTAACACAGTCAACTACAGGTTGCAACTAATGTTCCTACTATTACAGTAATTCAGACTCCTTTGATTCAAACTGTAGCTCAGACTATAATATATTCTACAGTTCCTGTTGTTAGTTCTGCACCTAGCATTACAGTTCGGGTGACACCGCAAATTATTCAGAAACCAATGATGGTTCAGGGAGAGTCTACACCTAATATAGTAACTCCTTTTTAAGTTGTTAATCAAGCTCAGAAAATGCCAATGTATACTCCAGTAATAATATCATGTTCCTCAGTATAAACAGGCCAAATTTCTGGAATAATTTACTTGTGTAATCAGAATACATTCATGAAGTACAGAAGTATTAAAGGTTCCTGTCGAAACTGGTCCAGTTGCTCCATTGCATGCTCAGGGAAATAATGACAACAATATGCAGATTTCTAACTCAGTTAAAGCTGCAATATTTTCACCTTTTAACTCAAATGCAGAAATGGAGCAACTCAATGCTACTGCGGGAGTTATGTCACCACTAAATCAGACTTTTGACAAAACAGTTCTGCTTATAAACACAAGGCTTGATAACTCAGAAATTAACAGAATGGTTGGAGAAAGTGAGTGGAACAACAAAACAGCTGAAGGGGAATGAATACTGAATCTGACAAAATTTAAATTAGAATGAAATTAAATGATTGAGGGAACACTTGAATTAAATAGAATTGACGTATAATGAAGATGAGTTACATTTCATGAGTAAAGATGTCATAAACAGAGCAGGATTGGCAAATCCGAAAATATCATAACATGCAGAAAAACATGAAATGGATATTGAGAAATCCAAACCATTAAAGAGGAGTTACAGATTAGAATTTCATTTAAAAGACACTGCAAACATGAGATCACCTCAAATGAAAATTCATATTAGAGAATTCAAAGTACTCAAACATGGGGAGCATTAGATAAATGGTAAGGCAGATGGGTAAAGAAAAGAGAGGAGAAGAAAAGAGAGTCTGCAACTTCAAACTCTACTGATACTCAGCATAAAAATATTACCAATGAGACAAATTCCTGGAGGGAATTATGTTCATGTCCCTTGGAGCAGTAGTGATATTTTGTCATTCACAAATGATTACCAGAGATTGGGAGAGAAACGAGTGGAATGGTATCAGCAGACAGATAGGTTTATGAAACTTGTAAAATGTTTGTGGGAGGATTTAAATACCTTTTTAGAAATAGTGGTTGTTAGAAATGGGGTCTTTGGTTGGCAGTCAGGTTACCCCCTGTCCAAGCAAGGACCCTCACTCTAGTCGGGGTAAGTCGCACACAGTCCAAATTATCCTGTGCCCAACCTCTGGTAGCTTGGCACTGAGCAGTCAGGCTTAACTTAGAAGGCAATGTGTAAAGTATTTGTGCAATAAATCAGGCAATAACACAGTATAACACGACAAAAATACACCACACCGTGTTTAGAAAAATATATAATATTTATCTCATAAGATGCAGGTCAAAACAATTAAAATGCAATAAATATATTTTGAGATATCACTGTAAAAATGATATAAAGAGTTTTAGTCTCTTAAAAGCAATAAATGGAGGAGATGCGTGGAAAATAGGGAGGTGTGCGTCGATTTCTCAGGCCGCACACGGCGATGCGTCGTTTATTTTTCACGCAGGGAAGGCTTTGCGTTGATTTCCAGTGCTTGGTCTTGGATCCTCTTCAGGTTGCGGGATTTTCAGATGCTCCAGGGACGATGCGTGGATTTCCGGCACTGACAGGACGAATTCACAGGGGCTGCGTCGATCCGGTGGGCGTTGTGTGGAAATTTCTACCACACTGCAGGTATTGTGTCGATTCTTCTCCTGAAGTGGGGCTGTGTCGTTCCGGCTCGCCTGTGCGTCGATCCAGTGGGCTGTGTGTCGAATTGCCAGTCGCTACGCTGACGCTGCGTTGATCTTCTCCTTGCGAAGTCGGGCTGCGTCCTTCCGGTTCGGCGTGCAGTGCATTTTTCACCGCGATGCAGGCTGTGCGTCGTTTCTGGCAGGCTGTGCGTCGATTTTCACTGCACAAGAAGTCCTTCTTGTAGAGATGAAGTCTTTTTGCTCCTGAGACTTCAGGGAACAGGAGGCAAGCTCTATCAAAGCCCTTAGAAAGCACTTCTCAGCACAGCCAGAGAGCAGCAAGGCAGCAGGACAACAGCAAGACAGCAGTACTTCACAGAAAGCAGTCAGGTAAGTCCTTTGGGCAGCCAGGCAATTCTTCTTGGTAGGTTGCAGATTCTGGTTCAGGTTCACTTCTCCAGGAAGTATTTGAGTTGGTAGGGGCAGAGGCCCTGTTTAAATACCCAAATGTGCCTTTGAAGTGGGGGAGACTTCAAAGAGTGGCTTAGAAGTGCACAAGGTCCCCTTTCAGTTCAATCCTGCCTGCCAGGGTCCCAGTAGTGGGTGTGGCAGTCCTTTGTGTGAGGGCAGGCTACTGTCCTTTGACATGTAAGTGTCAGGCCCTCCGCCCTCCCAGCCCAGGAAGACCAATTCAAAATGCAGATATATGCAAGTGAGGCTGAGTATCCTGTGTTTGGGGTGTGTCTGAGTGAATGCACAAGGGAGCTGTCAACTGAACCCAGCCAGGCGTGGATTGTAAGGCACAGAAGGATTTAAGTGCAGAGAAATGCTCACTTTCTAAAAGCTGCATTTCTAAAATAGTAATATTAAATCCAACTTCATCAGTCAGCAGGATTTTGTATTACCATTCTGCCCATACTAAATATGACCTTCTTACTCCTTTCACATCAACAGCTACCACTCAAACAGTATATGAGGGTAGCCCCAATGTTAGCCTATGAAGGGAGCAGGCCTCACAGCAGTGTAAAACGAATTTAGGAGTTTTACACTACCATGACATGTAAACTACACAGGTTCATGTCCTGCCTTTTGCCTACACAGCACCCTGCCCTATGGGTTACCTAGGGCGTACCTTAGGGGTGACTTATATGTAGAAAAAGCGGAGTTTTAGGCTTGGCAAGTACTTTTTAAATGCCAAGTCGAATTGGGCAGTGAAACTGCGCCCACAGGCCTTGCAATGGCAGGCCTGAAGCAAAGTTAAGGAGCTACTTAAGTGGGTGGCACAATCAGTGCTGCAGGCCCACTAGTAGCATTTAATCTACAGGCCCTGGGAACATATAGTGCACTTTACTAGGGACTTATAAGTAAATTAAATAATCCAATTGGGTATGAGCCAATGTTTTCATGTTTAAAGGGAAAGAGCATATGCACTTTAGCACTGGTTAGCAGTGGTAAAGTGTGCAGTCTTAAAACCAGCAAAAACAGTATCTAAAAAGTGGAGGGAGGCAGGCAAAACGTTAGGGGTGACCACCCTAAAGCTGTCAGGTCTAACAGTGGTCCGAGCTGATTTATGGATTGAATCCAAAAGGAATGTTGACTGGCCGATAAGAGAGCCTCCACAAAATCCGGTTACAGTTGCACTGTCTCCTAAAGTGATGAAAAGCTATTACAAAGTGATTGAATTTTTGAAACAGAGAATTTCCCTTAAAGATATTGATTGGCAGAGAATTGATAGCACAGCACAGGAAGCAAAGGAATAAATAAATGCATGTTATGAAAGGTTGTTACAGTCAATCATGCATTACAGTGACACAGAGACAGCTGAGCCCAAAGACAGGATTCATTTTGTGCTCAGGTTTTTACAGGGGTTGAGACCTGAAATTAGTAACATGCCTAAGACTCATTTGATTGGCTGGCAAGCACACTCGATTGATGAAGTATTGCAGTTTGCTAAATATTGCAGTAACAGTAAATTGATATGAAACAGAAAATACTGAGAGAAAATGCAATGGTGATGCAGATTAGAGCAGCACAATCAGAGATGCGGGGAGTACAACAACAACAGGGAAACATGCAAGTAGTTCAGAGTCAGGGACAGTCTAGAGGAAGAGGACGTGGTGGTGGTGGAAATGGAAACTGCGTTGAGTTGAATACTAATGTTAATCCAGGTGATGAGCAGGCAATGAAGAAAATGTTACCTTGTCATGTGTGCGACAGTTTTGGACACATGAAGTGGGAATGTTCTTTGATGGTGCAAGAAGGTGTAGTGCAAATTAATGAACATAATATTTTTCCACATTTGAGAGGACTGAGAAATCGGAATCCTAATGTAAATGTTCCGTATATGAATAGTCAAATGCAGACCTCACAGAAAAACAAATTCCTCAACAGCAGGTACCACGTTTACAGGTACCGCAACAACAAATGCAACAACAGAGGCAAATGATGTCACAACAACAGCAAATGCAAATACTTCAAGCTCCAATGGCACAGCAGCAGGTAGTAGTTCCTCAACAGAACATGGGTCAAAGGTTAAGTCAAAATGGTCAACAATTGATTATACAATATCCATTACACAGTGAAGATGAATTGAGTGATGGTATTATGAGTGAGAGTTTGGATGAAGAAGAATGTGTGTTAGCAGCTTCATTAGAGGTGGATTAGAGTGGTCCCTATGTAAATGGAACAGTTATGAGTCACGAGGCTTCATTCTTGGTTGACACAGGAGCTACACGCTCTACTGTCAGAACTGCAGAAGTCCCTAGTGTGCCACTTTCTGGGAGAATATTATAGGTTGTAGGAGTAGTGTGTTAACACCTGACAAATCTGATTACTGAATTGATTCCTGTTAAAATTGGTACTTTTGAAGGCATGAACAAATTTGTAGTGTGTGACTCAAGTCCATTATGTCTGCTAGGAAGAAATTAGTTGTACAAATTAAGATGTTCAATTACTTGCACGAATGATGGAATTGCCAAACAAATAGTGACGATGAGGAATCATGCATAACAGTTAGCTATAATTTAATTGATGTAGAATTCCCATTGGTAACTCATTCTCCTGCATTTACAGTACAGGACCTGCCAAATGACCTACAAGATAGTTATTCTAAAAGTGTGGGATCTTTCAAGATGAGATACTGGTCTAATTAAAGGAGTGGAACCAGTCAAAGTCATGGTTAAACCTAATGTAGTTTTCACGAAAACTCCCAAATATCACATGGCACTAGATGTAATTGAAGGAGTTACTCCTGCAATTGCAGATTTATTTGAACAAGGAGTTTTGAAAGACGTGCTGAGCCACCTATTATGGGTTTGAGAAAACCTAGTGGGATATTTTGCATAGTTCAAGATTTGAGAAAAATAAATGACACAGTGGTAAAATGTTGTCCAGTGGTACCTAATCCAGCAGTGATTATATTCCAAGTTCCATGTGAGACAGAATGTTCACAGTAATGGACTTATCACATGCATTTTTCTCAGTGCCTCTGCTTGAGGATAGCCAGTTTCTCTTCTGTTTAAAATTTTGCAATCTTGTATATTCTTGGTGTTGAACTCCACAACAATTTTTTGTGGCCCCAACAATATTTAATCAAGTGTTGATAAAGACTTTATAATAACTGGAAATGCCTTTTCAATCTACAATGGCTCAGTACATTGATGAATTAATGATCGCTTCAAAGACACGAGAAGCATGCAGGCAAGATACTATTGCCTTACTGAAGTACCTAGGTGGAAATGGACATAAAGGGGCTGATTCTAACCTTGGCGGACGGCGGAGGCCGTCCGCCAAGGTTCCGCCGTCAGAACACCGCACCGCGGTCGAAAGACCGCGGCGGTGATTCTGAGATTTGCCCTGGGCTGGCGGGCGGCCGCCAAAAGGCCGCCCGCCAGCCCAGGGCAAATCAACCTTCCCACTAGGATGCCGGCTCAGAATTGAGCCGGCGGAGTGGGAAGGTGCGACGGGTGCAGTTGCACCCGTCACGTATTTCAGTGTCTGCTAGGCAGACACTGAAATACTTTGTGGGGCCCTCTTACGGGGGCCCCTGCCGTGCCCATGCCAGTGGCATGGGCACGGCAGGGGCCCCCAGGGGCCCCGTGGCACCCCCTACCGCCATCCTGTTCCTGGCGGGCGAACCGCCAGGAACAGGATGGCGGTAGAGGGTGTCGGAATCCCCCATGGCGGCGCAGCAAGCTGCGCCGCCATGGGGGATTCTAAGGGCAGCGGTAAACCGGCGGGAGACCGCCGGTTTGCCTCTTCTGACCGCGGCCGAACCGCCGCGGTCAGAATGCCCTGCGGGGCACCGCCGGCCTGTCGGCGGTGCTCCCGCCGACCCTGGCCCCGGCGGTCTTAGACCGCCGGGGTCAGAATGACCCCCAAAGTGTCTCCAGCAAAAGTACAGTATTGTCAGAAAGAGGTGAAATACTTGGGACATCAAATAGAGAAAGGTGCAAGGAAAGTGTTCAGAGAAAGGGTTACAGCTACATTGCAAATCAACCCTCCTGTTGTCAGAATGTTTTTGGGAATGGTGAGTTACTGTCACCAATGATTTCCCAATGCTTCTATTATTTCTAAGCCTTTGCAATGATTGACCCACAAAGATATTACTGATCCAGTGCCCTTTGATGAAGCTTGCATGAAAGCTTTTACTGAGTTGAGACAGAGTCTGTGCAGAGCACCAGCTCTGGGAATGCCTGACTACAGGAAATCATTTTCACTGTTTTGTCATGAACGTGATTATTGTAGTCTTTCTGTCCTAACACAGGTACACAGTGGTGTAAATTATCATGTAGCATATTTTTCAGCTACAATGGATCCAGATGCAGACCCTTTACCAGGCTGTCTGAAACGGGTGGTTTCGGTTGGTGTCTTGCCCGGAGTGAGAGCATTCTGATGGGACATCTTTAAATGGTCTGGTCCTTCACTCAGTCGAGGTCTTGCTTACCAGGACCAAGACTCAATACCTGACAAATGCTCTGTTGACTAGTTAGGAGTTGTTAATTCTGGGTTCCCCTAATGTCACCTTGAAAAGGTGTGGACTACTTAACCCTACCTCTTTGTTGCCTATAGACACAGCTGAATTTGAAAACGTACATGAAGTGGAACATGACTGCCTGGATGTTCCTGAACTGTGCACCAAACACAGACCTGATATTCAGGCTAAACTGTTAAAGAAAAATGACCAATAATTGTGGTTGATGGATTCTGTTTAGGAGACAATGCGGGAACACAGAGGGATGGTTATGTTGTGTGCACCATCTCTGGTGCACTCAAAGCTTCATGGCTTCAAGGAGTATTTTCTACACAAGTGGCTGAATTGTTTGCTCTTTCTAGAGCCATGCTGTATTTCATCACAGCTTAAAATTACATTTACAGACATCCAGTATGGATTTTGTGTTGTGCATGACTTTGGGCATTTGTGGTTCCAAAGGGGTTTTATGACCTCTTCTGGCTCACCAATATGGAATGGTGATAGGATTCACGAGTTGCTGGAGGCTTTACAATTGCCTGAGAAAGTCACAGTTGTAAAGTGTACTGGGCATCGCAAAGTAAATGATTTTATCTGTATGGGTAATACATGTGCTGATCAAATTGCCTGATATTGCGCACTTTATTGTGCCTCCTTCAGTGAAGAATGGAAAAATGTAACAAATATTCATGAAACAACTTCTACTGACAATGGTTGACACTAGGGAAGAGATTAAAAGATTGCAAGATGAGGTTCCAGAAGATGAAGAAAGAAATTTGATAAAAATAGGTTGTCATCAAAGAGAAATTGATGAAATTTGAGATTCATATTGGTTTTGTATAAGTTGTAGAGTTTTCAAAGAAAAGTTTCATTAGCAAAATAGGTAATGAATGTGATAATGGTTGTTTATCTTTTGCAGATCCTAAAACTCCACAAATAAGAAAACAAATTAGCAGTATCACACGCTCTACACATAGAAGATAGAAAACACGCAGGAAAGGAGCCAGTGACTACAAGGCTGTCTCTTCTTGGCTTCCCCATCCCGTTTCCCCCCATAGAACGCTTCTGTTGTTCAGTTTTATTTGAGAACAGATAGTGTTCTGGGAAGGGAAATGGGAATAGTCTTCGCATCTGCTCCTGTGCAAACAATTGGTGAGAGCCTTCTGACAGAGTGAAGTGTCCACGTTGTTAACTTGCACCTGAGCAGAATGGCAGAAGGATTAGACTTTAAAATCTAGGAGAAATCTTGGAATGTACCCAAAATGAGTTAGTGACAATGAAGGAAGATAACAAAACCTTGAGACAAGAGATAGTACTCTCCCGAAGAGAAACCTCAGAGTTAACAGCAAGGATAAATGGGATGTCAGGGGCTAGTTCAAAAACTCCTCCACCAGAAGCTCAGAGTTCAACTTCACGCTCCGCATCGCCTAAACCCACTCAAGTCTTATCTCCTGTTATACCCTTAGCACCCTTTGAGCGTTTTAGTGGGGACCCTCAGAAGGCTCAAATATTTCTAACACAATGTTCCCTGCACTTTATGTGTTGGTCAACAATTTTCCCAGATGCAGTCTCGAGTAGCCTGTATTTTGTCATATCTTAGTGGTGATGATGCAGCAGCTTGGTCCATGCCCTTGGTGACTAGAGATGACCCAATCTTATACAACCTTGAGGAACTTAATAAATTATTTCTCCAAATTTTACACAGAAGAAAGGCCT